>NC_090271.1:21709500-22328750 GCF_040414725.1 Anabrus simplex
ATGTTGTTCGAGTGGCGAAGAGCCGAGAAAATCAGCAGTTTTAAACCCTCGTGGAAGATTCAAGACCTTTCGTGAATAATAAAGACACACCCACTCATCTTTATTGGGTAGCTAAGAGTTATACATGGAAATTCGAAGAAGAAAGCTATGATTGGAGGAAAATTAATTACAGAAATTACTGATTGGCTAAATTCAAAACTGGCGGAAATAAAGCTTAATATTGCCAACCCACAAATGACAGAACAAAATTTAGTAAAGACAAAAACTTTTGAATACAAAATTTCTTGGAGAAAGTTCATTCCTTCGCACCAGGGTGCATGATACTAGTTTTTTTTAGGCAGTGACATCTATGAGAGAATGTCCACACTTCTTGATCCACCAAAAGAACAAAAACAAATCGAAATACACACAGTGGCATCTTCTGAGGAACTGTTGAATTAATTCAGTTGTTAAAGTTCAGAGTTTCTCCAGTAGAGAAGTACTTTATTGGCGGAAGATATAAAATTGCGGCGTAGAGGTGTACCGCCCGGTACAATTATTATTATTATTATTATTATTATTATTATTATTATTATTATTATTATTTTGATTTATTTATTTATTTTGTTAATCTGTTTACCCTCCAGGGTTGGTTATTCTCTCAGACTCATGGAGGGATCACACATCTACTGCCTCAAGGGCAGTGTCCTGGAACATGATATATTGGGTCGGGGATGTACTGGGGAGGAGGACCAATACCCCGCCAAACCGGCCTCACCTGCTATGCTGAACAGGTGCCTTGTGGGGGATGGAAAGATTGGAAGGGATAGAGAAGGAAGAGGGAAGGAAGCGACCGTGGCCGTACGTTAGGTACCATCCCGGCATTTGACTGGAGGTGGAGTGGGAAACCAGGGAAAACTACTTCGAGGATGGCTGAGGCGGGAAGCGAACCTACCTCTACTCATTATTCATCTCGAGGCTGAGTGGACCCCATTTCAGCCCTCGTGCCACTTTTCAAAGTTTGTGGCAACCGTCTGAGCCACCCAACCCGGTCTTGGGATCCGGAGGCCGACACTCTACCGTTAATCCACAGAGGCCGTGTGGAAGTACTTACAGTAGCTTGAGACCGACTTGGGTGTACCAGTTATACCAATCGAAGTTAAAACTTTGTCACGAGAGAGATTTGAACGTGAGCCTCCGAGCTGCCAGGATCGCGCCATAGCAAGTCCGCTAAACAAGTTAACCCAGGTGAAACCCACTGTGCCTTTTTGTTTGATGCTGTTTCTCGGCGTCGATAACTGCTAGGGTATCGGTCATTCACGGAAATGTTCTGATATCCTCTACAACACCATCCTCTTCCTACAAACGGAACCACTTGATCTGTGGTACTTCCGTTGGGAAATTTCTTTCGGATTTGAACATATCCATACACAACAGCCCACGCTACCGCTGTGCTTTTTGACCCGCAGCGATGACCTTACAGTTTACGATATTCTTAAAGTGCGCTTTGTGCTAAGGTGTAGTCAATTTGCGAGCAAATGTTTCCAATTTTAAAAAAATTATCAGGTTTTCGTGTCTCTGCTGAAAAACGTTTACGATGGCCACATTGAATTCCACTGCAAAATCGACAATCCCCTCTTTCTTTCTGCTTTTCTATTTCCAATAAGTGACCACCGTCACTCTTTCACAACCTATTGTAACGTACCAGCCCAGTGGTAGCTCCTTTCGGTACTTCCAGGAAGGGGCTATGGACCCAGACGACCGGGGATCTCCCACCGGATTGTGGGGTGGGGCCACTTTTCCGTGTATTGTTGTCGTCGGACGACTTAACTATGGGTTTCTTGCAGATTCAACGAGAATGTTCTGCCTCTCGCCACCTCGCGAATGTTCTGGTTCACATCACACGACCTGTAAAAATGGGAGGGTAGTCGCGGATAGACAGCCAGAGGTGGGCTCCGTGGTTAGAGCTATAGTCAGCGTTGGTGCTGGACTCACTGTGCTGGAGTTCGGTGGCTGGGTTGAGGGCGACAGAGGTGTTGGATGTCACTAGTGTCGCACCGAGGTCTGAACCAGGAGCTGTGTTGTGGTGACAGATAATCCACTAAGTTATGGGCTGGATACGACGGAACGTAAGACTGTGTACTACCTGAGAGGACTGTGTGTGGACTGAGGATCGCCGTGAGTCTGCGAGGGAAGCCGCTATCGTAAGTGTCAGGGTAAATGGAACTGTGTTAATGTTCGCTGTTGTGAGTATCGTCCTGCTGTTGAATACTGTTGAGCTGCTTAGTTGTTCACAGCATGTGACTGTGTGAATTACAGGACCGTCACTGGAGTTGAGCCATGGAATAGTCATCGTGTGTCGTGTAGCCCGTAGCCCTGGGTTCAAATCCAGCGGTCTACACGCAGCTGTTGTATGAGTGAAAGTAAGGATCAACCGTCCCCAGGTAAAGCAACGGGCCGGAGTGCCTGTTGTGCCACAAGGAAGGGAGACTTGTAAATAGACCGTAACTGGAAACTGGTAGGTGTGGCCATTTGTAACCGTATACACTTCTGTGTGTGTGTGTGTGTGTGTGTGTGTGTGTGTGTGTGCATTTACTGTGTCACCCTGAAATAAATTAGAGTAATAAAACAGACGGAGTTGGATCACCCTGAAATAAATTAGAGTAATAAAACAGACGGAGTTGGATCACCCTGAAATATATTAGAGTAATAAAACAGACGGAGTTGGGTCACCCTGAAATAAATTCGAGTAATAAAACAGACGGAGTTTTACTTGGAACACCAAATTCTGTCCACCTATGTAGCCATTCTAGTCACCACCAACGATTACCTTCCCACACGCCTCAAACTCACTTACGATTTCATCCATCACTCTCCAGAACAGATCTTTCTCCACGTTTGTGACACCCACTTGTGTGCCATATGTACCTCTACCGCACCTGTTGTTCTCCCAAACACAGTATCCCGTGCATGATCCCCCCATTTCTTCTTCTGATCTCCACTACCTTATCCGTAAACTTACTGGACGGCACAATCCCAACCCGATTTATCCCCATTCAGCTTGCTGCACTCTATAAACATTTGTAGCAGTATCCCGTATCCTCGGCTTTATTCCCTCTCCACCTTCTCCGTTTGCACACACAAAACGCTGAACTTCCTCTTTATCCTCATGTCAACCACTTCACTTGCTGTTCCTATCATACCGTACTCCCTCTGTTTAGACTGCCAATCCTCACCACTCTTTCCGTAAACTGGACTCGCGTTTTTTTTCTTTCGTAGCCTCAGCCGTTCTTGCTGCAGTATCCCTTGCCCATTGATCACAGTTGTAAGGTGATGTCGCTGCGCGTCGCTTAAGGGGCACGCAGTAGCCCTCATTTCCATATTGGATTCCATTGAGACTCATTAGTTAAAATGGCAAAAGATAATATGGCCGCATGCCCTTCCTGTCGCCAACCCAATTTATTTATGCGGGCTTGGGACTGGCAACTGAGCTACCCATTAATTGTTGGACATTATTTATTTATTTATTTATTTATTTATTTATTTATTTATTTATTTATTTATTTATTTATTTATTTATTTATTTATTGCGCACTACAGGATTTCTAATCCCAATTACAGTGGCAAATGCTTACATGTGTTTTTAATGCTTAGAATCAGTCTAATAACCTAATATCTGAACTATTCTAATATTATATTTACTAGCTATACAAAATACAAGATTTTCAGAACATAAACCGGCACAAAATAAAATCCCAACACCAAGAAGATATTAGTTTAGAGAAACGCAATTTCGGCTAAGTAATTGTTTCGGTAATATATTTACTTTATTAACGTTTCTAGGTCACACGTTCAAGTATGAGCAAGAAGACATTTAACAAGGTGGGGCATTAATAACCACTGTAATCGCGATGTCCAGTGCAGGAATGTATATGTACATGTATTATGTCGTAAATGTGCCGCATGTCATTTTGTGGAACGGATTCCACGCCTGTTTCACTTGGTCCGTGAAGTCGGCAACAGATAATATTGGTGCTTGATGACGCTGGATTTGTCGTGCCACAATGGGCGAAAGGGCTTGTGATCTCGCACGCCAAGGCAACTGGTACGGCACGAGGAGGACGGAAGCGGTATCAGGAGTAATGTTATCCTGTTGGAAAACACCCCTTTGAATAGTACGAATGAATGACAGCACAACCAATTCAGTCACCAGTCTGACATACAAATCGCCTCTCAATGTTCTTGAGATAACGACGGGAGTGCCCCTGATGTCAAACAAATCGGTCCGCAGACGATAACTCGAGTGTGTGGACTCAGCAGACAGCGTGGTTCCAAGTGCTCACCTGGTCGCCTTCTTACAAACTTATGGTCATCATTGCCACCAAGACGGAAATGGCTCTCATCTGAGAACACAACAAACCTCCACTTCGTCCAACAATGATTTCTAGCTTGACATTACTGAAGTCACTGAAGGCAGTGGTTCGGAGCTAGTGGCATGAACGCTACAGGTCGTCTGGCAAGGTGCTGTTTCGTAAATAATTGATTTTTCACAGTTCTTTGTGACACTCTGGTGCTAACTGAAGGTCTAATGGCTGCTGCAGATGCGGCACAATCCTCCACAAACATGCGGCGAATAGGCGTCATTCCATAGCAGTCCATGTACTGCCGAACCCCAGCCTCCCTCAGACTGTGCAATCCCGTGACTATTGTTGCCAACACTGTTGCACTGTGGTTCCATTCCTGCCTACAACATCCCAGAAAGAACATCGACCTCCTCGTAGCCCTCTTACACGGCCTCCTTATAACTCAGTGAAATGCTGATACTGTCTTCTTAGCCTCCTTAGAGGCAAATTTGATTCACAGCGCCCTCACAACGTCAACAGCGACGACGACGACTAACGCTCACGAAGCAAATTTGCTTTGCAACGTCATAATGTCGCTACTAGCACAGCTCTTCGTCGACTAGCACACAAATCTGAATAGGCGTCATCTAACATATGTACAAACATGTCTCCCGAATTTCGTTTATCTATCACAACTGCTTCTTGGTGTTGGGATTTCATTTTCCGCCAGTGCATAATGAAGAAAGAAAGAAAGAAAGAAAGAAAGAAAGAAAGAAAGAAAGAAAGAAAGAATGAAACCAATGCTCAAGAAACAAAAGGAGTATACAAGCAAAAAAAGGAAAAGTTTATCATAACGAAAAAATTTCCGGTGCCTTCAGGCAAGCAACTCAATGTTGAAAACGTCCCCGGGATATGAGCTACGAATTTTAGGTAAATAAAATATAATAAAATATGAAAATATATCCTTATTCCTAAAAATTACAATCATTTCCTTAACCATCATTGTGCCGTCAATTAAATTAGCAGTTTGCCTTTATGTACCACTACGAGCGCTAATGTGAGTCAATGCATTGTTTCACTTAAGCATCACTACGAGCGCTAATGTGAGTCAATGCATTGTTTCACTTAAGCACCACTACGAGCGCTAATGTGTGTCAATGCAGAGTTTCACTTAAGCATCACTACGAGCGCTAATGTGAGCCAATGCATTGTTTCACTTAAGCACCACTACGAGCGCTAATGTGAGCCATTGCAGAGTTTCACTTAAGCTCTTATAACTACATTCAGTGTGGACATTTTTCAAAAAATCAAAACAGCCTAAGGGTGTTGAACGAAGGAACACTAATGTAAACAAGTTAATTTGGCTAGGATTTGAATCAGAAAGAATACGAGTAAAAAACACTCGATTTTAGGCTGTTTTTCCGCAACTGCATATTTGAAATTTATTGTTTTAGTTTGATTTTTTTCAATGATGTTTGTTCGGGGCGTCGACCCATGTGGATCTTTTGCCCCTACTGGCACCATATTGTATGAACGTGCGTGTAATTGGAATGGCGGTAGTGTGGAATGTTGTGAGTGAGGAATGGAAGATTAAGGACGTCACAAACACTCAGTCCCCAGGCCAGCGATATTAATCATTACAATTAAAAACCTCTGTCCCGGCCAGGAATCGAACCCAGGATCGCCGGGTGACAGGCCCCCTACACCGCGGGGCAGGACGTTGTAGTTTGATAGATCTATCCATGGCTCACAATTTGAAATATTCCCGGGCCCTTTAGTCGTTCAACTTTCGGTACAATTGAAGAATTTGCTTAATTTTTACGGGTTTTTTTTGTAGTATGAGGACCCCAACTTTGACTGCTAAGAAATGTTTTCAACACTAAAAGAAACAAACTACAAACTGAAAACATAAGAGAACACAATACCTGTTTTTCTTTTTCGTGGAAATAAACAGTGATATGGCGTATGGCTTTTAGTGCCGGGAGTGTCCGAGGACAAGTTCGGCTCGCCCGATGCAGGTCTTTTGATTTGACACCCGTAGGCGACCTGCGCGTCCTGATGAGGATAAAATGATGATGAAGACGACACGTGCACCCAGCCCCTGCGCCAGCGAAATTAACCATTGATGTTTAAAATTCCAGACCCTGCCGGGAATCGAACACGGGACCCCTGCGACCAAATGCCAGGACGCTAACCATTTAGCCATGGAGCCGGACACTCAACGTATTATTATGAACTTACTATAACAATAACACTTGAACCTAACATTACTTGGACTTGTACACTAAAATGACCTACCACACGCCGCCAGTGACACGAAGCAGTCAGCCGTATTCAGGAGGTATGGCATATTGAAACTTATGAGCACGTGGTGAGGGCGGACGAAAACGATGAGCAGGACTAAAGGGAACCACGAACTAGGTGTAGGAGTGATTATTGAATTTTCACGACCGCATTGTAATCGAAATTGACTTTCAAACTATTCGGTCGTATTATATCTACATGGTACGTGTTGAAGCGAGAACAAAAATGACCAACCGGACACCAGTGGGATCCGAACCGACAACCTCCCGATTTTTCGTCGGTTGCTCTACCGATGGAGCTATGACGGCCTAGGTCATCCTTGTTCTGTTGGTAAGGATCTAAGATAGAGGCACGGCCGACTTGATGCGTCAATCTAGCTAGGTCCTTACCGGCCTTGACAATGGGGTCCACGCACCGTAATGGGAGTAGTTACACAGCTCGACACGTGGCGCTTGCGGCCTAACTATTTGCGGTAGAAATGCATACTTCTTTATGGAAGAATATTGACTTTAATTGCCGATTTATCGTAATTTAGAGGCATGGAGAATGTTACATAGGTTAATACTGTTAAAATTATTAATCCTAAAGGCTACTTTCCTTGATATTTGTCAAAATAACGTCGTGAAATGAAACTGCGGAGAGATGGAGTAGTCCAACTGACGTTCCTTAACTGTGAGGAATAGTAGTAACTTTTTTTATTATCCATAGCATTTAGATACATAGCATAACTTAGCACAACACATTTGTCTTCTGATGTTAATCTTGAGATTAAGATTCCTTATCAATTAGACTTTTAAAATTCTTCCAGTGCTGCTGTCAGGTTGACCAAAACATAAAAGTCTTATATTTTACTATATTTGGTGTATGAATAACAAAAATATTTTGACTCAAACATGTTTACATTTTCTATCTATCTAAATCTGTTTACCCTCCAGGGTTGGCTTTTCCCTCGGACTCAGCGAGGGATCCCACCTCTACCGCCTCAAGGGCAGTGTCCTGGAGCTTCAGACTTTGGGTCGGCGATACAACTGGGGAGAATGACCAGTACCTCGCCCAGGCGGCCTCACCTGCTATGCTGAACAGGGGCCTTGTGGAGGGATGGGAAGATTGGAAGGGATAGACAAGGAAGAGGGAAGGAAGCGGCCGTGGCCTTAAGTTAGGTACCATCGCGGCATTTGCCTGGAGGAGAAGTGGCAAACCACGGAAAACCACTTCCAGGATGGCTGAGGTGGGAATCGAACCCGGACCTCCGGGGGTGGCAGCTAATCACGCTAACCACTACACCACACAGGCGGACATGTTCACATTTTAATTTTAAAGTATGCAGTTTCAGATTATATTTCATTCATACCTTGCACTGGAATTTTAAACACCTGGCGAGTTGGCCGTGCGGTTAGGGGCGCGCAGCTATGAGCTTGCATCCGGGAGATAGTGGGTTCGAACTCCACCGTCGGCAGCCCTGAAGATTGTTTTTCCGTAGTGTCCCATTTTCACACCAGGATGTAGCTACGTTCATCGAGGCCACGGCCGATTTCTTCCCACTTCAATCCCACCGTCTCCATAAGACCTACCTGTGTTAGTGCGACGTAAAACAAATTGCAAAGAAAAGAAGAATTTTTAACAAAAATTCAGTGAGAGAAAAACATTTTCAGTAAATACGTAGTAAACTGTTCGTTTGCCATAACAGTGATGGTTTCTACTCAGTTTAAATGTTGAATTTCAAATTAACTTGGATAAAAATATGTTGTGTTGCTTCATGTGGAAGAATGACTTCGCCTAAAGGATTATTCAATGAAAGAAAACTTATGTGTAATAAATACCCTATTAGCGTGATTAGCTGCCACCCACAGAGGCCCGAGTTCCATTTCCGGCTCTGCCACGAAATTTGAAAACTGGTACGAGGCCTGTAACGTGGTACACTCAGCCTCGGGAGGTCAACTGAGTAGAGGGGAATCGATTCCCACCTCAGCCATCCTCTGAGTGGTTTTCCATAGTTGCTCACTTCTCCTCTACGCAAATGCGGGGATGGTAGCTAACTTCAGGACACGGCCGCATCCTTCCCTCTTCCTTGTCTATCCCTTCCAATCTTCCCATCCCCAACACAAGGCCCCTGTTCAGCATAGCAGTCGCGGCTGCCTGGGCGAGGTATTGGTCATCCTTCCCAGTTGTATTCCCCAACCCGAAGTCCCACGCACCAAGACACTGCCCTTGAGGTGGTAGAGGTGGGATGCCTCGCTGAGTCCGAGGGAAAAGCCAACCCTGGAGGGTAAACAGATTAAGAAAGAAAGAAGGATGATTAATACCCGAAACAGAAACGGAAAACTATGCTTTGAGCCACTCCGTAGTTTTGTCCTGGTCTACAGAGAATTCGCGAAGTGATAGTGTTCCTTTGCTCCTTTTTCCTGTTCGAATTGCAAAAAAGACAACAGCAATTCATATTCGAATATTTTCAAACACAATTAAAGAAAAGTAAACCACTACACAATTAAAAAAAGAGTTAGCGCATAAATTAAAATTCTTGTTTAGGGCTAAGTTACGGCGAGAAATCACTTTGAGCCACTCATTCATTACATGTGTTCTTGTTTGCAGAAAATATCTGTTCGAAGTACAAAATGGCGCACAATAATATCACATCATATTCCAAGATTTGTAAACACAGTTTAAAAAATCAAATCACCACACTACACAATAAAAAAATAAACTGATTAGCGCATAACTGTCAGCTCTCAATATCAAGCCAACAAACACCTCATTGCGAACAAATTGCCAACATTTATGACAGCAATACAATATAAATAAAACAGGAAATGCGGTCATTTGCGGTATACAGCTTCCTGTCAGTGACTAGGAGGCCAGCGCTCCAGTGGCATTATGGTGAAACTTTCCAATTACAGCCACCGCCGTCTCAATCTCTACATACTGCCTGCTCTGTGCTGCGAGAATTGCGTTTACTCCGACATTGCAGATGGCAGCACTTACCGCACCCAGAGCCCATGTTGGTTAGATGAGAGTTGGTCCGTAACACCAATATAAAATGAAAAATAATCCTTAACATGTTACTAATTGAGAAGATAATGCACATACAGAAACTAACATGTCACATTTGAGCTTGGCTTAAAATAGAGAAACTTAAAATATATATGATTTTACCATTTACATTAGATATATTAGGATCAGTGGTGGTGGTGGTGGTGATTGTTGTTTTAACAGGAAGTACAGCTAGGCAACCATCCTCTATTAGGATCATCCCATGCTGCATGTTACATACAAATTTCAGAATTTTTTCGACACAAGTAACGGTGCAGATTTTCAGTCCTTTTCTTACTGTTATTTACCAGCAGTGAACGAAAAATAATTTCTATCACTATTTCGCTGACCCTTTGTTCATGACCAGATTTCACGATACGTTTTATAGCACATAATGCAGTGCGTACGTTCATGCCAATAAATCCACCACCCAATCTCACTGAACTAAATACAGCTTCTATTGCGTCTCCAGAAAATCATCTAGTGAGAGATTGAGACGGCGATGATTACAGCTTTATGCTGGGCTTCACAAGCGATTGTCAAGGCCGGTATAAGGAGCGCAGCGAGGGTTCCAGTCGGCCGTGCTACAGGTCAGCACTACTGCCATCACACTGTAGAGTGCGTGCAAGTTGCCCGTTGTGGGAAAAGTCAATTAATATCTCTTCAGCACGTACTATGTACGCATAGCACGACCTAATAGGTCGAAAGTCGATTTAGATTGGGTGAAGAAAGTCAGGAAAAACGCAGAAGAGATTGATATCACAACAGGCTTGACACACAGCAAAAGAGTTGATAACTTCAAACAATTGCAAATGTATAATATTCGAGGAGCAGATGACGTTAAAAAGAATGAAGACGTTCTGCGAAAACGAGTGAAGATTGTCCAGGAAGTCTTAAGCACCACGTGGTTCATAGCTGGCCAGCATCGGAAGGTGAACCTCCCCACAATCAGAAAGTGCCGGCCAATTATTATTTCTAACATGTAACGCGTACCGTGGTCTCCTGATGTAGAAAGTGTCTCATTTAGCTTGAGGTCTTCTAAGGTGCCAAGTATCTCACGGAAGTTGTTCCAGTACTGAGAGCAAAGTCGGCCGTCCTTGCCCCGTGGGCACTGCAGTCTTCTGGGTATTGCGAAAGAGCATTAATATTAATTTCGATTTAGGGCACTCCTGTGTTCGTACATTAGCCGGAATAATTAAATTAAGTATTTCCTTCTTTTATGTTAAAGCTAAGGTTGAGAATCGTATAACATAAGGAGAGACGTTTCTTTTTGAGTTCACTGGTGGTTGTGTTATGCAATTTTAAATTATAATTTCTGAATTTATAAACATACAAATTTTTCAAAAAAGAAGTGACAGTACATTTTATCTCAGTTGTTTTTCACGCAAGCGAAGAATAACGGCCGAGAGGGTTCGTCATGCTGACCACACGACACCTCGTAATCTGCAGGCCTTGGGGCTGAGCAGCGGTCGCTGGGTAGGCCAAGGCCCTTCAAGGGCTGTAGTGCCATGGAGTTTGGTTTCGTTTCGTTTTTCACGCAAATATAGTCCACTTTACACACACTAGATTAAAAGACATACCCGAAATAAGTATGTAACCAAGAACTTTTCGAAAAGTGAGATTTCAGTGGAAGTATTATCCATTACGCCTCTATGCTGTGGTGTCATCTTATGTCTTACATTTGGGCTTGCTGGTTTACTTACTTCTTGTTCCCACTGGAACACAGGGCATACGTGAAACGTCTCCATTGTGTTCGTCGACTTGACAATGACTCAACTTCCTTCCAAGTCTTTCCTACTTCGAAGGCTTCCTCCTCTACAGTCCACATCCGGGTCTTCCTAGGACGACTTCTCCTCGGTGCACCTTGCTGTGCGTTCTATAGATCCCGCTGGCTTTCTCAAAGTATGACCTATCCATTTCCATTTTACTCCTCTTGATTTCCATTGAGACTGGAACTTGGTTTGTTGTTTTCCATATCTCGTCTTTGGATATAATTTCAGGCCATCTGATGGTTATGATGCGTCGTAAGTAACGGTTTATAAATGTTCGCGTAACCTTCCAAGTTTCACAACATGCAGGAGGACTGAGATTTGTATTGAAAATTTATATTTTCGTCTTCCTTGAAATGTGGTTATCCTTCCACACTGAGGCTCCATTTGCTTTCCTGATTCTGGCTCTCACATTCTTTTCCGCTCCTCCTTCTCTTGTCACTACACTTTCCAAGTAGGTAAATGTTTCAACCTTCTTCTCCTGACTCAAACAATCTTTACAAGCAGCAGAACTTTGTCCTCCGTGGTGTATGAACGGAACATGAGTCCAGATGGTGCAAAGTGCTTGTGTTGGTTCATCACTGGGTGTAGAAGATCATTTAGACGAAATGACATCCATATTTTGAAATATTTTCTTGACATTTTTGTTCTTATTTAAATTTTATTATTACTCTAATATTATTTGCTATCTTTTTTTGTTCCAAGTGCATGTAGAGGTTTCCTCTTCTGCTACATACTTGCAGATTGTTTTCGATTGTATCACTTGGAATACGTATATTATTTTTAAAACCTTCAGTTATAACAATGAAATATTTTTTAAACAGATGAACTCCTTTGTACACTTGAATACGCAATTATAATAATTTCGTGTGGCTATTTCTAGCCGAGTGCAGCCCTTGTAAGGCAGACCCTCCGATGAGGGTGGGCGGCAGCTGGCATGTGTTGGTAACTGCGTGTTATTGTGGGGGAGGATAGTATTATGTGTAGTGTGTGAGTTGCAGGGATGTTGAGGAGAGAAAAATCACCCAGCCCCCAGGCCATTGGAATTAACCAATGAAGGTTAAAATCCCAGACCCGGCCGGGAATCGAACCCGGGACCCTCTGAATCGAACGCCAGTACGCTGACCATTCAACCAACGAGTCGGAGAATACGCAATTGGTTCAAGAAATGTATATCATGAAATAAACCCGAAATTTTTTTCTCCTGAAAATTTTATTGGTTTGTTAGTTAGACTCTTTTTCCGGAGAGGTCTTCAATTGCATAATGAAATGTTATACACGCATTTTAAAACAAAAACTGATGAGAAGGTAGGAAAAGATTCAAAAATGAACCTTTTGTTCTTTGAAAGAATTTCTCTCCAGGACACTGTCCTTGAGGCGGTAGAGGTGGGATCCCTCGCTGAGTCCGAGGGAAAAACCGACCCTGGATGGTAAACAGATTAAGAAGGAGAAGAAGAAGAAGAAGAAGAAGAAAGAATTTCTTTCATTTATCAACCTGTTGCTATATTTTGGACATTATTGTAGAAACATACTAAAGATCTCTTTCACATAAGTTAGTATAAAAATTTATCTAGCCTTGAATGTTTTTAAGCTATTGGTGCGCAAAAATTTAAACGTAATGGTTACGGGAAACAGCTTATAAAGATTACCGTTTTTAACGTGGAGAGCACAATTTAGAACATTCCAGCAGAATAATTTAAATATATTTCTGATCCTTCCTGGTACATTTCTTCTTCCGATTCGTCATTCTGCTTCTGGCTACAGTTCGGTGCACTTTTCTGCTTCGTGTTCACGAATCTCGTCAATCACACAAAAATATTTCCCAATATTTTCAATACATTCATCCAGGCTGTTTCGCCATCATCGTAATAGATCACTGCATCTAGAACATCCTTCTCCAAAGTATCTAGAGAAATAAGAGCATTTTTGTTATTCTTTTACACATTCAGGAAATATAACTCTCGTTAGGACTTTTAGTGCCTTTATGAAAGCAGTAAGGGAAAAGATTTCCACCAGTCAACGAGGTTTTAGACCATGAAATACTCTTTCTTAAGTATAGCATTTCAACGATAACATTTAATGCGGGCGTGACTCATGAAGTAGCATTTTTACTTTATATGACGATTCAAAGGCTTCCGACCTGCTTCGAATCAAATGCTTCGACTTATAATTAAACTGGCGGTTAAATCAACAATATTAAAATAAATGACCTATCCAGAAATGTATAGTACATAATTTAAGATAGTTTAAAAATATATTTCGAAACATGTTAGGCCTGTAAAGTTTTGTTTTATTCCAGTAATCTGCAATATCACAAATTATTTAACCGTAGAAGATAACGGTACATACCACCGTGATTCTCTGGCTTGGTACCTTATATTATATGCAGTTCGTGTAAAAAAGCTGTATTTTCAATTCCAAACACTATCCCATACTCATTACCTAAGGGAAAACTCTTCAAAATGTAATACCAACAAAACGAATTTAACACAGGAAACGGAATTTACTTAAACATTATCTGCAAATATTTTTTTTTGCTCTTTTTCGTGTTCAACGAGTTTTTGACAAATAAGTCACACAATATCCTCAACGTCTACAGTAACGTCTGTTCAAAATGTTCGACTCTCGCGACTGTGTGAAAACAAAAGCGGCATTAAACAATGGGGTCGGCCGGTTAAGGGGGCATCCACTGTGGGGTATTTGCACTCAGAAAACAACGCCCAACTTTCTAGCAATAAAATAAAAATTAATAGATTTTTCATCATATGCGAGTTTCCTTGAGCTTTTTGTGTCCGTATACCGGAAAGATAGTCTTTGGTATGTTATATGTACTGCGAAAAGAAACAAAACTTAACTTAAAGGCAGGCCCTTTCTTTGCTTCCTCAAAAGTAAACCACGACTGTTTGAATAATGAAGGCGGTGTCCTTGAGTCACTGGGCACTGTCGGAATTACTGTACAAGAGCACAAGCATGAACCAAGGATGTTAGCATTAGAAGATGAATTACAGAAGCCAAGTATTTTGACGCATTGGTTCAATAATAAATCCCTTAAGTGTTCTCCGTATAGGCGTGAAGCATAGAACACACCAATAATAAACTCTGCGTGTTTTAAAGAAAGGTTGTTCATTGAGGACTTTCGGCTCGAGAGCGTGGAGGAGCTTGCGAGACTCACGCCTTACGTGACCCATCTCATTACTTCATCAATATTTCCATTCTTGCATGGGCCTAATATCTTAACAAGTAGATGATTATCTAGTTGCACTTTCATCAAAACCTACCACCACCAATCACAGGTGGAGGCATTAGGACTCACGCTCATTGTAAACGCTACGAGAATATACCGTACCTTCATCCATCAACACTTGTGTAAGGTGAGGAAATCGTGAGTGTGCAAACTAAGTCAGTAGCGCTCGTTTTACACCGGATGTACGGAGTCTCTGTGTTGAAAGACTGCGCTAATGAGAATAATTAGCAACTGTTCTCGGTAATGAGTTCACCACAACAGCCAGTGCAGAGGTGAATTCTTATAGCTGACAATCCCATGTTGTAGATCGCACGAGTGGTCGGGTTCGACTCCTGTCGTGTGCAAAGAATTTTCACCCTGCGAACGGAGTTTATACAGTCTACTGATATTCGATGTGAGGTGGGCATAAACAAGTAAATTGTCAATAAGATCGTTGAAATCGGTTGAACACGGTTGTGGTGATAACAATGCAGCCAGGAGTTACTTGACCACGCGGTTTGAGCCATGTTTGTGGTGTAAGCAGATATTTTCATTCAGTAGACGAATGGACTGTGTCGCTATAGACTTATCCAAGGCTTTTGACAGGGTGGATCATGGCAGACTACTGACGAAAATGGGGGCTATTGGACTTGACAAAAGAGTGATTGAATAGCTGAGTAAAGTTCTAGAAAACAGGACTGAGAGAATTAGAATAGGTGAAGCATTATCTCATGCTGTAGCGAATCAGAGAGGGGTTCCGCAGGGCAGTATTATTGGGCATTTATGTTTCCTTATATACTCGTACATACATGAGCAGGAACTTGCATTTCGAGTAAGTCGTGAAAATCATTATTCATACAACCGTGGCAATTATTGTACATTGAACTCAATAACTTAATCTCCGAATATGACAGTTTCCTAGGTGAGCATCTCAACTCCCTCACAGCCTTTCCTGATATGTACAGTGACGTACACAAATTTATTATAATGCACGTAAGCAACATTTTTTTCGCTGCAATCAAACATAAAATTCATACTGCCCCTTTCATTACCTTGCTATTGGACGAAACCTCTGATACGTCTAGCCGGTCTGAGTGGCTCAGACGGTTGAGGCGCTGGTCTTATGACCCCAACTTGGCATGTTCGATCCTGGCTCAGTCCGGTAGTATTTGAAGGTGCTCAAATACGCCAGCCTCGTGTTGGTAGATTTACTGGCACGTAAAAGAACTCCTGCGGGACTAAATTCTGGCACCTCGGCGTCTCCGAAAACCGTAAAAGTCGTTAGTGGGACGTAAAGCAAATAACATCATCATCATCATCATCATCATCATTATCATCATGATACGTCTAACAAGTCACAACTTTAATGGTTATCCGATATGAATCTTCATATGGAGACTTCGGCTCCATGGTTAAATGGTTATCATGCTGGCCTTTGGCGAACGTGTCTCGGGTTCGATTCCTGTCTGTGTCAGGGATTTTAACCTTCATTGGTTAATTCCAATGGATCGGGGACTGAGTTTATATGCCGCCTTTTGCATTAGATTTCATCATAAAAAAAGCCGCATTCTTACAGATGCGGAAGTCACCTGGACGGGGTCAAATTGAAAGACCAGGCGTTTTCGGAGGCCACATGCCATTTCCTCCTGTGGGTGGGGGTGGTAGAATAACACCCATGGTTTCCCCTATCTGTCGTAAGATGTGACTAAAAGTGGCTCCAGGGGCTCTTAATTTGGGAACATGGGTTGGCAACTACGGGGCCCTTAGCTGAGTTCTGATATTCCTTCCAATTACTTGTTCCAGGCTCCTCACTTTCACCTATCCTATCCGACTTCCTTTGATCAACTCTTGTTCTTTTCCGACCCCCAGCACTATTAGGCTCCGAGGGCTACGGAGTCTTTTATTTTCACACACTTCTTGGCGCATGTACTCCTTTGGGGCCTATACCTTCATTTTTTGAAGTGTCGGACCCTTTCCATAATTACCCTTTGATTAGTGTTAATAGAGAGTGGTTGCCTAGTTCTACTTCCTATTAAAACGATAATTGCCGCCCCCATCACCATCGCACGTCATTACCATTATTATTACGTGTGGAAATTCAAGTGAGCTTTCTGTGTTTTACAGTTTAGAGATAAGATCATTCTGCGGTCTGTTAAGTTTTCCATGTGGTCCCTGCAATCAAAGATCTGAATTGTGTAGAAAACTACGTGGGTCAGGCATACGATGGGGCTGCAATATTTTAGGGACCACAAGAACAGCCTATTCAGAATGTGTTGCATGAATCTAGTTCTAACTCAATCAATTGACATCATAAAGTGATTAAAATACATTTTTACTGCCCTTAGCGAAAACTTCACGATTCTTCCCTCATTCCACTGAAAGAACCCAATTACTGGATGAAACTTCAGACGATCGCTTACCCACGGCAGCGCCAGCTTGTTGGAATTACAACAAATGATTGATAAATTTAATAAAAAATGGCCACGAGAGTTTTCTTAAAATATTTCGTTCAGTGCTAGATAATTCTACATGATGGCATAGTGACTCCATTGCTGAAGGCAGAGAATTTATTGTTTTCCTAGATGACTTCGCAACCTGCTTTCTTCGCGCAGCATACTCTAATATTTTTGATCTGACGGAGCATCCTTTGAAGTTAAAGGGATGAATAAATACGTGAGGGGAACTTACACACTGTTGTCCTAAATGAGAAGTGTATTTACGAAACCAGCGTTCTCATGGTTGGTCCACATTAGTAGGCTAACAGATGCAGGGCATATTTACGTCTTCCGCTCCAGTGAAAGAAATGAGAGTGAAAAGCTCGCAGTTCTTCGTACAGCCTTTCTTAGGTTTGGGTGCCTTTGGCTTATTATTGAGTACCATGATGGCCTCCTTAACCCCGGGTAGAGCCTTCTGTTTAGCTTTAGGGACAGGGGATGCATTCTTCTTTTCGGCGGGTTTCTTAGAGATAGTCTTCATGGTTGCAGCTTTAGCTCCACCTGCCTTCTTCGCCTCGTGGATGTGCTCCTTGGGGGAGCGGACCGCTTGACGGAGGATTTTGGCCATCTCTGGCTTGGCAGCCGAAGTGAGCTTTGAGGAACCTGAAGCTCCCTTCTCCACGGTCTGGACCAGCTCTCCGGAAGCCACAGCAGATTTTAGGAACTTAAATAAAGGGGCCAACTTCTCGGAGTCCACCGTGCAGTTGGCAGAGATGTACTCCTCGATACACTGAAGAGAAGATCCACTTCATTCTTTTAGGCTCTTGATGACACTGCCGACGACTTCGGTGATTTATGATGATCAGACCTTGTATGTGGCTTCCTGGACGCGGGAGCTTGGGCAGGAGCCGATGATGCTGCGGTATCGGCCATGATCTCGGTTAGTCTTCATCGAGCGCTGTCTGAATCAAAGTGCACACCTTCTGATTCAAAACATAATTTCCGAAGACTGTGTGTTGGAATTCTTAGTATTATAATCATGGAAATAAATACTAGGTTTGGAAAGATAAATCATTTAAGATTATGGAACTTCTTTATTCCTCACTTTTCTTGGAGTACGATCAAGATTTTCTCATAATCTGGGCCCGAATTCTGATAACATGTCACGTTTTAGTTGGCGTATCATAGGCATTGCTAACTTTTCGTCATTTTTGTAAATATCTAATTTTTAGGTATTTTTTTCGCTTTTCGTGTTATTATTTTGTCATTTTTAACAGTGTGCTTTCCTTATTGGTAAATTTTAAGCATGTATCCATTTTGTACGACATCATACAGCCAGTTACTCTATCTACGTACTAGAAGTTAACGAGAATGTTCATTTTCCGAAGTTTCGAGTGTAATTATCTTTGTAGGGAAGTGATTTTCTTTTTCCGATCATTTCCCTCTACGGTATCAAAACAAATACGAACTAAAGTTCTTCCCACATTCGGTTTATAAGGAAAATAGAGTTTCCAAAACAAAGAACTGAAATATTGTAATGTAAAGGTTGGAAAAAGTGTAATTTATGAATATTGTGCATACCTTCAGGGACATTGTTTTATCTATGACTGGGGACTCTCCCGGTCCCGTCTTCGGCCAAGCACTTTGCCGTAAAGTGCTTCTCGGTGCCTCAAGTTTCCCTCCTTCGCACTCTACTGGTTCAGTTTAGTCAAGTGCTCAGTGTTTTGTTTCAATGTCATTTTCATTACATGAGCATGTGTACATTCTATATATACATTGAAACAGGAATGCCCTGTCGACATTCACCGTCAAAGTATTTCTTACGCAACTGAGCGCTCCGGCAGCGGATGTGACAGCGAGGTAGGTAATCGCTCGCTGCGGGGAACCAGCCGAGACCAAGTGACGTCACGATCGAACATTCAATTGCTTCCATTTCGTTATCTCCAGAGTGGAATGTCCGATCAAAATCAGATTCTATTGACATTCTGTGCGAAGTCCACACAGTTCTATACTCCCTTCGTGGGATTTTGGTGGAATAAAAACTAATTAAATATTCCACGCTGCACGCAGACTCACAGGTTTGAGTCCCATCCGAACTTCGAAGGTCGTCAACCTCCGGGGGAAAACGTGGTGCCATGATGCTTGTAGGAGTTATATGGTGAGGAGGAAGGAGTTCAACAACATGGGACATCACCGGCGCCGACGCCGAGGGACGACATCTCTCCCTACCTGTACCTGGACATTCAAAATCTCAACTGTTCGTCTCTAAAAGGTGACATAATTTGTCGATTTTCAAATAAACACAAGTTTCAACTTAATAAGAAATTATACTACCAATCTCTCTCTTACTCTCTGAGCATGGACCGAACACGCCCTGGCGTCAATCCATCCTCCCCACTCAACTAAAGTACGAGCGTTCCTGTTACAATGGACACAAATAAATACAATTGAAGTGTCCGTTTGTAATGTCAAAATAACAGAATTTTACTAAGTTTATATTAAAGTACTGTATATACGGTACTTATAACTAAAAACCAAATTTAACAATTTTTGTCTGTCTGTTTGTTCCGGCTAATCTCCGAAACGGTTGGACCGATTTGGACGGGACTTTCACTGGCAGATAGCTGATGGTATAAGGAGTAACTTAGGCTACCTTTGAATTTTCAAAACAATTAGGAGTGGGGTCAACAGGAGGTAGATATAAAAATAAAAGGCGAAATATCGAATTTATCGTACAGGGACAAGCCAAAGGTCATTTTAAGCCTCTTGACGCAATGAACAAAACTCGGTAAGAGCTACGTGCCCGAAAACCATGTTTTAAGACCCTAAAAGCAACCGTCATGGAGATATTGACACCACACTACCCCTGCTCTAGGAATCCAATAAAGAAACGACCAGCCCTAACCATCGCAACGTCAGCTCAAGGATTCTACCGCAGCCAACCATGTACATCGTTAAACGAGGCACCTTATTACGTAATCGGTTTGTCGATATGACTTACTGCTGATAATCTGTACATGACAAAAACGCTTCTTGACCACTTGGCTAAGATCAAAGTATATACTCACTGGAAGAGATCATGTGTAGTGGAGCTCCGCGATCTTAACATCTTTTCTCGTGTTCTGTGTAGTGTTAGTGAGTACCACGGAGTATTTGTGCATTTATTTTGTGTGGTGGTTGTGTGAACTGGATTTTGCTACAATTGCTCCATAGGTAACTTATTAAGAGTGTATTTTAGTTGCTAACCTTGCCCTAACAACCACCCACTCGCTAATTTTTCTTGGTCTCCATAGATACTACTAACTGGGTATATAACTCTACTCTTCAATTAAGGCGTTTCTAAGGCAACAGATCTTGGCCTACTGCTGGGAGCCATCTTGGTGATCTGCGATAATGTAATCATAAAAAAAGAAGCATTGTCCAGTAACGGGCGTTCCCATTCGCCGCATTGAAAGGTGACCCCCAGAGCTTCCCTCTCCAACGACTTCATATCACAAAGGCTGGCTTTCGCGTGGGCTCAGTACGCACGAGCGGGGTATTGCGGATAGTTAAGTCTCAACACGCGCCGTGTTTATGTTCGTTCGTATTGAGTAGTTAAGTTATTAGTCATGCCTAAAATAAAATATCTCTAAAAACACGAGAAAGGCCGAAAGTCAAAGATTGCAACGTGAAAATGAATCTCAACAAGATAGAGAAATTCGTCTTACAAATTGTCAATTGAGGCAATCCGCGTCTAGGTCGAATGAAAGTAGTTCTGAGAGGAACGAACGATTACATTTAGATGGAACCCGTCATTCATGGTTAAGGAGTCAATAATCTCAGGAGTCTACAGAACAGCGTACAGAAAATGATCGTATTCGATACGCTGTCTCGCGAAGTCTAGAATCAGACGGTTCTAGAGAGCAGCGATTAGAAGATGACCTTATTCGAAACTCTGTCTCGTGAAATCTAGAATCGGAAGATTCTAGAGAGCAGTGATAGAAGCTGACCGTATTCGACATTCTGTGTTCCGATATCTAGAAACAGACGATTCTAGAGAACAGCGATTGTAGAGTAATCGTCGTCATCACCAAGATCAATGTGAATTTGAAAGTCAAGAACATGGCATCCGTGTTACTAAACAATGTGATTGATATTATAACTCACTAGGACAGATAATAGAACACTTAGCACAGCTCCGTAAAAGTGTGAGTACCATTCGTCAGTCAGAAATTTATTTTGATCTAGAAAGGCGCCTGGTTACTGCCAGACAAACGACAAGTGATGAGAACCAGCGACAACGACTGAATAATGACCAAATAAGAAGAAAAACATAAAAGTGTGTTCAATTATGATGGACAAATAAATTATTCTGCAGCATCAGAGATAGGCTGTATGAATGTTTGTTGCGTTTACTGTAAAGCTGTAAAGTGGAAAGATGAGTCAAACGACTTTGTTGTTCTTGTGAGAAAATGCGCTTGGACTCTATTCTGCACCCACCTGAGCCACGTAAGTCTTCGTTATGTGGCAAGCATAATTAATCTCAACATTTCATGAATAATATTAGACTTTATAATGCGACTTTTCAAATGCCTTCTTTCGGGGCAAAAGAAGTTCACAACATGCCCACGTTTAAAATATAGGGGCAGGTGTATCATTTAATTCTTCCAGTAGATAATACAGACATGCTCCCAAAAACGGTCTAACCCTCACTTTGCTTGAAAGAAGAAAATTTAAGTTTTGTAAATGGAACAAAAAATATACTGCATTAATTTTACCTGGTGTATTGCCCATCGAATCAAAGTATACATTCAGATAAATCTTTTAATAAGAATTTTAAGTTGTTTTATTGCACACTAGCGATGCAGTAGCTAAATGAACTTAAGGGGAGTTGTATACTCAATGTACATGTGTTAGTTTTATAACATAGCCACGTGACTTTGTGGTAAATGGAAAGGAAATACAAATAATTCTGGCAATACATTATATAACATAGATAAGGAAAGTGTTGTTATAAACAAATAATACATACTTAATCAACAAATGTAATAGTGAGTTTGGCCTACAGGTACTTAATCCTGTACCTTAACCTAATCATAATCAGGAATATCAAAAATTGGATATTCTTCTTCTTCTTGCACGGGAATACATGCATTGGAAGCAAGATTTCTGTAGTACGTATGATACACAGGGGGTGTCTAATTTAATAATTCTAAAATATCCTTGAATTTGGCTGGAAGTACTCTTCAATAGAAGAGTATGTGTACTTGAAAAGTAACCTAAATGGATCCTCTTTACTTATTTTACAACATGTAATCTTGCTTAATAATACCTTTTGCTTCGAATCAGGGACTGTTATTTTCGTTACCTTATCCCGTAAAGGCGAAGCAGTGATAAGCATGTCACGTGTCATCTTTACCACTGCAAACGGCTTCTTAACCCTAGTCTTCCTAACAAGTTTCATCCATTGATCTGGAATGTAAATTGATGACGCTCGCTCGCTCAGTACATTCACTCTCTGTGCCCTCCATGTTTGTTGTTTACAAGCAGTAGCCATGGTCATCAACGTTGATGCAATGAACATTCTGGAGTAGTTACATATTCTCCAATCATCAGAGACATCGTATTCTTAGTAACGATTTTTTAATGATAAGTTACATTAAAATCCTTATGTAACGTTCATAATGTTAACCGCTCTCGACAAATTTGTTGTTTCAATCATCGGTTCACCACCACACTACACTACAATGTTAGTGCTAGGCCTGCAATGCTTCGTACACTTATAGGGCTTAGCCCATTTTTGCTTGCTGTTCACCCACTGTATTTCCTCTAAATGATCCCTACTGTTATTAGCGCATGTAGCAATAGTTACTATTCATGTTGCTCAATAGATAGCAGCACCTAACTCACTTTTTAAAATTTTGAGGATTAGACCGTTTTTGCGAGCATTTCATTAGCGATTATGTACTAAGAAAGGATGCAAGGTTATAAATCTAAATTCGTTAACAGAAATCTTGCAAAGTACGCTTATTGAAATAAATAGTTACATTCGTGCTCTTCAATCCTAAACACGAAATTCGAACGAAAATGACTATAGAATAGTTATAAATGCTGATCGGTGACATTCAGCAGAAAACAGAGGTCACCATAACGAACCGACAACAAACGAAGTATCTGTGTTACTTGTATATCAACATTGTGATAAACGGGACATAGTACTTCCAGACATCACAATAAATTGCAGAGAATCGCCGAAACTCACATTTCTTATGATGCCCTACAGTATCCTCTACTGTTTGTACATAGGGAAGAGAGATATAACTTTTCAGTCTATCTGGTCGGCCCAAACACCGTCGATACAAATGTTAAAAAGTGTTTCCTTACTACAACACTATTGTTACCGAGTAATGATTAGGGAGAATGAGGACAATCATTTGCATTATTAAAACAATTATCTTATCAATACTTAGTCGAGGTATACGCTAAACTCGAAACAGAGAGACTTTTTTTTATACCAACTAATCAAAAACTTTTGAGTTTACAATTATATTCACCATCAAGACGCAATCGTTTACGGGAGGAGTTAGAAATATGCAACAACGCACACAGGATTCATTTTGTTGTGTTAGTAAATATGGACGTCCAGATATTTACATAACTTTCACGACCAACCCTAAATGAGATGAAATTACAAACGAACGTTTTACTGGGCAGTTTGCTTCTGATCATCATCATGCTGTAGCAAGAGTTTTTAAACAAAAACTGAAAAAAGTGATGGATCTCCTGGTGAAAGTAAAAATTTACGGTTTCGTTCGCTGTTTTATGTATAATGTCGAATGCAATGGCGTGCGCTGAACACATTCGTTATCCCAGCTGCAATGTTTTTAAAAAACAATCGCAGCCCCACCACGGTTTCTAAAGCCAACATTACTACTTTCTAAACTCACTAGATAACTCAGTGAAAATATAACAAGCAAACAGATCAGACAATAAATAAATAAAGTATAGCTTATTTATAATAACTCACTTGAATAACAATATTTTCAACGATATACTCGCGCATATTTCACGGCACTGACAGCAGCGTCATAATTTAAGCTACAGCAGATTTTAAAAAATGTACTTAGAGTTTCGTAATAGTACAGTCATTATTCTCACAGAAATTTACTGGGACTAACTTTGTGTTCTTTTTATTTATTAAAAGGACTAACCTAAACTAAATGAGCAAAATTTAGCAGGTATTTTACCGTCACCTAAGTTTCACAGTTTCACTCGTTTTCTGAGCGTAGGTACAGCTACGACAAAGGAGGTGAAATATTCCTCACGAAGTATACCACTGTTATATTCATGAAGAATGCCACAGAATTCGCGAAAACTTCACCTATAATTCAAGAGGAACGCTACAAAAATTCACAATATACCACCATTATAGGCAAACCCACTCATACAGAGCAATCAAATACAAAATTCTTTTATTTCTCACTTGGTTCTGTATTCATGCTGAGCAACCTAAATATTTTTCCGCGTGCATAATAAAACTACTCTACACGTGCATCAACGAATCGCTCCGAGAAACTTCATACATGCCGAAATCCAAAAATAAAAGAATTAATTTGAATACAATTGATTTCATAAAATGGCCATTTCTATTAGCAAGACTATGTGGCTATACTATTCTTCCTTGTAGCCCCTTGTGTGTGACGCTGAACAATTCGAGTGTTAACTATTACAAGTAACATGTAGCCAAGCTAGCTGCTCTGCCGCCGTAAGATGCTCTTAATCTCTAGCAAGGCCAAGAGCTCTCACCCCGCCAGCCTAAGAGAAGGAGGCTTGAAGCTCATGCGTCAACCAAGCGACTTGAATTTCGCTGGGGTAGCAGGGGATCAGTGCACGCCACTGGTAGAATGGCAGAAGCGTGGTTTGCCCCATGCCCACAATTTGATATGGTTAGAAACGAATGTAGGACCCCAGCATTTGATGATGTTTTTCGAGCAGAATTGCCAGACCGAGAAGTGGATCCAGAACTATTTAATGTTGTAAAAACCCACATGGTACACGGTCCATCTGGCCCTTACAATCCTCAATCTCCGTGTATGAAGAACGGTATTTGTATTAAAAGGTTTCCTAAATCTTTCAGTACAGAAACTGTTACAGGTGAGGATCGTTATCCATTTCACTGACGTCGTTCACCTCAAAACGGTGGCATACGAGCGACAATTCGATCTCGAACTAACTGTATTGATATCGTCGATAGCTAGATTGTTCCATTTGCCCCGCTATGATGAGCAATTTTATATCACACTTCAACGTTGAACTTTGTAGCAGTGTAAAACCAACAAAATATATTTGCAAGTATGCCGTGTATTAGCGGCACGTTAAATCAAGACGTTCGTCTGATCATGCTGTTCTCCATTGAGAACGATATGTCAAAAGCCATGAAGAGAAACTCACCTTCACTCTTTCACGGTGCCGTCACTGAAGAATTTGTGAACAAATAGCAGCGACTGGATTGTTCCTATGTGATGTCACAAACAAGCCGAGCTCATTTGGAGGAGGACAACGATGTTGGTGAAATTACACTTGATGAAGTGGAGAGGATGGTAAATAAACTTAATTGTAATAAAGCAGCAGGAATATATGAAATTAGACCTGAAATAGTGAAGTATAATGCGAAGGCAGGGATAAGATGGTTTCTTAGACTCCTTTTTTTTTTGCTAGTTGCTTTACGTCGCACCGACACAGATAGGTCTTATGGCGACGATGGGACAGGAATGGCCTAGGAATGGGAAGGAAGCGGCCGTGGCCTTAATTAAAGTACAGCCCCAGCATTTGCCTGGTGTGAAAATGGGAAACCAAGGAAAACCATCTTCAGGGCTGCCGACAGTGGGGTTCGAACCTACTATCTCCCGGATGCGAGCTCACAGCTGCACGCTCCTAACCGCACGGCCAACTCGCCCGGTCTTAGAGTACTAAGGTTAGCATGGATTGTTGGTAAGGTACCTTTATATTGGACAAAAGCAGTAATTGCACTTATCTATAAGGAAAGGAACAGGAAGAATTACAACTATCGAGGTATTCAATTAATCAGTACACCAGGCAAAGTATTCGCTGGAATCATGGAAGGGAGCGTCGATCAGTGGTTGAGAGGACGTTGGATGAAAACCAGTGTGGTTTCAGACCACAGTCTTTCGTGGATCAGGATCAGATTTTCAGCAATTGAAAAATGCTACGAGAGGAATAGACAGTTATGTTTATGTTCCGTAGATCTAGAGAAAGCACATGGCAGGGTACCGAGGGCAAACGCATTCGCAGTACTGGGGGACTATGGGATTAAGAGTAGATTCTTCAAATCAATCAAATACATTTATGTTGACAATTGGGCTGCAGTGAGAATTTATGGTAGAATGAGTTCTTGGTTCAGGGTATTTACAGGGGTTAGACAAGGCTGTAATCTTTCACCTTTGTTGTTCGTAGTCTACATGGATCATCTGCTGAAAGGTATAAAGTGGCAGGGAGGGGTTCAGTTAGTTGAAAATGTAGAAAGCAGCCTAGTCTAAGCTTAAGAGCTGGTCTTATTGGCAGAATTGTGTCGAAAGCCTGCAGTGTAATATCCTGGAACTTGAAAGTAGGTGCAATGAGTATGGTATGAATAAATTGATGTCGGTAGGTAAGAAATCCAAGAGAACTGAATGTAAGATTGGGAATACAAATCTGATAGAGGTAGATAATTTCAAGTATTTAGGATGAGTGTTCTCCCAGGATGGTAGTATAGTAAGTGAGATTGAATCAAGGTGCAGTAAAGCTAATGCAGTTGCGATCAACAGTATTATGTAAGAAGTAAGTCAGTTCCTGGTATAAACTATCTTTACATCGGTCTGTTTTCAGACGGACTTTGCTTTATAGGAGTGAAAGCTGAGTGGAGTTAGAACACCTTATTCATAAGTTAGAAGTAACAGACATGGAAGTAGCGAGAATGATTGTTGGTACAAATAGGTGGGAACAATGGCAGGAGAGTACTCGGAATTGGGATATAAAGGCTAGGTTAAGAATGAAATCGATGGATGAAGCTGTGTGCATAAACTGGCTACGGTTCTGGGGTCATGTGTGGCGAATGGATGAGGATAGGTTACTTAGGAAAATGATAGACTCTCTTATAGAGGGTAAGAGGGGTAGAAGGAGACCAAGGCGACGATGATTCGACTCAGTTTCCAACGATTTGGATGTAAAGGGTGTAGAAGTGAATGGGGCACAGCACTAATTGCCAATATAGGATTGTGGCGACGTTTAGTAAATTCACGGTGGCTTGCAGACTGAACGCTGTAAGGCATAACAGCCTATAATGAAGATGTAGGTATGTATATATGTATATTTTGGCGAATTTTTAATATTTTTCTTTAAAAATAGTGTTTATGTCCTGGAACTAATATGTACAATATTAAATTAATACTATTTTAATTAAAAAATGAAATTGTATTCAATTTATTACAATATTATAATGACTCGGAGAGATGAGAGTAGAGTACAGGAGACAAGAAGGGACAGAGCGAGAAATGAAGACGTACGGAAAGTGCTAAATGTGCAAAAAGTAAAAGACAAACTAGAACAGAACAGAGTTTGGATACCTCTAGCCAAGACAAGCACTGGAAAGACAGAAAGGACGAGGAAGACCAAGAATTGTATTGGAATTGTATCCGGGATATGGTTCTCAATCTAGTGATTAGAAATTGTATACCACCTGCCCTGTTAGTCTGCATCCACCACCGGGACTCGAACCGGCTACCGACGGTTTCACACCATAGAGCTTTGATATCTTATCCTCTGTGGGTGGGAACGGTAGAATAACACCCACGGTATCCCCTGCCTATCGTAAGAGGCGACTAAAAGGTACCCCAAAAGCTCTGAACTTTGGAGTATTGGTTGGCGACCACCGGGCCCTTAGCTGAGTCCTGGCATTGCTTCCACTTACTTGTGCCAAACTCCTCACTTTTATCTGTCCTATCCGGCCTCCCTTGGTCAACTCTTGTTCTTTTCCGACCCCGGCGCTATTAGGTTTCCGAGGGCTAGGGAGTTTTTCATTTTCACGCTCTTCGTTGCCTTTGTCTTTCTTTGGCCAATACCTTCATTTTTCGAAGTGTCGGATCCGTTCCATTTTTTCTCTCCGATTAATGTTATATAGAGGATGGTTGCCTAGTTGTACTTCCTCTTTAAACAATAACCACCGACACCACCACCTTTGATACCTCAACGATCACGGCCACCTGGCAGACTAGGACAAGAGATCGACTGATAGGAAATATCTTGCTACACTCAGGACTTTTTTAGTAGTTGTAGAGGGACATTTATTTAGGAGGTAACAACGGTAGGCGTAAAAGAAGACACGGATATGACATACGTCAGCTGTAGGTTGCGATACAGTAGACTACCTACGTCAAAGTCAAAGGAGTTTAGCACAGCGTGACGTTGCACGAAAAGATGCATCGAATTTGTCCATGGCTGATGACCGAGCCAACATGAACGTATTATTATTATTATTATTATTATTATTATTATTATTATTATTATTATTATTATTACTATAGCCCGGATGGTTAAGCAGTAATAGGTTAGAATGCACACGATTTGTCGAGTAGGAAGTGTAGTCTAGCTCGCTCTTCCACGATGTAACGAGAGTAACATTCCAGGGTCGAGTCATAAGTCATGGTAACTATTTTTTTCTCGCGAACAGGAGACAGCACGGAAAATCTACGATATACATTTGGAAATATAGTGCATGCATTTATGCATAGTGCCTGAAGACAATTTCTGTCTTCAGGAGATTCTCGTAGGAAAGTGACAGAACACAGCCCATTAGTAAACATTGTTTTATTATGGCATAGGCAGCAAATACACAAGACTACGTACAAAGGACTGGTCTCCACCGATTACAGACCTTCAAAATAATCACCCATAGTTTCCACTGTGCGTTCCAAGCGGTGGGGCAGGCGCTGAATACCATTCGCTGCTTTTGTATCACTAACGTGTGACACCTCTCTCCGAAATGCTGTTACGATGTCCTCTTTGTTAGCAAACCCCGTTGTCTACCTAATGTTTCCCGCAGCTCTGCATGGCATTGGCGTGCATTCCTGCCGCGGAGAACTGCTATTTTAATATACGATCGTTGCTCCTGCTTCTTGACATCCGTTTTGTGACGCTCTCACTCATACACTGAACTTGGGGGCATGTTTAGACCCACACTGTAGTTTACATACACCATCTAGTGGCATCATACGCAAGTGCTTACCGTACGTTTCCAAATGCATATCTTAGATTCTCCGTGTTGTCTCCTGTTCGCGAGAAAAAAAAAAAGAATAGTTGCCATGAGTTATGAGTCGACCTACGTAGAACTTTTAGGAGCTCTAAGAGGCCGGGCCCCTAATGTTTATGCAAATTTCATAGCAGAACTGTTGCCCGGGCGAGAATACACTTGTTGCTTGCTTCACTAAATGTACATTCTGACGTACAAAATAATGTATTTATGCCATGACGAATATAACAAGTGTGAGGACTCCTCCAGTTCAAGCGCGCCCCGCCAGGCAACACTCGAGTGGGCAAGCTCCACAGTACCAATCAGCTGAGAAACGTATTATTCCGTAACTGGTAATTATATGCACTGATTTTTTTAAAACAATGAGACATTACAATTAAAATATCACGGCAGGGTACAATGGAAATAAGAGCTACGTCCTTCATCACATGTTGCGAAAAATACGGGTTGCTGGAGTGTACTTATACAGATAAACAGCACATAACTCCCAGCATATTAACTTAATTAAAACAAACACTCATTAACTATTTAAAGGCAATACTCTACTTTACGAACCCAATTTGTCGGTTATTGGACTTTCAAAAGATTGTGTGCAGATTTGAACGCCTGGTCAAGAGTTCCTCTCCTTCATGTGTGACCGCTTCACCATCGAAATAAACAAGGACGTAGTCACTTTCACCACGAGCTCGGTAGATACAGAATGGGTCTCGGCCCGTAAGTGGCCACGGCTGGTCCGTGGTCCAACAGCTCTGCACTCTGACCGGCCAACCGAGCATAGGAAGGATGGCCACGGCTCTACCGTGGCTCTACGCCTCTGCATTCGGGAGACGGCACAGAGCTGGACTTCACGGTTGGACCGCACCATCGGCTGTCCTGAGAATGGTTTTCGATTCTCCTGCACTAAGGCCAATGCCGGGACAGGTCCAAGTATAGGCTACGACCGCCAACCCCCTAAGTTTCTCCGTGCATCTCTTTCACCGTAACAAATCTACCGGCCTGAGGGACAGCGTCACCGTCTAGGAGGCCCACCTTCTCCTTCAGGAGAGGAGTGAAAATATTCTAGTAATAGTAGTACTTCCAGTGTGAGGGCAAGTACTGTGTAGAGATGAGAAGAACGCAAGAATGAGGAATGTAGCCTGCAAGCACGAACTTCCTGTTCTGCCCAGACAGATCGGATCTTATCTGCTCGTATCTGCTACACGAAAACAATGACTCGCACTTTGCAGTTTGCTGGATTACAACTGACAAGAGCAAAGAGCTGCCAGTAGAAGATAATATGAAGTCGCCTGGATAGTAGCAGAGTTGGTATGGCAGCAATTGCGTCACTGGTTCTGCTGGTGAAAACCCCTTCGTCCCGTGCCTCACCGGGCATATGCATTCTTCTGATCTCCCAACAGTACGTGCACTGATGTTGTGTTCACAGTGCGCGTGAACTGATGAACAATCCAAGAGTACGTCATCAACGTCCTTATATCATTGTAACTATGACAACCAGCGTTCGTGATCTCTGTATACTAGCTCACTAGCGTCATCTATGCGTTTCTATCGCTACAGTGGTATAACGAAGTTGATGATGCTCGTTCCAGATAGACCGCTAGCCCATCAAAATATCCGTGCCAACATAATTATTCATGCGACAGCTCATGCGACTTGATTGTCAATTGATGGTCAGCTTGTGGAACACTAGAGCTAATATTAATTTATAGATTGGCACAAGAAAAGAAGGCCTTTGATAAGAAAATAACTTTGCTCACCTCGAAATTTGATATAGGAATTAGAAAGATGTTTTTGAAGACGTTCGTCTGGAGCGTCGCACTGTATGGAAGATAAACATGGACGATAACTAGATCACAAAGAAAAAAATTGAAGCTTTTGAAATATGGTGTAACAGAAAATACTGAAGGCGAGATGAATGAAGTGATAGTGAATCGAATTGGTGAGAGAGGATCGATTTGGCTAAATTTGACCAGAAGGACATATGAAATGAAATGGCGTATGGCTTTCAGTGCCGCGAGTGTCCAAGGACATGTTCGGCTCGTCACGTGCAGGTCTTTTGATTTGACACCCGTAGGCGACCTGCGCGTCGTGATGAGGATGAAATTATGACAAGACAACACATACACCCAGCCCCCGTGCCAGCGAAATTAACCAATGATGGTTAAACTTCCCGACTCTGACGGGAATCGAACGCGGGACCCCTGTCACCAAAGGCCACCACGGTAACCATTCAGCCATGGAGCCGGACAGAAGGAGAGATAGAATAATAGGACACATCTTAAGACACCCAGGACTTGTGCAGTTCGCTTTTGAGGGAAGTGTAGGCGGTAAGAACGGTAGAGGTATACCACGGTATGAATATGACAAACAGATTAGAGCAGATGTAGGATGCAGCAGTTACGTAGAAATGGAAAATTAGCACATGATAGGGTGACATGGAGGACTGCATCAAACCAGTTTGTAGGCTGAAGACTCAAACAAAATTTATTTGTTCGTATGATGAATGTATATGCATATATATATCTTATATTGTTTATTTATATTTCCATTTAATATTTTATATACATAATATAGTTTAAGGGTAAATGTGCGTAGTCACAAGTCCGTACAATACTACAACTCTACTGTAGGTCTAGTTCTTTTTACCCAATCAACCGCTTCATCCGATGTGCGGTGAATATCCATTAGCTTTCCGTTTAAAGCTCGAATTGGGCAGTCATCAACAAGGTGGTGGATTAACTGGGAAGGGTCACCACAATCACAATCTGCAGAGTTAGTCCAACCCCATTTGCGCAATCTACAACCACATCTGCCTTGTCCAGTTCTTATTCGATTGATGATTCTCCGCTGTCACCTTGCAAGATCAAATCCTTGCACAGGTTTAGAAGGGTTCTCAACTAGACGTTTGTTGACTACTGATGACATCCCACTGGGCTTTCTATAACCTGTTAACATGAAAAGAAGTTCTTTCAAGATCTGTTGCTGTACGCCAGGGTGGTTTCCTTGATTTCAGTTGTTGATGTTCAATGTTGATGGATGGGTAGTTAAGGGTCCTGCTGAATGTTTTTCCAAACCTTTAGGGGAGCTTCTGATCGTCTTAGGGCTGGAGGTGAAATATTGTTGAGAACAGGAGCCATAGCGTGTTCGTGCTCCGAATGCATCCCGTGATTATGCGTATTGCCTCATTGAATTGTACATCAATCTTCTTATTGTGAACGCTATTGATCCAGGAGGGGCGGCAGCATTCAGCAACATAATATTATAAGGCTAATGCTGTTGATCTTAGAACATGAATATTGGCTCCCCATGATGTACCAGCAAGTTTCTGAAGAATATTATTTCTAGTTTTAAGTTTAGCAGCTACATTTGAGAGATGTTACTTGAAAGTTAAAGTTCTATCAAGTGTTATTCTGAAGTATTTTGGTGTACTGCAGAACGGCAACACTTCACCCCGGAATGTGATTGTTGGTTTGTAATTAGACTGCCTACTGCGTAAGTGGAATGTAGATATAACTGTACTCAAACAACAACAGGAAGTGGAATGAAGGATAGGAATAATTTACGAAATTTCCAGTTTCTCTGAAATCGTTAAAGAAAAGACTAGGTACACATAAACTTTGTCTCCTTTATGACAGATCTAAATGCATGTTGGTGGTGACTGAGTGTCTCATTAATTTCATGAAATTCCGGCCAGTGCTGTGATTTCAGAAGACAGGCAGACAGACAGGTACAGATCAATCATTTAGCGTTTATATTATAGAGATGTTAAAATTTTATACTTATTTATTCTTCTGACTTATTTTAGTGATTGAACCTAGCCCGATTCCTGCTTTTAATACTGAATATTTCTCGAAGTGATATTTTGATCGGCGCGGCGGCTGGATATGAGAGTTTGCTCTTCATCCGTTTCTCAATATTGGGATGACATTATGATACCTATCTTGACCTCCATCGACAAAATGCCGACACGCCTGGGAAGTTAACGAGATGCTTGGGGTTACAAGATGTCGTAAATATGTTCGGTGTTGTAACAGAGAACGTGCCAATAGTCATCTGATAACAGTAGAGGCTCTCTTAATGAGATAATGAGGGCCCATTTGCAATTAATTACCATGATCTATGGCTTCTCAGCTGTAGTTGCGAAACGTATTTGTATTCACAACGAAGAGTATTGAATGCCCTAAGTACATTCAGCCTATTCTTCTGTAGTATCTACCGTATGTGTCGTCCACCTTCTTCTTCTACTTCTTCTTATTCTTCCTCTTCAGAGTCCCATACAAGGTTCCCCTGACTTTGGTGATTATCGAGGCAATTCGTCCTTGTGCCTAGAAGAACCGATAAATGATAATATTTTAGCGTAGAACTCTGACTCTGACTCTAAGGCAGGGATGGCGAGCCTCTTCCAACAAGTGTGCCATTTTATGTCTGATTTATTATTCTCAACTGTTGACTGTGCCACGTGTTATTTTCCTTTAAGAAATGGCTACAACCTACAACACCCTTCCCCCGATTTCCTTCCCAAATTCCCAATTATGTATAATAATATGTTATTTATTTAATTTATTTATTAGATATATATCTTGTAAATACATTTGATTGCATGTTCCATGGTCGTATTTTTCAAATACTGCAAACAATACATTTTTAAATATGTAAGTTTTGAGAATACCTATTATGATTTGTAAATACGTAAATAATAAGCTCCGATTGTAATACACTTCGTCATTAAATATTATTACCGGATGAGTTGGCTGCGCTGTGAGATAGTGGGTTCGAACCCCGAAGATGGTTTTCTGTGGTTTCCAATTTTTACACCGGGCAAATGCTGGGGCGGTTTCCTTCCAACTCGTAAGCGTTTCCTATCCCATCGTCGCCATAAGACCTATACCTGTGTCGGTATGACGTAAAACAAATTGTAAAAAGATAAATATTATTAGATATAAAAATCAAAAATACTAATATTGCCAGTGGACTTCACTTCCACCATTAGTTTCATTATCTTCCCATGTTGTCATTGTTCGTATGCTCAACAATTTAACAAATTTTTACCTCATCATATTTCCTCAAGGAAATCAGAAAAAAAATAGCTATCCTTGCTTGTAAGATCACATCCATGCTTTCATCAAAACATACTGCATACATGTGGGAGTTATCCAAATTAGCTTTCAGTTGCTCCGAAACTTCTTCACTCATTCTTATTATTCTATCCTTGACAGCAGTTCAGCTGGCTGGCATTCCTGTCATTCTGTTAATTATTTGTTGCTTGTTAGGGAAGTTTTCAAATGATGTGTCGGTCATCAAAAGGAAGTTTATTTCAAGAACTCACCGTCAGAAAGCGGTTTCCCTTGCATGCTGTACTATGCAGTGAGAGAGATGGAAACAGCCACACTGATATTATTCCTTGGCTGGAAAGATGATACAAAAGAACTAGGTTGTTTTGTGCAAATGCTCGATATTTTGTGACACGAACTCTCTTCTTTCTTCATTTGGCATAGAACAAACATTTGAATGATATTAGTCTCGAATGTCATTTTAAATAAAATGTGAGGAATATAATTATTTCGAACACAGGCAACACATCTTTCTATCATTCCGAATTGCGTTGTCCACTGTTCTTGAAAACTCCGGCCACTACCTTTGTTAAGTTTCTGTCCTTTTCGTCACCGAAAACATGTTTGTGACGTCCGTATACAAAACCGCCAAAACACGACATTCTTACAGGCTATCACTTGACTTTCGGACCTATCACTGTAGCAGTGTTGCCATATTACACGTCCGGAATGAACTAGTATTTAGATTTTCGAGATTTATTTCTTACACGTGTGATGTGAAACACTATGAGATGTGTATTATCTGTGTCCAAGACATATGTTAAAACGTTATTATGTTCATGTGGCGTGCCATCCCTGCTCTAAGGTACAGTACTGCGTGAACTACTGTATATCAACGAATTTTCGTTCCAAGTGATACGTGTGCTGCGGGTCAGTATGCATCACCTTAACATTGACACAACGGTGTTTCGACGTGCCAGATAGCCCTCGAATTAAAGTTCTCTGTGTTGGCTCTACTACTCTTATTTTAAATGTTAACTTTTATTTTATACTAACTGTATTCATCTTTAATGATTTTTTACTTGAGAGTGGGCGTAACCTCTAGCTGGCCCGCTCCGCCCCTTCAGGGTGGGGAATGAAAACTTTTGATGTATGTATTCATGATTTTAGAGGTAGCACTTGCTCGTAAATGATGTATTTAGGCCTATAAATGTTTATATCAACCTATACAGGAGCAAATAAAAGCAATATAGACAATTTTAGACCAATTATTTTATATTATTACTAGCAAGATACCCGTGCTTCGCTACGGTATTATACTGAAATTCATAATTGAATGCTTAACGTATTATATATAATCCTCCGAAATTCGTGATCTGACTCGTTTTCTGAGAGATTACTTCAAAGTTCCTCACATTTTTCAATCCTTCTTTCCAGCAATCGATTTCGTACTTCCCGGGTATTCCACGCGGTCAGTTGGGTCCCTAAATCTTTGTCATTTTTCCTATAAGCACTTTTAGTATGGATGAAATCCTGAAGGAAATCCGGCGTGGTGTCGTCTTGGGTGCCTTGGCGGTACTGAACCCACGGCCGGACTGTATTCGTAGACATTACCAGGCCAGGACCCGTTTCTAGCGCGGTCCGCACATTTTGACGGCGGTCCAGAACATTATTATTATTATTATTATTATTATTATTATTATTATTATCATTATTATTATTATTATTATAAGTTCTGGACCCCACAGCAAGATGCAAGACCGCTACTTGGCGGTAAATTACATCTGCTGCCATTGTCATTGTTGAAAATGTGGCCAGCACCATTGTTGCGCGTAGCCAAGTGTGCGGGATTTCTGGCGATACGAATGACATACTTCCGTGCATTAATGACCTTATTATAGAGGTGAACAATTGCACCGTCAATATCATTCCTATCGTTTTATTTCAAATGTGTTTAAATTTTTATTTATATGCCAGGAGAGTCTACTGTAATCTACGAACGTTCTCCGAAGGCTAAGAAGGCTGTTGAAAACGAACCCAGGAAAGATTAAAAATGAACAGTTAATGATCAGAATAAGTACATCGAAAATCTACAGCCTGTTTCCAGTCATTCGACAGGGTCAGGAATGGAATGAATAAAGCCCCATCTAGCGGCGACAATAGGAATTGTGCCGGCTGCCGAAGCACTCCTCTGGGGCAATGATCGATGAATGAAAAATGAAATTAAATATTGGACAGTGTTGCTGGAATGAATGATTATCATTATCGCATACAGAATGGTTTCGTTAGTAATTTTACTGAACAAATTATCGGGAAAAATTGGAAGATCTCGCTGGTTTCATACCTTGCGGTGGTTTGTAGCCTGAAAATACTGTAAACGGCGTTTTCTTGAAATGGGGATCTGTTGATTTATAATAATGCGCCAGCCATCGGTATCAGCTACTTGTTGGGTTACGGTACACAATCCGACCATAGCCAGTTCACTTGTAGGCGCCGTCAAGTGATATTAGGTGTTGCGGTACGTTTTCTAGTTTTCATTGCCCTCCCTGAAGGGGAGGGGCGGGTCAACCTGAAGGTAACGCCTTCACTCTGGTCAGGAGTTTCGGCAGGTTGAAGAAGGAGTGATGGTATGGGGAGGACGGTAATTTGATGTATGGAATTAGGAGGTGTATGCGGATAGTATTTAATTATCGGTGATGTGTACAAGGATTAAATATTCAGAGGAGAGTGCAATGGTTGACAAGTTTTAGATGAGAGGACTAGGATGGAATTAAAGAGTTAGAAGGTGTAATGTTGCGGTTATATTGCATAACTAGCAAATGTACCCGTGCTTCGCTACGGTATTCTACATTGTATTCGAATATCGAAGTAAATACTGTACATACAGTAAATAAGATTGTTTTAAAATGGCATGTCTCTTAGCGTTATCCGAGAAACAGCATAGGGAGGTCCCAATACGGTGTTTCCAGTGTAAAGTGCTTGTTACGGATTCGTGATGATAATGGCAGGCTCACTTGCCTACTGCCATTCACAATCGAGTGTGGAAGTTTTCATTATAATTGCAGGCCCCATCGCCTACTGCGCGGTCACAATCGATTTGGGAGTTTTCGTTGCAATGGCAGACCCCTTTCCTATTTCCAGACAGATTACAGTTTTTATTAGAATGTTTGGCAACTTCCCTACTACCAGTCGAAATTGAGTTGTGCAGTTATAATTATAATGACAGGCCCCTTTTCCTACAGCCAGCCAGCTTACTACCAGTCACACCAAGTTGGTGAGTTTCCATCAAAATAGCAGGCCACTATGCCTAATACCAGTCACATTTTAGATGGATAAATTTGTTTATAAGGGCGAGTACACTTGCCTACAGCCAAACACAATCGGGTAGGGGACTTTTAAACAACGATGTATGCTCCCTTGCCTTCTGCAAGTCAAATCGAGAAGTGAATTATTCACAACAATGGTAGGCCTTCCTTACTAATGCCAGTTACACAGGTGTTGGAGAAGGACCCCATTCCTAGTGCCAGTCAAAGTCGGTGTGGGGAGTACTGATTACAATAGCAGACACACCCTTTCTCGATCGCTACAACACGACATCAGTGAATATATATAGGTTGACATACGAAAGTATATGCATGCTTAAAATATTGCAGACCTTCATTTCGAGATTGACTGCTGCAAAACGGTACGTCATATCGACAAAGGATTGAACCATAAGACGTCAGATTTAGCGGCCTAAATGGCTGGTCGTATGATATCTGATCTATTCATGGGTCAGATTGAGTTAGAAACGTTGAATAGGGTAAAATTTTTCTAAGATTATCTCACACTGCATTACTTTTCAGATAATTATGTGACAGCTACATTCATAGCATTTGGCTCACATATGGCTACTGGGTGGGCCAATTTTCGTGTAGGGTTTGATGATTCTATCTTTCTTATAAGTGATTGAAAGTATGAATTATGCATGTGAAAAGTCCAAATTTACTTAGTATCGAGAAATAGACAAAAATCAAACGTAAAAGGGATACAGATACAACAAAAAGTCATAAGACCAAGGTTGTAGATCACTCCAAATTGAACGGAGATTGTGCCTTCCCTTATGTGATAGGACTTCGCTAAGATCTGCATCGTCATTAAAATTGCCTCCATATTTCAATATTCTTCGGGGAAAAAGTGAAAAATGTAAAGCTCTTGGAAATGTTCTGTCCGTTACAGGCTAAAACGTATCATTTTGTCAAATTTCAATTATCTTCTTTTTCTTCTGGCAGATTATGCCGCAATGTGGATTTTGGGCGAGGAGGGTTAAAATTAGGACTTTCAGGAAACTAAACCAAAAAATTATGCAGATGGTTGTTATTATTACCCCTTAAACGCGTAGCTGTGCGCACATTTCGCCAAAATAGTCAGTGCACAGGCACACAGTCGTTAGGATTTTACTTATATAAATAAATAAGGAATCTGCTCCACGTACAACACCTTTTGGTCTATGTCTGCTGGACTTACCCTGCAAAAGCGACCATTCATGATATCTCCCTTATTAATCTTTCTGTCGAGAAATTACACATGAAAAAACTTTTAGAAATGGATTTCCAACAAATTTGGTCGATTTCCAGTCAGGTTGGTCATGTGCTGTATATATTGTGGAAGTGTAAATTCACCATTTCGGTTCCCCATAAACCGCCAGTCCATTCCAGGAACAGGAAATGTTATTGACCTTTAAAATCTACCTTTGGAAAGGTGAATGCTAAATATAAAGTTTGGTTCAAATATCTTCAACAGTTTTCAAGTTGTAAGAAATACGCTCAACACGCGCCCGTTCTTAAGTTAAGTCCGGTTAATGATATCTCCCTTATAAATCCTCTTACAGAAATGATGCACATGAGAAAAAAGGTTTAAAAAGTAATTTCCATTAAGGCAGGTAGATTTCTATTAAGCTTGGTTGTGTACATATTGTGGGAGTGCAAAATCACGGTTACGGTTTCGTATAAACCCCCAGTCATTTCATGGATTTAGAAACAGTATTTGCCCTGAAACCTACCCAAGGACAGGTGGATTCTAAATATGAATTTTGGTGGAAATATATCCAGTAGTTTCCAAGTTATAGACAAACAGACAAACAGAAAAACAGACACCAACGCTAAAAGTATGCAGATGGTCATTATTACACCTGAAACGGATAACTGTACAGAAATGTCGCCAAAATAGTCAATGTACAGACACACTCTAGAAGTGCAGACCTTTATTTCGAGAGTTACTGCTTTGAAACTCTGCGACCTATCTGCAAACGGACCTCACCATTACACGCCTCTTTCAGTGTTCTACATGGTTGGTCCCATGACATCTTCTCGTATCTCCTATATTTATGGGTTAGATTGAGTTAGAATCATTGGGTGTGAAATTTTGTACAGTTTACGCATACTACTTTATATTTGTGATACTCATGTGACAGATATAATCATAAAATTTGGCTATCACATTGCCACTGGTCATGCTAATGTGCGTGCCGAATGTCATGATTCTATCTTTCCTATAAGTGTGCCAAATTAATGTTAACATATACGTGTAAAAGTACAAAATTAACTTGAAATCGAGAAATACAGCTCTATTTAACGTATAAGGAATAGAAATACGATAAAAAGTCATAGGACCAAAGTTGTAGATCTCTCCAAAATGAAACGCGATTGTGCTTTCTGATTTGTGATAAGACTTACAGATTAGCCACCAATTATCCCGAAACGAAGGTGTGCACCGTTGTTAAAATTGCATCCATATTTCGATATTTTCCGGGGCCGAAAGTTATACATTTGCATAGTTTAGAATATTTCCTCAAAGGAAGAGTGTCAAGCTTTCGGGATTAGCACTCGCATACATACGGTGTAATTAAGGAAGAAAATAATTCAGTAAAGAAAGTTGAAATTAATAGAAAATGGATTAAAACTGAGGACAGTCGGATGACGACAAATATGTAAATACCCAGTGAATGTATTGGAAAATCAAATGTCCCTCAATAAAATATGCTGGTGTGAGTTATAGATATAAGAAAGAGGTAACAGAGGAGAAATTTAGGCGCAGGCATTCTTAGGTCAACAGATAAGATGACTAATGGTGTTATTAAATAAGCTATTCGAGGACGGTTATAAACTCCAACGATATTCCGCCAATATCCCGCAGAATGGCCGATTGACGCCCTCTCTTGCTTTCTACCCAAGGAACAACCATGAATTTAAAGGTATGATGAGGAAAATGGCAATACGTTACTTCCCTGCTGGCAAGCAGTCAGAGACGTTGCCATGGCAACCTGTACGTTCGTTGTCGGTCTGTCGGTCACACACGCAGACCACGATACCCGCAGAAAATAGTAAATTTCTCCGTCATTTGAATAGTAAGGTAAATTATGAACATAACGAAAGTTGTTTATAATGAAGAGACGTTTCACATACGGTCCACGGAGTTTACAGGAAATCAATAGTATAAGAGAAAATGGAGGAAAACCGTTCTGGTTTTCCTATAAATCCCCGTCTAATCAAAGATTTTAAAATGAAATGCATATAGAAACCTTCCTCGGGGTGAGTATGCTCCAAATATGAAGTTTGGTTGAAATCTATCCAGCCGTTTTGCCGTGATGGTGGAACAAACAAACAAACAGACAAACAGACACGAAAAGTAAAAACCACCGATTCGGTCTTGAGTGACCAAAAAACGGATAAATATCTGAAAAATTGGCAAAACATACGAAATTACAGACAGCGGACCCTCTACAACTTTATTTATAAGATGAGGTGGTGAGGAGTCTGAGGAGTTCAAGTTGCGGAGGAGGTTGAAAGAAGAAATTAGGTGGGGGTAGGGGTGGGCGGACGGGTTGACTAGGTTGAAATGTAGGACTGGTTGGCCTGGGGCGACGAAAGGGAGTGTTGTAAGTATGGCGAAAAGTTGGGGTGGGGAACGAGAGGGCTCCTCTCTGAAGCGATGTCGAAAGTTGTAGGCAGCAGTGTTGATAAGTTGTTCTACATCATCGGCGGTGGGAAGGTGTATTCGGACCATAAAAGTAGGGCCGGAGGCGTTGTAAATCCTGAACACACGACGAGCGGGGATGCCTGCTGCCTGGAGTTCTTGGAGAATGTCCCGTTCCGAGATGGTAGGTTCTACGCCGCGGATGACACAGTTTGACGTACTGTGGAGTGGTGGTGGTTGCAACGGGGGCGATGATGTTGCGGCGGCTGCTGCGGTGGAGTCTAGGATGTTGTCGGGGATTTGTTGGGGACAAGGTTGTGCAGAACTCAGGGTAGAAGGGAGGGAGGATATCATTACAGGCGAAGGATGGCATGACTTAACAGTAGTAACAGGAATATGGTGGAGGGTAGTGGCTGACATCGTAGTGGTCGTGGTGGTAGTAGTGGGAGGTGTGTGATGAGGGGGAAAGGAGGGCGATGTTTGTTGTAGCAGTGGCCTAGGTTGAGGCGCGTTGACGACGGGCACTGTGGTGGGATCTGCTGTAAGCTGGGCTAAGATGGGCTGGCTAGTAGGCTCCACTAGGTAGTATCGGTCGTGAATAGTCACTCCGGTGTCAATGGGGCGTTTCAAGTCGTCTAAAGTAAGTAGGTAAAGAAGAACCTGCGATGATGGTGATGAAGTTGAGGCGTCCAACATCCGGTAGGCATCGTGGACTGTGAAGCCAGCGGTGCGGAGGGCGCAGCAAATGCCATCTTTGGATATGGCGGGATGAACATCGGGGATGATGCAGGTGCGCATGGTGTTGGGACGGCCGACTTCCAACTCGGTGTCAGGCCTATATGCTTTTGAGTCCGCCGGGGAGCTGAATTAAAGATGTAGAGCCACCCGGCCGGCAACAAAAATGATGAGAAGAGTCTTCGGAGATTTTTGAAACCAGAGCTCCTCGAGAATGCAGAGCTGTATTAGATGTATTCATGAGGGTACAGGGAAGGAATGGAGGTGCGAGAATACTGGGGGTTTTGTACAATTACTTGACATATACAACATTGAACAGTACACTGTATATGACTAGGAGAACACATGGTGACGATGTTTGTTTACTATCGCTGTAGCCTTCGCGTGCGTGAGTGGTCTGGACACAGCTGACGGCTACACTGCCCTCTAAATAATAGATTTTTGACTAACTGTCAATTAGTATCTGTATTTTACAAAGTTCAACGCTGAACCAAAAGATGGCAGTACAATACAGAATCGTGTATTTTGTCGGCAGACGAGCGGTGGGCGATATAATGTCGAGTCGGGCGACCGGAAATGGACGTCTCCCGACAAACGAGGAGTAACTGTTAAGAAAGTCTTTCAAACTGTCAGTTCTTGTCATTATTTGATGTATTAAACTCATGATGTTCGTCTCCTCCTGATGCCAATACAATTCTGTAAGACCTGTTATCGGTCATTTTTGAGATTGTGAACATGGTGAGAAATTTTACAGTGCTTTATCGTTCCAATGCGCTCCACAGCCACATTTCTCGTACTGAGTACTTCTTCGTTTCTTAGTCGACCAACTCGTGAAATTCTTGGGTGGATCCACGTTTCAAAGGCTTCCAAGCGTTTCACTGAGTTGCTCTTGAGGGTCCATGTATCCACACCAGGCAGACCATAATGGTACTGGACCATACTTTGCCTTTCATATTTAGGTTACGTAGGTCCACCGCCATAGTCCCATTTCCTGAAATGTGGTCGGGGATGATGTGAGATGAATTTACACGGCATATTTTACGGAGGGATGCCCTTTCTGACGCCGACCTCAGTTGAGGAGTTAATGAAGATACGAGGGTGAATTAAAAAGTAAGTTACACTTCCAAGTTATGGCCATTTATGAAGCCACCTACACATACGCAAGACGGCTATGACAACATACAATGTACATTCACTTTTCTACACAGTTGCCAAGGGACTGTACCGATTTCTCTGAACGGTCAACCAACTTTTCAATTCTGGATGCGTAGAAATCACCTCCAGCGCTATGTAACCACCTGGAGACTCGGCTTCGAATTGTCAAACGTTGAACCGGTTGCGTAAGGCAACTAAAAAGAATGGCGGGGAAAATTGAACAGGAGTATGAATTCCTTGCACGATAACGCAATACCTCACACGGCCCACGAAACATTCCAACTGCTGCAGCGAAGTAAGGGGGGGGGGGGGGTTATGGAAATATCCTTAGCACCGTACGATTATCATGTGTTCGGTAAACTGAAATAGGATCTCGGTGGACGACGATCCCAAGACGATGAAGAGGTGAGAGCAGCTGGTTAAATAGCTCTGTAGGTGATTTCTATGCATCCGGAATCGAAAAGTTGGTTTACTATTTCGGGAAATGTCTACAGTCTCTTGGGGACTATGTGGACATGTGAACTTACGTTCTATGTTGTCATGGTGGTGTTGCCTACGTGTAGGGTTTTCATAAATGGCCATAACTTGGAAGTGTAACTTACTTTTTGATTCGCTCTCGTATAATGTATCATGGTGAATGAAATTGTGTACTTAGATGGAGAGCACCAATCGAAGAATGAAACACTTTTTCCGGAGAGGCGTTTGATGTGGTCGCGCTATAACTAGTGCGCGACGGTGATTCCGGCTGAGGATCGCCGTGTGTTTGTGCTTGATGCTGGGGCTCTCAAGCCGACGCAGATTTAGCAACAGCGCTTCGCAAGGCCCACCTGAAGCGATCTCATTGGCTAACTTCGAAAGCTAATAAAATAACAACACTGCAAGGTATCGAATTAATTCTTTCATATTATTTATCAGTATGACCAACCCTATAACGCACATATAACTGGTTTACGTTACTTCCGACCATCCTGCATAACGACTCCCTTCACCTTGGTTCCTTCATTTTTATTTTTCAGAAAGCGTTTTATGGTTCTTGTAACTTTTGAAATCTTCTTTCGCTTTAAGGGGTGACCAACACCTTTGACTGACCAAAAATGCGAGTTTTCAATTTATGTTTTCATTTAAAATTGAAATTTTCTCTTTATAAAAGTGCAAATTTTTGTCAATATCTCCAACGCTTTCGGAATTATGACCAAAACGTGCAGCCCTGTAACCCAAGAAAGTCCTTTGTCGGTACGTTTGCTGCTCGTTTCCCACAACTTTTGATTTTCAGAACTGTTTCCCTGATAACTCTGAATGTTTTTAAGGTGTTAAAATAAAACATGTTCGAGCATGTATATTTCGTAGACAAGAAGACGATACACTAGACTGCTTAAGTTTTAAAAAATATTTTCAAATGAAAATTAATAAAAAATGTATTACTTCAAAATAACTTCACGAAAAAATATTTATACTTCAGTGATTCTAGTATATGTTGTAGGTATAATATTACTAATCATAATAAAATATCGCAGAAAAATATTTATGTATTTGGGCATTATCAGGGAAACGGCAAAATAGTGGCCATGGTAGACCGCCATTTTGAATAGTTAATCATATAAAATTTGTATGATTTCCAAATAAGTAGGCGTATTATTCAGGAATAATGAGTTTGTCTACAGATTTTCCTTTTATAATAATTTTCACTGCTGTGTAAAGTAAAGTTTAACGTTCACCATTTTTCTTTGTTCAAAGGTGTAGGTCGCACCTTAAAGAGGATGTGTAGAAGAAGTCGATGGTATCACAAGCGATAACCAAATCTATAAAATCAGCACGAGTTTCAAGACCTATCTGAAATGCATCTCACAATATTGACAAAGGTTTAATATGTGGCTAGAATATGATTTTGCTAGTCTGAAAACTGATTCATTCACGATAAGGTGATGTGCCACCTGGTCTGAACTAACGTTTGGTAACAGATAAGCGGTGAAACATGGGTCATGTTTTCCGGCTGCCATGTGACCTCTTTATCTTAGAGATCGCCTGCCTCTGTTCACTTTTTCTTTTTCCCAGTGATCTCATTGCGATTATAGGATAAACTTTAAACCTCTCTAGAGAAAGGGTTGATGAGGTGAGCATCTTGAAAACCATTAAATACTGATCCTCCTCCTCAGTTAGGCCAGGAATGTGCTTTTACCATGCACGCCTAGGTACAATCTTCTTTTAGTATTCTCGAATGTTATCTATGAAATATTCGTATCTCCCACAAGTGACTGGGTTACTTTCAATAGCTAAGTCGAGCTGTACTTCCAACTCCTCTGAATTAGATTTACTAAAGCTGGAATGGGGTTCACTCGATGAGTACAGTCGGTCAATGCCGGCAGTTCTCCTACACATTATAGGACCGTATTAGTGTGTGCTTTCATACGAGTTACAACGCTGGTGCTGATTAAGATGTTGTGCGATTTGGTGTAACTGAACCAACACCTGCTGGTCAAATAAAATACACGTCTTTGTTGAGTTATTTCATCCATTTCCTTTCAAACACAAAATTAAAAGATTCCTCTGAAACTCTCTCCAGGTTTGCATTTTCTTCCGTCCACCGACCCACGACCTTTCTTCTTCGTAACTCTGTAACCGACCCTTGCCAGTTGTCGTTGCCATTGTTATTACATTTTTATTGTTAATAATTTACTGTTGATACTGAATATTGTTGTATATACAGATTGTTATATTTTATACTTATTTAAAAATGTTATTTTTAATATTAGTGTTAAATTACCCTCCATAGGCTGTATCCAATAAATAAATAAATAAATAAATAAATAAATAAATAAATAAATAAATAAATAAATAAATGTTCTCCCAGGATGGTAGAATTGAATCAAGGTGCAGCAAAACTAACGCCGTGAGCTTGCAGTTGCGATCAATAGTAAAATGTAAGAAAGAAGTCAGGCCCCGGGAGAAACCATCTCTTCATCGGTCTGTTTTCAGACACTTCCTGTCATAAGCTAGAAGTAGCAGATATAACATTAAGGAGAATGATTGCTGGTAAAAACAAGTGGGAACAATGGCAAGAGGGTGCTCGGAATGAGGAGATAAAGGTACGTTAGAAATAGACTTGATTAATGAAGCTGTGTTTATAAACTGGCTTTCGTGCTGGGGTCATGTGAGGCGAATGGAGGAGGATAGGTTACTTAGGAGAATAATGGACTCTTTCGTGGAGGATAGGAGAAGTAGAGGGAAACCAATTCGACTCTGGTTTGACTCAATTTTAATGATTTAAATATAAGGTATATGGAACTAAACGAGGCCAAAGAAATACTTACAAACAGAGAATTTTGGAGGGGTTTAGTAATTGAAGTTGTCCGGTAAAGGATTTTATTGACCGTCTTGCACGGTCATAATGCAATGTACGGTATTTGTAAGTCATGTGGGAGGTTCCCAGAGCCGTGCGCTTGCAGACGAGGTGATGAGAACGGGCGGGGCACATAATAGTCGATCGTCTTCAGGCAGTTGTGAAGCATACAGTTCCACAGTGTGGACACTGACATGGACGACATGAAACACCTGTAGGCGAATTGGAAGCTAGTCTGGGTGGCGCATCAGACCAACAGACCTCCTCATGAACTCACACACGTAGATCGGGTGATATTGTTATGAATCAAGGATGTAACATATCCCGAAAAAGGTTTTAAAAATTGACCTGGGCTCAACTGTTCGTGACGTATTTACTGCATGCTTTCCTTGTGCTCCATGATATTAATAGAATATTGGCTACTCGGCGGCAGAGGCGCCGAATTCACATTAATTTGAGGGATGGTCATGACGGATGACCGAGAAGAATGGAATTTGAAGGTAAAAACAGTAAATATTTAAGTGAAATTTGCTACTGTTTTCAAAACTAATTCAAATTTCATTCTAACAGAAGACTTGCAAGTTCATTTGTTGAAGGAATATTCTCTCTGCTCACTTGTTTATATGAACTCATCTGAAACATTCTCCTGATCTAATTCCTTAGCAGATTCCAAACAGACATGTGCGATGCTCAAGAATTTAACTTCTGATGTCACACTGTTAAACGCCAGTAAGTCTTTTGAGACTGGGGAATGATTTCTCTGCTTTGGATTCTTCTTCTTCTTCTTCTTATTATTATTATTATTAATCATATAGAACATGACAGTGTCTCACAATGCAAAGAACTGATCTGCTGTTAACATTAAACCAGTAATCACCACAATGACATTGAATATTGCTGAAGGGGGATGGTAAAATGACAGCCCGCCCCTCGAAAAAATTAAGGATGGGGGACGGAACCCTGTGTATCCCCAGTCAGCGCCAATGGTCAGTAGCTGGCTACAGAAGTATGTACCGATTGGCGGGAAGGGCTTATATCATACTGCATTGAACTCAAGTTTGGAATTCATTTTGTCCCTATAAAACTTTTTTTTGAAACTCAAGACTCAACTGATCACTGATTCAAGTGGAGTACAAGACGAAACCAAGATTCCTGGACGCAGAGGTTACACATTGGTTTCTTGCACTAAGTGCCAAATGATTCTATGACAAGAACGGCTACGTAGGATTCTACCAGTAGCCTGGAGCGATCATTCCGGCATTTCATTTCTCCTAAAATTATTAGAGACACACTGAGAGAAACCGAAACCGAGGTAGTAAGTCGAATCATGGGTTCACGCACTGTTCTGTTGGTGAACGGACATACTTTGCCATCACCGCTGATATGCATTTGTTTCTGTCGCCCAGGTAGCAGATTACCCTGTTTTTCTTAAATGACTTTAGAAATCTTTCCCAGAGTTTCAAATCTCCAATAAAACTTATTAATCTCGGTGCCATATCTCCACTGACATTTCATACGCCCCTTAGTGAAGCTGCTCATTTGCTTGCTCCGACTTCCTCCTAGACCAAAGTTTGCAGCATGCTTACAGCCATTTCTTTTGAAGGAAACCACTCAGAAAAAATGCTTGCGTTTTCCTTTGTATCTTTTGAAGTTTTCAAATCAAGTATTTCTGGCGATAGTCCCATACACTCGAACCATGCAATAATATTAACGCCTTATCAGTGACTTGTACGCCTTCTCCTTTTTTTTTTTTTTTGCTAGGGGCTTTACGTCTCACCGACACAGATAGGTCTTATGGCGACGATGGGATGGGAAAGGCCTAGGAGTTGGAGGGAAGCGGCCGTGGCCTTAATTAAGGTACAGCCCCAGCATTTGCCTGGTGTGAAAATGGGAAACCACGGAAAACCATCTTCAGGGCTGCCGATAGTGGGATTCGAACCTACTATCTCCCGGATGCAAGCTCACAGCCGCGCGCCTCTACGCGCACGGCCAACTCGCCCGGTGCCTTCTCCTTTACAACCTTATTAAAACGAATAACATCCCATGGCGTAAAAGTCCCAAAGTGCCTTGGCCTACCAAGCAACTGTTGGTCATTCCGAAGGCCTGCAGATTATGACGTGTCGTGCGGTCAGCACGATGAATCCTCTGGGAAGTTATTTTCGGCTTTCAAGACCGGAGCCGCTATCTCACCGTCAGATAGCTCCTCAATTGTAATTACGTCGGCTGAGTGGACTTCGAACCAGTCAAAACGAGCCCTGTAGTCCTAATTTGACTCAAGCAAAAATAATAATATCAATAATTTTAGTAATAATAAATATGATATTCAATTCTTGGGTAGGTTATAGAGTGAGGATTTAGCATTATTCTCTCCAAAACAGAAAAAATCTTAGAAATCTGAGGACTCTTCCCGATACCAGAAGAAATGATAATGTCTCTCAGAAGGTTTTTCATTAGACGTGTCAGTGGCAAGGCAATTAGTGACCGTGAAGGCTTTCCTGTTGGGTGTATCCACGACCTCTGAATGTGTTTAAGGCAGCCTGTTAATTAAGACGCTTCTGCTTCCTCCTGTGGGCTGCGCTGCGCATTGCATGAGCTTACAGCTTTCTTTATGTAGTGAAGAAGCTAGCAAGAATAGAAGATACACAGGTGTCCCGGAAGCAAAGGGCCCGATGTCACAAACATGGAATTTCGCTTGAGAGCTAAAAGTATGTGTTTTCTGTGTTTCATTCACTGGCGTGTTCTTCAATGTAATGACTCGTAAACTTATTTTGCATGATGGATATAGAATATCCGCTTCACAAATTTGGATTTCTGTTTCGGAAATGTATGGGACTTCTTCCATTTTAACTGTAATATAAAATGTAGAAAAGAAACTTAGTAAAGAATTATGTCCTTACTTGGGAAAGTAAATTTTTCGGGCTATTCTGCTTATCGAGCTCGATAGCTGCAGTCGCTTCAGTGCGGCCAGTATCCAGTATTCGGGAGATAGTGGGTTCGAACCCCACTGTCGGGAGCCACGAAGGTGCTCTTCCGTGGTTTCCCATTTTCACACCAGGCAAATGCTCGGGCTCTACCTGAATTAAGACCAGAGCCGCTTCCTTCCCATTCCTAGGCCTCTCCTATCCCTTCGTTGCCATAAGACCTATCTGTGTCGGTGCGATGTAAAGCAAAATAGAAAAAAATGTCTGAGTTCAATTCCAAACCTCTCCACGGTGCTTATAGGGAGGCTATTGATGGTGATTCGTCCGTCGGATGGGGACGTTAGGTCCCGGTGATATTCCACAGGAGTAGGCTATGTGCCGATAGAGAGTGTAAGTCTCTACCCACCTCATCATCATTAGTATCAAAATAAACGTTGCCAATTAAAACGATATTGTAGAGATGGTGGTTGTGATAATTACTGTTTTAAGAGGAAGTACAACTGGACAACCATTCTCTATTAACACGTACCAGAGGATAAAACAGAAAAGGTCCGGCAGTTGGTAAAATGAAGGTATCGGCAAAAAGGGAAGGGCCACGAAGGGCGTGAAAACGAAAGACTCCCTACATCTCACAAACCTAACACCGCTGCGGCCGGAAGAGGCCAAGAGTTGACCCAGAGAGGTCGGATGGGAAATATGACAATGAGAACGTGACACAAGTATGTGGAAGAAATGTCATACTCAGTTAGTAGAACCGTGACATAAGTATGTGGAAGAAATTTCAAACTCAGCTAGTAGAACCGTGACACACGTATGTGGAAGAAATTTCAAACTCAGCTAGTAGAACCGTGACATAAGTATGTGGAAGAAATTTCAAACTAAGCTAGTAGAACCGTGACACACGTATGTGGAAGAAATTTCAAACTCAGCTAGTAGAACCGTGACACACGTATGTGGAAGAAATTTCAAACTCAGCTAGGAGAACCGTGACATAAGTATGTGGAAGAAATTTCAAACTAAGCTAGTAGAACCGTGACACACGTATGTGGAAGAAATTTCAAACTCAGCTAGTAGAACCGTGACACACGTATGTGGAAGAAATTTCAAACTCAGGTAGGAGAACCGTGGCACACGTATGTGGAAGAAATTTCAAAGCTAGTAGAACCGTGACACACGTATGTGGAAGAAATTTCAAACTCAGCTAGGAGAACCGTGACACAAGTATGTGGAAGAAATTTCAAACTCAGGTAGGAGAACCGTGACACACGTATGTGGAAGAAATTTCAAACTCCGGTAGGAGAACCGTGACACACGTATGTGGAAGAAATTTCAAACTCAGCTAGTAGAACCGTGACACAAGTATGTGGAAGAAATTTCAAACTCAGCTAGGAGAACCGTGACACACGTATGTGGAAGAAATTTCAAACTCAGGTAGGAGAACCGTGACACACGTATGTGGAAGAAATTTCAAACTCAGGTAGGAGAACCGTGACACACGTATGTGGAAGAAATTTCAAACTCAGGTAGGAGAACCGTGACACACGTATGTGGAAGAAATTTCAAACTCAGCTAGGAGAACAGTGGTTGATAACCAACGCTCTCGCGTTGAGAGCCCTTGTCCCTCTTCCAGACACTTCTTACGATAGGCAGGGGTTACCGAGGATGATATTCTACCATTGTAGAGATTCACCCTGTTCTATTGCTGACAAAGAAGAATACTTTGTACCAGTAATGAAAATAGTTCTAGGAACATCGTTCTTACTAAAAAGTATCGAGAAAGTTGACAATGAAAGCAGACTCTCAAGTCAAATTATTTAGGAATCAATAGAGAGCATGCGCCGTACAACGTGACACAACTTCTGAAACGACGAACCTAATATCAAATGCGCACGGTATGAAATATAATAATGGAATGTCCGCCTCTGTGGTGTAGCGGTTAGTGTGATTATCTGCTACCTCTAGAGGTTCGGCTTCAATTTCCCGCTCTGCCACGAAATTCGAAAAGTGGTACGAGGGCTGGAACAGGGTTTTCCGTGTTTTCCCACTTCTCCTCCAGGAAAATGCCGGGATGGAACCTAACTTAAGGTCACGGCCGCTTCATTCTCTCTTCCTTGTCTATGCTTTCCAGTCCCCCATCTTCCTATCCTACAAGACCCCTGTTCAACATAGTAGGTGAGGCTGCCTGGACGAGGTACTGGTCCTTCTCCACAGTTGTATCCCCGATCAAAAGTCTCATGCTCCTGGAATGAAATACTGAACGAAGGAAACAAAACGCCCAATGGTTTAATTACAGTGGATGTTCAATATTCTCCACTCCTATCTCGATGCAGAAATCACAGTGGTGTAGTGGTCCCTTTGGACTCCGTTCAGGTTCTGTGGTCCTTGATACAAGATCATTTTCTCCTTCTTCGGAGTTCGCATAGTAGTCAATTTGTGCAGAGCAAACTGTACGCTGCTTGCTGGGGCGGGGAAAAGACTATGGAAAACGCACCAGAAAGTTGCGCATTCAAACCGAGCATTGACTCTGTCTCCCACTTCCCACTTCCCCTCCCTTCCCTCCCACAGCAAGTTCCTCAATTTGAAACGCGCCCCCGGAAGAAACAAAGAAAGCTAATTTTCTCCGCCAATCCCATTACGCCACCGTTCTTAAAATAACACGAAGAGCATCGCTGACTATTTGTCGGTGTAGTGATGATACACCCTGTGTAGCTGTATGCATCCTCAATATTTTTGAAACCGTTCGAGGTCAACCATCACCACTTCGGGTTTCAGAAATTTTTTTAAAAAAAAGGTTAATTCTAGGATGTCCAAGGGTGGATCTTAGATGGGAAAATTATGACTTTTTGCAATTCGTAAGTGATTTTGAAATGAAAATATTTGCCAAGCGCTAAGAATATTTTGCCACGAAGCCTTGTTTATTTTTGCTATTTGCTTTACGTTGCGCCGACACAGATAGGTGTTATGGTAACGATGGGACAGGAAAGTGCTAGGAGTTGGAAGGAAGTGGCCCTGGCCTTAATTAAGGTACAGCCCCAGCATTTGCTTGGTGTGAAAATGGGCTTATTTATTTCTTTTATTAATGTGTTACAGGGAACATGCTCCTTGTGGCACAGTTATCATTATTTTTGGGTTAAAATTTGACAAAGTTGTCAAAATACCCATGTACATAATAATAAAACTGGGTTTTTCACTCTGGTATAAACTCTGGGAGGTGTACGTTTTTCAATTGTTTGGTGCTATTGCAGGTAAATGCAGAACTACTTTTACATCGTGAGACATTATCAGATAATTTCAGGCGAATCTGATAAGAGCTCCGTTTGCAAGGAGCAATTCACACATTAAATTGGAACTTTTAAGAAACTGCTCTTGACTGTAAGTTACCCTTTCAGATTTCTGTGTTCTCTGATGCACAGCCCAGGCCTGATATAAGCTAAATATATTCCAGCGGGATTATTGAAATTGTAGTCTGAAGAAATTTTGAAGCCGATATTGTCTGAAAATACGAGAGATAGAGCCGTATGCTTGCTTTATATACGCCATAGCGCTATACTTTAAATCCGGAATTTAGAATTTTAAAAATGACGTTAGGGCCGGAAGTGATAACGAGATTTAAAAGAACAAGAATTCGTGTATTTTTACGTATAAATTGTGAAATTGTTTGTTTTTTTGTCATAACTTTCAGTATCTCAGTAATGTCTCGCCTGAGACAACAGAACACTTAAAACACCGTACATAAATCCAGTTTGAATATGTACGATTCATACAGTTAACTACACAATATCGCATACACGAGGCGTTAATTAAATATCAAATCTCGAATTGGCAGCAATGCTTCCGTTATCGCGAACACGTGACCTCTCCAACTGCAGCTGATTATCACCCCTCCTTCTTCCGCCAACACATGCCCACGAGCCCTTTTATTAGAAATACCAACTTTAAAAATTACCAGTTGCATTTAGAGGAGATTAGGTCACTGATTCTTAGACATTGGATTTGTCTGTTATACCGGGTGGTACAGCTGCCCCTATTCACGCAGTTTTATGCAACCCGCAGATTATAGTCGAACCTAAAAATATTGACCTTGATTACTCACTACAATGTCTGCTCTTACAACGCTTTCCATAATTCGTTTATTCGTGTCAAACAAATCAGTATTTATGATAAAATACCGATTGATGGTAAAGAATCGTGAAACTTATGTGTCGCAGAAACGTCCTGTACAGAGAATATTATTGATGAATGACTAGAAGTAGCAGCAACACAACAGCGCTAAACAGCAACCCGTGATAGCCGAGCTTGCTAAAAGTTAGAGGAGAGTGCCGGTGTTTGTTAGTAGGCGGTTCGAGTCCTGTGTACAACGAATATTTTTATTGCGTTGTTGATGTTCGTGAGAGTCGTGTTGTTGACGACAAATCTAAATCATGATCAGTTCTCATATTGCAGGTACTCAGCTATGTTTGTTTTTTCAGGAGCTCTTAATAGAGCTATTTGCAATAAAGTGAGATTGTACCGACAGCGGTGCGATGGGCTTATGCATGGCCATTCGATTAATGAAGCAAATGTTCGAAATGACCACCTGCTTCGTTAATGCACATCTGAGCACGGTGGAGGAGAGACATTCTTGCTTGCTGCAACATATGTGGTGGAATCTGCCTGCAGGCTTCCGTGATAAGCCGCCGTAAATGATTCGGGCTCTCAGGCTCCTGCTCATAGACTCTTTCCTTTAAATAACCCCAGAGGAAAAAGTCGAGTGGAGAAAGGTCAGGTAATCTATCCGGCCATGTGACCGGGCCACCTCGTCCAATCCATCGTCCAGGATATGTCCTATGCAAGTGGTTCCGTACTGCCAACGACCAGTGTCGGGGAGCTCCATCATGCTGGAACCACATCCGTAACCGTCTCATAAGGGGCACATCCTCCAATAAGAGTGGGAGGTACTCACGAAGAAACTCTAGATAGCGTCGTCCCGTGAGGCTTCCTTCGAAGAAAGATGGTCCAATATATCTTGTCACCTGGTATCCCGCACCACACGTTGACGCCCCATTGTACCTGAAATCGAGCTCCCCTGATCCAGTGAGGATTATCAACGCTCCAGTAATGTAAGTTGTGACGATTAACAGTTCCATTGTTGTGAAATCTGGATTCATCACTAAAGAGAATGTCCATTAAGAAATTCGCATCAGCTTCAACTCTTTGTAATATCCATTGCGAAAATTCTATCCGTTTTGGAAAGTCATCTCCGTGAAGTTCCTGGTGCAGCTGTTGATGGAAAGGGTGGAATTTATGGCGGTGCAATATTCGCAGTACAGATACATGACTGATGTTCAGTTCATTTCCTATGGCCCGTGAGCTTGTGTGCGGGTTGTATGCATTTGCATTTTGAACAGCTTCGTCGTTATTTCCAGACGTCACTGGAGCATCCCGAAAGGGGGGTAATGTATGAAATGACCCCGTTGCACGCAACCGTCTTTCAACACGTCGAAATGTATCTGCAGTTGGCAGCCTTCGTCCAGGAAATCGTTCTTGATACAAGCTTCTGGCTTCCCGTGCATTTTGCCTTGCTTCTCCATAAAGTAGTACCATATTCACATAATCATCCCGTGAATACATAATGTTTGCTTTCGTGCTAACCGTACAGTACGTGCTCACACGTTGCTGCTAGGATTACGATATGCTGTTTCATGTGCCCTACGTATGAAGTGTAGACCGCTGTTAGTTGGTCTTCGAGTCGAACGTGCGCAGTTGCTTGGTTGAATGGGTGGGTCAGAATGTTGACAACACGCGCACTGCGCTTCATTCCCTGTAGTCGTTTGCCATATGGAAGTCGCATGTTATTATTCCTTTCGTATGTATGCTTTCTTTGTAAAGGTGGCAAATTACTTTTGAGACTTAAGAACGTTAAATATTTATTACGAATGGCCTTACAAGTATAATATAAAAATAAAAGTGAAAAGCTCGTAACTATATTCGAACTCTAAATGCCTGCTAACATATCGTATGCTCGCTGCGATTGGTGCCATGTAGCCACTGCAGGCGACAAAGAATTGGTCTCGTAGCTCTGTACTAATGGAATTACCTAGGCTATCACTTCGATACTGATCGTTGATGTTAAAAGTTCTCAACTCGAATGTGCAAACACGACAGTGAACTAAAGAATCGCGTCTCTCTTACGCCCAGATAGTTGCAACCATTTTCTACGCGTTACTTGGTTGAATGAGTCCAGCGTTATGTTTCAGGTGGTATTCACAATCGGTGCGTATGTGGCGATATTTATGATACCTGTTTATTATAACTTCCGTAGAAGAATATCGGAGACTTCAGAAAGGTCTTCGTAAACGATGCCTAGGCGAATACGAAATGACATTAATAAATGCATGACTCAAGAATGGTTGGAACCCTTCCTGCTTCAAGTAACCTACCGAGGTACGTCTTCCATACGTAATTCCGCGCAGCTATTTGCAACGTACAAGCGCCATTCTTGTAACTCTGTATTCACGAGGAGAGCGGAAGTTCCAGCTTCGACAAGTTACTGATGAGTTACAGCCTTATGGTCCCGTTTTATGCCTTTTTTGATCGCTCTAACGGTAGTAATTACATGGCGTAAGCTATCACATCTGCTGTACAGCATTTGCGTGCCACAGATTATAAACTACAGTGCAAAACACGTTTCTATCAATTTCGATGTGATGAGACTGTACAAAATGGTGGTGCATTGACATGTCTGTAATTGGTCTTACCCTATCACGTTTTCTATGATACCACGACCGCCCTTTCTATCAAAAGAAAATGGCCTCTTGGACCAATCAGGTGCGCAATTCTCTACCGACAGCTATAGGCGTGTTTATGGTTTGTACAGTATAGTAACATTTCGTAAAAATTAGTAGAGTATTGGACACCGCTCTACATAAAATGGTACAGTGTTTTTGAGATGGACCTCACTTACTGCCTCTTGTACCATTTTTCCATTGTGCGGAGAAGTCTACATCGGGTTAACTGCACATAACATTGCTGTAAGGTGTTGCGCAAGATGGGACTAAGAGGCATTTACGTCCAAGCTGGTTGCATATATTCGGGAAAAAATAGGGGCAGCTGTACCACCCGGTATAAATCAATAATATAAGCTTGCAACTATTGTGCAAAAATTGGTGAAATATGCAGTTATTTTCATGCTATTAAGCACTTGTATGAAATGCAAAGTCTGTCTCCATGGCTAAATGGCTAGCGTGCTGGCCTTTGGTCACAGGGATCCTGGGTTCATTTCCCGACAGGTTCGGCAATTTTAACGACCATTGGTTAAATTCTCTGGCACGGTGCTCGGTGTATGTGTCGTCTTCATCATCATTTCATCCTCATCAGGACCCGCAGGTCGCCTACGGAAGTCAAATCAAAAGACCTGTACCTGGCGAGCCGAACATATCCTCGGACACTCCCGGCATAAAAGCCATACGCCATTTCATTTCATGAAATGCAAACGTAACTTTCCCTTACTAAACTCAAGCGATTCACCCACAAAAATATATAAAATCATGCTCATGAATAAACAACTGAAAGAAGAAAATCACACCAGCTGCGGCTGTTCCACAAGTACAAACAATCCGTGCACAGCTTGCGAGACGTATCACTCTACCAGTGTTCTCCTAGATGAAGCACAATGTGTTAAGTAACACACATGATAAATCAATTAGTAAGGGACACATCCCACTTTCCGCACACCCTACTTTCCCTGTCCACAATTTGCTTTACAGTACACCGCAGCAGTTTTCTGTAGGTTTCCTGGTTTAAATCTGTGGCGTTTATTTATTAAAGCTAGCTTCAGTGCGCAGAATGATCTCTCTACATCTACGGATGTGACAGACCAGAACTTGAAATCCGCAGCGAGTGTAGGTATTAAACACTGTGGTAGATCCTCATTATCAGTACCAGCCAAACATTTGTTTACAGCTATTATAATGCCGGACCCCGGATTACCTTTAAGGGCACCACGATATTTTGTTTGCAGACGGAACCCGAGATTTCCTGGGATACCTTTCATTTCTCGCTTCACGTTTCTCATAATGCCCAGCGAATCACCAAGACGCAATCCATGTGTTTATAACTTCCTGTTTTATTCTGGTGTGATTTGAAAGTGTGTCTTGATAAGTGCCAGTTTCCTCTGAACCATTGCATTGCCGAAACAGTCCATGGCATTAATTACTTTACATTTTGTTGAAGACAGCTTGTAACACGTGAAAATATCCACAATAAAAGTCGAAAACATGCACAACTGTTCCAAAATTTTAAATATATCCACTTATCCCAAATATATTCACTATTAAACTTATTCATTCATCTAGTTTCACCTTCTACGCACCTTCTTGTCAGTTCTAGAGGTCTGCATATCGGCAAACAAAATATGCATTTGTATACACATTCCATATCTACTGATAGTAGAACGGGGGACTATTTTAAAAGCAGGGAATCAGAACAAAACAAAATCATTCAATGTAATAAGCATCTTACTCATCTTATTGATGACACTGTTCAAAAATCCCTTCCACTCAACTCCTAACATTATTTACCTGTCCAGTGACGTACAAAATTGACCATATAATTATTTTCCTCCCTTCGATTTTGGGAATCTAAGGACCACGGGAAATAACCCTATCCATTCATCTTAATACGTCTTTTCTTGACTTACAATAGCTCTTCATACTTTCACTTTGCTGTTTTCTCTTCTCTTGTGTCCAGATGTTCCTTTTATCTCTCCTCTTTTCCTTCTCCTGGAAACGCTTGAAATTGTGTATGAATCTTCTGAAAGTTTTTCTGTCTTGTATTACATAGTCTGTTATTCCAATCTCTGTCATATCTTATTTTACGTCTTGGATCCTATGGTTGCCATTATTGTTCTTCTAGACATAGTTAAACACTTTGTTTTGTAAATATACTCTTATACATCCTCATAATGTAACCAAAAATGTAATTCTCCTCTTTCTGATCGTGTATAACGGCCTTTCATTTTCTTCATACATCTTTATTCCTCCTATGTCTAAACTCTCCTTCCTTCGTTTTTAATGGTAATCAAATTTTCCTCAATATTTTCCTTTCCTTTTCTTATATCTCTTCTATTTCACCAGTTTCCATAGAGAACATGCATTCTGTGGCATACAGACTCTCGGGTTTGAAATGTAATTATACAAGGTGGCTCTCGAACGCCGTACTTTCTACCTATAAATGCCCCGCGTGCACAAGTGATGAATGGGATGTCTACGAACTGATTTTCACAGGGGAACTACTGCCAGCGGGCGGGTTACGTCAGAATATGAAGAGATAAGAACCAGCCTGTCGCTCGCAGCATGTTACTCAGCGCTACCGTTCTAATGCACCCCTTGCATTAGTAAACATCGTTTTCGACCGCATAGTTCTAGGCTGGTGTATGGTACAACCGCACTATATTTGCTGTCTGCATATCAGCAATGGCTAGTGTGATCAGCAACGACGAATACACAGACATTATTTTAATCTGGACAATCTGGTCGGAATGCAACAGAAGCTCCAAACAGACGTATGCCTTCTACACACGTACTTCACCGAGCAGTATTAGTTTTTGTTTCAAACAAGCAACTCTTCCATCGAGTGGAATGTCTACACGTGTATAAATTAATATGTTATTAGATTTCCTTTTCTGCATATTTCGCGTGTCTACAAACAGTAGCGGCGATTAGGGGGTGGGGTGAGGAGGGACAGTCGTCCCCCCCCCCCACCACTTTGTGGAGTAAACATTTCATTTTTATTCCACTTTAGCCAGCTGGAACAAGGAATTATTTTTAAAAAGCTGTTTGTACAAACCTTCTTATCTTATCTGATAATTCCCTCGTTTGTTTTCTTTAATTATTAACATAATTAGTGACGGAAATATGCACAAAATGCTGTTCATCACGGCTAACCAATTTGTATAGCACTATGGCAAGTAGTGGAGACTTTGCATGTGCTGTGAGAAGGGTAGTAGGGGTACATATTTTTTGCCGAGGTCGTGGCCACTGAGTTATAATTCACCCACCTTCCGCGCGCATTCATCGGTCTGGCAGTCTCTTTAGTGTCCGTTAGTTTCTTAGTGAGTATTCAAATGCTGAATGATTCTTAATTGCATAATCATGCCGTACTTCTATTTAATTTTACCGAGCGAGGTGGCCGTGGGGTTATGGGCGCGCAGCTCTGAGCTTGCACTCGGGAGATAGTAGTTTCGAATCCCACTGTTAGCAGCCCTGAAGATGCTTTCCCGTGGTTTCCCATTTTCTCACCAGGCAAGTGCTGGGCCTGTACCTTATTTAAGGCCACGGTCGCTTCCTTTCCACGCGTAGCCCTTTTCTGTCTCATCATCACCATAAATCCTATCTATGTCGATGCGACGTAAAGCCAATTGTAAAAAAAAATATTCAGTTGTAATCGTATTTCAACGAGAGCTAATATTAACGTTCCTAAATTATTTCTTTATGTTGTGTTATTTATTAAGTAAATGTCCCGTAATATGTTTGTGAGACCTGGTGAAAATTTTATTATACAGCATTGAATCAAAATCTCAAAAAAACTATTTTTATGAATAATCTATGGGCAGGTTAATTACATTTAAATTTTATAAATAAAGTTGTAGGGGGTCCGCTGTCTGTAATTTCGTTTGTTTTGCCAATTTTTCAGATATTTATCCGTTTTAGGTCAACTCAAGACCGAATCGGTGGTTTTTATTTTTCGTGTCTGTTTGTTTGTTTGTTTGTTTGTCTGTTCCACCATCGCGGCAAAACGGCTAAATATATTTCAACCAAACTTCATATTTGGAGTATACTCACCCCGAGGAAGGTTTCTATATGCATTTCATTTTAAAATATTTGATTAGACGGGGGTTTATAGGAAAACCAGGACGGTTTTCCTCCATTTTCTCTTATACTATTGATTTCCTGTAAACTCCTTGGACCGAATGTGAAACGTCTCTTCATTATAAACAACTTTAGTTATGTTCATAATTTACCTTACTATTCAAATGACGGAGAAATTTATTATTTTCTGCGGGTATCATGGTCTGCGTGTGTGACCGACAGACCGACAACGAACCTACAGGTTACCATGGCAACGTCTTTGCTTGCCAGCAGGGAAGTAACGTATTGCCATTTTCCTCATCATACCTTTAAATTCATGGTTGTTCCTTGGGTGGAAGGCAAGAGAGGGCGTTAATCGGCCATTCTGTGGGATATTGGCGGAATATCGTTGGAGTTTATAGTCCTCGAATAGCTTAAGTAATAACATCATTAGTCATCTTATCTGTTGACCTAAGAATGCCTGCGCCTAAATTTCTCCTCTGCTACATCTTTCTTATATCCATAACTCACACGAGCATAATTTATTGAGGGGCATTTGATTTTCCAATACATTCACTTGGTGTTTACATATTTGTCGTCATCCGGCTGTCCTCAGTTTTAATCCATTTTCTATTAATTTCAACTTCCTTTACTGAATTATTTTCTTCCTTAATTACACCGTTTGTATGCGAGTGCTAATCCAGAAAGCTTGACACTCTTTCCTTTGAGGAAATATTCTAAGCTATGCAAATGTATAACTTTCGGCCCCAGAAAATATCGAAATATGGATGCAATTTTAACAACGGTGCACACCTTCGTTTCGGGATAATTGGTGGCTAATCTGTAAGTCTTATCACAAATCAGAAAGCACAATCGCCTTTCATTTTGGAGAGATCTACAACTTTGGTCCTATGACCTTTTATCGTATTTCTATTCCTTATACGTTAAATAGAGCTGTATTTCTCGATTTCAAGTTAATTTTGTACTTTCACACGTATATGTTAACATTAATTTGGCACACTTATAGGAAAGATAGAATCATGACATTCGGCACGCACATTGGCATGACCAGTGGCAATGTTATAGACAAATTTTATTATTCTATATGTCACATGAGTATCACAAATATAAAGTAGTATGCGAAAACTATACAATATTTCACACTCAATGATTCTAACTCAATCTAACCCATAAATATAGGAGATACGAGAAGGTGTCGTGGGACCAACCATGTAGAACACTGAAAGAAGCGCCTGATGGTGAGATCCGTTTACAGATATGTCGCAGAGTTTCAAAGCAGTAACTCTCAAAATAAAGGTCTGCATTTCTAGAGTGTGTCTATACATTGACTTTTGGCGACATTTCTGTACAGTTATCCGTTTCAGGCGTAATAATGAGCATCTGCATATTTTTAGCTTTGGTGTCTGTTTTTCTGTTTGTCTGTTTGTCTATAACTTGGAAACTACTGGATATATTTCCACCAAAATTAATATTTAGAATCCACCTGTCCTTGGGAAGGTTTCAGGGCAAATATTGTTTCTAAATCCATGAAATGACTGGGGGTTTATATGAAACCGAAACTGTGATTTTGCACTGCCACAAAATATACACAACCAAACTTAATAGAAATCTACCTGTCTTAATGGAAATTAATTTTTAAATCTTTTTTCTCATGTGCATCATTTCGGTAAGAGGATTTATATGGGAGATATCATTAACCGGACATAACTTAAGAACGGGCGCGTGTTGAGCGTATTTCTTACAACTTGAAAACTATTGAAGATATTTGAACCAAACTTTATATTTAGCATCCACCTTTCCAAAGGTATAGTTTAAAGGTCAATAACATTTCCTGTTCCTGGAATGGACTGGCTGTTTATAGGGAACTGAAATAGCGAATGTACTCTTCCACAATATACATATACAGTACATGACCAACCTGACTGGAAATCGACCAAATTTGTTGGAAATCCATTTCTAAACCTTTTTTTCATGTGTATTCTTTCGACAGAAAGATTAATAAGGGAGATATCATGAATGGTCGGTTTGGCAGGGTAAGTCCAGCAGACATAGACCGAAAGGTGTTGTACGTGGAGCAGATTCCTTATCTGTCTATATAAGTAAAATCCTAACGACTGTGTGCCTGTACATTGACTATTTTGGCGAAATGTTCGCACAGCTACGCGCTTAAGGGGTAATAATAACAACCATCTGCATAATTCTTTGGTTTAGTTTCCTGAAAGTCCAAATTTTAACCCTCCTCACCCAAAATCCACATTGCGGCATAATCTACCAGACGAACAAGAAAACAGAAATTTGGCAAAATTATACGTTTTAGCCTGTAACGGACAGAACATTTCCAAGAGCTTTGAATTTTTCACTTTTTTCCCCGAAGAATATCGAAATATGGAGGCAATTTTAATGATGGTGCAGATCTTCGCGAAGTCCTATCACATAAGGGAAGGCACAATCTCCGTTCAATTTGGAGTGATCTACAACCTTGTTCTCATGACTTTTTGTTGTAGCCTATCTGTATTACTTCTACGTTTGATTTTTGTCTATTTCTCGATGTAAAGTAAATTTGGACTTTTTACATGCATAATTCATACTTTCAATCACTTATAAGAAAGATAGAATCATCAAACCCTACACGAAAATTGACTCACCCAGTAGCCATATGTGAGCCAAATGCTATGAATGTAGCTGTCACATAATTATCTGAAAAGTAATGCAATGTGAGATAATCTTACAAAAATTTTACCCTATTCAACGTTTCTAACTCAATCTAACCCATGAATAGATCAGATATCATACGACCAGCCATTTAGACCGCTAAATCTGACGTCTTATGGTAAAATCCTTTGTCGATATGACGTACCGTTTTGCAGCAGTCAGTCTGTAAATGAAGGTCTGCAATATTTTAAGCATGCATATACTTTCGTATGTCGATCTATATATATTCACTGATGTCGTCTTGTAGCGATCGAGAAAGGGTGTGTCTGCTATTGTAATCAGTACTTCCCACACCGACTTTGACTGGCACTAGGAATGGGGTCCTTCTTCAACACCTGTGTAACTGGCATTAGTAAGGAAGGCCTACCATTGTAGTGAATAATTCACTTCTCGATTTGATTTGCAGAAGGCAAGGGAGCATGCATTGTTGTTTAAAAGTCCCCTACCCGATTGTGTTTGGCTGTAGGCAAGGGTACCCGCCCTTATAAACGAATGTATCCATCTAAAATGTGACTGGTATTACGCATAGTGGCCTGCTATTTTGATGGAAATTCACCAACTTGGTGTGACTGGTAGTACGCTGGCTGGCTGTAGGAAAAGGGGCCTGTCATTATAATTATAACTGCACAACTCAATTTCGACTGGTAGTTGGGAAGTTGCCAAACATTCTAATGAAAACTGTAATCTGTCTGGAAGTAGGAAAGGGGGCCTGCCATTGTAACGAAAACTCCCAAATCGATTGTGACCGCGCAGTAGGCGATGGGGCCTGCAATTATAATGAAAACTTCGCAACTCGATTGTGAATGGCAGTAGGCAAGTGAGCCTGCCATTATCATCACAAATCCGTAACAAGCACTTTACATTGGAAACACCGTATTGGGAACCTCCTATGCTGTTTCTCGGATAACGCTAAGAGACATGCCATTTTAAAACAATCTTATTTACTGTATATACAGAATTTACTTCAATATTCGAATACAATGTAGAATACCGTAGCGATGCACGGGTACATTTGCTAGTATAAAATAACATAATAAAAACGAAATAATGTAGTCCGGTCAAAGTAAAGTGGGTATTCTCTCGCGTTGAAATTACAATTACAATGAAATATATCTTTTTTTTACAATTGACTTTACGTCGCACCGACACAGATTGAACTTATGGGAAGGAAGCAGCTGTGGCCTTAATTAAGGTACAGCCACAGCATTTGCCTGGTATGAAAATGTGAAACAACGGAAAACCATCTTCAGGGCTGTCAACAGTGGGATTCGAATCCACTATCTCCCGAGTGCAAGCTCACAGCTGCGTGCCCGTAACCCCACTGTCAGCTCGCCCCGTACAATTACATAGATGTACGGCATGATTATGCAATTAAAATAATTTAGTATTTGAATACACACTAAGAAACTAACAGACAATAAAGAGACTGCCAGACTGACGAATGCGCCCGGCAAGCGGGTCAATTATAACTCAGTGGCCACGACCTCGGCCAAACAAAATGTACCCCTACTACCCTTCCTCACAGCACATGCAAAGTCTCCACTACTTGCCGTAGCGCTATACAGTACAATAAAGGAAAGATTTAGCATATAAGACAACAAGGCTTGTACAAATAGCTCTTTTAAATGATTCCTAGTTCCAGCTGGCTAAAGTGGAACAAAATGTAATATTTACTCTACAAAGTAGGGTTGGGAGCGACTGTCCCTCCTCGCCCCAACCCCTAACCGCCGCTACTGTTTGTAGACACGCCAAAGATGCAGTAAATGAAATATAATAACTTATTAATTTATACACGTGTAGATATTCAACTCAATAAAAGAGTTGATTGTATGGAACAAAAACTAATACTGTTCGACGAAGTATGTGTGTAGAAGGCCTACGTCTGTTTGGAGCTTCTGTTGCACTCCGACCAGGTTGTCCAGCTTAAAATAATGTCTGTGTATTCACCGCTGCTGATCACACTAGCCATTGCCAATATGCAGACAGCAAATATAGTGGGGGTGTACCATACACAAGCCTAGAACTATGCGGTCGAAATCGATGTTTACTAATGCAAGGGGTGCATTAGACCGGTAGCGCTGAGTAACATGCTGCGAGCGACACTCCGTATCTTATCTCTTCACATTCTGATGTAACCTGCCCGCTGACAGTAGTTCCCCTGTGAAAATTAGTTGGTAGACATCCCATTCATCATTTGTGCATGCGGGGCATTTATAAGTAGAAAGTACGGCGTTCGAGAGCCACCTGGTATATAATCGTATAATTACTTTTTCCAAATATTTTAACTTAAATATTTGACTGTTTTTATACCTCATGGTATGCATTTGTCACGAATCCATTACGTGCCACTGATGTGTGCGTATTTAAACGAACCCAAGTGCGTAAGGACTCCAGCTGTTACGCCTTCTTCCTTCCGCGAGAAAGTGTTGGCTACCCTGGCCTACATCACATTCTCGCGGGTGTACCATAATGTGCTGTCTATAGAAGGAAAAGGGGATAGTGTGACGTCATACTTTGTTTGAAAGCACTGATTTAGTGAAGTGAAAGTGACCTGTAAATGTGTTAGGGCAGTGTATTTCATTGTAGAAATATAGAATTTATTTCTTTTAAATCCATAAGAAGTTTCGAAGTTAGGTTAGGTATGGCCAGAAGTAAGAAAAACAGAAGAAATATGGCGCGATCTTCAGCTGTCCAGGACAGGTTGCAGCTATGACTCCCACATCATGCTTGTCAACTGTTTCTGGACAGCGTTCACAAACACGGTCAACCCTCCACCCTTCTGCTACTGTACCTTCTGCTGATCGCAAGCGCTCTCTCTCAGAGACTAACGGCACCACTACCACCTCGCAGGAAGCAGCGCCATCTCTTCCATCTGGCCCGACACGTGCCTTACGATCTTCAACTGTTAAGCCGCGTATACACTTGAGCATTCGCCCCGAATGAGCATGCGTTGCCGATGCGGGAGCGCACAAGCACGAGTCGCATGCCAATCTGTTTCCACTGTGTTCGGACCTCGTGCGGACCGAAAACACCGTCTGTGTTTAGGTGTAGTGTTTTGTCTGACCTGATGCTACAATGGTGAATCGAAAATTGATCGTCGCCAGTTATTGTTATATGTACTTATTGCATTCCTTGAAAACAAAAAGGAGAAAACGGTGGTGGCAGAAAACTGTATGAAGAGAGATGATTTTAAGGTATTGTAATAGAACTCGTCCTTGGGGTTCCACAGAAAGGGATATTTGTGGTAGTACCCCAGGAGGATAAGAGAATTATCCTGGGACAATTCCATTTCAACTTGGAATTACTATCACACTCTTCCTTCACTTCACTTGCACGAGCGAGATCGCATATGCATAGGCGGAAGCAGTCGGCTCATACTGTTCGGGCTACACCGTCCACACTGAGCACCAACAGAGCACGTGCTCACTTCGAGGTACCGACAACATTCGGATCGGGCTGAGGCATGCGGATCCATTCGGTTCGCTCTGTACTAATCTGAGCAAAACTGGGCAAACGCACACTCATTCGGGGCGAATGCTCAAGTGTATACGCGGCTTTAGTGAGCAGCTCTCCCTCGCACCACTAACTAGCGGCAACACCAACATGTCGAACACAGAGCCACCTACACCACAGGTAACACTAATTTAACTGAGGACAAGTTTGTGACCTTGGTGCAAGGTATAGTGGGGAACTTATTACAACATAGGGACTTCCTTCAAGCCTTGGTAAAAGTCCTTGCACAAAAAGTTTGTGAAGAACTAAAATAAAATAAACAATAGACTTCAACTCTAAAGTTATCAGCGATTTAAGAAATGAGTTAAAAGCTCGTGAAAATGAAATTCTGGAGTTAAAGTCTTTATTAAATCATAAAATGGACGAAATTGAACAATACCAAAGGCGAAAAAGTATTCGAATTTTTGGGTTGCCCAAAGAATCTGGTGAGGATACAACTCACTTAGTGCTCAATGTTGCCCAAAAATTGAAGGTCCCCTTAAGCGCGGAAGATATTGACCTTTCGCATAGAGTTGGAGACCCTGGGTCTGGATGTCAAGGGCTATTATATGTAAAATTATCTCCTATACCAAGAGATCAACAGTTTTCCGTGCGAAGAGGCTGTCACGTGGATACAAGGTGTTTGAAACAGGCAATTTCCATCTTCGGAGAAAAGCAGATGTGGACTTCTGATGGCACAATTATCGTACTACAAGGGGGTGTTAAACACCGTGTGAAATATACTGCAGAACTTAAAAACAGCTCTCCTTGTTGAAGTAAAATTAGAGTATTCTATTCACTTTCCACTTCTCCACTTTCGCTTCACGTAATCTAAAACTCTATGTGATGTTGTTAGGACCTATAATTGAATATTAATTTCCTGGAATGTTTGTAACCTTCCAAATTCATGCATGTCTTCTAAACTTCTGAAATTTACAAAATCATTGAAGATCTATCAGATATCTATGCCTCTGATTTGAAAATAATTCACTTAAATGCACAGTCATTAGTTGATCAGGTACATTTCGATGAGTTCTTTAACTGCTTTGTTGACTCAAATATTAATGTTATTGCTATTTTCAATGTGTCCATACCGGGCTCAGAGATCAACATACTTGGATGTAATTTATATAAAAACGATAGATTGGGCAAGAGAGGACGAGGGGTGGCTGTGTACGTGAAGAGCAACATGAAATGTAAAATAGTTCACACCTCCCCTGCAGAGTATTGTCGTAAGCCAGAGTATATTTTCCTAGAACTTGAATTACCTGCGGGTAAAGTATTATTTTGATGCATCTACCGTCCTCCTAAAATTGGTTTCATGGAGTCGTTTGTAGAGGCGATGTACACTTACGTTCTTCATTATAAATATATTATACTTGCAGGTGTTATGAATGGGCATTTTGGATCAGGGTCCTCGGAAACAGTAGTAATCGATGATGCACTTGACTCATGCAATTTGAATAGAATACCATTTGATGACACATACCACACTGCATATTATCATTCTAATCTCGATACCATAGCTTCAAATTTTAATGATACCCTTCTGAAATTTGGGCAGACCCCAGCGAGTGGATTTTCTGGACATGATAATATCAACACCCAATTATGAAAGAAAAAGGATTACATTTAGATATTTCCGCAGTTTTAATCCTGAAGATTTTCGAAATGACGTAATTTCAGCTCACTGGTATGAAGTATTTTCTCAGCGTAATATCGATGATAAAATCACCAAATTTAATCGTTTAATTTTTGCGTTGTACGACAAGCATGCCCCATTAAAAGTAATTCGAGCCAAATACCCACCTAACCCGTGGATAACGTCTACAATTAAGATATTAATCTCTACGCGCGACAAGGCAAAAAGAAAGCACATCTAAACCAGGAAACCTGAAGACTTTGAAACCTATTTTGCGTAATAAACACATGCATTCTTTGTTCAGTAAGAGATCTTCTGTTCTATGGGTACTATAAAATCACTAGGTATTGCTAAGAAAAATTCACAACTTACTTCTTCATTCATACCAGCAGAATTGAATAACGATTATTTCTTAAAAATTTCACCAGTGAACAATTCTCACAGGATATCCAAAATTATTCATAGTTACATAAACACAAATGAACCTCAACACTTTTCACTTTTCGTTCATTTACCCAGAGGATGTAGTCAAAGTTCTTAGGGGCATGAATTCAAAGGCTGTTGGACCAGATGGTATCTCAAATTACCTCCTAATGAACTCTTTGGATATAATCACTCTGGTCATAGCTCACCTGTATAATTTGTGTTTATTATCAGGAGACTTTCCAGCTGTATGTAAAATGGCCAACATCCGACCTGTTCCTAAAGTTCCTTCTCCTCAAAACTTTGATGATTTCAGGCCAATCAGTATTTTGTCAATATTAGATAAAGGATTAGAAAGCATTGTTTACCAACAACTCACTTCGTATTTAAATACTCATTCTATTGTCAACATGTTTCAGTCTTGTTTTCGAACAGGCCATAGCACTACGACGGCACTTCTCAAAGTCACCGATGATATCAAGTTTGCAATGGACAGAAGGGAACTAACACTTCTGGTACTGTTCGATTTAAGCAAGGCATTTGATAGAGTTCTTCATGACATCCTCCTGACTAAATTATATACAATGGGAATATCTCTATTAGCTATATCTTGGTTTGAAGCGTTCTTGAAAGGGAAGACTCAGTGTATAGTATGTGACAAACAAAATTTCTCTAAATGGTCTAGTGAACCTTCTGACGTACCTCAGGGTTCCGTGTTGGGTCCCCTTTCGTTTTCACTGTATATAAACAATTTGACTAGAGTTTTACGCCACACGAAACATCATATGTACGCCGATGATTTACAGATCCATTACCATTTTCCTGTGAATCGTGTGGATGAAAGTATTAGTAAAATAAATCTAGATATAGGAAGACTACATCAATATACACTAAGCCATAATTTACTACTAAATGGAAACAAAACCTTAGCTATTTTTCTAGGATATCGAAGAAATTTATCAAAATTTTCAACTGGGACATTACTCCAGTAATTGTAAAAGGTTCTGTAGTCAAGTATCAGGAATGTGTTAAGAATTTAGGAATTCTAATGGATAACACTCTGTCCTGGACCTTCCACGTCAAGCATTTGGTCAAGAAAGTAACTGGCGTATTGCATCATTGGTCGACGAAACTTGCTGTATCTTCCTTTGTCGGTGAGAAAGATGTTGATCCAAATTATTGTATTTTCAATTTTAATTACGGCGCTGTAATTTACAACGATATCTCAGAGAAATATAATAGCAAACTCTAACGTATTCAGAATGCCTGTGTGCGATTCGTCTTCAATATTCGTAAAGACTCTCACGTAACATCTTACTACAAAGCCGCAGAGTGGTTGAAACTCAGGGATAGACGATCATACTCAGATGCTTGTTTCCTGCTGAGAATTTTAAAATCTAATGCTCCCTCATATTTGACCAAGTCTTTTGTTCAGATGAGTCAAGTGCATGATCAGGTCAATAGGTTTACAGCTACACACTTCAGGTTCCACAACATCGTACGGTAAAGTGCAGTAAGTCGTTCATTGTCACTGCCTCTCAATTATACAATTATCTTAAACTACATGAAATACAGCAAAGTAGTGTCAGAATTCAGAAAAAAATTTCTTAAATACCGCTACCTTTCCACTTATAAAGCCATGTAAGTGAATTTCCACCAAATTAATTAAATAGTACCGTACGAAATATCATAATCTCCTAGATACATTTTAGATGTTCAGTATTGTTCTTAATTCATCCTCGGCATTAACATTCTTAGGTTTCTCTTATGTCTTCTCTTCCTTGTTAGTATAGTCTATGTTTCTGAAATGGTAAAAGTATTATTGTAATCTCTTAGATACATTTTAGATGTTCAGAATTGTTCTTAATTCATCCTCGCCTTTAACATTCTTACGTTTCTCTTATGTCTTCTCTTCCTTGTTAGTATAGTCTATATATGAAATGGTAAAAGTATTATTGTAATCTCTTAGATGTTTAGTTTTTAATCTTATTCTTGTATCCTCAATAGGAAAATGTATCTTACGCTTTTCATGTATTCTTTTTATTATATGGTGTATATTAGTTGATGCATTTAAGTTAAAGTGGCAGTTAGTTACAGACAAAGGGACCTCTGGTCCTACTTGTAATTACTTTAAATAAATATATTTCTATTCCATTTCTACTTCTGACGTTACGAGCATTTTCTTGTCCACAGGTAAATTTTAATTAATTAAATTCGTCGCGCTTGCGCAATAGCGACATTTGAGTATTAGTTATTGGTTGTGAATTCACCCCCCACACTCACTCAATCTCTCTAACGTGCTATGACGTCAGATACGACGCCATCAGTCACCGAGTGCCCATGAGCTCTCCTGTGCTGTTCAATGTTCTATATGTCAGGTAATTCTATAAATTCACAGTATTTTCGAACATCTACTCGTTCCTTGTACCCTAATGAATATATCAAATGGTATTTCACGGCGTCTAGAAGTGAATTGGCGACGGTCGGCTTTCTTACCGCAGCCAATGTTCACTGCATGCCGGCTGCATGGGCTTCCACAGCCAAATGTCATATGCAAATAATAAAACATACCATTCCTAATAAACTCTGATCGCTTTATTAGCTGCTAGTTACACTGAATGCGTTAGTGTTATCACGCTGCATTTGAGGTGTCATCATAACTTCTCACCCATGAAATAATAATCTGTCTTCCTTTGTTATAGGCCGTTGCTTCATTCTGTGCCCTCTATCTTCCAGACAGCAAATTCAATTACCCGAGGGCTTGACTTGTAATTTCTGCTAAGTGTTAACTCAACACGAATGCATTATTGCGTAGACAGTCCACAAAAGACTAATTGGAATGAATCACAGGGTATAATGGAGTCAGGGTTACTTCGAATCCCAGTCTGTGGCTGAAAACTGGCCAGTAATTGCTTATTTAATATACTGCACAGCATATATACAAGCGGGAGAACGTAACAAAACACACACACGCAAAAAAGTGTTCATACAAATATTATTAAGGGAATACTCGTCGAATATGTGCGCTTTGAATAGTTTTGTAATTTAACATTTAAGGCTATCAATGCTAACCTCACCAAATCTAAAATTGAGGAGAAACAAGCCAATCAATCACGGAATTCAATACTTCCTACCGCTCTCACATGCTAATATTATTGATTTGTGCAACACTTGTCTGACTCTACTTCCAGGGAGATGAGAAAATTGCTGGTAAATGCAAATCTCTTCAGATCCATTAGGATTATTTCAGCATAATTTGCAAAACTCGTCCTATCCAACATTTGTGATATTACCATTATTAGAATGTTAAATCAAAACTTGCCTTTCCAACATTCAGAAATACGAAAAATTTCGGTATTTCTTTGAGTATTGTGGCAGTATTCCATTGAAAAATATATTCACATCCGCATGGGATGGTACAGTCGTGTGATGAGATCCTCCGCCATTCCTGTTCTGGTTGAGACAGAGCAAACACAACACATTCACATGAAATAAAAAGCAAATTAATATACTATATAATGAACTAAAATGCCTTAACATTATTTGTAGATATTGGTAACAATATTACGATTAAAATCTTATTCAAAAAGTGTAATAAGATAATTTCGAAATGTTATCAGGCTAGGCAGAGACATTGCAGTCCAAGATTTGAAGACTGCTGCAAACGAAAAGTGAAATATTTTGGTTATGAGAAAATTATGAGCAAAAAGTGTAATAACTTTTCTTATCGATAGATGTTGCGGAAAAACTCCCTTCATCCAAATCTATCATTAATTTGCGGTCAAATTGTTTCAGTATTATTTCACAGATTATGCTTATATGACTCGATCACTTGCGCCAGTTGTTCCCAAAATGTGCTCAGCGGACGCCTGGGAGTTGCGATGATAATCGAAGGCGTCCGTCATAACAATGTAAGTTGTAAGTACTTACAGAGCGATAATACAGTAGTGTGCGTCTTATTCGAACAATGGTGCAACTGAAAGTGTTTTGGGAACCTTATCCGCCAGCGGGAAAACTGTTCAATAAGTGCAGAAACGTCGTAAATATGACGGCAATACTCCTACTGGGACTGCTGTGGTGAATATTGGATATGGTGTATGTTGTATGGCGATGTTTTATCTAACGAATATATGAAACCGTGGAAATTAAAACATCTCCAAACGAAGCATGGCTGTGTAGTTGACAAGTTCATCGACTCGCTGGACTACATGAAACGAAGAAAGAACAATCGGACAGTGCTACGGAAGACGGGGAAAATGTAGTTTTAGTATCGTATCAGTAACTGCAAAATACGGCCAATCACAGAGCATTAGAGAGTCTCTGATCGACGTTTGGATCCATGATATCCTCTATACACTGCAATTTCCGGGAAGTTTGATGTCTTTCATGACAATATAACCGTGTGAGCGTACATCATCTGCTGTCACACAAATGACAACGAAGTACAGAAACAGAGCTAATGTAGAAGCTTACCTTCAGTTCGAGTGACTACGCTTGTAAAACGCTTGGTCTTTGGAAAACAGGATCATCCATTTCATTGATACAAGAAGTGAATTTTCTGAAGAAAGTTTCCATATCCAGACTTATATTTAGTAACCAAGTATACATTGATGTATCATTTTTATGCATTTAGAAAGTATGTTAAATAAATGACGTTAAATTAAACCTTAGAGGAAAGTTATAATTAGTCCTATACACGAATAAAATCAAATACGGTTAACAATACAAAATTCTATTTTTGGTTACTGAAATCAATATGATATTCTGTGGCTAGCGGTGTTTGGTCATGCATGCGATATGCTGAGAGTGCCTCAGACATAAAACGTTTGGGAAACGCTGACTTATGCCTTCACTTTTGAAATGTGTACCGATTGCTTTGTAAGTGGTTTTCGCCTTTTCCTGAGAAATCGCTTAGTGTGTTTAGTGTTCTTGTCATCCTCACTTGATACATTCAGTCACTCATTTTCATATCTAAGTACGTCTGCTCTCCCCGTGATCCCTAGTATGAGCGGAATGAATTTTCAGACAAAAAGTAGTTCTTGGTATTTGTTTTACGTCGCACCGAGTTAGGAAGCTCTTCATTTCGACGATGGAATAGAAGAGGAATAGGAATGGGAAGAATCTGACCATTGCAATTAAGGTGCATCCAGTGTATTTTCTCGCGTGAAAACGGAAACCACGCAAAACCCTCCTCAGGGCTATTGAGAGCTATATGCCTCGAACCACGAAGTCAACTCTTTAGGACAGACAAAATATGATCGACGGACTGGAAAGGAACTTCGCAGTCACAATGAGCAGAACTCACGAAGTACATCAAGATTATTTGTAATTGGTAGAAATTTACTAGATTAACAATGGTATGTCCTCAGTTAGTGGTGTAATCGTATCGATATGGCATCATTTGGGCAGCCTGCGTGTCGATTTCGAGAGTGAGAGAAGCCGGGACTCTCTTCACTGACCCGTGGCTAATTTCATTTCATTAACCCTTTAAACAGTATGCATTTCATTGTGTATAAACAATCCCATTCGGAGTTGTTTTCACACAACTTAGTCTCTTTCTACATGAAGGTACGAAGTCAGTTTTTGACATTCCTTCATCACCTATTGGTTCCATATTAGGTTACATTTTATACACGTACACGTTTAGTCTCGTCACAGAGATTGTAAATGCCGAGCTGAGTGGCTCAGACTTGCCAGGTTCGACCCTGGCTCAGGCCGGTGGTATTTGATAGTGCTCAAATACGTCAGCCCCCTGTCGGTAGATTTACTGGCACATACAAGAACTCCTGCTTGACAAATTTCACGCGTCTCCGGAAACCGTAAAAATGCAGTTAGTGCGATGTATAGTATAGTATTTATTGAAGAACATTACAGGCTTTCGGCCCAAATACATGTTCCCGTTACAAAGAGAAAAAGATAAAAGTAATGAACTAAATCTACAATGTGGACGCTCATATGGGCAGGAAACCTATCCACGTGTGAGCGCGACCCTTATAACTACCTTACAGAGCGGCCCTGCCATCCTGCCCTGGAACGGCACGTCCGGCCCCCTACTTAGTGCGATAGAGAAAACAATAATATTATTATTATATTGTAAATGTAAAGTAAAATTTGCTCTGGTTTCCTGCCTGTAAGTACTGGAGGGTCGCACTGGAAACCTTAGGCCTTATCGCCTGCCGCACTTTAATAATGGGCAATTTTTATAAAATTCTGTAAATAGAACAGAGGTACCAGTATGCAATAATACGAACTATTTTACAATTACATATAAGAGTGAAATTAAAAACCAACTAAAATGTTATACACAGAACAAATGAATTTTCAAGGAAACTACTCAACAATGCCGTTTTATTTGACTTAATATTTGACAAATGCCAAAAGGAAAAAAACATATAAAGACAAACTGCAGTTAATAATGTGGTCAACACAAAACTTAAAAAAGGGGCAATTCAGCGGGAGAACAGTAGTCGATCAGCTACGTCTACCAATGAACGAATGACCGGCTTTGTTGTTGCTAATCTGCAAGTCCACTTCTGTACTGATATCAGTGAACTTCATAGAAAGAACAACACTTGCACATCATATTGTGCCATATCAGATATGCCCCAAAGAATAACGTTGATAATATGGTATAATATTGTGCAGTTCATATTCGAAGGGAGTCATGATGCAACCTAGGAGATGCGTAATGCAGTATTCCGTCATCGCGTGACATCAGTAATAACTTCTTATCTTTCATAGCGACAGTGAATAGCTCGGGTATTTTAGGTGAGTCAATCGGGGATGTACGAGAGTGTTTGAGAGCGGCCGATTATAAAAAGACCAATCACAGCCCTGGAAGCGATATGGCAGAATGAAGGGATTTACAAAACAAATTAAGTCAGTCTTAACAACTTTGAGATTTACAGTGCTGCACTACTCTTTATTTAATTACGCAATTTGTTATAAAGCTATACTCCATGGTTTTAATATGAAATAGAAGCCAGTTAAACATTAAAAGAACTACCTGTAGACAGTTGCAATACTTAATTTGAATTAACAAAGTAATTAACATATTTCTATTGAATCAGCGCTTTCGCAGAGTAGTGGGTGAGTAATAGCGTCATTGCATTAGTGGAATCCCCTAAGATATGATTAATACCGGGAGCTTGGTGTATATAGCAGCCTCTGGAAATGGAAAGTCACTCTCTGCCGGGCTGGTTGGTTTTTTTGATATTAAGCCAGTGGTATAGGAAAGTAATTTTTTTTAGTGACCAGTTTTGAACATATAAGTAGTCAATTTGTGAAGCTGAAACGTTTCTTATATGAAAACATGCATTACATGAATGCAAGTGATAGATTGTAGTTACGAGTGTGTATAGTACATTAACAGAGCAATTGCCTTTGCTATATAAATAATATTACGTATCACGTATGTCAAAGTGCGGTGGTGACACGGGATAATAACAATAAAAACGATAGTTACTGTCGATATTTCCGTACCCGTGTATACGTTATTTGCATACGGTTTGTGCAAATACCGTGTTCAGTACGCGTTCGGTTTCGCGAAGAACTTGTACGAACCGTCGTCATCGTATCGGTACAATTAAATGGTGTGTGCGAAGCACTATTACTACATGATGAAGAGAGAAGAAAAGATTTGCAGAGTATTTGATATCGCCAGGCAGTTTGGTGCAATAATGGCGTAATTTGCTGGACGCTGTGGCCTGTAATCATGAAGAAACTGAGACGCTACCATTTTAATTATAGGCATGCTTAGATAGAAGGAATTAGGCTAATTCGATCCCAGTGTAATGTAAATGTCAGTCTTGTTGTGACTGAGCTATGTTGTATTTTTATATATTAATATCATGTTTCAGGGAAATGCATGTTTGGAACCCTGGTTTTTATATATTATTTTATTTCCTTTTTATAAGATGGGAAAGAGGGAAATGATTAGGTGTAGATGAGGATATATATGTCTAAATGTAACTGTGTATTCCATTTTGGTACAAGATGTAGACTCTTTTAGTATGAAGGCTACACAGCCTAAAGTTTGGTCTGGGAGTAAAATTTAGTAAGGTATTTTTTCCCCTGCATGTAGCACGTTTATAGGAGTGCATGGCAGTGATGACCAACGTAAAAGTGCATCGTCTAACTAATATCTTCTAGATCCGCAGATAGAACTAGCTAATTGGTATTGAGTTATGTATTTACGAAAAAAAGGCAAGATTAGCCTGATACTGAGATTACAATGTGTGTTATTACAGGACGGACGTGCCTGGAAATGAATATCGGAAAGATATAATGGTGTCAGCTGCATGAAAAGAGAGAGGTTTGATTTACCTCAAGTGTTCATTATGATTGTGAGAATCGAACTCACGGACCCCAAAGTGTTAAGCCAGATGTGTTGAGTATCATATCTGCAAGCCGTGTTATATTGGAATATGTAGTTAAGGCCATAGGAATGTGTACTGGTGCCTTAGTTTGAGTTCGAGGCCTTGTGTTAATTAAATGAACAGAGAAGTGAATGGCAGCGTAATTTATGTTCCCAAATATATTAGAATTTCTCAGGCAAGAATTACCAAACCAATTAGCTAGAGTCTTTTCTGGCGAAGTAAGATGTTTCATAGCTGGAGCATTAGAAGTGTTCCGTGATTTATATTACAGTGAAGTGAAAGATCAACAGACGGATAGCTGAGCCTGGAGTTCGGTGTTCTTTTTATATGAAGGAGTCTAGTATCTTATTGTTTATATTTCAGGTATTGAATACACAGATGATATTTTTTTTATTGCATGTCTACAGGTTTCTCCGAGAGTGTATTTTGTATTAATTTGTGTTACTTGGATTGTTGTTGATTATGTCATTGTCAGCGTTGATATATACTTGCTTTAAAATATGAGTCCGGAACTCATGATATTGGGAAGTAGGCTTTTAAGCCATCCAATTTATAACAGAACAGTCTGTTAAGTAAATTCAGTGTAGATGTAAGCTAAGGTCCCTGAAATATTGATTTGATGATAAGTGATGTACATATAGTTTAATTATGGATCGGATTTAGCATAATTTTATTCTGTCGCGGTATGTCCTGTAATTATAATTTGAATGATATCCGTCAGGATGCGTTAAAATGAATTTAACTGCGTAAGTCGAAGCGAAGTGTGAATTTCTTCCCCAGGTCGTTGCGTTTATTTTGTAAACGTTTCATTTTGAAACGGGACATTGCCCGTCCTTTGTAAATTGGTGTAATTTATGTTAATTATGTGCCCGGCACATATTAAAACTTTTGGGCATTTATTTGAGCCATATTTTAATTATTTTCCATTTTTTTGTTTATCTCGAATTTCAATAATGTTTATTAGTCAATAAATCCATCCATTATTTTGTATTTTATTTCGGAAATATGATACTGTTTCCCGTTCATATACCCATGGTATTTTTTTATCCTGAGATTTTTAATTTATTTTAGCCCGATCAATTTTTTTAAGAACCGAACACGCAGCTCTCCGATTGGCGCCGGTAGACTGTATTTCAGACGGGAACGGTACAATATGTAGGTGATCCCTAATATTCCAACCATCTTTAGTCCAAATTGTCTTAAACTTTGGTATATTTCGCTGGATAACAATCTTAAAATTTGTGATCTCTTTTCTGTTCTGGTTCAAATCCACAGAGCTTCATTATGGAGGGAAAAACGATATTGAGTTTTAAGAGCCTAAAATCCCTGAAATTTACTTCCCTTAAGACGTCTTAGAGAGTGCAGAAGTGTATACCAGCTGGTACAGACGTACACATTAATGGTGTCCCGACATAAACAATCAACACTGCCCCACTCCAGTACTGAAAAGGAGGGGAGAGTGTGAAGGGGTAGTGTTGAAGGCCACTCCAGCACAAAACAAGAGGGAAGGGACTGAAGGGGTAGTGCCGAAGGTACAATGACCCACCTTCTCGCTTAACGCATTGCTGCATATATACAGCCCGCTGTAAGACTCTGTTGTGATTGAAATGGGCACAGTGGCGGATGTATTGAAGTACAGCAATAGGTAACCTACTCTGATAATTACAGTATCAAGAGGTAAAGGAGGTTTTTTACCGAAAAGTATTTTATACTAGTTAGGAATATTTTTCAGCTGCGTTATATCAGGTCGTAATTTGAAAATATATTTTACTGGTTCCTAACTTTGTTCTGGACTTTACTGAAGTTATATCAACATAATTTACCACCTCGGATATAGAATTACAATAAATTCTATAAACAGAAAATTAATATGCTAAAATAAGATATTGACGTATAATTGTGTAAGCATTTCTTTATAAAAATAACTGAAGACACGTTTTACTTCTTGAGCAGTAAGAAACTACATCTGAAAATAATGTAATATCATTCAAATTCAATTTCCATAAAATACAAAGTCGTGTCTTAAAATATACAACAAAAATGCTATTATTGCTATTATTGCAACATTTCAACATAAGTAATTAATATAAAGTTTACACACTTTAACATAAATATCTTATAAAAATATGAACGTATCGCATCTTCCTCGAAAATATATAAATAAAATAACCGTATGGTAAAATAATAAACATAATGCACTGTCTATAGAGCCAACGGCCCGTAGCCGTGTTGAAACACTGGATCCCATGAGATCTCCGAAGTTAAGCAGCATTGGGCGTGGTCAGGAGTTGGATGGGTTGCCACGCGCTGTTGGTGGGGGGGTAAGGGAATGGAGGAGCGGAAAGGAACTGGCCACCCTACCGCACGTAAACTCCGACTCAGGAACACCTCTGCGGAGGTTCCGACCTGCCTTCGGGCAGAATAACCCTTACCTTACTGTCTATAGATACATAATTTCAAGAAAAGAAAAATGGAAATTAAGTCAAAACTAATTGTGAAATGGGTATTAAATAAGAGTTGTGTAATATACTGACTTCATAACACGTGCAAGTGACGGGTTCCTCCTCCCTCCCAGAATTAATAATCAGTCCATGCCCCGTTCCTGTTTAACACTCTAGCCGCTATTAGACGTTGGAAAAAAATTGGTTCATTCCTTAGATTCGCCCAGACTCGATGGCAGTGCATTAACAGAGCCGCTCTTGTCTTCTCCTGACCTGAAACCCACATGTTTACCATTCGTGCCCAAACATGTTGGGAGGCCAGTCAAGCACGTGAACGTCAGAATGCTGTTTGAAGAAAGCCTCGGTTACATGTGCAGTGTGAACAGAGCAGTTATCCTGCACAAACCTGATAACTGGAACTTCATCTATGGGGTAAATAGCTCGAACACCGGGAAGAACGGCACCTTCTAAAATGTCTACAGATTCACAAACAGTCATATGTGGAGTGACCCCTATCAACTCTCCTGGACCAACACCACTTATCCACCTCAATACGCCACATGTGACGCGACCCGACTGAGTAGTTACCTGGACAAAGGGCTCTTCATTATGCTTTCCAACTGGACGCCAGCACTTCAGCTGTTTACCTGGATCGGAGCAAAATACATTTTCATCCAACCAAATTGTAATTTCCCATTCCTATCGTGAAGTAACACTTTCTTGTAGTGCAAAGCCTACGCGAATATCCGTATGGATAGGAATAAGTTTTCCCTTTTTCGTAGCTCGGCGATTGTAAATACCTGCCGCGTGGAGTCGGTGACTCACTGTAGTCCGGCTTGCTGACAATTCCAATGCGGCAATCGCATGATCGATAGTTGCAAACGGAGAATTTTCCATAGTTTGAACGATTCCAGCATCCTGTTCCAGAGTAGGTCTTCTAGGAGCCTTGTTATGTGTCCTATGATCTACGAATCCTTCCTCACCTCGTTATTGCCATATTTCTACCCACCTCCAAACTGTCTTAAGACTGCTTGGTATTGCTTGAGCTATTGCTTGGGGGACCATGTGAGCCTCCCAACTGCCAATAATACGGCCTCGATTCACCTGTGATAAGATAGGAGCCATCCTACAATGTTACGGTATAACGAAATGTAGGCCGGAATACCCACACTGTGTATTCAGCACTACCTGTTCGCTTCCTTCCTCTCCTTTTCAGTACTGGAGTGGAGTAGTATAATTGGATGGTTCTGGCGCCTCCGCCGCATCCTCCGCCGCCGCCTCCTCCTCCTCCTCCGCCGCCGCCGCCGCCGCCGCCGCCCGCGGGAAATTCGAATTTTGGCGAGAAATTTGAATTTTGGCGGGAGATTTGAATTTGTAAACAAAGCCACGTGCTTTTTGACAGCTGTCATCGACAACAACGCATCGCTAACCTCACTGCTGCCATCTTGACGGGCCTAAACCTCACTAGTACCAACTTAACCTAACTAGCGTGAGGTAAACAAAGCCACGTGTTTTTTGACAGCCACGTGCTTTTGACAGACAACAACGCATCGCTAACCTCAGTACTACCATCTTGACGGGCCTAAACCTCAGTAGTGCCAACTTAACCTCACTAGCGCGAGGTAAACAACGCCACGTGTTTTTTGACAGCCACGTGCTTTTTGACAGATTTGTAAACAAAGCCACGTGCTTTTTGACAGCTCTCATCAACAACAACGCATCGCAAACCTCAGTACTACCATCTTGACGGGCCTAAACCTTAGTGGTACCAACTTAACCTAACTAGCATGAGGTAAACAAAGCCACGTGTTTTTTTGACAGCCACGTGCTTTTCGACAGATTTGTAAACAAAGCCACGTGCTTTTTGACAGCTGTCATCGACAACAACGCATCGCTAACCCCAGTACTGCCATCTTGACGGGCCTAAACCTCAGTAGTACCAACTTAACCTAACTAGCGCGAGATAAACAAAGCCACGTGCTTTTTGACAGCCACGTGCTTTTTTGACAGCTGTCATCCACCATCTTTAAACTACAGAGCACCGTGCTGCCCTCTTTCGTCACCTGTCATCGGCAGTGCTGCCATCTTGACGGGCCTAAACCTTAGTGCTACCAACTTAACCTCACTAGCTCGAGATAAACAAATCCACGTGCTTTTTGACAGCTACGTGCTTTTTTGATAGCTGTCATCCGCCATCTTTAATCTATAGAGCACAGTGCTGCCCTCTTTAGCTACTTACCTTTGAAATGTGGTGGCGGATAATTTGAAAAATGCTTTTCGACAAGCAGCCATCTTTAATCCAGAGAGAACAGTGCTGTCCTCTATGTGGTGGCGGCAAATTGAAAAATTCCACGTGCTCTTGTTTGAAAACAAACTCACGTGCTTTTGACAGCTGTCATCTGCCATCTTTAATCTATAGAGCACAGTGCTGCCCTCTTTAGTTTGAAATGTGGTGGTGGTAAATTCCACGTGCTCTTGTTTGGAAACAAAGCCACGTGCAGCTGTCATCCGCCATCTTTAATCAACAGAGCACTGTGCTACTATCATGCGGGCAATTTCATCACCTGTCATCCGCCATCTTTAATCCACAGAACACCGTGCTGCCCTCCTTATGGCTACTACCTTAAGCACGTAGTAGCGGACAATTTGAAAAGTTCTGTTAGCTATCATCCGCCATCTTTAATCAAGAGAGCACCGTGCTGCCATCTTTAACTAGATACCTTTGAAATGTGGTGGCGGCAAATTGAAAAATTCCACGTGCTCTTGTTTGGAAACAAACTCACGTGCTTTTTCGACAGCTACCATCCGCCATCTTTAATCAACAGAGCATAGTGCTGCCCTCTTTAGTTTGAAATGTGTTGGCGGCAAATTCCACGTGCTCTTGTTTGGTAAACATAGCCATGTGCTTTCTTGACAGCTGTCATCCGCCATCTTTAATACAGAGGGCACCGTGCTGCCCTCTTTATCGTAGTAGATGTAAATTCGTCACCTGTCATCCGCGGTGATGCCATCTTTAGCTAGATACCTTTGAAAAGTGGTGGCGGATAATTTAAAAAGAAAAATTCTACAGCAGCCCTCTCTCGACGCTAATTGCATAAGATGGTGGCTATACATGACTCCTTAAGGGTGCTTACGCAAGATGGCTGCTATACACAGGTTCTTATGAGACACCCTTGGGATGCTTGCGCAAGATGGCAGTTATACATGGCTCCTTATGAGATACCCTAGGGATGCTTGCGCAAGATAGCGGCTGATCTTATGGGATGGCTTAAGGGTCCTTGCACAAGATGGCTTGAGACGCCCTAAGGATGCTTGCGCAAGATGGCGGACACAAGATGGCAGCTATACATAACTCCTTATGAGACGCTTTAAGGGTGCTTGCGCAAGATAGTTGCTACTCTTAGCTTAGAGGCTAACGTGTCGTGATAGTTCGATTCATTAAATTTAGGGCTTAAATGCAAAATGTTAAATATATCGAAAACGGTGCACCGTAGAGCAAAACGGACAAAATTTTTCTGCCTAATACCTAGGTTCGCAGTATGAGGAACAAGAAAATCATAGTCTAATGATGGGATCAACGGTTCGGTTCCTACTTAGGCCCTTTGGCATTTGCTCTGTTTTAGCTTGTATTGAAGCGAGTCTTCGTAACATGATCAGGTCTAGCTATGGTAGAGAGTATAACGTACCGTGCAGGTTCGATTCATTAAATTTGGAGGCTTAAATGCAAAATGTTAAATATCTCGAAAACGATGCATCGTAGAGCAAAACGGACAAAATGTTTCCGCCTAATACGTAGGTTCGTAGTATCAGGAACAAGAAAAAACATAGTCTAATGATGAGATCAACGGTTCGATTCCTACTTAAGCCCTTTGGCATTCGCAGCTATCTATTTCTACAAGATGGTGGCTGCTCTTATGAGAAACAAGATGCCTTGAGACGTCCTAGGGATGCTTACGCAAGATGGTAGACACAAAATGGTGACTATACATAGCTCCTTATGAGACGGCCTAGGGGTGCTCGCACAAGATGGCGGCTACTCTTATGAAGAAAGCTAGCTTAGAGGCTACTGCGCAAGATAACAGCTGCTGTTATGCATGTGGTGGAGGGCAATTTGAAATTCTATGTGCTTAATCAACAGAGCACCCTGCTGCCCTCTTTAGCTGAAATGTGGTGGTGGATAATTTGAAAAATTCTTTTGACAGCTATCATCTTTAAAAACAATGGCGACTATACATAGGCTGTTAAGGTCTTATCATTCTCCTCCTCCTCCTCCTCCTCCTCCCCCTCCTCCTTCTCTACCTCCTCCTCCGCCTCTTATGTCAAGGCATAGCTTTATATCGAACAAGTTTAAACCTGCATCGCGAAGGCAAGCGTGTGCAGCGATAACATTATTGTGCATGTTTAGACTTTCGAAACATAAGAAGAGTAGAATCAAACGCTGTACTCGATACGACATGTGATCAGAACATTGATTGATGCGTTCAGAAAAACAAAATAAGTGATCAAGACTAGAATCGAACAATGTACTCAATTCATCATGTGTTTAGAATATGTCAGGGGATACGCTTGTTCTAAGAAGATCAGATTGAAACATAACAAGACTAGAATAGAACACTGTAATCGATGTTGTTAACTTCAACATGTGATCAGAACATTGATTGATGTGTTCAGAACACAAAATAAGTGATCATGACTAGAATCGAACACTGTACTCGATACAACATGTGATCAGAACATTGATCGATGTGTTCAGAACACGAAATAAGTGATCAAGACTAGAATCGAACACTGTACTCAATACAACATGTGTTTAGAACATGTTAGGGGGTACCCTTGTTCTAAGAAGATCAGAATGAAACATAACAAGACTAGAATCGAACACTGTAATCGATGTTGTTAACCTCAACATATGATCAGAACATTGTTTGATGTGTTCAGAGCAAAAGTACAATTTTGATGATTTGCGCAGCTAACTCGCTCGGTAAACGATATAGCCAAAGTATAACTTCAAATTATTTACCTTCCATCATTCGTCTTGTGTGTAAAAATCAGTCGAACAAGTTATCGCATAAACATGGCTGAAAAAAATCGTGATAGGGTATGGAACCCAGGGGTTACATCTTATCAGAAGGGCAAAAAGGATGAAAGGACTCTTCCTCCTCCTTACCGCACATTCCTTGAAGGGCTAATTGGCTGAAGGGCTAATGGGCAAAAGGGCTAAAGGGCTAATGGGCTAAAGGGCTAATGGGCTAAAGGGCTAATGGGCTAAAGGGCTAAAGGAGCAACAACCTCGTCGATCGCTATCAGCAAGAACGCTTGTACTTTGTTAAGTGTAGAAAATTAATCTTTATTTGTAAATGGTTTCATGTTCAGAACAAGGAATGGAAAATCCCCGAGGTGCGATGAGTTACGTTTTTCGAACTAGTGTTTGGAACACTGAACTTTTCAAGATGATAGCAGAGAGTTTAGCAATGTTCTGTTGTTGGATTTTAAATTCCGCGCTACAACATGCATAAGGTGGTAGCCTTGAGGTTTACCGCCGTAAAGATGGCAAGAGTGAGGTTAACAATGTTCTGTTGTTGGATTTTAAATTCCGCGCTACAACATGCATAAGGTGGCAGCCTTGAGGTTTACCGCCGTAAAGATGGCAAGAGTGAGGTTAACAATGTTCTGCTGTTGGATTTTAAATTCCGCGCTATAACATGCATAAGGTGGCAGCATTGAGGTTTACCGCCGTAAAGATGGCAGCAGTGAGGTTAGCGACGCTCTATTGTCCTTCAAAGTGAGGTTAGGGTTCGTCAAGAAGACAGCTGTCAAAAAAGCACGTGGCTATGTTTACCAAACAAGAGCACGTGGTCGTGACATCACGGTCACGTAATCAATCCTTAGCTCGACGTCGTTAAGAGCAGTATTAGGGTTAGCTATGCTTAAAAGTCTTGGGAACAGAGCAGCAGTATGAATTGCTATGTTTCAAAGCGTGTACACATGACCTATCGATTTTACATGCATCGACCATCGAACTAAACTTCATCCGCTAGATCGTGCTGCTATCTTAGCATAACCTATACCCATAAAATTAAAGTACAATGAATAGCCATGTTTCAAAGCGTGTACACATCACCTATCGATTTTGCACACATCGACTCTCGTACTAAACTTCTTCCGCTAGATTGTGCTGCTATCTTAGCATAACCTATACGCGTGACCTTAAGGTACAAAGAATAGCCATGTTTCAAAGCGTGTACACATTACCTATCGACTTTGCATGCAACAAATATCGTACTAAACTTCTTCCGCTAGGTTGTGCTATCTTAGCATAACTTATACACATGAACTTAAAGTACAAAGAATAGCCATGTTTCAAAGCGTGTACACATTACTTATTGGTTTTGCATGCATCAAATATCGTACTAAATTTCTTCCGCTAGATTGTGCTGCTATCTTAGCATAACCTATACCCATGAACTTAAAGTATAATGAATAGTCATGTTTCAAAGCGTGTACACATCAACTATCGAATTTGCATGTATCGACTCTCGTACTAAACTTCTGCAGGTAGATTGTGCTGCTATCTCAGCATAACTAAGACGCATGAACTTAAAGAACAAAGTAGAGCTATGTCTCAAAACGTGTACACATTACCTATCGATTTTGCAAGCATCGACTCTCGTACTAAACTTCTTCCGCTAGATTGTGCTGCTATCTTAGCGTAACCTATACGCATGACCTTAAGGTACAAAGAATAGCCATGTTTCAAAGCGTGTACACATTACCTATCGACTTTGCATGCAACAAATATCGTACTAAACTTCTTCCGCTAGGTTGTGCTGCTATCTTAGCATAACTTATACACATGAACTTAAAGTACGAAGAATAGCCATGTTTCAAAGCGTGTACACATTACTTATTGATTTTGCATTCATCGAATCTCGTACTAAATTTCTTCCGCTAGATTGTGCTGCTATCTTAGCATAACCTATACCCATGAACTTAAAGTACAATGAATAGTCATGTTTTAAAGCGTGTACGCATCAACTATCGATTTTGCATGTATCGACTCTCGTGCAAAACTTCTTCAGGTAGATTGTGCTGCTATCTTAGCATAACTAAGACGCATGAACTTAAAGTACAAAGAATAGCCTTGTTTCAAAGCGTGTACACATTACCTAATGATTTTGCAAGCATCGACTCTCATACTAAACTTCTTCCACTAGATTGTGCTAAAATCGTGTAAGTGTGCTGCTATCTTAGCATAACCTATCGATTTTACATGCATCGACTATCGCAAGCATAACTAAGACGCATGAACTTAAAGTACAAAGAATAGCCTTGTTTCAAAGCGTGTACAGATCACCCTGAACTTCTTCCGCCAGATTGTGCTGCTATCTTAGCATAACCTATACGTATGACTTTAAGGTACAAAGAATAGCCATGTTTCAAAGCGTGTACACATTACCTATCGACTTTGCATGTATCGACTCTCGTACAAAACTTCTTCCGCTAGGTTGTGCTGCTATCTTAGCATAACTCATACACATGAACTTAAAGTACAAAGAATAGCCTTGTTTCAAAGCGTTTACACATTACCTAATGATTTTGCACGAAACGACTATCATACTAAACTTTTTCCACTAGATTGTGCTAAAATCATGTAAGTGTGCTGCTATCTTAGCATAACCTATCGATTTTACATGCATCGACTATCGTACTAGACTTCTTCCGCTAGAGCATGTAGCAATCGCTTTTGTGTATCCCAAACCCCTGTGCACGAACTTAAAGCATAAAGATGAACTATGTTCTAAAGCGTGTACACATCACCTATCGATAATGTATGTATCGAATATCGTACTAAACTTCTCCTGCTAGAGCGTACGAGTATCGCTTGTGCGTGCACGAACTTAAAGCATAAAGAATAGCAATGTATAAAAATCTTGTAAACAAAGCACCAGCATTACGTATAGTCAAGATTAAATGCGTGCACACATCATGTATCCATGATGCACACAGTACTAAACTTATTCCATTAGAATGTACAAAGTTCGCATGTGTTTGTACTGCTATCTTAGCATACCCTATGTGCATGAACTTAAAGCATAAAGAATAGTTATGTGTAAAAAATCTTGTGAACATAGTAGAGTGTTAACTACGTAGGTGTAGACATTGAACTTTACATGCTGAGGCAACATACTACGTGACCGTGACGTCACGACCACGTGCTCTTGTTTGGTAAACATAGCCACGTGCTTTTTTGACAGCTGTCTTCTTGACGAACCCTAATCTCACTTTGAAGGACAATAGAGCGTCGCTAACCTCACTGCTGCCATCTTTACGGTGGTAAACCACAAGGCTGCCACCTTATGCATGTTATAGCGCGGAATTTAAAATCCAACAGCAGAACATTGTTAACCTCACTCTTGCCATCTTTACGGCGGTAAACCTCAAGGCTGCCACCTTATGCATGTTGTAGCGCGGAATTTAAAATCCAACAACAGAACATTGTTAACCTCACTCTTGCCATCTTTACGGCGGTAAACCTCAAGGCTACCACCTTATGCATGTTGTAGCGCGGAATTTAAAATCCAACAACAGAACATTGCTAAACTCTCTGCTATCATCTTGAAAAGTTCAGTGTTCCAAACACTAGTTCGAAAAACGTAACTCATCGCACCTCGGGGATTTTCCATTCCTTGTTCTGAACATGAAACCATTTACAAATAAAGATTAATTTTCTACACTTAACAAAGTACAAGCGTTCTTGCTGATAACGATCGACGAGGTTGTTGCTCCTTTAGCCCTTTAGCCCATTAGCCCTTTAGCCCATTAGCCCTTTAGCCCTTTAGCCCATTAGCCCTTCAGCCAATTAGCCCTTCAAGGAATGTGCGGTAAGGAGGAGGAAGAGTCCTTTCATCCTTTTTGCCCTTCTGATAAGATGTAACCCCTGGGTTCCATACCCTATCACGATTTTTTTTCAGCCATGTTTATGCGATAACTTGTTCGACTGATTTTTACACACAAGACGAATGATGGAAGGTAAATAATTTGAAGTTATACTTTGGCTATATCGTTTACCGAGCGAGTTAGCTGCGCAGTATGGGTACAGTGTGTTTTTGATTTTTACACTATGCAAATCATTGAAGTTGTAGTTTTGCAATATTGCTTACTGAGCGAGTTAGCTACGCGATATATGCACAGTGTGTTTCCATTGTTTTTGATTTTACACTAAGCAAATCATCAAAATTGTACTTTTGCTCTGAACACATCAAACAATGTTCTGATCATATGTTGAGGTTAACAACATCGATTACAGTGTTCGATTCTAGTCTTGTTATGTTTCATTCTGATCTTCTTAGAACAAGGGTACCGCCTAACATGTTCTAAACACATGTTGTATTGAGTACAGTGTTCGATTCTAGTCTTGATCACTTATTTCGTGTTCTGAACACATCGATCAATGTTCTGATCACATGTTGTATCGAGTACAGTGTTCGATTCTAGTCATGATCACTTATTTTGTGTTCTGAACACATCAATCAATGTTCTGATCACATGTTGAAGTTAACAACATCGATTACAGTGTTCTATTCTAGTCTTGTTATGTTTCAATCTGATCTTCTTAGAACAAGCGTATCCCCTGACATATTCTAAACACATGATGTATTGAGTACATTGTTCGATTCTAGTCTTGATCACTTATTTTGTTTTTCTGAACGCATCAATCAATGTTCTGATCACATGTCGTATCGAGTACAGCGTTTGATTCTACTCTTCTTATGTTTCGAAAGTCTAAACATGCACAATAATGTTATCGCTGCACACGCTTGCCTTCGCGATGCAGGTTTAAACTTGTTCGATATAAAGCTATGCCTTGACATAAGAGGCGGAGGAGGAGGTAGAGAAGGAGGAGGGGGAGGAGGAGGAGGAGGAGGAGGAGAATGATAAGACCTTAACAGCCTATGTATAGTCGCCATTGTTTTTAAAGATGATAGCTGTCAAAAGAATTTTTCAAATTATCCACCACCACATTTCAGCTAAAGAGGGCAGCAGGGTGCTCTGTTGATTAAGCACATAGAATTTCAAATTGCCCTCCACCACATGCATAACAGCAGCTGTTATCTTGCGCAGTAGCCTCTAAGCTAGCTTTCTTCATAAGAGTAGCCGCCATCTTGTGCGAGCACCCCTAGGCCGTCTCATAAGGAGCTATGTATAGTCACCATTTTGTGTCTACCATCTTGCGTAAGCATCCCTAGGACGTCTCAAGGAATCTTGTTTCTCATAAGAGCAGCCACCATCTTGTAGAAATAGATAGCTGCGAATGCCAAAGGGCTTAAGTAGGAATCGAACCGTTGATCTCATCATTAGACTATGTTTTTTCTTGTTCCTGATACTACGAACCTACGTATTAGGCGGAAAAATTTTGTCCGTTTTGCTCTACGATGCATCGTTTTCGAGATATTTAACATTTTGCATTTAAGCCTCCAAATTTAATGAATCGAACCTGCACGGTACGTTATACTCTCTACCATAGCTAGACCTGATCATGTTACGAAGACTCGCTTCAATACAAGCTAAAACAGAGCAAATGCCAAAGGGCCTAAGTAGGAACCGAACCGTTGATCCCATCATTAGACTATGATTTTCTTGTTCCTCATACTGCGAACCTAGGTATTAGGCAGAAAAATTTTGTCCGTTTTGCTCTACGGTGCACCGTTTTCGATATATTTAACATTTTGCATTTAAGCCCTAAATTTAATGAATCGAACTATCACGACACGTTAGCCTCTAAGCTAAGAGTAGCAACTATCTTGCGCAAGCACCCTTAAAGCGTCTCATAAGGAGTTATGTATAGCTGCCATCTTGTGTCCGCCATCTTGCGCAAGCATCCTTAGGGCGTCTCAAGCCATCTTGTGCAAGGACCCTTAAGCCATCCCATAAGATCAGCCGCTATCTTGCGCAAGCATCCCTAGGGTATCTCATAAGGAGCCATGTATAACTGCCATCTTGCGCAAGCATCCCAAGGGTGTCTCATAAGAACCTGTGTATAGCAGCCATCTTGCGTAAGCACCCTTAAGGAGTCATGTATAGCCACCATCTTATGCAATTAGCGTCGAGAGAGGGCTGCTGTAGAATTTTTCTTTTTAAATTATCCGCCACCACTTTTCAAAGGTATCTAGCTAAAGATGGCATCACCGCGGATGACAGGTGACGAATTTACATCTACTACGATAAAGAGGGCAGCACGGTGCTCTCTGTATTAAAGATGGCGGATGACAGCTGTCAAGAAAGCACATGGCTATGTTTACCAAACAAGAGCACGTGGAATTTGCCGCCATCACATTTCAAACTAAAGAGGGCAGCACTATGCTCTGTTGATTAAAGATGGCGGATGGTAGCTGTCGAAAAAGCACGTGAGTTTGTTTCCAAACAAGAGCACGTGGAATTTTTCAATTTGCCGCCACCACATTTCAAAGGTATCTAGCTAAAGATGGCAGCACGGTGCTCTCTTGATTAAAGATGGCGGATGATAGCTAACAGAACTTTTCAAATTGTCCGCTACTACGTGCTTAAGGTAGTAGCCATAAAGAGGGCAGCACGGTGTTCTGTGGATTAAAGATGGCGGATGACAGGTGATGAAATTGCCCGCATGATAGTAGCACAGTGCTCTGTTGATTAAAGATGGCGGATGACAGCTGCACGTGGCTTTGTTTCCAAACAAGAGCACGTGGAATTTACCACCACCACATTTCAAACTAAAGAGGGCAGCACTGTGCTCTATAGATTAAAGATGGCAGATGACAGCTGTCAAAAGCACGTGAGTTTGTTTTCAAACAAGAGCACGTGGAATTTTTCAATTTGCCGCCACCACATAGAGGACAGCACTGTTCTCTCTGGATTAAAGATGGCTGCTTGTCGAAAAGCATTTTTCAAATTATCCGCCACCACATTTCAAAGGTAAGTAGCTAAAGAGGGCAGCACTGTGCTCTATAGATTAAAGATGGCGGATGACAGCTATCAAAAAAGCACGTAGCTGTCAAAAAGCACGTGGATTTGTTTATCTCGAGCTAGTGAGGTTAAGTTGGTAGCACTAAGGTTTAGGCCCGTCAAGATGGCAGCACTGCCGATGACAGGTGACGAAAGAGGGCAGCACGGTGCTCTGTAGTTTAAAGATGGCGGATGACAGCTGTCAAAAAAGCACGTGGCTGTCAAAAAGCACGTGGCTTTGTTTATCTCGCGCTAGTTAGGTTAAGTTGGTACTACTGAGGTTTAGGCCCGTCAAGATGGCAGTACTGGGGTTAGCGATGCGTTGTTGTCGATGACAGCTGTCAAAAAGCACGTGGCTTTGTTTACAAATCTGTCGAAAAGCACGTGGCTGTCAAAAAAACACGTGGCTTTGTTTACCTCATGCTAGTTAGGTTAAGTTGGTACCACTAAGGTTTAGGCCCGTCAAGATGGTAGTACTGAGGTTTGCGATGCGTTGTTGTTGATGAGAGCTGTCAAAAAGCACGTGGCTTTGTTTACAAATCTGTCAAAAAGCACGTGGCTGTCAAAAAACACGTGGCTTTGTTTACCTCGCGCTAGTGAGGTTAAGTTGGCACTACTGAGGTTTAGGCCCGTCAAGATGGTAGTACTGAGGTTAGCGATGCGTTGTTGTCTGTCAAAAGCACGTGGCTGTCAAAAAACACGTGGCTTTGTTTACCTCACGCTAGTTAGGTTAAGTTGGTACTAGTGAGGTTTAGGCCCGTCAAGATGGCAGCAGTGAGGTTAGCGATGCGTTGTTGTCGATGACAGCTGTCAAAAAGCACGTGGCTTTGTTTACAAATTCAAATCTCCCGCCAAAATTCAAATTTCCCGCCAAAATTCAAATTTCCCGCGGGCGGCGGCGGAGAAGGAGGAGGCGGGCAGCGGAGGATGCGGCGGAGGCGCCAGAACCATCCAATTATACTACTGAGTGGGGCAGTGTTGATTGTTTATGTCGGGCCGTCATTAATGTGCGTGCGTTTACTATCAACAACAGAAGGACTGAAGCCGCTTCCTACACCACTGCTAATGAAAGGGTATATTTTCGCATGCTTGGTTGAATAAAATTTACACGGCTGAGATTGGCATTGAGTAAAAGATCTGGAAAGGGCTTTATATCAATTTTTATAATGGTGAAGAGCTAACACTGACATTTGTGAGACACATTTTTCCCAAAAGTTCGGAATTCAAATTCTTAAAATCAGTCAAATTGCCACTATATTTAGATCAAGTGAATATATAAAAAAGGAAATAATATTAATGAATGAAATAGTTCTCACTGGAGTTTGTAAGGGGTATGAAACTTAACATTTTTGAACGAGCTCTGACGTATATTTTTCGGAAGTTTTCTGTACATTTATTGACTTTTTCAAAAACCTTTCGCGGACCACAGAATGTGGCCTCATGACCCTGGTGCGGCACGCGAACCGCCAGTTGCGTACACCTGCTATAGACTATCACAAAACAGCAGGTAGGTCTACCTTAAAATGATAGAGCCTCAAACAGCTGGAATGTGGAACTAAAAAGATGCCCGCCTAGTGACGAATTAAGTGGTTATATGCATTGTTATGGTTAAAAATGAAACATCAGAACAAAGGATACTGGGTGGATGGAGTACGGAACATTTTGGAAACGATTGGAATGGGATATTACTGGAAAAGAGACTGTGTAGAAAAGATGAGAATATGTAAAAAAAAAAATAGTTCTAAGAAATAAGGATATTGAAAAGCAATGTATTGATGCACAATGTAGAAGTAAGAGGTCATTAGAAGAATTTTGTAATGTAAGTGGGAGAATGAAGATAAATGTAGACATTATAACAAAAAAGGGAATGAGGGGTATAATATGGTGGTTAATGGGGATACATAAAAATAAAGCATACAGACAAAACGGAGATGAAAATAAATGTTTACTGTGTTCTGAAGAAATGGGATGGGCACACCTGATGAAAGACTGTTCAATTACAAAGCAAATACGTGAGAAATTTATAGATGAGGAGGATGTAAAGAAAATTGAGAACGAAAATCAGTTGTATACAATTGTAAAGTTATTGAACAGAGAATGGATGCACCCGGGGAGAACCGCAAAATTATTTAACATTATTAGCGGAATGTGGAGCAGGAAACTGAGGGAAGGAAAGGATGTTATACATGTCATCCAGGAACTGAATAGTACCTAAGGTATCCTACACAATATAACCCCGTTGAAGTCTAGAGCCATTAGGTGCATAGGCTTAAGGTAGAGTATGGAACTACCTTGTTGCATTCTGATGGTTAATTTTATCGGGTAAATAGAAAAATGAGTCACCAAAGATCTTTTAACCTTTTACATTCCGGTATTGTACGACATGAAGTGTCAAATGGCCCCCTTTATTTTTCCCCTCAAACGTTCGACTGCCTCGGCCAGGTTGGAACACGTCATCTTGGTATTTGAAAGCCGACACTCTATCAGTGATGTTCACAGAGAGCTATTGCAACAAGAGTACCATTCAACGGAGATGAATAGCATACGAAGAGACCGAATACACGTCAGTGTTGATTACTACTAGCCTAAAGAAGCAACAGCGATCCAACAGAGGCAAGAAATAAACTATACGTCGCACCGACACAGATAGGTCTTATGGCGACGATGGGATAGGAAAGCCTAGGAATGGGAAAGAAGCGGCCGTGGCCTTAATTAAGGTACAGCCCCAGCATTTGCCTGCTGTGAAAATGGAAAACGACGGAAAACCACCTTCAGGGCTGACGACAGTGGGGTTCGAACCCACTATTTCCCGTATGCAAGCTCACAGCCGCGCGCCCCTAACCGCACAGCCAACTCGCCCGGTTCAAGAGCCAGAAAACTACCGTATGTGTGAAAGATGGAATACAGTCGACAGTCGATGAACATTACTGCAATTCGAATGCACCTGCACCTGTAATACAATGATGTTGACAGTATGGCTGCCCGATTGTCTGTCGCCTTCTACGCAACGTAAAGCTATTGACGTCACGTGACTACCTTGGTGGCAAACGAGCAGCGCTCTATACAGTCCGCGTGGTGCCCATGACACCGTGTTAATCCGGTTCAAGTCCTGTTGATCATCATCATCATCATCTGTTTACCCTCCAGGTTCGGCTTTTCCCTCGGACTCAGCGAGGAATCCCACCTCTACCGCCTCAAGGTCGCGGGATACAACTGGGGAGAATGACCAGTACCTTGCCCAGGCGGCCTCACCTGCTATGCTGAACAGGGGCCTTGTGGAGGGATGGGAAGATTGGAAGGGATAGATAAGGAAGAGGGAAGGAAGCGGCCGTGGCCTTATGTTAGGTACCATCCCGGCATTCGCCTGGAGGAGAAGTGGGAAACCACGGAAAACCACTTCGAGGATGGCTGAGGTGGGAATCGAACCCACCTCTACTCAGTTGACCTCCCGAGGCTGAGTGGACCCCGTTCCAGCCCTCGTACCACTTTTCAAATTTTCGTGGCACAGCCGGGAATCGAACCCGGGCCTCCGGGGGTGGCAGCTAATCACGCTAACCACTACACCACAGAGGCGGACTCAAGTCCCGTTGATGGCCATCGGAATGTTAGCTGGCCGGGTAGCCTAGTCGGTGACATACAATTTGTGATCGAAATAAAAGAGTACCCTTTCCCGAGTTGATGCTCATTTGTGATTGGAACACAATATTCTATTTATTCATATTTTCATTCATTAATTTATATTGATGTTGAGTTATGATGGTTTGCACACTTCAGCTGAAGCTTATAAAACTTCTTTCATCCCCCAAGTGTGGTGTACCGTACCATCAAGTATCCAGTTGCCTTGAACAACACTGCGGACACAGTAGTTTTGCAGGGTTGTTTCTTTCCCATCATCATTACGTGACTGGCATCTTTGTCTGGAAATAACGGACGAGAGGAATGTGTCCTCTTTGGGCTGACTAACGAGGAAAAGTTTTATTGAAGTTTTAGCTACGTAACTGCATACCTCTGGTGAACAAAATTACAGCAGCAGTAGCAGCATCGTCATCACATGTTAACTTGATGTTCATTCTGGTCGTTACCGTAAGGTGCTTGCAATTTCGACAGTATCTGCACCAAATCTTGATTCACTTTTGGTTCTTGTTTTTTAAGGACATGAACATGCCGACAAGCAATAATCCTCACACAAATTATAGGCGCTATTCAGACTGAAGTCAGATGGAAAATTAGGAGCAACAAATAAGTTGGAAAGAATCTCAGAGGAAATGAAGAGGAGGAGGCTGGTGTTTCTAGGATATTTGTACAAAATGAAGGGAAATAGACTGATCAAACAGATATTTGTTGAAATACAAGGTCACTACAGCATGTATTAAGAAACGCGAAAAGATATCCGGAAGAACAGGAGAACAACGGAAGCAGGCTAGCGTACACATGAACGAGGAAACTCCACACCCAAGTAAGAAATGAAGTTGTAACGTGATCCTTAGTGGACAAGTAACTAGTAGAATAATGCTAATAATAATGATAATAATAAAAATATCTTGAATATCTGTGAGAGATAATTTCCTCTAAAGCATCCGAGACAGGAGCTCTGAAATATCGGGATAAACCCACCACTGTAAACTCGCTTTACAGTCCAGGTCAATCTCTTGGTACACCAAATATTGTCACTAGAGGACAGCAATATGTCCTGAAGCTGTATGCGCAGCCGAGTGCTCGTCTTCACTCAGCATGGTGAGGTAGATAGGATCCAAACAAAAGAGAGGAAATTCTCTATGAGAGATGCTCGGCTCATGCCAAAATCCCGAGGTTGGATAGGAAAGATCAAAATGAGGAGCCTGGCACAAGTAAGTGGAAGCAATGTTAGGACTCAACTAAGGGCTCCGTGGTCACAAACCCATGCCCCTTGTGGCCCCCTTTAGTCACTTCTTAGTACAGGGATGGGATTCTATTCTACCGCTCCCACCCAGAGGGGGAGGTACGCCTCCGAGCACACATTCATAATACAAAAATAAAATGGTATATGGCTTTTAGTGCCGGGAGTGTCCGAGGACATGTTCGGCTCGCTAGGTGCAGGTCCTTTGATTCGACGCCTAATGGCGACCTGCGCGCCGTGATGAAGATGAAATGATGAACCGATTCAAAAAATACCAGGGTATACGTCATAAAAGATGTCCTGGAAGGAGTGAGAAGATGTTCTGCCGCAAAGTGGTGTGGAGGGTGATGAACTACATTATCCCCCAATATGAAGTGTCACCCGCGGTTATAATGGCAGAAACAACGTAAAATCCCACTTCTTTTCTCTTATATTACTCATACTACCATGCTTGAAATAATAATAATAATAATAATAATAATAATAATAATAATAATAATAATAATAATAATAAGAATAATAATAATTTCGTGTGCTCATTACTAGCTAATGCAGATTCACAGAACAGGGTGATACAGCCGAGTATAGGAAACTACCTCTTATTGTGGTGCGGGAGAGTGTTTTGTGAGCTGCGGAAATTATGGGGACAGCACAAACGGCCAGTCCCCGAGCCGAGGCAATTAACCGTTTGCATTTAAAATTTCGCATTCCGACCGGGAATCGAAATGGGACCGCCGCATAGCGAAAGTCAAGATGCTGACCAATTGGCGGTGATAGAGGACATTCACTATACGATAGCACCTGGTGTTCTCATTGGTCTAGGGGATGGATCCCTAGTCGTATTTTCCCTTAGAGCGATAATAATCATCACGAGATGCTAACCAGTGAGACGTCCGATATTGCAGTAGCAGCTAGAAGTGGGCGCGTCAAAACCTCTCTTGAAATCTCGCCCGCATTGAGATGAAACATAACAAAATAGAAAGGTGTGTATAATATACGAATTCCTTACAGAAACTGAAAAGGTCTTAAAAAGTACGGGAAGGAAATGCACTGGGGCCGGAGTGTAGTGTGCCAATGACCTCAACAACACGGTCAGTTTACATAGAAGTGCCATCATCAAGCAGCGTAACACAGTATGATACGTATGATGTTAGTAGGAAGTCACTCTATTATAACACTCAACTATTGTGGTGGATTTGGGTAACGTGAACGGTGTGGTACGGGTCAAAATCACCATCGTAATATTAACTGTTTTACTTCAACTGTTGGAGTCGATTGACACCGTACGTGATTTTTCGCCCAATGTCCTTAAGGAAAGTACAAAACATGTCTGCTGCTTCCCCGTTTATCATAAAACTGCTGCTATTTTTGAAATAAGTTTCTGAAGTCAACCATTTTTCTAAAGTTATTATTACAAAACATAAAGCGAAACAAGTGACCAAGTAAACTGTAATTAATGAATTTTACCTCAAGCGAAACCCAATCCCGAACAAAAATTATCAGTTGTGGTCAGAGATTATGACAGTCTGGTAGAGAATTTTCGACACATCGACTACCTTTTGCAAATTTTACACAACTCGTTTGTCTTTCTGCTCATATATGACAGGTAGTTATGTCACCGTTTTCTCTCCTCTCTCTTCCACATCGCACACAAGCATCACTTTCTTTATCCTCATTCAATACTTCAGCTTCTAGAAGACGTACTACGTTGCCGTCTATAATAATATCACTGGCCTTACGTCCCACTAACTACTTTTTCGGTTTTCGGAGACGCTGACGTACCGCAATTTAGTCCCGCAAGAGTTCTTTTACGCGCCAGTAAATCTACTGACACGAGGCTGACGTATTTCAGCACCATCAAAAACTACCGGATTGAGCCACGACCGAACCTGCCAAGTTGGGGTCAGAAGACCAGCGCCTCAACCCTCTGATTGACTCAGACCGGCGTTGCCGTCTCCTAGTGGAATACTTTGCCACGAGTTATTTTATGTTAATGAAAAATCGCGAGCATGAAAAGAAAACAATTGATGCTATGTAAAGCACGCAAATTATACAAAGAAATATGTCCCCAAGGCTCCGAAAATTATAGTCGCAGTAATTAATCAAATTAAAGATATGAACGGAATAAGATACATTGTGGTAGGGGTCAAAATCGTCAACTCACGTTATAGAAGAGAACTGTCAGGTGCAGTGATCAACTGGCCGCGAGGGAAACGGAAGGTAGCTACCAGCATCTGGGTCTTTCTGGATAGAAAAACGTAGAACTTACAGCAGAAATTCGGCTCGCTGGGGGTTCGGACCCTCACCACACTGGTTAACGGTTAATGTTCAATTAATATGTAATGCAAGTGACTGTACTCCACTACGTGATTAACTTGCTCTTCTACATCGAGCCAGAGAACGTTGAAGACCTCAGTCGGTTTGACGTATATCAGGAATATTGTCCAGGCAAAACTGTGTAGGTGTAAGGAACTCCAGCAGCCACTGTGATGTATAGTTCGTAGCAAACCAGGGATACCGTATCATGTCCCGAATTCTTGGTCCCTTTGAAACACTTGAACATTCATGAGGGCACAGGATGTCACCACAGACGGAAAAAGTATCTGTCGAAGGATTGTATCATGGCTCTAGCCCAGGGAGAAATTTGAAAAGTTCTATCCCCTGATCGATATATTCCAAACAGGCGGTGTCCTTGTATGCTGTCCAAGAATCAGAAATCAGAGCTTACTTACAGATAACGGAAATAACGCGGCTTGACACCATGATTTTAATTCTTGTTTTCCCATTTTAACAGATTTCGTCATTCCGGCAAAATTCTCTAACCTAAAGAATTCCTAGAAGTGTTTGGATCGAGAAGTCCCGGGTGATCCTGCAGCACAAACAACAGCCCGCTTGTATCTGTCTACAAATAATGATTTTATTTATTTATTTAGCGTACGGCTAACATATCACATTACATATAAATACAGTAGTAATACATAGTATTTGCAGTTTGAAGTATTTACAGGTTCAAATTATTTACATAGTCAACACACAAGGGTGAGAGCAGAAAAAAAGTATCTAGGGTTTCCCTGGTAGGCAGTGAGAGGACCCTGCTCCACAATGTGCCGAACAGCGCCACAACTGCACGCCGCCGAATTAAGTATTCCCCATTTATGGAGGGACTCGGGACATCTGCCATGGCCAGTGCGAATCCTGTTGATAGTTGTCCAGGTCTTCCGTGGAAGATGAAAATTTTCCGGTTTGTTTTTCAGCCACGGTAGATTGTGATATTCTGATGGAACACTGGATATCCATACTTGCTTCCAGGCCTGAAGCAGGTTAAAGTTAGCGTCTGCTAGGTTTCTGGCTATTACAATATATTAGAATCATTCCGTATTGACGGTTTTCAATTTACAATGGCGAAAAATGAGAGTATCCTCCTATTCAATACATCATATATTCCGTCATTAGACGGAGCAAACAAATTCAAACATGTTTCGGGTCGCTTGAGCCATCTTCAGTGAAAACAATTTGGGGGGTTGGAATAATTTACATAATATAAGTTGAAAAAATGCTAAAAAACATAATGAAAGAGCAAATGAAAAAACAAACAAAAGAGAGCCTAGACGGAAACAAAATTAGCACAAATGTACAATATTTACATCAATATGCAGAGCAAAAAACAACTTATTGCGAGAAAATTCAGTGAAACAGGTGTTAATTTAAAATAATAATTAAAACTAAAAACTGCGTCAACGTAAGAAACAAGGGAATGAGAAAACCAATGATGCAGATGGAAATGAATAATAGTAGCACATGGTGAGGTTGTGGACCTCATAGTTTACAAATTATTGGTTTAGTAAAATGACAAAACAGTTTGAAATTGCTGTCAAAATCATCCTAGTAGAAACCCATCACATCAAATTGGTCAGGAGGAGAGCGGGAGCAAACATTTTTGAGAAACCAAGCCTGATATAACCTGCAGGCGAAAAGCCTGTGACAAGGAGAAAAAACACCAATGAAATTTAAGGCTTTAGAAGTAGCAGCATTCTCAATATCTTCTCAATCTAGCGGTCCCTTTCTTCATTATTGTTTCATAATGTTGGCTGGTGTCTTGCCTTATTATAAAAGGGTCGGAAGGGCCGCATATAAAAATTGAGAAGCTGTGTTAGGTAGAAGACAGATGCATAGTAAACTGTAAGTAATCTAGTGGAAACCGTCAATGAAGTTCTAATCTGTAATGGAAAAAAAATGAGGTTGTATGAGAAACATGGGTTGATAAGTAAAAAGTGTGGAATGGTTGTGAAGAAAGCTTAAACTTACGGTGTGCAGTAGGTGGTTGTCCTCTCTAATGGCCTGGCTTTCTCAAAGTAACGGTCTCGTTCGCGTGATCGAGTCTATTGTTGGTTCGGCTGTGTCTGCTAGGATGGAAGGAGCGGAGGGGGAAGGGGAGGTGCAGGGCTGGTTTGAGGAAGGGAGGGGTGGTGAGTTGGAGAGATGGAGGTGGGGTTTGTTTGGCACCAACAATGCGGTCACAATCGATTAGGGGAGTTGTCGTTACAATGGCGGGTGCCCATTCCTACTTCCAGACTCAATAAAGTTGAAGAGTTCTAATTATAATAGCAGGCACCTTCCCTACTGCCAGTCAAAATTGAGTTGTGCTGTTATCATTATAATGACAGGCCCCTTTTTTAATAACAGTCACACCGAGTTGGCGAGTTTCCATTATAACAGCAAGGCCACTATGCCTAATGCCAATCACACTGTACATGAGCAAATTTGTTTATAATGGCGGGCATCATTGCTTCCTCCCAAACACAATCGGTAGGGGAGATTTGAAGAAAATTAAATGCTCCCTTGACTTCTGCCTGTCAAATCGATAAGGGAATTATTCTTTACAATGTTAGTTCCTCCTCACTAATGCAACTTACACAGGAGTTACTGCCAGTCAAAGTCGACTTGGAGAGTAATGATTACTATGGAAGACGCCCTCCTGCTGAGAGTCACTATCGATTTGTAAAATATTAATTTTAATGGCAGACACACCCTTTCTACATCGCTACAAATGGGATTCAATGAATATATTAGATCGATTACATGTTTACCATTTTGCAAACTTTCATTTACAGATTAGGCTAACTAGTGCTAAACGATTCATCATAACGACAAACGGATTGTACCATAAGATGCCTCATTTAGCGGTAAATGGCTGGTGTAGAGGTTGCGTGCCTGCCTCTTACCCGAAGGCTCCGGGTTCGATTCCCGGCCAGGTCAGGGATTTTTACCTGCATCTGATGGCTGGTTCGATTTCCACTCAGCATAGGTGATTACAATTGAGGAGCTATCTGACAGTGAGATGGCGATCCCGGTCTAGAAAACCAAGAATAACGGCCGAGAGGATTCATCGTGCTGAATACACAACACCTCGTAATCTGCAGGCCTTCGGGCTGAGCAGCGGTCGCCTTCGGGACTGTTGTGCCGTGGGATTTGGTTTGGTTTGGTTAATCTATTTATGGGTAAAATTGGGTCAGAAACGTTGAATATGGTGAAATTTGGATAAAGTTTTCTCACAGTATTAATGTACTAATGTGACAGCTACAAACATATAATTTGGCTCACGTATGGATACTGAGTGGACTAATGTTCGTGTTGAATTAGATGATTTTATCTTTCGTATAAGTCATTCGAACTACGAACTACTACGTGCACAAAGAGCAAAATGTAGGTATATTAGAGAAATAGAGACAAATCTAACATATAAGGAATAGAGATACGACGAAACATCATAGAACCAAAGTTGTAGATCACTCCAAATTGAACCGAGATTGTGCCATCCGTTTTGTGATAGGACTTACCGTTTAGCCGCGAAATGCCTTGAAACGATAGTCTGCACCATCATTAAAATTGCCTCCACATTTCGATATTATTCGGGGATAAAAAGTGAGAAATTTAAAGAACTTGGAATTTTTCCGTCGGTTACGGGCTAAAACGTATAATTTTGCCTAATTTCAATTTTCTAGCTCGTCTGGCAGATTGTGCCGCAATCTTGATTTTGGGCGAGGGGGGTAAAATTTAGGAATTTCAGGAAAATATAGCAAAATAATTTGCAAATAGTCATTATTACCCCTTAAACGGCTAACTGTACGAAAATTTCGCCAAAATAGTTAATGCACAGACACACGGTCGTTACGATTTTATTTATATACATAGATAAGGAATCTGCTCCAACGACAACATCTTTTGGGCTATGTCCCTTAGTAATCGTCCTTTCGAAGAAATGCACATGAAAAAAAAGTTTTAGAAATGGATTTCCATGAAGGTTGGTCGATTTCCAGCCAGGCTGGTCTTGTATATATTGTGGGAGAGTGTAAATCACTGTTTCGGTTCCCTATAAACCCCCAGTCCATTCCGGGAATTTGAAATGGTATGCACTTTAAAACTACATTTGACAGGCGGATGCTAAATATAAAGCTGGGTTGAAATAACTTCATTAGTTTTCAAGTTATAAGAAATACGCTTTACACGCACCCGCTCTTGAGTTAAGTCCGGTGGGACTTGTACCGATAAACGGCCCGTTAATGATATCTCCCTTATTAATCCTCGTATCGAAATAATGCACATGAGGAAAAAGGTTTAGAAATTGATTTCCATTGAGGCAGGTCCATTAAGTTTGGTTGTGTATATTTTATGGGGTGCAAAATTACTGTTTCGGTTTCGTATAAATCCCCAGTTATTTCAGGGATTTAGAAACAATATTGGCTCTAAAACCTACCCATGGACAGGTATATTCTAAATATGAAGTTTGGTAGAACTATATCCAGTAGTTTTTATGTTATATACAAACACACAAATAAACAGACAAACAGACAGACACCAAAGATGGTCATTATTACACCAAAAACTGTACGGAAATTTCGCGAAAATAGTCAATGTACAGACACACGGCTGTTATGATTTTATTTATATAGATGAAAGGGAAGTTTCGTGAATAGATGAATTTGGGACAAATTTATAAGTGGATTAAGCCTGTAGGATATCTCTCTATCGCTTCCGTTTGCATTGCACTTCAGTACAGTGAGTCTCCCGCAACGGTACTACTCATGTTCTCTCGTAATGGAGACCCTTGTTGCGTAACCAATTATTCTAAAACCCACTGATGCATGCCATGACCTGAATTAACAGTTTAAAACTTTTAAATGCCATAAAAAAAACTATTTCCAAAATGTACCCAACAAAGTGCATTTACGTTACTCAAATAATGCACTTGGATAAATCAGTGGCGAACATGACCTTACGCAACGGAGAAAACAAAAACATGATTCAAGGACGAGGACAAATTATGCTGGCTCCCTTCTTCTCGTAAATGCTTCATTTTTGGTTTATTATACTGTTTGCAGTTTTAGATAGGGGCTGCCTGGCCGAGGTGGTAAAGGCGTGTTCGGTTTGCCCGGAAGGACGTGCGTTCCAATCCCCGTTAGTTTGTCGTAAAATTTAAGAAACGACATTTCCACTTCCAGAGGTGCATATGGGCCTGAGATTCACTCAGCCTACACTAAATATGAGTACCAGGTTAATTCCTAGGGGCAAAGGCGGCCGGGCTTAAAGCTAACCACTCTACCCCATCACGTGCCACTCCTCCAAGGGCCTTCATGGCCTGTACGGAGGTGACTTTGCTTTTGCAGTTTTATATACCTCGTACTTGCACGGAATTTGTCCGACGCCCTAAAAACATCGTGGCTTATCGAACTTTTCTATGACGAGGGGAGGAAGTCTTTCGCTTCCGTCTGCATTGCAACAGAGTACAGTACCGCAAGTCCGTTTTGGATAGGCATTCAAAACAAACAAAAAAATGAAGTTTCATCGGCATTGACAATATTGTACTGTGTGCACGAACTGATTATAATTATGAGCCACGGTTTTCCGGTAACTGTCGGCATCGCCAGTTTTCGCGGATTCTGCTTCTCCGCACACTGCCTGCTACGTGATATTGTGGCGTTCTTTAAAACGCTGAATACAAAAACATTACGATTTCACTCAGACTTTAACTATGAGACACACTATAGACGCAACGAAATGACTGAAAGCTACCGCTGCACTTTCCAGGAGACGCGTTGTATCGTGACACGGACAAATTTTGAATTGAAATTACTCTGTAAAATATTACGTTTTTAAATACAGGGTGTTAGGGGTATACGTGCAGATATTAAGCTAGACGGCAAAGAAAAATACATCTCACAATATATGCTATGTACTTTTTACCTTGTCCTATTAGTTTGCCCATAACTGAGCCAAATATTTCAGAACCTAATGTGTTTTGAACGGCCGTAGCAGGATATGCCGGTTACGTCATTCTGTCCACGCGTAGTGGAAGCACAGTAGCAGAGTCTAGGGCTTGTTGAACCTGTTTCTTATCGCAGGCCAACGCATGTTGTTGTGCACTTCCCCTAAAGCCTTGGCAAGTAGGAGAGGATGACTCACGTGCCAAGCCACTTGCTGTACTCGAAAAGCAGTCTAGGGTACTCTGTGTGAAATGTACACAGAATTCTTACAGTGACCTCGAAGATACGTACCAGCACATACATGCGAATCAAGTATTGTGTAGTTGTGTGTGATTTTTAAGACGTCAATGGCATTACTCAGTGATCCCAGCTGACAAAATGAAAGGAAATAGTTAATAAGTAAATTAAAAATGAGCGCAACATTTCTGTGCTCTTATTGCGACAGTCCACGATGAATTTCTGACAATAGACAATGCGAGTTTTCTATGCTTATTCATAAACTTTTCAGGTCAGTGAAAGGACGGTGGACACTGAAAGAAAAGGTTGTAAGTATTCAGTCATACTGTTATTAATGAGACAGATTTCAAAAACCGTAGCTGCAAATATGCGTGAACATTGCTCGAAGGAAAAATAGCTACTGTGGATTTGCTTTGCTAGTTACTTTACGTCGCACCGAGACAGATAGGTCTTATGGCGACGATGGGACAGGAAAGGGCTAGGAGTGGGAAGGAAGCGGCCGTGGCCTTAATTAAGGTACAGCCCCAGCATTTGCCTGGTGTGAAAATGGAAAACCACAGAAAACCATCTTCAGGGCCGCCGACAGTGGTGTTCGAACCTGCTATCTACCGAATACTGGATACTGGCCGCACGTAAGCGACTGCAGCTATCGAGCTCGGTCTACTGTGGAATTGCCGCCGGGCATTTCTAATAGAAGGCTTATTCTTCTTTTTCCTAATCTGTTTACCCTCCAGGGTTGGTTTCCGGACTCACCACTACCGCCTCAAGGGCAGTGTCCTGGAGCGTGAGACATTTTCCTAATCTGTTTACCCTCCAGGGTTGGTTTCCGGACTCACCTCTACCGCCTCAAGGGCAGTGTCCTGGAGCGTGAGACATTGGGTCGGGGGATACAACTGGGGAGAATGACCAGTACCCCGTCCAGGCGGCCTCACCTTCTATGCTGATCAGGGGCCTTGCGGGGGAATGGGGAGATTGGAAGGGATAGACAAGGAAGAGGGAAGGAAGCGGCCGTGGCCTTAAGTTAGGTACCATCCCGGCATTTGCCTGGAGAAGTGGAAAACTACGGGAAACCACTTTCAGGATGGCTGAGGTGGGAATCGAACCACCTCTACTCATTTGACCTCCCGAGGCTTAATGGACCCCGTTCCAGCCCTCGTATCACTTTTCAAATTTCGTGGCGGAGCTGGGAATGGAACACGGGCCTCTGGGGGGTGGCAACTAATCACACTAACCACTATACCACAGAGGTGGACAGAAGGCTAATTACTGGACAGTAAATGCCGATAGGTAATGTAACGGACCCGTTTAATTAAAACGTCCGTAATAATAATGTTACTACTACTACTACTACTACTACTACTACTACTAATATCTTAACGTTTCACTCACTAATTTTCACGGTTTTCGGAGACGCTGAAGTGCCAGAATTTTGTACCGCAGTACTTTTTTAAATGCAAGTAAATCCACAGACACGAGACAGGCGTATTTCAGCACCTTCAAATACCATCGAACTGAGCCGCCATCGAACCTGCCAAGGTGGGATCAGAAGACCAGCGCTCTATCGTCCGAGCTACTCAGACCGCCATTGGAGCTTAGAGTAAGTTGATCGTGCGGTTAGGGGCGCGCAGCTGTGAGCTTGTATTCTAGTGATAGTGGGTTCGAACTCCACTGTCGGCAGCCAGGAAGATGGTTTTTCGTAGTTTCCCATTTTCACATCAGGGAAATGCTGGGACTGTACCTTTATTAGACTTCGAACGCTTCCTTCCCACTTGTATCCCTTTTCTCTCCCATCGTTGCCGTAAGACCCATTTGTGTCGGTGCGACGTAAAACAATTTGTAAGTACATGTTTCGGTAATTTCGGAGACATGTCTGCAATTATAATATTAATAATAATTCGGACCTGTTAAAAGTTCACTATTTTCTTTAGTGTTTTCTGACAGATTACGAGCTACGATGTTTGAGTGGGGCGATTCACTTTTATTTTCATAATAGTTAGTAATAATAGACTAACACAGTTTTTATAATAATATTGTTACTGGCTTTTCGACGGATGCAAGCTGACAGCTGCGCGCTCCTAATCGCACGGCCAACTCGCCCAGTAATAATAATAATAATAATAATAATAATAATAATAATAATAATACATATTTACGTGCCAATGGAGACGCGCGGTGTCGGAATTTTGCCCACAGGTATTCTTTAACGTGCCTGTAATCTACCGATCAGAAGCGGTCGTATTTGAGCACCTTGAAATACCAGCGGACTGAGCCAGGATCGAGCCTGCTAAGTTCATGAAACCAGTGCTTGAACAGTCTGAGCCACTCAGCCTGGCAACGTTTATTTTGATACGTTTAATAGGCACTGCAAAATCAGCAGTAAGCTAGAAGGCTTTCATTTACATTTAAAGTTCTCTTCGGTTGGAAGCACGAAAGGAAGGTACGTCTAATTCATTTATGTTCATAACATGTCCCTTACTTGTATGAAGTAAAACGTTCGATGTGTTTTGACATTTCAGTTCCGATACTACTCACTTGGAAATCATATCCCATGCATTCTTTCGTTGACGTAATAAACTTTATTTACATAGACGTCAACGCGGGATGTTTCTGCATACGGCGAGTTGCACTCCCAAAAGACCATGATATTGAAATCGCACTGTGGGAAAATATTCCACGTAAGCAGTTCGACAAAAGCACTAAACGTGTCTCGTGCCGATTCCGTTGTCTGCTGTACCTAGGGAAGGGGATGTGGCTGGACGGGTTCCCCGCCCCTACATGAAACCGGTCTGTCTGACCTTGACCTGAATAACAGCTGTCAGAGATGCGAATTATCGTCTGTACTAGTACGCGAGTTACTTCGTAGTAGTAGAATCAGTAGTATTACTTGAATAATGCCAGTGTATGAATACCACGAATACCATGATATGCTGCTAGTGTATCGTGTGGCAGAACAGGACACAGGTCGCCCTTCATGAATCTATCGGGAAAGGCTTCGAGCAATTTATATTTTGTTTTTTATTCACTACGAGTTAAAACAGAGGACACTTTGATTTTAAGGGCCGATGACATTAAGACAGCAATCATCATCATCATCATCATCGTCGTCGTCGTCGTCATCATCATCATCATCACGTATAAATATTCAATAAAATAATTGTTTTATATTCATCATTACTGAAATAGGAAGTATAAGTTAACATTTAACTTAAGAAGGTTGCCTAGAGTGTTTTGTTAATTTACAAAAGAAAAATTAAAATTTCTTTTAGTGTAAGGCAATCTGTATGTTTTTGTTTTCTGAACTGTTGTACTGTAATGCTTAACATAGGTACATTTTGTTGTTCACAGGCGTTTTCGTGTACGTTCGTAAATCCGTACTTTTCTATTCGAGATAGTCTTGTTACCGTCCACCTGGAATTACGGAGCCCGTACTGTATGGTAGTTATTTTTCTACAACAGAGTGTTACTCATGCGACTGTAGTTCCTACGACCACGCCACTCTTATGTCTGTGTCACTAATGTGCGCTTTGTTCGGCTCTGTACTGCTTGACCATGTGGCTCTCGTTACCTTCTTCTGCCACTTCTTCTACTGCAGCCTTATGTCTTATTCTACCGACATCATCTTAACACGCAGTAGCGTAATCTGTTGCGATTTACCGAGCTCGATAGCTGCAATCGCTTAAGTCCGGCTCCATGGCTAAATGGTTAGCGTGCTGGCCTTTGGTCACAGGGGTCCCGGGTTCGATTCCCGGCAGGGTCGGGAGTTTAACCTTAATTGGTTAATTTTGCTGGCACGGGAACTGGGTGTATATGCCATCTTCATCATCATTTCATTCTCATCACGACGCGCAGGTCGTGGATACAGGTGCTTATGTACCACAACATCACCGGCTTTCAGGCCGGCTCCTTGGCTAAATGGTTAGCGTGCTGGTCCTTGATCACAGGGGTCCCGGGTTCGATACGCAGCGGGGTCGCGAATTCTAACCATCATAGGTTAATTTTGCCGGCACGGGGGCTGGGTGTGTGTGTTGTCTCATCATCAATTCATTCTCATTACGACACGCAGGTCGCCTACGAGTGTCAAATCGAAAGACCTGCTTCTGGCGAGCCGAACTTGTCCTCGGACACTCCCGGCACTAAAAGCCATACGACATTTCATTTCAGCGTGGCCAGTGTCCACTATTCGTGAGATAGTGGGCTCGAACCCCTCTCTCGGCAGCCCCGAAGACGGTTTTCCGTGGTTTCCCATTTTTACACCAGGAAAATGCTGGGGCTATACCTTAATTAAGGCCACGGCCGCTTCCTTCCCTGTCCTAGCCTTTCCAGTCCCATCGTCGCCATAAGGCCTATCTGTGTAGGTGCGACGTAAAGCCAATAGCTGCTGCGATTTGTTATTAGCACCATCATAGTAAAATGTAATATAGTTGTGGCGGAATCTTCTTAGATACCTTCGATATCTGTGGATTGTGTATAATTTGATAACTCATCTGTACTCATGAAAGCGACCGTCGGCCTGGCGTTCAGGTTAATAGCTACATCTCTCTAACGCGTAACCTTGATTATGTTTCTTAGATTTGTTGATGTGTATGTTTGATGTTTATACCCAGTACGAGATTACAGCTGACTCATCCCCACGAGCTTGACCTGGTTCTCGTCTTAAGCATAGTAATCTGTAGGTAACTACTGCGTCCGATGCTAACTCACGTGACATACATTTCATCTTGTTTCCTCTTAAACCACGCGTATTTTACTATTTTCTTCCACGTATTTCAGCTTTTAATTACGGTACCTGATAATAATAATAATAATAATAATAATAATAATAATAATAATAATAATAATAATAATTGCCTTACGTCCCACTAACTACACCGAGCTCGATAGCTGCAGTCGCTTAAGTGTTGCCAGTATCCAGTAATCGGGAGATAGTGGGTTCGAGCCCCACTGTCGGCAGCCCTGAAGATGGTTTTCCGTGGTTTCCCATTTTCATACCAGGCAAATGCTGGGGCTGTACTTTAATTAAGGCCACGGCCGCTTCCTTCCAACTCCTAGGCCTTTCCCATCCCATCGTCGCCATAAGACCTATCTGTGTCGGTGCGACGTAAAGCCCCTAGCAAAAAGACCTATCTGTGTCGGTGCGACGTAAAGCAAAATAGCAAAAAACTACTTCTACGGTTTTCTGAGACGCTGAGGTGCCCGAATTTAGTCCCGCACGAGTTCTTTTTATGTACCAGAAAATCTGCCGACACGAGGCTGACGTGTATTTGAGCACCTTCAAATACCACCGGACTGGGCCAGAAGTTGGAGTCAAAAGGCCTGCACCTCAACCGTCTGAGCCACTCAGCCCGGAAGGAGGTACGAAATATAGGTACGTTTAATTTATTTAGTTGTATAACATGTCCATTATTCATTTGAAACTAAACGTTCGATGTGTTTCGATAATTCAATTCCGATGCTACTCATTTGGGCATCCCATGACTGTTTTCGTTGGCGTAAGGAACTGCCATCTTTCTTCTACCTTTACGCAATGCACAACGGGGATCGTACCGTATTTCACGTCCTGGCGCGCTTATCCCAACCAATAATTATATCAGTCGTACTGGTCCCGCACCGATACAGGTTTTCAGGTCATTTCCATACTCACTAGACCACGGGGCTGATGACCACAGATATCCCAACCCCCTAAATGACAAAACAGCAAATGAACCAGTATTAACGCTGAGAATTCGGTACATCTTCAGGGTCCGAAACCAATGACCAGGGTTGTCTGAAGCCCCTAAGACGGAAACTAAATACTGACAACAACGAACCCAGTCTGGCGAGAATGTAACGTAATATGGCATACACTACTGTAGTAGTCACCTTCAGCTGTTATCATAGCTCAGTGGCTCTTAAACATAAAACCAGTTTGACAAGTATGTTACGTAACATCTCGTGCAATACATTGGCAGCGTTCAGCTGTTACAGTAGCACACTTGCTTGTAAACATAAACAGAAACCAGTTTGGCACGAATGGCGCGTGACTCGCCTGTTCTCAATGCGAAGCTATTCATTCACAAGAACAAGTCATACTACCTATTCTAAAAACATCGTATCTTTTTGCTCTCGAAAATAACCTCCGAGGATTACTAAAAGTTTGATATATAGTGGTTCGTCACATCGTTCTCTATTGCTAGAAGAAATATCTGCAGGTATACACCTAACACCCTGTATAAAGGAAATTTAGAATTAAAAGTGTGAATTGCTTTCCGTTTAAATATGACGTATGGGGACAGTTTTCTTCTATCAGCGATTGCACAGGGCATAACTGCACACTCAGCATCGATAACTAGGTGATCCAAGAGCACGTTGTTAACCTTGATGCAAATAACACCCGCACCTCAATTTCGTGCCTCATTTTTTTTTAAATTGCGGGGATTATTCGCATAAATACGGTATTATTATTATTATTACTATTTTATTATTATTATTATTATTATTATTATTATTATTATTATTATTATTATTATTATTATTATTATTATTATTATTATGAGCTAACTGCTCGTCTTCTTCTTCCCGGACATTTTGAGTGGTTTCCGTGATGACATATGTTCCCAAGGGATGACGCTTTAAAAGACTCCTTATTTGTTTTGCCCCTTCCTTGTCTGCAGATTGCATTTATATTTTTTTGTGGAAGTAGTTAGTTGTGTTTAATAAGACATTCATAGGATTCACATCTTGTTTTAACGTGAACATCATGGTCTCTTCCTGGCTTCTTAACTACACCATCTGCTGTTGACAACTGACTGTCAAGTGTGACAGAAACGGACTAGACGTGCCGGTAGGTGGTCAAGGTGAAACAGCTCCTGATGCGGAGCTCTTCCATTGCTCGGCTTGACACAACTGGTAATTCTGCCCTGTGAATGGTAACAGTGTATACGCGCACGCAATTTCCTGAATGCAACCACATTTCTCTGCGTTCTAACTTTCGCTGTCGTGTGCCAAATATCACGAGGGCAGTTAATAATGTCTTCGTACCAACAGTCACAGTTCGACAGCGGCCTCCCGATACAGTCTGAGCGTGCTGCAACCCGCCGCACGAGGAGCGCTATGCAACTATTCACTGGTAGAGTACACGCAATGTGGGCCACATTGTAACAATTTCCGGTGCGTATTACGAGCTTTGTAGTTTGTATGAGCAGCTCATATTTCATATATGGCCTTGTAATATCCTTATCTCACCCTGGGTGAAATTTCAGAAGAGGTCACCATATGCTCAGGTTAATAGTTCCTTTGTTAGTAACTTTGCTGCCTCACCCGCCGTACTAGGAGTTACTTTGTTCGCCGAGACATTCTTAGAAACAATCTGTTAAAGAATGAAACACAGGAGGACACTGAGGTTAAAATGCATGTGACCACAAAGGGAACTGAATAGCCAACAATGAAAAATTCTGTCCTTTTTGGTTATTCGTGGCTCACTCTGGCAGTATAAATAAATAAATAAATAAATAAATAAATAAATAAATAAATAAATAAATAAATAAATAAATAAATAATCTGCGACACAGTCACTCCGGCTGTTCTAATGGTGTGGTAAAAGCGGTAGAAAAATAAGTAGTCTACAAACCACGCCGTGCGGTACCGTAAGTGATCCTCTTAAGTTCACGTAGTGCGGCTTCCCGATGCAAGTAATATTACTGTATCCCCTGTTGTTCCCCATTGGATTACTTTCTATTATGAAAGTAAGATAGTGTCCATTAGTAAGTGGATCTTTCCTCTCTTCTTCTTCTTCTTCTTTCTCTTCTTAATCTGTTTTCCCTCCAGGGTTGGTTCATTCCTCGGACTCAGCGAGGGAGCATGAGACTTTGGGTCGGGGGATACAACTGGGGAGGATGACCAGTACCTCGCCCAGGCGGCCTCATCTGCTATGCTGAACAGGGGCCTTGGTGGGGAATGGGAAGATTGAAATTGATAGGCAAGGAAAAGGGAAGGAATCTGCCGTGGCCTTAAGTTAGGTACCGTCCCGGCATTTGCCTGGAGGAGAAGTGGGAAACCACGGAAAACCACTTCGAGGATGGCTGAGGTGGGAATCGAACCCACCTCTACTCAGTTGACCTCCCGAGGCTGAGTGGACCCCGTTCCAGCCCTCGTACCAATTTTCAAACTTTTTGGCAGCGCCGGGAATCAAACCCGGTCCTCCGGGGGTGGCAGGTAATCACGCTAACCTCTACATCTCAGAGGTGGACTCTTACCTTTCAATGTTTAATAAATTTAACAGTAAAATTACGACATGCGCAATGAAATTCCGCTTTACAGAACGAACTTACACACGGCCCAGTACACTGGTTCAAATAAATAAGGAAATAAGCAGGAACGGCAGGTGTCATACGCGCGAGTGCGTTCACTTCTTTTCCACGACAGTCACTCGTGTCAGTGAGCTAATCACAAAGCTCTCATATTGCCTTCTGCTTCTAACACCTTAGCTTCACCGTACTGCACACAGTTACAGTGTTAGCAGCGCCACCTTATGTAAATCTCTGTTTTAACAGTATTATTGGTACACTTTTTCTGGATAAATTTACACCCTAGTGCTGAATCGGTAGATCTCGGCAATCTTCGAGATTCGTACTGGCAACCTTTGAAACACAAACTATGCTATTTGTTTTACGTCGCACCGACACAGATAGGTCTTATGGCGACGATGGGATAGGAAAGGCCTAGGAATGGGAAGGAAGCCTTAATTAAGGTACAGCCCCAGCATTTGCCTGGTGTGAAAATGGGAAACCACTGAAACCATCTTCAGGGCTGCCGACAGTGGGGTTCGAACCCACTATCTCCCGGATGCAAGCTCACAGCTGCGCGCTTCTAACTCGCCCGGTGAAACACAAACTATGAATCGCGCATGCATCGTTGTGCGACATCTGGCGTACACTTTACGCACTAGTACTGTTGTTGTTTACACAGCAAAGCCCAACTATAGAATCATGCTAGGGACAAGATTCGCATAAAGAAATGTTATATAATGTGTGTATAACACACTTGTTGGCTTAATATAATAACGGTTTAGAAACTTCATATCGATCGATGATATTATCGATTCAATCCAGATTTCATTTCCATTCAGCTGGCAGCACTACCGGAATCGGGAGAGCTCCCTCCTTACTCCTCACCCCCGTAGACAAATCTATCCAGAAAAAGTGTGCCGATGATAATAGTAATGTTATTCGCTTTACGTCCCACTAACTACTTTTCACGGTTTCCAGAGACGCCGAGGTGCAGGAACTTAGTCCTGCAGGAGTTCTTATACGCGCCAGTAAACCTACTGACAGGAGGCTGACGTATGTGAACACTTTCAAATACCACCGGACTGAGCCGGGAACAAACCTGTCAAGCTGCGGTCAGAATGCTAATGCCTCAACCGTACGAGCCATTCCGCCCGGCGAATCCCTGTTCTATTAAACTTATGAGCCAGACATGTTTTGCTAAATCACCCTTGTCACACAGAAACACATGGTGTATTTCATACAGCCTTTAAGCCTATATAAGGAAAATGCACTCACTTCTTGAATTAGGGAAACTTCACAAAATTCCTGTCCTTTTCAACACTGCGGTGAGCTTAAAACTTTGGCACACGTCTTAGGATCTTGGCCATTTGGGGAAATGAAATGAAATGTGGTATGGCTTTTAGTGCCGGGATATCCCAGAACGGGTTCGGCTCGCCAGGTGCAGGTCTTTCTATTTGACTCCCGTAGGCGACCTGCGCGTCATGATGAGGATGAATTGATGATGAAGACAACACATACACCCAGCCCCCGTGCCATTGGAATTAACCAATTAAGGTTAAAATCCCAGACCCGGCCAGGAATCGAACCCGGGACCCTCTGAACCGAAGGCCAGTACTCTGACCGTTCAGCCAACGAGTCGGACGCCATTTGGGGAACTCCTACGGAACACCAGACATCATCATCACCCGCGGTCTTCCTTCAGCGATACGCTGCGTGGAAAAGGATATCTGGTACATAAAGACGTCCATGGCCACGCAGTTGATGGTGGGACATGACGAATCGACATGATCGCCTTCAAACCCGGGAGCAAAAAAAGTTTCATTCTCGACCCGACACTCAGAGTTGAAGTCGATGAGGAAAAAAAAAGGATATATTCACCAATAATTCCACATTACCTCAATAAGTACAACCTCGAGGACATCGAGGTCCTAGGGCACATGCTGGGTGCAAGGGGCACCATTCCTAATCTACTGGACACCTACTTAGGACGCTTCGGTGTACAGAATGAGACCATCGTGAGCTGGGGCATACAAACATTGATCTTGAGGCATCACCTCTCGGATCAACCCAATTAATTAAATCAATTAAAGTAATTTATCTGCTTGTTCTTTGTTTCATCCACATTATCCATAGAATGATTATTATGATTATTCTGCATTTTAAATAGATTAGGTACTGAATATATATTGTATTATATTCTTTGTAGGTTTGGCAACCTCAGTCATTTGAGGAAGAATAAATATTATTATTATTATTATTATTATTATTATTATTATTATTATTATTATTATTATTATTATTATTATTATTATTTATATTCTTCTTTATCTGTTTACCCTCCAGGGTCAGTTTTAACCTCGCACTCAGCGAGAGATCCCACTTCTACCGCCTCAAGCGCAGTGGCCTCGAGCTTCAGACTGTGGGTCGGGGATACAACTGGGAAGGATGGCCAGTACCTCGCCCAGGCGGCCTCACCTGCTATGCTGAACAGGGGATGGGAAGATTGGAAGGGGTAGACAAGGAAGAGGGAGGGAAGCGGCTGTGGCCTTGAGTTAGGTACCATCCGGCATTTGTCTGGAGAAGTGGGAAACCGCCGAAAACCTATTCCAGGATGGCTGAGGTGGGAATTGAGCCCATCTCGACTCGTACCACTTTTCAAATTTCGTGGCAGAGTCGGGAATCGAACCAGGGCCTCTGGGGGTTGCAGCTAATCACATTAACCACTACACCACAGAGGCGGATATTATTGTTTATGATTACCATGTAATTCTTAAACGATACATGCCGCATAATTTTAGTTCTGTAAACATAAAACAGCTTTAAAATGTCGAAGTTCAGTTCTAGCTGGAGATATTTCAGGGATGCAGGGAACTGGATTTAGCAATTTTTAACTCTAACATTCATTGAAAGGCGTCGGCGGTAGTATTTACGAATTATGAAATAAGAAAATGTCGGAAATGTAAGTTAAGACTGTTCTACCGTTATGAAGGTAAACATTATGGTAATTCTTAACACGAGATAGCCGTGAAAACAATTAGTTTTGTTGCGTAAATAAACACGAATGTGTTATCATACGATTACCTCAGGAATTAATATGCTTTCTTCATTTTCGTCTTGCAAAACTAACCGAAAGTTGAAGGAATATAAAATTAAAGCTTCAAATTGATTTTGAAATAACTACAAGCACTGCAAATTTCAGAGTAGTAACGTCAATTCTTCGCTTGGGAGTGCGACTTCCTCCTTCTAATACGAGGAACGAGACGTCTGTGAGACGCAATGTGTTCAGCAACAGAAAGTCTCCATTCTTCCGTTTTAATATACTTCAGGATAATTTCATATTTAATTTCCACTTTTCTATCCGATGGGGCAATAAAGGAGCAGTTCAAGCACTTGATTGATTTGGAAATGCAAAACCATGCAAATAAATCTTAAGGCTCACCGACAGTGGCATGCGAACACATGCAAACTGAAGAGAAACTCCAACTCATCCGGTTTTAACCTCCTTTCTAAGATTCATGAAAAGAATTTCGCGGGACCAATGTCCAATGTTTCACGGCTATTTTGCTTGTCAGATCTTCGGTCGACAGTGTAAGGGACGTGCGTTTATATTTCCTTCTTCGACTATGATAAGTAAGACACAATCCTGTATGAGATACCAAAAATCACTGGACGAACAGTCTTACCACCAGTACATGCCAGCCTTTCCTATGTTGATCTCTTCTTCTTCTTCTTCTTCTTCGTTGTTTATTCTTGGACTTTGCGCAGCGCACTACGTCCAGTCACTGGGTATGTTGATCTCAACAGGGCTCCACTTTAAGTAATTTTTAGTTCAATTTGACGAGTCATTCATGTGGATTTAAATGTTGTAAATAGTTTATACACTGATGATGGACCTTAGAGTCCGAATACCGGTTATGTAATAATACAGTGTGCTGATACGTCTGTTGTGATTAATCATTGGAAGCCAATCCGACTGCGCTTTTCCAAAGATAACCTGTACCTATCATACCTCCATTTTGCAGATTGCCGTTAAACAGATCGAGATAAAGAATGTCACAGAAAAGTTGGGACTACAGATATCGTTCTAGAAAACTAAATTCGTATCTTCAAGGACAGATATCAAGAGTCTGAGAACAGAATACGGTACAATTGATCGGGTCCCATACTTTAAATACTCGAAGAATTTGTCGAACTGGCAGGCCTGGAAAATAACTTATAACAAACTCGTGTCCCAAAAATTGTTTCTTTTTTTGTTTGTTATTTGCTTTACTTCGCACCGACACAGATAGGTCTTACGGCGACGATGAGGCAGGAAGGGGCTAGGAGTAGGAAGGAAGCGGCCGTGGCCTTATTTAAGGTACAGCCCCAGAATTTGCCTGGTGTCAAAATGGGGAACCACAGAAAACCATCTTCAGGGCTGCCGACAGTGGGGTTCGAACCCACGATCTCCCAAATACTGGATACTGGCCGGACTTAAGCGACTGCAACTATCGAGCTCGGTCCAACAATTAAAAAAAGCATTAGAATTAGTCCAAAACATCTACAGCAAAAGATCCATGTCAAGACAGACAAAAATTCGGCATTAAAACACAGTCATAAAACCAACAGTTCTTTACGCAAGTGAAACACTGGCAGTCAACAGAAAACAAGAACTTAAGAAATTAAGAAAAGACAGGAATATCATTAGGAAAAATCTTATGGGAAAGTTACACCCAAGACCGTTACAGGTTACAATCAATCAAAAGAACAATTGGAATGAAATTCTGCGCTCATTTCGCTAGATTACTAGAAAATTGTTTGATGAAAAGGATAATAGCTTATGTAACCTCACTTAAGAACTCAACACCCTGGCTTAACGAACTCCCAAAGGACCTCAAAGACGCTAACATCAATTAACACAGACATTCCAGAAACATACATCTTTAGACACAAAGCAAACATTTGCGAAGCTATATGAGAGAAAGCATAAAAAAAATCTAGTATAGACCAAAGTGGCCGGAAGAACGTAAATAAGCCTTCTCGGAAAGAGTGAAATCTTACTGGAACAACACGAAGAACGCAAAGAAGAATTGATTGAGTAATTTTCTTAACGTCTTCCAATATTGGGAGAATTCGCTGCTAATACTACTACTACTGATACTATTAATATATCCTTTTTTTACAAATTGCTTTACGTCGCACCGACACAGATAGGTCTTATATCGACGATGGGACAGGAAAGGGCTAGGAGTGGGAAGAGAGCAGCCGTAGCCTTAATTAAGGTACAGCCCCAGCATTTGTCTGATGTGAAAATGAGAAACCACGGAAAACCATCTTCAGGGCTGCCGACAGTCGGGTTCAAACCCACTATCACCCGAATAGTGGATACTGGCCGCACTTAAACGACTGCAGCTATCGAGCTCGGTATAAATACTATTATCAGCATTGTTGTTAATATGGCTTGATAATACAATGTATGACGTGAACGATGAGGTAATGAAGCAATGGCTCGAGATTCACGTTTAAAATGTTCTGAACACCCATCACGATGATTCCTCTAACGTGACTTAGTGGCGGTGGTTACTGCAGTACTTACTCAGTTTCTCCAGACAATACACTTACTTAAATCACACTGTCTACCTCATAATATTAATCAAAATCAATGTAAGTATACTGTCTACGGTCAAAAATACTGAATTAAACATAGAAATGTATTATTATAACTAATCACATCACAGGAAGGTCTGTTTGATGATCATTCACTGTCTGATGTGTCAGAATTTTCACCTGGTTCAGGGACAGTGTTCCTTGGAGAGGTGGATGTTGGTAGAATTTCGTACCAGCCGTGAAGTTCTGCTGGCATGACTCCAAGTTTACAAAGCTTGATCAAATCTTTCTTCTTCTCCTTGGTGATGGGAAGTATCTTATCATAAGCCTTTTCCAGTTGCGCTGGCATTTTTGGAGAGTGTCCATTTCCATGCACATTTATTTTGGTGTAGAGACTTGAATGGTCGTACCTGTATTGGATGGCATAGGGCAAACTTTTCTCAAATTTAAGGCACTTAATTTTCAGCTAAGATACATTGCAGACGTGTTTAAATCTGTCTTCCTATTTTTAATTATCCTTGTAGATAGATCACTTAAGTCAATTATGTCACTGAAGTGCAATTCTTTAACTGTATAAGGTGGAGCTGTCTTCCTCTTTCGAGAAGAACGAGCCACGCGAAATATGTTATGCCAGTCCAACATTGAGAACACAGGAATATTATTTTTCTGGCTCTCAATGGCGCTATGCATGGAGCCCACCTCCATGTAGCAATGTACAGATTCCAAAACCTTGTGCTCAATCACTTCAACGTGCGATGTCTGAACAATGAACAGAAATAGAGCAGCTACATTTTGGTTGAGATTTTCCCCCCACAGGTGTCTGTAAACAAAGACACCTCAGTGACTGTTAGAGGTACTTCACTGAACCACCATAGGAGGACACTTCCTCGTTTTCCATTCATTTCACTCCGAGCTACACAATAACCCTTGTTTGGTTTACGAGCCTCATGAATTGCAAGATTGTACAGACACATATGTTTCGACAATAGTACATCTGGGACGTGTCAGAACTCGGTATCTTTAGCACTCTTTGAAGATCAAAAGTGTCAGACAAGAAATTTGGTTGTGAATTACACCTTCCCTTATCTGTTGCCTTATGTTCATTAGCTCCTTGCACACGGTTTATATACATGTCGTGTTCTTGTTGCAGACTTGCTTTCATTTCCTTTGGGGCCTCATTGAATTGTGTACAGTTTTGTACACAGTTCCTTCTTTGGTTTAAAAAATGAAAAATTACAATTTGTGCAAAACACTCGCCTGTAGGTTATTTCAGAGACAGGTTCCAGTTTTTCTTCTTGACATTCTGAAACATACAAATTACACAGTTTCTGTGTGGAAAGGGGAGGCTTAAGGTTCAGTCTCTTAGAGGATTGCCTACAGTAATGAGATTCAATTACTGGAAATTTCTCTATGTTGTTCCACACTACTGTAACTGATTCACCTGAATTTTTATGGGATGGAGGATGTTTTCCTCTCTTTTCACCCACCAGGTATGTTCCTGACTTGTCCCTATAAGTGACTGGCCCATCAGAGATACATAAAGTTCTGATAAACACGATGTGATGTTCCATCCTTTTGAAAGAAGTAATATCTGGAACTAAGTCGGTTTACTCCACTTTCAGGCTTTCCTCTCCGTCTGAACGGTTCACTCTGCACAACATTGCTTAAAATAAAATCTTTATGCCTGCTGTATCCAAGCTGCCAATATGTCCTACACAGTAATTCTGTGTCGTTTTCAGAAAATACATTGCAACATTTAAATCTACATGTATGGCAGTTGACAAGCTTAGGATTTTTCTCAGGTTTCTGGACTCCCTTCTTGATTTTTTAAGTAAAACTTTCACTACGTTGTCGTTTTCTGATGTTTACAGCCCACTGATCTGGATTTGACTTCCTACGCCTTCATCTTTTCCATGAAGTATTTCCTGAAAAGCAATCAATAGAATATGATAAATTTCATCTCTTCGAGAAATATGAATGAAAAAAGCTGTCTGGCTCCACGGCTAAATGGTTAGCTTACTGGCCTTTGGTCACAGGGGTGCCAGTTTGATTCCCGGCAGGTTCAGGAATTTTAACTTTAATTGGTAAATTTCGCTTTATGTCTGTGTCGTCCTCATCATCATTTCATCCTCATCACGACGCGCAGGTCGCCTACGGGAGTCAAATCAAAAGACCTGCATCTGGCGAGCCGAACTTGTCCTCGAACACTCCCGGCACTAAAAGCCATACGCCATTTCATTTCAATGAAACAACCTCTCACGTTAAACTCAATGATTGTTACGTCCCATTAAACACTTGCTTCCCCTTGGACCTGGATTTTCTTCACTTACTGTACTCAATTTTCCCTCTTCGTCAACAGGATTGTTACATGAATGTTCCTAAAAAAAAAAAAATGACTAAAGACAGCTTTTATGAATGGTGCCTTCAAAACTAAACACATTGAAAGATGTAAGTTATCTGATGTTTATTCAATAGTGTTTTATGAAACCAAACTCAAAGTAATGTGGAATAATTACCGGTGGATGCACTGTCCAAATTCGCAGGAAAGTTCTTTCCACTGCATTCAGTAAATTGTTTTCCACATCATGGCTAGTACATGTATTATTTACTTGGGCTTCTTCGTCCACACATTCATTTGTACCGTGAAGCAAAGTTTGATGCTTTGAAACACTTCGAACTCTGCAAAGTCTGTCTTCTTCAGTTCTGTAAAGTACGTCTCGTACTTCCTGAAAAGAAAAGAGAACAGAATAGCTTGAATATGATTATTTCGTTTGACGTTCATCTGGCCTTCTAACAAAAAGTAAATTGAACATGTTAAACCAAGAACAGATTCAATGTTTTTGTGACATGTTAGGTTGAAAAGTATTTGAGGTACATTTATATTTATTTAAGCCTACGTTTAAAACTGTTGAAGTAATCACAGTATTACGGTCATATCAAGTGTTTCTGATTCCTCTACTGTATTTGCTTCATTTATAACAGGCAGTTCAATCTCGAAAATATTGTAGTTCTCACTGAGTGAATGTTCTGACGCTTCATGTGGGGGTAATGATTATTCCTCAGAAGGTTCATCAACTTCGGGGGTGCCGGGGTGAGTGGCTCAGACGGTTGAGGCCCTGGCCTTCTGACCCCAACTTGGCAGGTTCGATCCTGGCTCAGTCCGGTGGTATTTGAAGGTGCTCAAATACGTCAGCCTCGTGTCGGTAGATTTACTGGCACGTAAAAGAACTCCTGCGGGACTAAATTCCGGCACCTCGGCGTCTCCGAACCGAAAACCGTAAAAGAGCAGTTAGTGGGACGTAAAACAAATAACATTATTATTATTATTATTATTATTATTATCATTATTATTATTATTATTATTATTATTATTATTATCATTATTATTATTATTATTATTATTATTATTATTATTATTATTAACTTCGGGAGTAGCTGTAATGCCCATATCATTAAATCAAAACGAGAAAGCTTATATTATGTCAGTTTATCGCGTTAAGTTAAAGAAAACACTAAGCTAAAATAACAACCATCTCAGCATATCATATAAATAGTGCAGGCTTTTAACCTACATAAAATTACTCTACTCATACAATAAGCCAACAAGTCACTTGAGGACATTGTAATATTTACTCTAAAAGTCATTTATACTGTGATAATAATATTGTTATTTATATTATGTATATTCTGTAGCAATAAAACATTAGGTTATGTAGTTTTTAACTCGACAGTTCCAGTGTCGTAACTTCGCGTGGATTTCTTCTTGAACTCATCATTTCCATAATTCTCCTCCTTCTTGCACTTGCTTGTACATTCATTTTACCTTTTAAATTATAATTTATCAAACAGAATCACTAAGCCCTACACTTCCAGTCTGCCATAACGAGCTTGTCAGCTGACAAATGAAAACATGAGGAAGTCGGGGAAAAATTACTAACTGCACTTACCAGCAGATGGAGTTGAACACAGTTCAAAGCCAAAATTTGTAAGATTACTTACCTATTGTATATAGTATAACCAGCGAGGACTTACCAGAAAGGCAAATTTCTAGAAAAGAATATAAAACGTATCTTAGGAGTCACAAATATTTACCAGACAAGGATATGATCCCACAGAGGCAATATTTGTAGTTAACCCATTTTTTAAAGTGGAGTTACCTACTTTTGCCAGTAACTCGACGATATTATTATTGTCCGCCTTTGTGGTGTAGTGGTTAGCGTGATTAGCTACCACCCTTGAAGACGCGGGTTCGATTCCCGGCTCTGCCACGAAATTTGAAAAGTGGTACGAGGGCTGGAACGGGGTTCGCTGAGCCGCGGGAGGTCAACTGAGTAGAAGTGGGTTCGATTCCCACCTCAGCCACTCTCGAAATGGTTTTCCGTGGTTTCCCACTTGTCCTCCAGGCAAATGCCGGGATGGTACCTAACTTAAGGCCACGGCTGCGTCCTTCCATTTTCCTTGTCTATCTCTTCCTATTTTCCAATCCCCTACAAGGCCCCTCTTCAGCATAGCAGGTGAGGTTGACTGGGCGAGGTTCTGGTTCTCTTTCCCAGTTGTAGCCCCAACCCAAAATCTCACGCTCCAGGACACTGCCCTTTATGTGATAGAGGTGGTATCCCTCGCTGAGTCCGAAGGAAAACCGAACCCTTGGTTCCAATGGCCCTACTTTGGACCACACTTGCTCAACTGTTGGGCTTCGACCTTCGCCCAGTATTCTCGCATTTTCTGCCGGTGTAACTCATTTCTCTCATTCGCCCAGGGGGTACCTTTCTTCCGGGGATTTTCCTGAAATATATTATTAATATTAATATTATTTTTATTCTCATTCTTATTATTATACACCTCTACTGGCGATATCTAGTATTTACGGTGAATGGGCTACAAGAATTGTGTTACATTCATTGGTCTATCTTAGCCTTATCCTTGGCTGAGGTGTGAGCGATGCTAGTAAATCCATTCCTTATGCAGCCAGTCCCTGCTATGAATTGTGTGAAAATGCTGCTCATAGGGTCGCTTGGTCCATGCATTTCGGTAGTCTTGGCAGACTGATATGTAGTAGCAACTTCTGGCTCGGTGAGGATAGCAACGGGAAACTATCTCACTCCCCATTTCCCTAGTATGCCTCTTCAGTGATACCTATGCTGTTCATGACAGCTGTTGGCGGAGCTGTGGAGGATCCAACCAGCCTTAGGGCCGAGGACTGAACATACATTATTATTATTATTATTATCATTATTATTATTATTAATTTAAAACTGAAATCTAGCTTCATTGGCTCAGACGGCAGCGTGGGTGCCGTGATTCCAATCCCGGTCACTCCATGTGATATTTGTGCTGGACCAAGCGGAGGCGGGACAGGCTTTTTTCCGGATAGTCCGGTTTTCCGTGTCATCTTTTATTCTAGCGACACTCTCTAATATCATTTCATATCCTCTGCCAGTCATGTATCATTGCTGTGCTTATAAATAGCTGATAATTTACGACTGAGAAATGGCGACATCACATTTTTTATTGTAACCTAAGTCATAAATTAGATACAGAGAAAATTTTGTTATATTTCTGAGTTCTGTATGAGGACTTTCGGGATGGTAGCGTGTCCATTGTTCACTAACGGACCATTCGAGGCCCACAGTGAAAATAGTCGTAATTATTGGACACTGGAGCACATTTCCTGTCTATGATAATACAGTATGTATTAATGTGTTTGTCATGAACTCAGCGTATAAAAAAGTTATTGAGATGTCCGCCGAACTCATTGATTTTTCAGTTCTTTGCAGGGGAAAGTTACATTAAATTGTACTTAATTTGGGAGTACAACTTTACAGCTCAGACAGTTGTATTTTTCAACGTATCTTGTTCATGCATACATACTTACAAACGCACAGCATTAATTCTACAACCCTCTATTTGTAACTAGCTGTGTAGTTGTCTCCTTCTCTTACCAGTCCATTATTTTCTAGGATAACCTATTTTTCTCTAGTCACTTCACATGACCCCACCAACGGAAGTGGTTTATACGTAGGCCTATACGTTCATTTATCGAGTTTATTCTTTATCTCCTCATTTTGAATGCCCACCTGCTATTGCTCCCAACTTACGATCTTTCTCACTACTTTCCTGGCACTACTTACAGCTTATGAACCCAGTTTGCAATCCGTGCAGCTAAGTTGGAGAGTTTCTTCCGGGAGTTCACCGTTGATCGAATTTGCGAGTTCACTCCATTAGTTGTGCTGAAGATTGATTCAGTTTTACTTAGCATACTACTATCCCAAATACTCGAAATGATCCATTGGCTCCAGTGTAGTCTTACCAGCCTGACATGCAATTCTCTTAGGTGTCTTACCTACTGACACCATTTTAGACGTGGAAATGTTAATTTACATAATTTACTCGCTGCATCATTTCTCAAGCTCCAAAATATTACACTGCAAGCTTTCAACACAACCTACCACAAGTAATCGGTATAGACCAAAGCGCTTATTACCTGTGTACCTACTAGAATGAATCTGTTCCTGCCATTTTATGTTATCTTTCCGCAAATGATTCATGTAAACTACGATTAGCAAATGTGAACGACTAACATAATTTCTCTTGGTGCTGTACCATATACGACCTATTCCTCTTGTAGATTTTTTCTATTATTTGACGAGCACTGAAAATCTGATCCTGACAGCCCCTCTGTGGTCTGAATTTACACTCTCCTTTCCAAAACGCCTCTGAATGACTTGTATGAGTATACAGATCAGTGAAATTCCTGTATAACTATCGCAATCCTTTCTGTTCTCTTCCTTATAAGTGCAATTACTGGTTTCGTCAAGTCAGAAGGTATAATAATTTCGTGTGGATATTTCTACCGAGTGCAGCCCTTGTATGGCAGACCCTCCGATGAGGGTGGGCGGCATCTGCCGTGTGCAGGTAACTGCGTGTTATTGTGGTGGAAGATACGGTTATGTGTGGTGTGTGAGTTGCAGGGATGTTGGGGACAGCACAAATACCCAGGCCCCGGGTCATTGGAATTAACCAATGAAGGTTAAAATCCCCGTCCCGGCCGGGAATTGAACCCGGGACCCTCTGAACCGAAGGCCAGTACGCTGACCATTCAGCCAACGAGTCGGACAGTCAGAAAGTATTTCACTGAGATTCCATATTAATCGCATTATTGCACGTAGCTCTTTTATCCCCTACTCCCCATTATATTTCACCTCTTCAGGTCTAATTTAATACTGTATATTGCGGCTGCATCATGACAATGTAGTTTCTCTACCATTCGTCTCACTTCCTCGATCGTTATTTGACTACCTTGGTTGTTCTGCTCGCCGTGAACTCGATTGATCTTGACTTCAACAGAAATATTTTCTTTTAATTGAGGAGAGTAAATTTTTGTTCGGTCCAGTGATTCCCGGAGTGTACAATACGTTCAAGTGATTTGTTCAATACACAATTTATTTCCCTCTTTCCTCCCTAAGATTTTTATAACTGCCAAGAAACGTTTCCCTGCCGACTAACCAAGCCATTCTCGGTTATTACCAAAATCACGGAACAATTTCTTCTTGGACTCTACAATTGTTTATTTCGATCTGTTTCTTTCCTCATCAAGTTCATGTCTGCAGACATTCTTGACATTCCTCCTTGTGTTTACAAGCTACCCTAACTTCTACATTCCACCAAGATGGTAGATTTTTCCCAACCTTACACACAGTTCTTCCTTGCCGTCTTGCCTGGAATAATTTACCAATTTACTAATTTGGCCTTGCTCGTAGCGTGTTAACACGAAACTGTTGACAGGAGAGCTAGGCTAAGGCAGAGGTTGATTCACCTCAGATGTGAGAGAGTGATGAGGACGGGCAGTAGAATCTATCCACGGTGTTCCCTGCCTGAACAGTGGACCATAATAATCATCATCATCATGATCATTTTACAGCTCCAGTTTCCCGGATGTGGTGTACAAGCGCTAGCCACATCTTTCTGTCAAAGTATAGTAGGCCCAATATATTCCATGTCATGTCAGGAACACCCTTCTACCATATGTGACAATAGACGGTACTGTCTGGCCAAGAGTTGGGCGGCTAGTACAAAACACGAGAAAGTAAGGGAGAACCAGTGTCTAAAGCCTCTGTATAGGATATGACACACACATTCACCAAAACGTTGCTACCTTGCAGGTGTGGCTAAGGAAGATTATCCCGACAGAAAATTCTCTGCAGTGTTGAGTTGATGAGTTCATTGCTTTGAAAACCGAACAAGCCTTGGGTGCGAAATAGGGGACCAAAATGTGTAAATTTCTCTCCCCTCGTGATTCTCTGGTTGTAAACGTCATTTGCTGACTTCAGGACATCTATCTGAATGAATTTACGCCCGGATCCCATGATAATGGGTTGAAACCAAGGAAAGACAGTCTTATTTTTGAGGTATGGTAGACAGTCGACTTTTAGATTAAGGAATATCAACAGAGTTTTCAAAACTTCGGATAATGGAAGCATTTTAGAGGCATATTTTTTCACAAATTATTTCACACTTTATGCTCTTACATGCACATTGTGAACGAAAACTATTGTATGTTGAGCGGAAAATTCAAACGCGACTCTGCTTGTGATTTACTGTAAATAGTAGCTCAATATATTTACTAAAACCAAACGGAACACAACAGCCCGGAAACTACCCGAGTCTACCAAACAACCGCTGCTCAGCTTCCTGTGGTCGGCACGACTAATCCTCTTTTCTAGGCCGGAGCCAATATTTCACCACCCCATAGCACCTCAATTGTGATCACGTAGGCTGAGTGGACCCCGATCGAACCTTCAGATCCAGGTAAAAATTCCTGTCCTGGCCGGGAATCGAACACGGTAAGAGGCGGGGCAGGTTCAGGTATACTAAAACATGCTCTATTGTCTTTATTGACATGAAGAAAATCCCATAGCTTAAATTATTTATTTTCCCAAATATTTAAGATATAATGAAATAACGGAAACTATGTCGTTACTGCCCTGATGGAGCTACGCCTGCTATGCGACTGCTGCTCCAACTGAAGGCATGTAGATCAGGAAGTAATAGGTCTTCGCGACAGTTATTATTGACTTCGTTGACGCGAGGCCACGTTAGCACCTCGAACTAGTTCTTAGATGTTGGTGTGGGCGGTGTCTGCTGCATGACGTAAGAGGTAACTAAAAGAGGTACCAGAGGCTCTCAATTTGACAGCATGGGTTAGCGACTACGATTCCTCTACCAGAGTCTAGCATTGTGTCAGTCTCCTCATTTTCATCTCTCCTATCCGACCTCTCTTTGTTCAACTTTTGTTCTCTTCCGACACCGACGGTATTAGGTTTTCAAGGCCTAGGGATTCTTTCATTGTATCGCCCCTCATGGTCCTTCCCCTTCTTTCCCATTTTTCCCTCTGATTAGTGTTCAAAAGAAGATGGTTGCCCAGTTGTACTTCCTCTTAAAACAATAACACTGATATGCAACGATTTTGCTACAGAGAAACTGTTTATATTTGCCGTATAGGAAGTTAACAACTTTTTTGAAATTCATGAAAATGTCTAAATACTGAAATTAATATACAACTCTACATCAATTATACTATTATTTTTGAGTTAAATCTGGTGCTTTAGACATAATGGAATCACCGAAATCTTATAAAACATCTGTAAAAATTAAGAACAAAGTATCGTAAAATATTTTTTCCTGCTTAATATTGCAAGCACACTTGAAAAAAAGAAAACACTCTACATTTTTATGAATACCATTCCTTGAAAGATTTCATTAAGGTACTAAAATGATGGATACCAGGGCAATTGAAATAATTTTAGCGGATTGTTGCCAGTCCTTAAAGAAGTAAACATCTCCAAGTCACGGCAGGACAATAAAACGGCGCAAAATTTCGACAAAGTGAACATCTGATTGGCTGTAAGTAATTTTTATCAACATTATTCAACATTTTATAGTTCATTCTATACACTAGAATTTTATATTGCGGTGTTAAAACACGTCTAAAGAAATAATACACCTAATTTGATGTTATTGAAATTCTTGTCCAATTGTATAAATTCTTCGTTATTGTTTCTAAAAATTTCATAAAACGTTATATGATAGATAAAATATGAGTAGTGACTTGAATTGTGTAACACTCAAGACCTAAGCAGTAATTTCAAGTATATTGTCTTATTATATTACAGGTAGACAATTTGTTTAATGATGAACATTGACGATTTTGACGTTTTCTTTCAATTTCCTTTTCAATATTACACAATATCTGACGTGATACAGAAAATCTGAACACAGGTATAGGTTCAGGACACTTTAGTTAACAGGATTCAGTAATATTTTCTCTCATAGCAGGAAAGAAACTTGAAATGCATATCAATGTAACCACTACGACCATCAGGTTGATGTAAGATTTCGTGGCATAGCCGATAACCGAAACCGAGACCTCCGGTAAGAGGCAGGTTCTCTAACCAAAGACTCCAGCGCCGGGTATTTAACGGAATATCCTCTACTAAATCAGTTCAATTGGATGGAAAACATAGCCAAACCTTCACTAGGTTGACCACGAGGGAAAATTTACGACAGTGTTCACTCTTTTGAGTGGGATATAACAAATATAGATATTCCAATTGACGTGAGAGGATTTTAAAATATTTTTTTCAACCTGGTTTACATTACAACAACACGGATAGGTCTTATGGCGATGATGGGATTAGAGAGGGCTAGGAGTGGATAGGAAGCGGACGTGGCCTTAAGTAAGGTACGGTCAGGTGTGAAAATGAGAAACAATGGAAAACCATCTTCAGGGCTGCTGACAGTGGAATTCGAACTCACTGTTTCCCGAACGCAGGCTGACAACAACCTCAACCAAATCACACAGCCACTTGCTCGCTAAATGAGAGGAAGATAGCGTATTCACCCGCCACTCCACCGGGGGTGAAATTCTTTCCAGTACGATAAGAATTTCAATAAATATTAGCTCATGCCTTCTTTCGCACGAGGCATCCGTAGTATTCAGCGCTCCTTGCGGACGGTACATGAAGCTTGTCAGTATGAGGGTAGCTGGGGGAAACAACACTGCTCATGGCAATAATCAAGCGAAGAAGCGCTAGTAATTACTTAAAACTTCCTAATCTGTGTATCCTATTCATAATCTAGAAGGAACAAACATGAAAGTAGCGGAAATTATGGCATGTACAGACAAGTAGAAACGATGGCAGGAGGATAATAGGAATGAGGAGATAAATGATAAATTAGAAATCAACCCTGTCATGATTTGTTTTAAACTATTTGCTTTACGTCGTACCAACACAGAAGGATCTAAATGGCGACGATAGTGTGGAAAGGGCTTGGAATTGGAAAGAAGCGACCGTGGCCTTAATTGAGATACAGGTCAAGGTGTGAAAATGGGAAACCGCCGACAGCCGTCTTCAGAGCTGCCGACAGTGAGGTTCGAAACTCCTTATCTCCCAAATGCAAGCTGATAGCTACGTGACCGAAACCCGGCAGCCACTTGATCGTTTTCTGTGGATAAATATGTATTCAGTTTCAATTTCTTCTAACTTGCTTCACATCTTCTTTCTTTGCATCTCTCCCTTAAGATAGCGTATGATAACTTGTTTGTTAATATAGGATATCACCTATAAGTTTAAATTTGAGGTTGATCGCTCAAGTAGATTATACACAAAACAAAATACAAAGACAAAAATAGACACGAAAGAAAACAGCAAGCAGAACAGACCAACATTCAGATTAGCAATAAAGTGTTAGTTCTTATTAAGGAAGGTTTTCTTCACACACTGGCATTAAAATTATCCTTTCTGACCATTTTATGACGTCCTCGAATTTTTGAAAGTACTTTTCAAATCCATTTAGCAACTGGGGTCGTTTACCACGGTGTTAAAAATCCCAAAGGAAAAGCATAGTAACAATGAGTCTTTTTCAGCCAGGAGATCTAGGAGTTTAGGGAGGAGAATTCCATTAAACAATACCTGCCGCGAGGCACGCGTGACCCAGCGCTAATAAGGGAGACACTCGACGTAGCGGGCGACCTTCACCAACGCCTGCCAGTACAATATGTGGATGCGCCCAGCATTCCATGGCTCACTGCGAGTCGTCTCCCTTCCAAAGCGGCCATGAACATGCGGCATCTTCCGGCATCGTACTTGATAGAGTACCGCCACCGGAAACCAGCTCCTTCATTTACTTTCAATTAGTGCTTCTTCACACGAATCTCAATTCCGTTAGCGTACAAGGTGTTTTACAATGAGTTGCCAAGCCTATCAGTATACTCAATGAATTTATTACATTGTTATCTTCGTTCTTCAAAATAGCCTTTTTTACAATTTCATGAGGTCCATACTTAACGGCCTAGTTTTGCCATTCTATGCCCCTCCTGACGCCAATCCAATGTGGTCGGATTATTCGCTACTGCGTGTTTCTGTGATGGTTGGCGTGTTGAATGTATACGGGGTTGTATATCAAGACGAGAAAAACACCTAGTCCTGGAACCACAAAAGTTAACCATAGCGATTAAAATCCTTGGTATAGGCGGGAATCGAAGGCGTTGCCCTCTGAAGGCCAATACGCTGCCCATTCAGCGAAGAGTGGCTGGATATTATTGGATTATACCAGTTGGCCTGTCAGCGCCGGACATTCTACTTACAAGTGACCCGCTTTCACTAGTGATGGGTGGGATGTCTAGTAAGAGGGGTAATAATACTGCTTGAAGTCGGATTATATTAGAATACGAAGAGGTAACAATTGCATGACCGCTCGCTTCATGTTCCTCAGTGCTACCCCTGCGTTAGTAAGCCTCATTTTCGAACGCACAGCAATAGGCAGCAACTCCACAGTTGCTGTCAACATATCGGCAATGGCTGATGTGTTCAGCAACGACGAATACACAGACATCATTTTATTTTAATACAATTTAAATATGGTCAGAATGCAACCGAAGCTATGCACAGGAGTTTACAAATCGCCGTCTGCATTCAGTACACGTATTTCTCCGAACAGAGATGCAACTAAGAGCTGATGGATCATTCAAGGTATATTACAAGCAACTCTTTGGTCTCTACATGTATCAATTAATGAGTTATTAAACTGTATTTTCTACATCACTGGCGTGTTTAGAAAATGCACCCTGTTACAAAAGGTGTGTAGTAAAATGACTGCTATAATTTGTTTCACGACCGAAATGTAGCATGTTGTAGCACTCCTTTGTAAGTCAGTGATCAGGCATCACATTCATCACTAATGCATGCGGGTCACTTCCAATGCTTACTTCTGCCTGTCATTCGCAGTAATATTGAGAAAACGGAAAAGTTTCAACAGCTGAAATTGGTACCAGTTGTAGATTGTTGTATCTACTGTACAGGAAAATCACAATGAACCTCCCACGACCGCGACTTTTATACTTTTAAAAGAAAATACGGTTTTTTAGCAAAGTTACTGTCTAACTCGCCATGATGATGTAGGTTCACAGCTATATACTGTATATCGACATGAGATCGAACTGCGTACATCGTGACTGCAAATAGTGTATTTGAAGGAAACGGCAAGGTCCTAAAGGTTGGAACTGGTACCAGATATGGGTTACAGGAACAATGCATGGTCGTTAAGTAATCAAGCATAAATAGGCTGACACTGTGGTTAGCCGGTTCGAGTCCTGTTGGGCGAAATTTTTTTACCATCAGAATGTTGGCCGGCATGGTAGGAGAGGTGGTAGTACTGTACAGTATACATTTTTTTATCACTACATTGCGTTCCAAAATCCTGGGTTAAATACCAAACCTTTTCACAGTGTTCATATGGAGAAAACTACAAAGAACCTCTCACGACCACGAGTTTTTTAAGAAATATGTGTTTCTCTCAGCGAAGTTACAGGGGTGATGACGATCATACTTGAACTATTAAGTAAAAAAATACTATAATTGCGTGAACTGAATGAAACACACCATCTCCGCGTTTCTCCCTTGCAAACCACGTGAGATTGCCGCGGTGGAGAGGCTTGCGCGTCCCAATGAAACAGATAGCCGAGCAGCAGGTGCAACCATATCGGATGGGTTTCTGTTGAGGGACCAGACTAAAGAATAGTTCATCGGAAGGAGGGTAGCAGGCTTTAGGAAGTTGTAAAGGCAGCAGTCTTGATGGTTGACTGATACGGCCTTGTAATAATACTCAACATGGCTTAGCTGTGTTGATGATACTGCTACACGACTGAAAGCAACGGGAAAGTACAGCCTAACTAACTCCTGAGAACATGCAGCTCTCTCTGTATGGATGATGTACTGATGATGGCTTTCTCGCAGGTAAAATATTCCGGAGGTAAACTAGTCCCCCATTCGGATCTCCGGGTGGGCACTACACAAGAGGGGGCGATCATCAGGAAGAGGGATACTGACATTCTGCGAGTCGGAGCGTGGAATGTTAGAAGTTTGAATCGTTGTGGTAGGTTAGAAAATCTGAAAAGGAAGATGGATAGACTAAAGTTAGATATAGTTGGTATAAGTGAAGTACGTTGGCAGGAAGAACAAGATTTTTCGTCAGGCGACTACAGAATTATCAACACAAAATCAAACAGGGGAAATGCAGGAGTTGGTTTAATAATGAATAAAAAATAGGGTAGCGGGTAAGCTACTACGACCAGCATAGTGAAAGAATTATTGTCGTCAAGATAGACACCAAACCAATGCCCACCACAATAGTGCAGGTCTATATGCCTACTAGTTCAGCGGATGATGAGGAAATCGAAAGAATATATGAAGAGATATAGATTTAATACAATATGTAAAGGGTGGCGAGAATCTAATTGTGATGGGAGACTCGAATGCAGTAGTAGGCCAAGGAAGAGAAGATAATACAGTAGGAGAATTCGGACTGGGACAAAGAAACGAAAGAGAAAGCAGGCTGGTTGAATTCTGCACTGATCATAATTTATTCCTTGCCAATACTTGGTTCAAACACCACAAACGATGACTGTATACGTGGACCAGACCTGGAGACACTGGAGGGTATCAAATAGACTTCATTATGATTAGGCAGAGATTCAGAAACCAGGTGTTGGATTGCAAAACTTTCCCAGGAGCAGACGTGGACCCTGACCACAAATTGTTGGTCATGAAATGCCATCTGAAGTTCAAGAAAGTGAAGAAAGTAAAGAATGCAAAAATATGTGATCTAGACACGTTGAAAGAAAAGAGTATGAAGGATTGTTTCAAGGAACATGTTGAACAAGGGATAAATGAAAAGGCTGAAGGAAACACAATAGAAGAAGAGTTGATATTCATGAAAAATGGAGTTAGTAGGGCTGCTGAAGAAATGTTAGGAAGGAAAAAGAAGCTCAGCTAAGAAACAGTGGATAACTCAGGAGATATTAGACCTGATTGATGAACGAAGAAAATACAAGAATGCTAGAAATGAAGAGGGCAGGAAAGAATACAGGCGATTAAAGAATCAAGTGGATAGAATGGCTGAAGGAGAAGTGCAAGGATGTCGAAGGTTGTATGGTCCTGGGAAAGGTAGATGCTGCATACAAGAAAATTAAGGAAACATTTGGAGAAAGGAAAGGTGTATGAATATTAACAGCTCAGATGGAAAGCCACTTCTAGGGAAAGAAGACAAAGCAGAAGGATGGCGGGAGCATATCCAACAGTTGTATCAAGGTAAAGATGTAGATAATTTCGTTCTGGAATATGAAGAGGCTGTTAATGCTGACGAAATGGAAGATCCAATTTTGAGATCAGAGTTTGACAGAGCTTTGAGCGACCTAAATATGAACAAGGCACCTGGAATTGATGACATTCCCTCTGAATTACTGACTGCCTTAGGAGAAACCAGCATGGCAAGGTTATTCCATTTAGTGTGTAAGATGTATGAGACAGGAGAAGTCCCATACGATTTTCGGCAGAATGTTGTTATTCCTATTCCCAAGAAAGCCGGTGCTGACAGGTGTGAAAACTATCACACCATTAGTTTGGTATCTTATGCCTGCAAAATTTTAACACGCATTATGTACAGAAGAATGGAAAAAAATAGTTGAAGCTGAGTTGGGAGAAGATCAATTTGGCTTCAGAAGAAATGTAGGATCACGTGAAGCAATCCTGACTTTACGTCTGATCTGAATGGATCGAATCAAGAAGGACAAGCCCACGTATCTAGAAAAGTTATTCCATAATGTTGATTGGAGCCAGCTCTTTAAGATTCTGAAGATGATTGGGATCAGATACCGAGAATGAAGAATTATCTACAATCTGTTTAAAAATCAGTCTGCAGTGATAAGAATCGAGGGCTTTGAAAAAGAAGCAGCAATCCAGAAAGGAGTGAGGCGCGGCTGGAGTTTGTCTTCCTCCGTTTCAATGTTTACATAGAACAGGCAGTAAAGGAAATTAAAGAGGAATTTGGAAAGGGAATCACAGTCCAAGGAGAGGAAATCAAAACCTTGAGATTTGCCTATGGTATTGTTATTTTATCTGAGACTGCAGAAGATCTCGAGCATTTGCTGAATGGTATGAACGAAGTCTTGGGTAAAGAGTACAAGATGAAAGTAAATAAGTCCAAAGCAAAAGTAATGGAGTGCAGTCGAAAGAAGGCGGGTGATGCAGGACATATTAGATTAGGAAAGGAAGTGCTAAAGGAAGTAGATGTTACTTGGGTAGTAAAATAACTAACGATGGCAGAAGTAAGGAGGACATAAAATGCAGACTAGCACAAGCAAGGAAGAACTTTCTTGAGAAAAGAAATTTGATCACTTCGAACATTGATATAGGAATTAGAAAGGTGTTTTTGAAGACTTTCGTGTGGAGCGTGGCATTGTATGGAAGTGAAACATGGACGATAACTAGCTCGGAAAGAAAGAAAATAGAAGCTTTTGAAATGTGGTGTTACAGAAGAATGCTGAAGGTGAGATGGATAGATCGAATCACGAATCAAGAGATACTGAATCGAACTGGTGAGAGGAGATCGATGTGGCTAATTTTGACGAGAAGAAGTGATTGAATGATAGGACACATCTTAAGACACCCATGACTTACGCAGTTGGTTTTTGAAGGAAGTGTAGGTGGTAAGAACGGTAGGGTTAGGCTAACGTATGAATATGACAAGCAGATTCGGGCAGATGTAGGATGCAGTAGTTAGGTAGAAATGAAAAGGTTAGCACAGGATAGGGTGGCATGAAGGGCTGCATCAAAACCAGTCTAATGACTGATGACTCAAACAACAACAACAATGTTGGCCGGCAGGGTAGGAGAGGTGGTAGTACAGTACAGTATACATTTTTTAATCACTACATTGAGTTCCAAAATCCTGGGTTAAATACCAAACTTTTTCACAGCGTTCATATGGAGTATGTATCCTTTACAAGAAAAATACAAGGAACCTCTCACGACCAGGAGATTGTTTCTCTCAGCGATGTTATAGGGGTTACAAGAACAATGACGATCATACTTGAAGTATTTAGTGAAAAATACTATCATTGCGTGAACTGAATGAAACACACCATCTCCGCGTTTCTCCCCTGCGAACCATGTGACCTTGCAGCGGTGGGGAGGCTTGCGCGTCCCAGTGAAGCAGATAGCCGAGCCGCAGGTGCAACCATATCATCTCTGCGTTTCGCACAGCCCGCATGGTGGCGATGGTCGTTTAGGCGTACGGGCTAAATGAGTGGACACCGTTGTTAGACGGTTCCAGACCCGTTGATCGAAAATTAATACAATTAGAACGTTGATTGGCGGGGTAGGAGAGATGGTGGTATACATTTTCTAATCACTAGATTGCGTGCCAACAGCCTGGATTCAATTCCAAACTTCTCCGCAGTGCTCATGCGGAGTGAGGGCATATGACACTTGTTGATGCTGATTCGTCCGTCCGATGGTTACGTTAAGCCTTGAGCAGAACATTTGGTGCTATTAGACAGGGGTAGGCTATGTGTTGGCAGAAGCTTCGCCCTCTCTCTTCCTATCACGTCATTCATTTTATCTGATTAACTCCTCTGATGTGGTTGACGTCAGGAAGAGCATCCGGTCGTAAAAACTAGCTACCAAGATTCTCATCTCGCTTCATACCCGTATGGGTTGACAATAAAAGTTTGGCGAATTACACCTTAACAAATGTTGATCTTGGATGCTTCATTGTAGGTTTCCTTCGGTAGAGACATGTTTCGGCTGAGATGGCATTTCGTATGCTTGGTTGTTCTCGATAAAATGTCTCTCATTCAAAGAGGTGAGGCTGTCATTTTGTTGCACATAACAACATTTACGTCAGCTATTGGCATAAGACTGAACCAAGTTTTACTCTGGTTTGAAGCTTTGGAGTTTGGACTTTCGATTTAATTCAACTAGCTATTCGTCCACAGAAATACGCCAGGAGAAATCTGTAGGGAGAACATGACGTCCATGAAAGCATGAGGTCTCACATGAAAATAATTTTCGATTGTCAAATGTTGTATGACTTTCGTGTGTTAAATTTCAAGTGAGCAGACCATCCATTCTACTAGAGCTCCATGGGGAGGGCAAAAAGAGTGAACAAAGGCAACGGTGGCAAATATAAAATATGTAATTACAGAGTCAGACAAATGAAGCTAAAACGGCACGTTTGGAGAAATATGAATGTCAGAAGGTGCGGAATAAAACAAAAGGCTAAGTTAATGATATGGGAAGTGACAACCATGGCTTCCCATTACGCTCTTTCCGCAATAAATCAGCTACTTACAATAACAATCCACCTTTCGGTAGAAAAGTAATCTTGCTTGGTACAGACTTCCGACAGTGCCTCGCAGTAATTCCTCACTGTCACAGAACTGCTGTTATCCAGTTAAGTTTTAAATATACTACATTATGGCTCAAAATGAATAGTTAACTTCATTGAAGGGCTTGTACACCAGGACAAATGCCACTATCGGGGTTCAAGGAAACCGGATTTCAAAACATTTCTACGAGATTCACTAGTTTCTTTTCATCCAGTGAGAGTAGCAATTCTTTGCCCAAGAGACAAACAAGTTAACATCATCAGCCAATAGGTTCTGAATAACTTCAAAGATGACCACATAACGTACATTACTATAGAGTGCGATGATGTTAATGAAGTTTATAAAGCTGGATTGTGCAATGGAACGAGATTGAATATACGGAAACTGGACAAAAATATGTTTCATGCAGAAATTCACACGGGCTCAGCTTCAGAAAGAAGGTGTTTTATTCCAATAATAGATTTAGCACCTGTGAATGTGGGAATACCATTCGTTCTTAAATGGAGGCAATTTCCTCTCAATTTAACCTTCTCTTTCACAATGAATAAGCCACCAGGACAAATTTTAAGGCTGGGATGAACCTCTCCACTTCAGTGTTTTGGACATATTGTACATAGCTTTTTTAAAAGTACTCACATCCATATACTTCTAAGTACAACTCCAAGTTACAATTGCAGTCAATATGGTTTGTAAGGAAATACTAAAATACTTTCTTTGATTCCACTGAAGTGCCGCATAAAACCTGGAAAGTGTAACATGTATACATAAGCTATATTATAGTCCATTTAGAATTTCCAATTGGGCTACTTTATAGTTAGCAATTTTGACAGTCGAAGAAAGGCTTACGTACAACTAAGTACGGTCTGCAGGTCCAGCTGGTTTATACCCAGTAATCAAGTTACACCTAATCTTTATAACCTTTGAAACTCGTAATGCATTCTCTATTTGGCTGTTAAATTTCACTCTCCCGGTTTAATAATATGGTGCTTACCAGGGTCAATAAATTCTAGTAATCTCAGTTGGTTTGGGATGCTTACCTAAATTATAGACTATCAAAAGTTAATTCCTTTCCCTTATTGGTGTACTGTGCAGGTTACACTATCCCACTTACTTTTCTCTCAAGGAAAGCATTTAACATTAAATAACCCATTCTCATTTTTAATAGATGTGTGCGTCGTTTGACGTTGTAGCGAAAAGAAACACAACAGCTTCAGGTCCTACTTAACAGACAGTTAGAAGATTTTATGACCAGGAATATTCCGTTAGAAAAAATACATTGTATTTAGAATACTAACATCATCAAAATATATAGTAGTCTCCCATACAATACAATTCAAATGCCTTAATTTAAAAGTTGTACAGTATTTACATCAACTTTAAATTAACAGGTAATTCTGATATTCATCCAAGAATTCTTCAGCCCAAGAAATCAACCAAACTTCTCAAATCCTTGCAATGAATTGCCTAAACATGTACAAATGGAACGCCCATCGAAAACGAAGGTTGAGGTAAGAATGCACTTGTTTAAAAGGAGTAAAGTTAAAGTTATGACATTGGCCCAGATTTGTATATTTAGTTGGTTCTTATATTGTCACAAATGCACATTTCCTCATATACTGAAACTTATTTAACTTATGTGTCCCATCTATATTGCTCTCTAAACAGTGCATTTGCTTATGTAAATCTACCTTTAGAAAGAATAAAACATAATTTCTTCCCAACATTACTCACATGTATCTGACCAATACTGAATATTTTTATAACTCCCCAAGGGAATACTTGTCTCTTACAAAAGCTTTTTCCAATGCTAATTTAATAAGTCTTTTTGTGCCCCGCAACCGCACAAGTGTTCCAGCTATAAGATTAATATTTACATGTAACCCACGCAAGTCGAATGTCAGACAAGGGAAATGCAATCAGCAATCCCTCAATTCATTGAAAATAATGAGTAATGAACAAATATATTTTATATAGCAGGGATGCCAACCTATGACACGCGAACACAAATTCAGTGGCACACCACACAACATATTAAAATACGTGGATGTTTTTACATGTAGGCTAATAAAAATGTCGGAAATCTAGGAATATACCATATTTTAATATTACGCTTTAATAAAGAAGTATGTCTCAGTTCCATGGCCATACTTTCTACAAATTTTATTAGGTTAAAGCAAAAATATACTTTATTCATAAAATGTACCCGTTTGTTTAAATGTAATTTTCAATTATGTTTGCAAACTAAAGTCATGAAACAGTCGAATGGATTTAAATTTAGTGCAATCTAATGAATAAATGTCTCTGTAACTTGGACAGTATTTGAGTTAGAATGATGAAACTTTGCACATTGATTTAAACTGCATTATTCTTTGCTATAAACAGTAATTAATTAATTAATTTAGATAACATTATTTTGTGAATTTTTTCAAATTTAAATTTCGGTCATATTCATAAACCTTTTTCTCAGCAACGCCGAGCTTCAGGACCTTGTATATATTTTACTTATTTTTAAGAACTTGATTATTAAATTCATGCAGACGTTTTAATTTTATACCTACTTCAAATTTTAAAAATAAATATTCTTTTCAATTTCACAACATCACAAACAATATATATACTCTGAAGTCTATAAAACGCCACATTATTAATTCCCTTGCAGGAACATTTGTAAAAGTGTTTAGCCTACCTTCTTATCAATTTTCACATTGAAATCTTTGGTAGTTCCAGAGAAAAGGGTACCTTTTCCATGGAAAATAGTAGTCTAGGAAATGACGATTTTATTTCACTACACAAAACCTCACAGTGTATCTCTGAAATAAAAACAAACTTTCCGTGGTAATCGTCGTGCTTGACCAACTGAAATGACGCTTCACAGGCTTCTTTAATACTTCTAAGTGTGATACCGTCAACTGCCTGAAAAAACAGACGTAAAGAGTTCAGTGACAATGAAAAACTGCAATTATAGGTTATCAAAAATGAAGGGGGGCGTTGCAACTAACGCGCAAGTAATAGGAATTTAGTGCAATTAGATAGTGAATTCCACTAAAATCCTTTGGCAGATTCCCTACATAATAAGCTAGCAATTTCAGCGACTACAAAACAGTCATAATTTTGAAGGATTTCGTACAATTGTCCCCTTAAAGGAATTTTTTTGCAAGTTGTTTTACGTCGCGCCGACGGCGACAATGGAGAGGAAAGGTTTAGGAGTTGGAAGGAAGCGTCTGTGGCCTTAATTAAGGTACATCCCCAGCATTTGCCTGGTGTGAAAATGGGAAACCACGGAAAACCATCTTCAGGGCTGCCAACAGTGGGATTTGAACCAACTATCTCCCGAATACTGGATACTTAAGCGACTGCAGTTATCAAGCTCGGTTAAAGGAAAATAACCGGTGGCACACTACACAGTAAAAAGTAGGCTAATACACAGATCCTTTGTTGACTCGCTAGTCGGTCTAGGCTTTTGTTGACAACTCAAGCGAATGTAAACTAACAGAAATGAAACAAAAGCATTTTGAGTATAATTTTTCGACCACGTATGTAATGTATTTTAACGGTTCCATGCAAGCTCACCTACGGAATTTTCACACGAGTGAATTCTCTCGATGTGTTTGTACTCAATTGAGAATACACAAAGTTAACCAAAACCAAATATTGAGTGTTCACCCAATAAATTTCTTAGGACAAGCGCGCAAATATTTATTGAGCCACTCGTTGTCCTTGTACTCATCATAGCGAGATATTGAAATGTATAGACTGAAGTTTAAATTTTATATTTTCTTTTGTGCGTATGTATGACCAACATCTAACTTCTGAGCTATTGTTTGAATATCAGCCTTCTCCTTCTAAAGAGACTTGAATGTTTCTGAATATCTATGTCATTTGATGCTTTGAAACCTGTTGTGCCACTCCTCTGTCCGAGGTCTATCAGATCGAGCTGCTTCAGGATGATTCCACGGTATTGCTGGAAACCAAATCTGAGTAGCAGCAGTTTATCCAATATTACGTTTTCTGAAAATGTTTAACGAAATTCTGTATTTCCCTCGACGAAATATGTTAGATATACCTGCTATGATCACAAATACTAGTGCTAATATCTCAGTGAATGAATTGTCTGCATCCATGTAAAAAAACAAAAAACCTGTACCGGGTGAGTTAGCCGTGCGGTTAGGGCGGCGCAGCTGTGAGCTTGCATCCGAGAGCTAGTGGATTCGAACCCCACTGTCGGCAGCTCTAAAGATGGTCTTCCGTGGTTTTCCATTTTCACATCAGGCAAATGCTGGTGCTGTACCTTAATTAAGGCCACGGCCGCTTCCTTCCCGTTCCTAGGCCTTTGCTATTCCATCGTCGCCGTAAGACCTATCTGTGTCAAATAGCAAAAAAAAAAAAAAAAAAAAAAAAATAAGAGAAGTGTACCTCCACGAATTCCTTTTGGCGAATTTTCGTTTCATTGAACTTACATCGTGTGACGTGCTCCGAACCCACATTATCTCGCAAGTAAGTCTTTCCAATCGACACCCTAGTTATCGAGATGAGCCTTGGTGGTCAGTGTATCAGGAGGCCCAAGAGGAGGGATAACTTGACCTCAGTAAATTAAAGACGTAAATACAATTGATTGCTTTATGGCTTTTTAAATGTTGAATATGTTCATAGGCATTTTGATTTTTCGCTGTTCAAATTGTCTCTGGGTCCATTTCAATGCTCCACATTATTCTACTAGGCCGCAGAAAACACAGATTTCTTTGGCACGATCAGTTGCTGAGTTTAATTAAATGTGTCACCTGAGATCTGTCACCCGCCGTTCGGCTCCATGGCTAGGTGGTTAGCGTGCAGGCCTTTGGTAACAGAGGTCCCGGGTTCGGTTCCTGGCGGGGTCGGGAATCCTAACCATAATTAATTTTGCTGGCACTGGGGCTGGGTGTATGTGTCGTCTTCATCAACATTTCATCCTCATCACGGTGCGCAGGTCGAATAAGGGCGTCAAATCAAAAGACTGCATCCGGCGAGCCGAACTTGTCCCCGGACACTCCCGGCACTAAAAGCCATACGCCATTTTTGTTTCACCTGCGAATATCACAAGAACATGGAGTGTGAATTGAACTACTTTAAAACTTGAACATTTTTAGTAGCTTTGACGGATTTGAAGACATCGATCAACAACTCCATCTCAGATGACTCTGGCATTGCTTCCACTTATTCGCGCAAGTCTCCTCACATTCAACATTTCTGTTCGACTTCCCTCGGTTAACTCATTTTCTCCTAGGACTTGCGTGTTGTTAGGTTTCCGAGGGCTAGAGAGTCCTCGACTTTGACGTCCTTCACGGCGCTTTCTGTCCTTTACTGATACCCTCATTCTGCCCAGTTGAGCTTTCTCCTAACACTACAACTCTGTCACAGCTCAAAACTCACTCCACATTGACACTACACTTGACCAAGGAAATGTTTTGTCAAGTGCTTTGTCCGGAGAGGGCCAATCTAAAGAATAGAGATATGAACGGTGAGAAAGGAGACTGGAAGCATGTGAGAAGTGGGTAATGGTGGGCAATGGGAAAGGTAATCTGGGAGAACAGAGCGGGAAAGATAGAGGTTCTAGAAATAATTGTAGACACGAGACGATTGCTACAAGTTATATGAAGCAAGAAGAAAAACTGTGAGACTGCTCTATAGTAGAAGGCTTAGTGGGTGGGAATAGAGAAAATCTTCTGGTATGGGCTAGATTTATTTTGTTACTTTCATTGATCTGTCTCTGTCTTATCCTTGGCTTTGACAATATGAAAGTGACTGAGGTATGAGCGATGCTAGTAATGCCATTCCTCCTGCAGCCAGTCCCTCCTATGAATGGTGTGAAAATGTTGCTCATAGGGCCGGTTGGTGCATGCAATTCAGTGGGCTTGGCAGACTGATATGTAATAGAAACTTCTGACTCGGTGAGGAAAGCAACGGGAAACTATCTCACTCCTCATTGCCCTCGTACGCCTCTTCAGTAATGCCTAGGCCATCAACGACAGCTGAAGGCTGAGCTGTTGAGGATCCAACCAGTCTCAGGGCTGAAGACTGACTATACACACATACAATAGAGAAAGAGGATGGAGTGGATATCACATGAGGTATAAAATGAAAATAGAATGAAGCTACGTCAAAATTAAGAGACTGTCAGCTGATACAATTGCCTGCCCCAGGGAAAAGTGATTATTTTCACAGGCAATGAGCCTCCTCTTGTGAACATTATATCAAACAGATCTTTATTACGGAATGCAATAACTCTTCATGGTGTGAAGCACTCATTTATTCCGAAGACGACAGGACGGTTTTGTTATTTCGCCAGCACGGAGCGCTGCTGCTGCACCCTACAAAAAAGTGACCTCGATATCGTCACGAAGTTGTCCATCTTGTCTGGAATGGTATTTGCTCGAGAGGTCAACAGCAATCGTGATTTAGCCTGATATGAATATCAAGTTGGCAAACAATAGTTATCCATTTGTAACCTGTGTATTGAAGTTCTAATATGCGCAGGTCGAAGTTGGAAATGCCACCGCATCAGAGACGGATGTGGCTGGGCACCGCACTGACCCTTGAACCCACACCTTGGCGCTTCTCAGAATATCGTTCACGCGAATGTAATTTGTTTTCTGGTAACAGCGAACTTGTCACTGCAGGGCTAAGAATACTGCTTCAGCCTGAAACAATGTTCCAGGTGATGACGAGGAGCAGCTTGAAGACAAAACACATCTTCTTACTTCTGAGAAAAAGAGGTTTGGAAATTTTGGGTTTTCCTGCTCTTAGAGTAAGAACATTTCTCTTTAAAACTGCGTAATGGGTTTCTTCGAGTATGTAGAATACCGGTGTACGGTATTGTGAAAATGTAAGGCTCTTGTTAGTAAACCGATGATGTGTGCTCATTAAGAGTCTTCATTCCCCACTCCCTCCACCATTTAGAGGGTCGCACCCTCTCTCAGGCCAAGAGATAAGTGAACTTTTTTTTTCTTCGCAAATTGACCACTCAGTTCTGAGTCCGATGTTGAGAACAGAAAACTAAGAATGTTCCATCAAAGTTTGTCATCAACGTTAAACCCATATTAAAGATACCCATGTGATTTTTTTATAATTCAACCGAGCGAGTTGGCTCTGCGGTTAGTGTCACGCAGCTGTGAGCTTCCATTCGGAAGATAGTGGGTTTGAGAATGTTTTAGAATATTTACAACATATTTTTTGAAATGTCAATTAATATAACCGTAAAAATGTGTGAGTGAATGTATGCTCCTCACATAATCGCATCTCATAATTACATCTCAGTAAAATTCAGGCGGAGTAACATCCAAACCACACTATACTTTAGTGAGAAACGCCTAGTCCTCGAGTTCTCTCTACAAGGGTAGACAGCATTAACAGTGTATAGAAAACCACTTGTTATTGTAGTAGAAAATTGTTCTCGAATCAGAAGTGTTAAAATGCACCACCCAGCTAAACCCTTGTTTCCCTATTCAGAGAAAGTTGGACAACTATAATTAATGCCAGACTCTGGTCGAGGTCCGCTAACTCAAAGCTCGGAAGTACCCCTTTTAGCCGTTTCTTACAGCAGTATTCCATCACCCTCTCACCTACAAAACGAAAAAAGGGAAAATACTACAGTCATTACATCACTCCACTAAGAGTAGAAAATTAGAAAGGGCGTCCAGTTATTTATAAAATGCAGATTAAGGGCAGTGGCAGCATCGGGGGCCCTAGCGCAGCCCTCCTCGAGTTATTCCCATAAGAGCCCGTGTATACGCAAGAGCCCCTGCGGCAGAACATACAGAGAAGCGAACAATAAAGGCCATCTAGAGTATATTCACTCAAAAAGACGTAAGTTGTATTTCTCATCAGGAAGTCAAACAATTTAAAAACGTGATTTTCACTTCTGAAGAACGAAATGACCCTGAGGTTCACTCAGCGTACCACAGAGCCAATGGCGTCCTGGCATACAGGCGATACTACTGTGTGTTTCATAACAAGTCGTGATCATGTCCATCTCACTTCACATTGACACCAGCCGAGTTTATTAGTAGTGGAAGTCTTTAGCTTCCAATCCATGGCCTGTACAGAGATGGTGTAGCCGTCCATGTAGAAAATCGACAGATTCCCCTGACTATGATTGACGCATCAACTTGTCTTTTGACAGGGAACGTATGTAGGCTACGCCCTGGATATCTACATCACTCAGAGGTCTTCAAATTTTAAGCGCGATTTTCTCGGAATATATTATTTTCCTTTACGGTCGCTCTTCCCGTGACCGTTCGCATATGAAAATAAAATACTTCAATAGACTGCAAATATATTAAAGTTTGCAAACACATTTCTAGCTGGTGAGGAACTAGACAGAACTCCTCAAGCCATTATGCTAAGAGAATAAATGGTAGGGCTGAGTCGAATGTACCATTCCAAATGTTTATCAGTTAACCTAGTTCTGTACTTATTTATCTTCAAGTTCATGATTCAAAATAAGGATTCAAAAATATAACTTAAAGTAAACGAGGCCTTCAAACGAAGTGCAAAAGCAGTTTTGTGTGGTGGAAAAACTGTAAATTAATGGTTCATTTATTGCTATGTGCTTAATTTGACGTTGGGATGTATGATGTTTAAAGGTGTCTAACATATAGGTCATCCGCCGCGTCAGGATACCCTAATCTTCTTCATGTTTATAACAACATCATGGTAACAGTTCGCCCTGGCAGCTCATCCTTACGACTCGCCAATAGAACGGAAAAATATAACAATCAGCGTACAGCACGGCCTCACACCATCGTACAAATGTGAGGAAATTGTATTTGTAGGCGCTGCAGATCCCGTTAATTCGCGAACATGAGAAATTCGAAATACACTACGAAATTCTCGTAGCGTTTGGGTGGGGAATTAGAATCTTTTCTGGTTTTTTCCCTCTCCGTGAATTCTTGCGATCTCCTAGAAAGCTACATTAATTTCTTCGTTATATGGAAAGCATCACATTCTCGCAGGAAAACCACAACCTTGAACTGAACGACGTTCATGCGAAAAATGACATTATTTCAACGTGGGCGCTGTGAAAGAGTCAAATGAAATTGAAATGCGTGAGAAAAATAGTTCAAACCTATTAAAATGTCCACTGTAATAATGTCCTATTCAGACTAAAATAAATTTGAAAGTGCAACTACTGTTTTCCGGATGAGTGCGCGATCTATCAGAGAAATGGAAATATACAGGCGTAATGTGCTGTCGACTGTATGAATGATGCAGAGTGGGTTTATCAAGTGTAGCATATAAAGCGAAGAAGTAATTGCTACATAATCTCAGTTAATACAGTAAACACTCAAAGTAGTTCCCTAGAGTGTCCACAACACTTTGCCAACCTTACTGCGAACATTTCTTTAAAATGGCAAGGGCGCATCAAAGATATTCAGCGTTTCTGCTGTGAAGAATGAATAAATAAGTCACCTCCCATTACTGTTTGAAGATCGAAGCTTCTTCGTTCCTTTTCATGACTGGCCATGAGTTTCACCGTATCGGGAGCGCTGGGTAACTGTGAGGTAAGACGTGAGGGACAGAGGGTTAGAGTGCGATTACAGTGGAGCGACTCTGAGCGAGCTGAGCACAGAGTACGAGAGCGGAGGAACCAACACTCTGTAATACGCATGTGTAATTTTACGGTGGAGCAGGTTGCTGTGTATAATACCTGTTGCTCTTAAGTTTGACCAGCGTAGCCGTGTAGATCTGTCAATCATCGATCGTTTGTGTTTGACACGCGGCTATCAGGGTCTTGGTTAGCAAAATCACCTAATATATCTCCAGAAAGAGATGTCGGGGTTGACAACCTATCACCTCCTTCGAGTGGCCATCACAGCCGCCGCCTACAACCTACACTTCACGAGACGGGTACGGAAGACCTGCCCCATCATTTGAGATTTGTTTTCCTTCCTCACCTGTCAGAGTAGTACTTATGAACATTATTTTCTCAGTGAAAAAATTAAATCGTACATTGTCAAAATAGCTGTTTTATGAGAAACTACCTGAATGCCCGATCTTCGCACGGGACGTTACGTCACATTTTATGTCTTAATCACAAAAAAGCCTTACTTTTCTTAATTAGCATGTAAGAAACACTTGAGCCGAACTTCCGATCTCTAGCTTCGTCGAAACTGTGGGATTTAGGTACATAGTATTTTCTAGAACATAATAGAATATTTTGAAAATCTTCTCGACGTAAAAGGAAATCTTCCTCTTGTCGCGAAACATCGAGCTTATGGGCAGGTGGAAAATGACGTTTGTTAAATTACGCTTGAGGAAATGGAAATCATGGTAAATAAATGGCTTCACTGAGTAGTAAGATTAGCATGGAGTGTATGTAAGGTGCCTTCAGGTTGGACAAAATCAGCATTGCACCTATTTATAAGCAAGGGAACAGGAAGGATTGCAGCAACTATCCAGATATCTCATTGATTAGTATACCAGGCAAAGTATTCACTGGCATCTTGGAACGGGGGTGCAATCCGTGGTTGAGAGGAAGTTAGATGAAAACCAGTGTGGTTTCAGACCACAGAGGGGCTCTCAGGATGAGATTTACGGTATGGGGCAGGTAATTAGAAAATTATACGAGAGGAATAGACAGTTATGTTTATGTTTCGTAGATCTAGAGAAAGCATATGACAGGGTACCGAGGGAAAAGATGTTCCCCATTCTGGCGCACTGTGGGATTAAGTGTAGATTATTAAAATAAATCAAAGGCATTTATGTTGACAATTTGTCTGCAGCGAGAATTGATGATAGAATGAGTTCTTGGTTCAGCGTACTTGCAGGAGTTAGACAAGGATGTAATGTTTCACCTTTATTGTTCGTAATTTACATGGATCAACTGGTGAAAGGGATAAAGTGGCAGGGAGGGATTCAGTTAGGTGGAAATGTAGTAAGCAGTCGCGTCTATGGTCTTAATGGCATATTGTGCCGAAAGCGTGCAGTCAAATATCTCGAAAGCTGAAAAGAGTATGGTATGAAAATTATCCTATCGAAGACTAGGTAGATGTCAGTAGGTAAGAAATCCAAGAAAACTGAATGTCAGATTGGTGATACAAAGCTGGAACAGGTAGATAATTTCAAGTATTTAGGATGTCTTTCCTCCTAGGATGGTAATATAGTAAGTGAGACTGAATCAAGGTGTGGTAAAGCTAATGCAGTGAGCTCGCAGTTGCGACCAACAGTATTCTGTAAAAAGGAAGTCAGCTCTCTGACAAAACTATCTTTACATCGGTGTATTTTCAGACCAACTTTGCTTTACGGGAGCGAAAGCTGAATGGAGTCAGGCAATCTTATTCATTAGAAATAATAGACATGAAAGTAGCGAGAATGATTCCTCGTACAAACCAGTGGGAACAATGGCAGGAGGGTAATGAACTCGATAGATGAAGCTGTACACATAAACCGGCTTCGGTGGTGGGGTAATGTGAGGCGAATGGAGGGGAATAGGTTACCTAGGAAAATAATGGACTCTGTTTTGGCATTGGTTTTACGTCGCACCGACACAGATAGGTCTTATGGCGACGATGGGTTACGAAAGGGCTAGGAGTGGGAAGGAAGCAGCCGTGGCCTTAATGAATGTTCGAACCCACTACCTCCCGGACTCTCTTGTGGAGGGTAAGATAAGTAGAGGCAGACGAAGACGACGATGGTTAGATTCACTTTCTAACGATTTGATGATAAGAGGTATAGAACTAAATGAGGCCACAAAACTGGCTACAAAGAGAGTATTCTGGCGGTGTTCAGTAAATTCACAGAGGTTTTCAGACTGAACGCTGAAAGGCATTCGGTAAAAAAATACTTAGATCCCCTAACCGGAATTGGCGAGAGAGTAATCATTTATTACCATCCAAATTAGTTTTCTTACATACTTGATTTTCTTGTTACGATTAATGTTTCTATTGTTACCTTAAACATTACATCTAAGCCTATCACTATTTACACCCAATCCGTAAAACTTCAGTTTCTAACATTTTATTTATTCTTCTCGTAGACGTTAACATAGTCTATGACAACCTGTACGTTACCCTTATTTATTTGTGTTAGTGCAAGTATTTAATCTTATCACAAGTCTGAACAATGTCGTCCTTAGCTTCCAATATACATCATGAATTAACGGAATGACTGAATAAATTGCATGCTGTCAGCCCACATATGTCCGACTCGTTAGGTGAATGGTCAGCGTACTGGCCTTCGGTTCAGAGGGTCCCGGGTTCGATTCCCGGCCGGGTCGGGGATTTTAACCGTAATTGGTTACTTCCAATGGCCCGGGGGCTGAGCGTTTGTGCTGTCCCCAACATCCCTGCAACTCACACACCACACATCACACTATTCTCCACCACAATAACACGCAGTTACCTACATATGACAGATGCCGCCCACCCTCATCGGAGGGTCTGTCTTACAAGGGCTGCACTCGGCTAGAAATAGCCACACGAAATTAAATTAAGCCCACATATAAGAACTCGAGCAGGTAAGCTGAGAACATTTCAAAGTGAATGAATAAGCTCAATTGATGCATGAGTCACAGATAACCACCAACTGGGGAGGGAGACTTTATTATTGAACGAATGAATGACTGGATGAATCATGAATGAATGTTCTCAGCCTACATGTACGAACCTCCAGCAGATGATGTGAGATCATTTCAATGCGGATGAATGAATGAATGTATAAATGAACTAAATTCCTGCATGAATGAAAAGGAATCTTTCTCCCAGTCACGAATAATAGTGATATTCTATTTATGCCATTTACACCAATTTCACTTCGTTTACCGCACAATATCGGAATAAAACGCCCCATGGCTAAATGGTTAGCATGTTGGCCTTCGGTCACATGGGTCCAGGGTTCGATTCCCGGCAGGGTCGGGAATTTTAACAATCATTGGTTAATTTCTCTGGCACGGGGGCTGGGTGTATGTATTATCTTCATCATAATTTCGTCCTCATCACGATGCGCAGGTCGCCTGCGGGGGTCAAATGACAAGACCTGCACCTGAAGAGCCGAATATGTCCTCGGACACTCCCGGCACTAAAGGCCATACACCATTTCATTTCACCTGAATAAAACAACCTTACTTTTCCTAATGGGCTTATAAGGGATATCTGTGTCAATTTCCAGCCCCTTATCTTTGTTTGAAGTGTGAAAATAAGTGATTAGTGTGTGAGCCAGGACATTACATTCGGACTAGAATTTGCGCGTGCGTATCTCAACAAACCATTAGAAACTATAGATTTCCTTTACTCGTACAGTAGACAATTTAGAATTCAAAACGGTAAAACGAGAAAGTCCGCCATATCAAAGCTATTACTATGCATGATATTCCAAATTTGTGAAAGACTTTCCACACTGAACACCAAATGATATAATAACGTAAATAAAGAAGCAACGCCAGTGGATTCCAATTGATTGCGGAAACTCCGAGGAATGTGGAAGTTTCGTGTGAAAGTTTTTAAACAGTTCCTTTGCTAGACAAATTAACGAGGAGAAATCAGGGGATCTTTTCTTTCCATCAGAGATAACCTGCACCAGTTCTCCATGTTTGTTATGTGGCAATGTAACCTGTTAGGTAACAGACGACAGCAATCTCCATATTTGAACACAATTATCTGTGGCAACTGTTGCTCGACTTTCACATCCTAAATGGTACACGTAATTTTCTTTCATAGAGATTAGTAGCAGCAAAAGATAGCACATATATGAAAACATATTGGATACATTTGACTAGAAAAAAGGGCTAAATTTCACTCTAAAATGGCTAACTTCATGTTTTCTCTCAGTTATTCCTTGTCCCTTTAAATACCCCATCATTGAAGCTTCGATCTCGACTGAGGTAGATGCGCCTTAAGGTTGTTTACATTCATTACGTTTGCTTCCGACACTTCGCAGCCTTGTTTTCCTTAATCCGTTTACCCTCTAGGGTTGGTTTTTCCCCCCGGACTCAGCGAGGGATCCCACCTCTAACACCTCAAGTGCAGTGTCCTGGAGCATGAGACTTTGGTTCGCAGTATACAACTGGGTAGGAGGACCAGTACCTCGACCAGGCGTCATCACCTGCTACGCTGAACAGGGCTGTGCAGGGGGATGGGGATATTGGAAGGGATACACAAGGAAGAGGGAAGGAAGTTGTCGTGGCCTGAAATTAGGTACATCTCGGCATTTGCCTGGAGAAGAAGTGGGAAACGACCGAAAATCACTTCGAGGATGGCTGAGGTGGAAATCGAACCCGAGCCTCCGGGGTTGGCAGCTAATCACACTAACCACTACACCACAGAAGCGGACTAAATGAGAAATAATGTGATAAATTATAAATGGAAAATAAGTTTAAACTGGCGGATGCATTTTTTATGTACCACTATTATCCGGGTTTGATACCCGGTGCTGCCAGATATTTAAGAATGGCCGGAGGGTAAGTGGTTAAAACGGTCAGGTGGGGATGCAGTGGGGATGTGTGTGAAAAGAGCTGCACCACCTCGGGACGAGGACCTGAGTTTACTTACTGTTTTCTTTAAAAAGTTTAGAAGTAACTGTATTATCGCAAAAATAAAAGAGTTGACCATTTTATCTTGATCTAAATTCCAAAAATTAATATTTAGGTAGCAAGCAGGACAAAATTGAAATTCAAATGACACTTTAAAAAAATCCCTAAAATATCACAGTATGCATGTAATCCCGTTTCTACGGCATGAGGTCAAATGAAATTATATGGGATGCTTTACGGCCGGATGCCCTTCCTGACACCAACCTCATTTGAGGAGCTAATGAAGATGAATGATGGTGAACATAATTGGGTTAGGAGTTGGAGGGAATCGAATGTGACCTATGAATACGAATTCTCCCGGAATTTTCTCGGAGGTGAAAATGGGAAAGCACAGAAAACCATTCTCACAGCCGATGGGGGATTCCGAGTCCACTCACCTCCCGAATACAGAGTCTGGCCCCATAGCCGTAGCGCGGCCAATCATATCATAGTATTGATGAAATGGAAGTCCTCAGCCAGTGTCCAGTCATTTGACTGGGTCACGAATGGAATTAATCTAGCGGCGAGGACGGGAATTGTGCCGGCTGCCGAAATCTTATGTGGGGCAAGGATTAATGATTGGCAGATGAAATGTTAATGGAGAGTGTTGCTGGAATGAAAGACGAAAGGAAAAACCGGAGTACCCGGAGAAAATACTTGTCACGCCTCCGCTTTGTCCAGCAAAAATCTCACAAGGTGTGACCGGGATTTGAACGGTGGAACCCAGTGATGAGAGGCCAGCGCGTTGCCGTCTAAGTCATGTAGACTTCTCATAGTATCATCATACATATTACTAGCTGATATACCCGTGCTTTGCTACGGAATTCCACTTTGTATAAAGAATTCTAGGTTAGATAGTGTACATGTTGTGACCAAGATTGTATCAAATTCCATAGCCCTTAACGTTACCCTAAAACGGTGACGGGAAACTCACCAAACATCTTCATAGCCAATACGGTAAAAAGACATAAATGATCGGAAATTCAAATCTATATAACTTTAGTTACGTATTATTTATCGATACGACCACTAATTATATAAATATTTTCACTATAAGGTAGACCCGTTTGCCTACCATAAGTCACAGTCAGGTTGGGGAGTTTTCATTGTAATAGCAGACACTCACTCCCCACCTGCCTTTTTACATCCTCAGAAAGACTTAGTGGTTTTCTCAACTGAAATGAACATTGGACATTACAATGACGTCAGTAAGAATGGCGCTGTTAAAAGCAATGCTTTCGTATGAAATACTCGATCAAAAAAAAAACATTTTCTCACTTTTTATCAACAGTACTACGCTGCCGATCTAACAGTCTAAAGTTCCAGAGCTGGAATGACCAAGCTGCAGACAGCCGTCATCGGTGAATACTCTTCGTCTATTTTCAGCGGGTGGGGAGCGCGGAATCTAACAGTGGCGAGTCCCAGGGTAAAAACTATGCCCTTATACTAACCTGTTTCCAAGGAGTACCCGGTGAGCCGGAAAGTCTCAATTCACTACACTAGCGGCGGTAAAATCTATCTGACTTTGAGGCAAATTTTTCCTCCAAGCCAGAGGAGAAACCCACTATTCACTGCTAATCTATATAAATAAAATTGTTTCTGTTTGTCTGTTTGTCTGTCTGTTTGTCTGTTCCACCATCACGTCGAAACGGCTGGATAGATCTCAACCAAACTTCATATTTAGAGTATACTGACCCCGGGGAAGGTTTCGATATGCATATCATTTTAAAATCTTTGAAAAGACGGGGGTTTTATAGGAAAAACGGTTTTCCTCCATTTTCTCTTATACTATTATAGGCAAAATATCGAATTTGTCGTATAAGGACGAGACAAAGCTCAATTTAATCCTCTTGACGCAAAGAACAAAACTCGGTAAGCCCTACGGGCCCGAAAACCATGTTTTAAGGCCCTAAAACCAACCGTTACGGAGATATTGGCACCACACTACCCCTGCTCTAGGAATCGGATAAAGAAATGAACTGCCGTAACCATGGCAACGTCAGCTCCAGGATTCTAGAGCAGTGAGATTATGCATGTACGTTTGGGCATAGCTGTCAACCAAAATAGGTACAAATAAGACTTAATATCTGGGAAAAAAATATATTGTTGTGTAAGGCACTCATAGGACTCCTTTGGGCGGGGATGGAAAGGGGGTGAAGAACGAGTGTAAAAATCTATATAAATAAAATTGTTTCTGTTTGTCTGTCTGTTTGTCTGTTCCACCATCACGTCGAAACGGCTGGATAGAACTCAACCAAACTTCATATTTAGGGTATACTCATCCCGGAGAAGGTTTTGATATGCATATCATTTTAAAATCCTTGAATAGACAGGGGGTTTATAGGAAAACCAGAATGGTTTTTCCACCATTACGTCGAAACGGCTGGATAGATCTCAACCAAACTTCATATTTAGAGGATACTCATCGCGGGGAACTTTTCCATATGCATATCATTTTAAAATATTTGAATATATGGGGGGTTTATAGGAAAATCAGAATGGTTTTTCCACCGTCACGTCGAAACGGCTGGATGGATCTCAACCAAACATTGTATTTAGAGTATACTAATCCCGGGGAAGGTTTAGATATGCATATCATTTTAAAATCCTTGAATAGACGGGGGGTTTATAGGAAAACCAGAGTGGTTTTCCCACCATCACGTCGAAACGGCTGGATAGATCTCAGCCAAACTTCATATTTAGAGTATACTCATCCCAGGAAAGGTTCCGATATGCATATAATTTTAAAATCTTTGAATAGACGGGGTGTTTATAGGAAAACCACAGTGGTTTTCCTCTATTTTCTCTTATACTATTGATTTTCTGTAAACTTCGTTTACCGTACGTGAAACGTCTCTTCATTATAAACAACTTTCGTTATGTTCATAATTTACCTTACTCTTCACATGACGGAGAAATGTACAATTTTCCGCTGGTATCATGCTCTGCATTGAGTGACAGACAGACCGACAACGAACCTACAGGTTACCATGGCAAAATTTCTGACTGCATGCCAGCACGGAAGTAACGTATTGCCATTTTTCTCACCATGCTTTTAAATTCGTGGTTGTTCCTTGGGTAGAAGACAAGAGAGGCGTCAATCGGCCTACCTGCTGGATATTGGCGGAATATCGTTGGTTGTTATAACCGCCCTTGAATAGATTAAGTAATAACACCATTAGTCATCTTCTTCTTATTTGTTTACCTAGGAATCACTGGACCTAAATTTCTCCTCTGTTACCGCTTTATTATATCCATAACTCACACTAGCATAATGTATTGAGGGGCATTTCATTTTCCAATACATTCACTTGGCATTTACATATTTGTCGTTATCCGACTGTCCTCAGTTATAATCCATTTTCTATTAGTTTCAACTTTCTTAACTGTATTATTTTCTTCCTTAATTACGCCGTATGTACGCGAGTGCTAGAAACTACTGGATGTATTTCCACCAAGACTCATATTTAGAATACGCCTGTCCTTGACACGTTTTAGGGCAAATATTGTTTCTAAATCCCTGAACTGACCGGGGGTTTATACGAAACAGAAACAGGATTTTGCACTTCCACAAAATATACACAACCAACGTTAATTTAAATCTACCTGCCTTGGCAGAAATTAATTTCTAAACCTTTTTTCTCATGTGCATCATTTCGATACGAGGATTAATGAGGGAGATATCATTAACGGACCGTTTTCCTGTACAAGTCCCATCGGACTTAACTCACGAGCGGGTGCGTGTAAAGCGTATTCCTTACAACTTGAAAACTACTGAAGACATTCGAACGAAAATTTATATTTAGCATCCACCTGTCCAAAGGTAGGTTTTAAACGTAAATAACATTTCATGTTCCGGAATGGACTGGCGGTTTATAGGGAACCGAAATGGTGACTTTACTCTTCCACAATATATACAGAACAAGACCAACCGGACTGGAAATCGACCAAACGTGATGGAATTCCACCTCTAAACCTTTTTTTCATGTGCATTTTTTCGTCAGGAGGATTAATAAGGGAGATACCATGAACGGTCAGTTTTGCAGGTTAAGTCCAGCGGACATGGCCACAAAGGTGTTTTACATGGAGCAGATTCCTTATTTATATAAATCAAATCGTAACGACTGTGTGCCACTACACTGACTATTTTGGCGAAATTTTCGTACAGCTTTCCGTTTAAGGGGTAATAATGACCATCTGCACAATTTTTGGTTTAGTTTCCTGAAAGTCCTAATTTTTAACCGCCTCGCCCAAAATCCAGATTGCGGCATAATCTTCCAAAAGAAAAAAAGAAGATAATTGAAATTTGACAAAATTATACGTTTTAGCCTGTAACGAACGGAAAACATCCTAGATTATTACATTTTTCACTTTTTATCCCCGAAGAATATCGAAATTCCTATCACATAACAGATTGCACAATCTCCGTTCAATTTGGAATGATCTACAACCTTGGTCTTATGACTTTTTGCCGTATCTGTATCCCATTTACGTTTGATTTTTCTCTATTAATCGATGTTAAGTCAGTTTGGAATTTTCACAAGCATAATTCATACTTTCAATTACTTATATGAAATACAGAATCATCAAACTCTTCACGAAAATTGGCCCACCCAGTAGCCATCTGTGAGCCAAATGCTATGTATGTAACTGTCACATAATTATCCGAAAAGTAATGTAATTTGAGATAATCTTACAAAAACGTTACCCTGTTCCACGTTTCTAACTCAATCTGACCCTAGAATAGATGACATATCATAGGACCAGCCATTTAGGCCACTAAATCCGGCGTGTCTTATAGTATAATTCTTTGTCGATATGACGTACGTTTAGTAGCAGTTAATCTGTAAATGAAGGTCTTCAATATTGTAAACACGCATATACTTTCGTATGTCGATCTATATATATATTCACTGATGTCGATTTGTAGCGATCGAGAAAGGGTGGGTCTGCTAATGTAATTAGTACTCCCCATACCGACTTTGACTGGCTGTATGAAAGGGCCCTTCTCCAACTCCTGTGTAACTGTCATTAGTAAGGAAGGTCTACAATTGTAATGAATAGTTCGCTTCTCGATTTGACTTGCAGAAGGCAAGTGAATATGCAGTTTTGTGCAAAACTTCCCTGCCCGATTGTGTTTGGCAGAAGGCATGCGTGCCCGCCATTATAAACAAATGTTCTCATCTAAAATGTGACTGGCATTAGGCATAGTGGCCTGCTATTTTGATGGAAACTCACCAACTTGGTGTGACTGGCAGTAAGCTGGCTGGCAGTAGGAAATTCGGCCTGACATTATAATGATAACGGCACAACTCAATTTTTAATTGTGGTAGGGAATTCGCCTGCCATTATAATAAAATCTCCTCGACTGTAATCTGTTTGGGAGTAGGAAATGGGGCCTGCCATTGTAACGAACACTCCCAACTTGATTGTGACCGCGCAGTAGGCAATGGGGCCTCCAATTATAATGTAAACTTCCCAACTCGATTGTGAATGGCAGTAGGCAAGTGAGCCTGCCGTTATATCACAAATCCGTAACAAACACTTTACATTGGAAACAACGTATGGGGACATCCCCATGCTCTTTCTCGGATAACGCTAAGAGACATGCAATTTTAAAACAATCTTATTTACTGCATGTACACTGTTTACTTCGATATTCGAATACAATGTTGAACACCGTAGCGAAGCACGGGTACATTTGCTAGTTTAGAATAAAATGAATGCAGAATTTAATAAAAGTGAAGAACTAGAAGAAGAAACAGAAGAAGAAGAAGATTAAGATTTTATTAATAAATGGTTCTTTTCGGGGTTGAATTTTGAGTTATTTAGGTGAATTGTGTTGCTATGATTTGGAATAGGCTTAAACTGTAATTCTAGGCCAGGTCATACTATTACTAAGTGAGCCTCTGCCTCACGTTGCTCATTCAAAACAGCGTGTCAGATTAGGGATCGAATATCTGGAATACTATGACGAACCAGTGTGTTACGTACCAGCAGTATAAACAAATGTATAAACCAGAGGAATGGCATGCTAAAGAAGAAAGTTTTCTAACTCCCCAGCTACTTCCCGCCTCTATTCAGTCGGGCTGTTACACTCGGTACGCAACAGTAATCCCATCTATCGGAGTTGAGCAGCAAGAGACAAAGAACATCACAACAAACAATGGTCAATGTAACGTTATTGTTGATCAATGTTATGCGCTTTCGATATTGTAGGTCTTCATATTTAGTTTTCTTCCAACTCTGAAATACCACTCTTATCATAGTCGGTACGGTAAACCTGAATGAAACATAAATGATTGGAAATTGCATTCTATATAACTTTTGTTAAGTAGTTCTTTTCGATAGGACCAATAACATAGGTACTGGTATTCCAAAATTAAATTTTAGGCGCCTTCCCCTAAACTACAATTTCATCCAGATGAATAAAATTGTTTATATCTTAAACTGTAATTTCTTATTCCGCGACTCCATATACCGATTTTCATTAAAGTCTCATGGCTCGGCGATGGTATGTACATAGCAACAAAAACACAAATTCATGAATATCTGTGTTATCATAGTCGATACGGTAAAAATACGTACATGATCGGAAATATAATTCTATATAAGTTTAGTTATGCAGTATTTATCGATAGAACCACTAATGATATAAATATTTGAGAATTAAATTTTAGGCATTCCCCTAAACTACCATTTCACTCAGCGTGAAACAAATTATTTGTAGCCTGGATTGTAGTTGCTCATCCCTCGACATTACATACCGATTTTCATTAAATTCTCTCCAGCCGTTTTCTCGTGATGCGTGTAACTTACATACATACATAACCGAGCTCGATAGCTGCAGTCGCTTAATTACGGCCAGTATCCAGTATTCGGGAGATAGTGGGTTCGAATCCCACTGTCGGCAGCCCTGAAGATGGTTTTCCGTGGTTTCCCATTTTCACACCAGACAAATGGTGGGGCTGTACCTTAATTCAGGCCACGGCCGCTTCCTTCCCACTCCTAGCTCTTTCCTGTCCATCGTCGCCGTAAGACCTATCTGTGTCGGTTGCGACGTAAAGCAACTTGCAAAAAAAAATGCATACAGACAGACAGACAGACAGACAGACAGACAGACAGACAGACAGACAGACAGACAGACAGAAATTACGGAAAAGTAAAAAGTGCATTTGCTTGTTACTGTGGACATGAACTATACACAAATATAATTATTTTCAAATTTGAGCAATGTACAGGCAAAACTCTTATTTTATATATATATATAAGAAGTATAGGTCCGTTTTGCGGCGCTCACCTGTGACCGATCATGCCAAATAAGCATTCAAAAGAAAGAAAATAGACATTAGCAATAATGATTTCCCTTCTCATTTCAAAAATATCGATAATTTCTTTAAAACATGAGTTTAAAAATTGTACGAAGTGTGCGATTTGCAAATACTGTTGCTGTCGGAAAATACGCGTCCTCATTGCTGTCCAGTTCATATTTCGGCCGCTGGGACGCCTGTTTTATGTCTTTATAATATATGGTGTAAATATCAGTTAAGGAAAAACTGATAGTAAAACCAAAATTTACTTCCGGAACTTTCGTCAGTATAATAATGCACTTGCATTTGCTTCCATTCGAGTGGATAACGTAAATGTTAAAACAATGCAAGATTACTGAGTATTTCTTAGTTCACCAGGGTCCACTCCACCACGTACTTTAAGCACTTGAGAGATTTCTGGCACGGGTTCCCTACTTGATTAATTATTAAAAAAGATCTGTAGCATACCATTTAAAGTTGAACAGTAACGATAAATTCCACAGCAGTATTGGATGAGTTCATTCCTCCTAGCCAAGGCGTGGATTGATACACGAATGTTTCAGAAACATGACTCCGGTGATTTTTTATTACTGACAGCAAACTCAAAAATGAACTGTGAAATTTCTTTCTCTACAACCTCAGCGCTGACATCTCCTGTTTTTCTTGGGCAAAAGTTGTATATTTCAATTAAAACAACTGCATTTAATGTGAATTCCAGAAATAACTTTTCGAGCTACAAGGGCAGGTCTTGCGGGCCGCCAGTTGGGAACCACTGAATTAGATAACCAAATTAGAGTATTACTACAGTATGTCACATTAACTTCCTAAGTAATGGACATGAACTTGGCTCCCGACCCAGTAGAAAACTAGAAGCCGTTCTACAGGCTGCCTCGTAAGTCAGGCTATTTTATCGCTCCAGCCAAGGACATAAATTGTGTTAGCAGTTTAAGGTGTCAGAACTCCTGAGCTTTACTTGAAATGTAACTCTTGTGTGGGAAATACACGAGACACTAAACGACCAATTAGTGAAAATGTGAGCTTAACTCATCTCATAGCAGAGCCCACGTAACTCTACCAGGCCCTGCCACTCAGAGTTTAACGAGTTAATAATTTCGTAACCTATTGGGATTTACAATGAAATGAATGCGGATCAACCTTCAATGTCACAGTACAATAAATAAGAGAAGAAAGTTCTCTTAATTGGTTACTAGACTTTAAGTTGTAAGTAATGGCAGTTCATTCTACTTCAGGGAGCCTGTTGCTTAGCATAATTACTGAGGCATTTACCTCCTGAATTCTGGACATTGTTGACTTTTAGAAGCAGATTAAGGCAGAAGAGTCACGAAAATTCTTCTCAGCTAATCCTCGGTCCCATATCAAGAAATGGATTTAAGGGATTTTGATTGATTGATTGATTGATTGATTGATTGATTGATTGATTGATTGATTGATTGATTGATTGATTGATTGATTGATTGATTGATTGATTGATTGATTGATTGATTGATTGATTGATTGATTGATTGATTGATTGATTGATTGAATCACCGCACAAATTGTTCAGCAGTGTTCCGCTTTACTGGTAGTAATCAACACAGTCGAAACGTAGAACTCATTCCCTTTCACAGACATCCCATTTTTAACCCATATCCTCATCTCTTCTCCCTTTGGCAGTGGTACAAGGAGGAGATAAAGTTATCAATGTACCTGTTTGAAACAGCAAATGGTGTTACACTTAGAAAATTCATAATTACCTACAAAGTTTTAGAATACTGTACATTTAGAGCAGGTATGGGTTCCAGAAATTTCGCCCGGGTTCATTCCCCGGCCGTGTTTGGGAATTTTAGCCGCCTATAGTTAATTATTCTGGTTTAGCGGCTAGGCGTTTGTGTTTGTCTCAATAAACTCTTCATACACACGTACTACATAACTGTACCAATCATCAGTAGAGACGACTGGAAATTAGAAGTGGGGGATGGGGTAACAATGTAAAGACATCAGAAAGTACCCAGCTTTGCGGTATATAGTGGGGTTATACTCATCACAACTGAGAAGAAAAAGACAGCTATTAAATGGTAAGGGTTTTTTATGCTCTCTGAGCGAATTTCGGCAGAGAGGTAAGGATTGACTGTTTACCAATTTAAGAGCGATAATAATGGTCTTTTGTGATTTCGATTCAATATTATACATAAAATTTTCACCAAAGGAACAATATTACGCATGCATTACAATTATATAGAAGTACGAAGTGATTATACAATTCAAAATCACTTAGTACTTGACTGCACACTAAAAATCTAACAGACACTAACGAGACTGCCAGACTGGGCAATGCGCGTGGCAAGCGGGTGAATCACCCCTCGGAGTCCATGATCTGGGAATAAATGTACCGCTGCTATCCTTCCTCACAGCACACTCAACGTCTCCACTACTTGCTGTGGCGCTATACAGTTCGTTAGCCGCAACGAACGACATTTTGTGCGTATTTCCACTAATCACCGCTGCTGCCAATCACCACAAGAACACATCACTCCACATAGAGATGGCGTCAGGAAGGGCATCCGGCCGTCAAACAGTTACACACCGGGCGAGTTGGCCGTGCGCGTAGAGGCGCGCGGCTGTGAGCTTGCATCCGGGAGATAGTAGGTTCGAATCCCACTATCGGCAGCCCTGAAGATGGTTTTCCGTGGTTTCCCATTTTCACACCAGGCAAATGCTGGGGCTGTACCTTAATTAAGGCCACGGCCGCTTCCTTCCAACTCCTAGGCCTTTCCTATCCCATCGTCGCCATAAGACCTATCTGTGTCGGTGCGACGTAAAGCCCCTAGCAAAAAAACAGTTACACCCGTGACCCTGTGGGAGTGTGTGAAAACCTGCGAGAAGGAGATTATATGGTGGAATCTAGAAATTTCAAACATGTTAATGTACTGACACGGAACTGTAATATACGTTAAATACCTAGAATTCTTCACGATTTTTGACAGAAGGTCGTTAAGGTGGTGTCTTCAGAATCATTAACAGATACTTGGGAAATCCCTGAAAGGGAAGAGAGCATCTTCGATTAAGACAATGGAGTACCAAAATGCGAATCCTTCTAAAACTGTACATGTCGTGAGTTGGAGAACGCTGTGATGGAGATGTCTTGTGCGATTGTGTGCAGAGTAATTGATTGCTGTTTGGAAAGGTCAACGCGTAAAGCTCTGCTGTCGATCAGATTAATGGCGATGATTTCAAGGAGTGAACAAAGACACCTCCACTCACCACCGTGATGGTCTCAGCGGCCTTCAGAACATCATGAGACCCTAACATCCATCGGCTAAAATAAGTTCCGGGAAAAGACGTGTCCTGTCAAATTTCAGGACTGGAATCATTCCTTTTACCAGCACAATGGGCTAAGATTTATGTAACCAAAATGCAATTATTAGCTCGAAACACAGTAACTTTAGGTTGATTCAAGCGGTGGTTTATCTGTGTATAGTACATAGAGTAGTGTCCTGTTCAGTGGTTTAGTTCCTTGCACGAACGGTCAGTATGGTAACCTCCAGTACAGTGGGCTGTCGATCCGATTCTCGGACCGGGCGGGAGTTTTAGCCACACGTGGTTAATTCCTGTAATTCCGTATAAATGCTCGTGTAAGGTGGGATTTACAGGCAGCTAAAGACAACGTTCGTATTGGCCTGTGTGTAGGAGGATTCTAAAACATGAAATGCGCTTCTCCTTCGACTGTTTTTTCTGTTGACAGGTGTAAGATTGTTGACTTGGAGAGAAAGTTATTTTCAGGGATCGGAATGCTATTCTAACTCTACCGTGTTCATGTCATGAAGCAGTATTTTAATTTTGTTAACAGGTGAAGTGATGCGTCCAAGAGAACGCCCTCTGTCGGAAGTAACAGCAAGTTGTCAATCTTCTGACAGGAACGTCCCTATGAAATTAAATTGCCTATTGCGTTGATCATAAAGTACCAGCAATGAATTCTCGGTTGGAAACATTTTATTTTATGTTCATGTTTACCTTTCATTGATTCGAGTAAGCTGACCATTTTTGAGGCGGCCGGAAGTGAGACATTTTCTGTTCGTCCGATTTGTCGTCTACGATATACGGTGTATATATATACAGGGATGAACGAAGGTGGGTGATACTTTTAAAAGCTTTAAAATTGAGAACTGAAATTTTAGCGAAGTTATGTGTAATGAATTATATAATTATTAGTAAAAAATATATTATTATTATTATTATTATTATTATTATTATTATTATTATTATTATTATTATTATTATTATTATTATTAATGTACTACCATATGCACCCGTGCTTCGCTACGGTATTCTCAGAAAGACTGACTTTGTGGTTTTCTTCACTGGAGTCAACATAGGTCATTACAAAAACGTCAGTAAGAATGTAGCGATTAAATGCAATGTTATCATAAAAAATACTTTATCAAATGAAAAACTGCACATTTTCTCACTTTTAAAGAACAGTACTATGATGCCGATCTAACAGTCCAAAGTTCCAATGTTGGAATGACGAGGCTGTACACAGCCGTGAACACTCCTCTGCCATTATTCCGTTAAATATGCACACTGCTCACTCCAATCAGTGCCTCAGAGTAGGGATAGAATAGCTCGAATGCTATGATGAACCGGTGTGTTACATACCAGTAGTATAAGAAAATTTATGAATCAGAGGAATGGCATGCTAAAGAAGAAAGTTATCTAACTCCCCAGCTACTTCCCACCAATATTCAGGCAGGCTATTACACTTGGTACGACCGGGCGAGTTGGCCGTGTGGTTATTGGCGCGCCGCTGTGAGCTTGCATCCGGGAGATAGTGGATTCGAACGCCACTCTCGGCAGTTCTGAAGAAGTATTTCGTGTTTTCCAATTTTCACACCAGGCAATTGCTGGGACTGTACCTTAATTAAGGCCAAGGCCGCTTCGTTCACACTCCTAGCCCTTTCCTATCCCATCCTCGCCATAAGATCTATCTGTGTTGGTGCGACATAAAGCTAATTTTAAAACAAACTTGGCACGCAGCAACAATGCTATCTGTCCGAGATGAGTGGCAACAGAAGATACAAAGCACACCACAACAAACAATGGTCAATGTAATGTTATTGTTGATCAATTCACTGCCTTCGTGATGTACAGGCTGTACTATAGCTCCGATGACGTCACGCAAAGAGGCAAACTGTTTCCTCCGTCCGACCCATGCAATGCAAGGACAAGATACGTCTGTGCCTTATAATTATGAAATATTCGCAAATGTTGTATTAATATAACGGATGAGATCATTAACACCTTTAATCGCATCATAACTGAAAAGTCAGGTCTATATAATTTTACGAGAAGTAGGTTTGAAATGTGATCTACGCGGTCAAAGCGTGAGGGTCTTATTCATCAATGTAACCAAGAAATAATTTTCTCCATAACACGTACAATAATAATAGACTTTAAGTCCATACCTCTAGATGGCCATAAATACGGTAGCATTCTAGTTTTTTTTTTTTCCTTGACACTTCTGGCACTATCCTTCAGAAACTTTCTTCCAGACAAACATTTCTCTCTTTTTTGTTTAGGGATAGCCCACATTTTCCCAAATCTTAATGCACTGACCAGCAAGATCTGTTAGTTACTTCCCACATTCACGGAAATTGCCGAGGAATAATTCTTAATTATTACTTAAGTATTAATTAATTATTACGATGCATTGCTTCTAACATATAAATATTATCCACCAGCAATAGTTTAATTTTTAAATGTTAAAATGTATGCGCAAAATGCGAAAATCATTTAACAGAAGGTTACTCGCATTAATTTCGGAGAGAAAAAGCTGCGCGTACCCAACATTACTAACCCAAGAAATAACCATATGTAGTTTCGATTGGTTACTGTCCATTTTTATGCTTGTTCCTGTATCAAACAATAAAACGTCTGCTGTAAATCTGTGTAACAAGAAAGTCAAAAGCGGAATTCATCATCAGCTCGGGAAAATGAGTGAAACATATTTCTTTATTCTTAGTAACATGTAGCCTGTCCGCCTCTGTGGTGTAGTGGTTAGCGTGATTAGCTGCCACCCCCGGAGGTCCGGGTTCGATTCCCGGCTCTGCCACGAAATTTGAAAAGTGGTACGAGGGCTGGAACGGGATCCACTCAGCCTCGGGAGGTCAACTGAGTAGAGGTGGGTTCGATTCCCACCTCATCCATCCTCGACGTGGTTTTCCGTGGTTTCCCACTTCACCTCCAGGCGAATGCCGGGATGGTACCTAACTTAAGGCCACGGCCGCTTCCTTTCCTCTTCCTTGTCTATCCCTTCCAATCTTCCCATCCCCCTACAAGGCCCCTGTTCACCATAGCAGGTGAGGCCGCCTGGGCGAGGTACTGGTCATACTCCCCAGTTGTATCCCCGAGCAAGAGTCTGAAGCTCCAGGACACTGCCCTTGAGGTGGTAGAGGTGGGATCCCTCGCTGAGGGTAAACAGATGATGATGATGATGAACATGTAGCCTACATTTTCGGTTGGGTATCCTGCCCCACATACGAAGAAAATTAACATATCAGTGTATATTTACTTGTATAGTCGTATTTTCGCCGTGGTATGCACACGCACTTACCAACGTGACAACTTCGAACGTTCACAAATTGTGTTTAAATTCGCAACAGATTATATTTGCACAAAAACGGGTTATATATTAACAATTAAATGAATGAATTCCACGAGAGGTACACCCTCGGATTTATACTACTCATCACGTGAAGATACCATACCTAACCTAAACTATGAGGTCTTATTAACTTAATAATGTCCGACTCGTTGGCTGAATGGTCAGCGTACTGGCATTCGGTTCAGAGGGTCCCGGGTTCGATTCCCGGCTGTGTCGTGGATTTTAACCCTAATTGGTTGATTCCAATGGCTCGGGGGCTGGGTGTGTGTGGCGCATTCAACATTAAAAATCATCCTAGGTACAGCCCTCATCTTCACAGATATGCAGGTCGCCTAATAGGCAGTCTACGAGAAAAAGACCTGTACCAGGCCTCTCCGGAGGCCATACACAATTATTATTACCTTAATAATAGCTGTTTACATTTTCCTGATGTGATAAATTTAAAGAAAGAACAGACAATATGGGCCTACTTAAATATAAAGTTCTGTCTTTCAACAGTCGCAATTACGCAAAGAATTCTCCCAACACTTATGAATTACATTCACAAGTAAAACTTAGAACATTCGCTTAGCTCTCCTCTATCGATCAGCTGATTGGCTTGGCGTGCTTTCTGCAGTACGGGTTATATATTACGAAGGCAGTAGTATAAGTGGACAGTTCGGCGGCCGCCACTTCCATAGGGCCTCGAGAGAGGCCTCCACCGCATTGGCCTGTGGCAAGGTCATTGCCATGCTGGCTAAGACTGCATGCTTAATCTCACAGATGCTATTTTGGAGCTTAACCTTCCTTTTTACGCGTAGGAGAGCAAGCTTAACCTCAAGGAGGGGCCTAAACTCAATTTTATGACGAGATGTCCTTCCTGACGCCTAAGAGAGCGAGCTTAACCTCACAGACGCCATCTTGGAGGGGCTTAACTTTACTTTTTATGCGCAAGAGAGCAAGCCTAACCTGAGAGCTGCTATCTTGGAGAGGCCTTACCTCAGTTTTACGGCTAGATGCCCTTCCGACTCTATGTTGAGTATTAGGGCAATGGATGTTAGCATATGAGAGCACACCTAACCACATGGAGGGGCCAAACCTCAGTTTTACTGTCAGATGCCCTTCCTGACGTCAATTGCACAAGATGGTGGCTACACACAGGCTCTTATGAGACTAACTCTTAGAACCTGGGTCAGAGGTTACTGTGCAAGATGGTGGCTAAACATAGGCTCTTATGAGACGGCTTAGGGGCGCTTGCGCAAGATGGTGGCTATACACACACTTATATGGAGAAAGCCAGCTTAGAGGCTACTGCGCAAGATGGCGGCTATACATAGTCTCTTATCACACAGCTTAAGGGCGCTTGCGCAAGATGGCGGCTGTGCATAGGCTCTTATAGAGAAAGATGCCGGTCATGGGCTATTGCACAAGATGGTAGCTATACATGGGCTCTTATGGAGAAAGATGACGGCCTTGGGTGCTTGCGCAAGATGGCGGCTATACACGGCTTCTTATGGAGAAAATGCCGGCTATGGGCGATTGTACAAGATGGCGGCTATACATGGGCTTTTATGGAGAAAGATGACGGCCGTGAGTGCTTGCGCAAGATGGCGGCTATACATAGGCTCTTATGAGGAGGCTTAGAGGCGCTGGCGTAAGATAGCGGCTGCTCTTATGGGGCAGCCTAGGAACGCTTGCGCGAGATGGCTGCTGTACAGGGGCTCATATAGAGAAAGATGCCAGCTATGGGCTTTTGCACGAGATGGCGACTGTACATGGGCTCATATAGAGAAAGATGCCAGCTATGGGCTTTTGCACGAGATGGCGACTGTACATGGGCTCATATAGAGAAAGATGCCAGCTATGGGCTTTTGCACGAGATGGCGACTGTACATGGGCTCATATAGAGAAAGATGCCAGCTATGGGCTTTTGCACGAGATGGCGGCTGTACATGGGCTCATATAGAGAAAGATGCCAGCTATGGGCGTTTGCACGAGATGGCGGCTGTACATGGACTGTTATGAGGACGCCTACTGTAGTAGCCTTAATTAAGTTACAGCCCTAGCATTTGCCTGATATGAAAACGGGAAACGACGGAAAACCATCTTCAGGCCTGCCGACAGTGGAGTTCGAACCCACCATCTCCCGAATACAAGCTCACAGTGGCGCACCTCTAACTGCACGGCCAACTCACCCGGTACTCCTCCTTCAGCCATCAGGGATGAGACTTCTGATTTCCTGGAAAGTGAGCAATTTGTGTGTCAATCTCTCCGGGTTCATTCTGTTTGTGTGACAATAAAACGGAATCTTTCGCGTTTACACAACGGTGTTGAACTGTTCGTCTGTCGCACAGTGTTTCCGTGTTTGAACTCACTTGGAAGACAAATCCCTGGGACACTTTCTTAACATCCAAAATAGTTCTTCTCATTTTAGTTATTATTTTTCACTTTTCATTCAGACCTTCAAAGGCCCAACTCTTGGCTGGAAAGGTCCGAATTAGTAAAGATGTTGCAGTCACTTTTTTGTTTGTCTTGCGGCAATCTGTCTTCTTCTTTCTTCGATTTTGGCCATCTAAAGACCACGGAAAGTGACCCTGTGCATTCATCTTAATCGTTCTTTTCTTGACCTACAATAGTTCTTCATCCTTTCACTTAGATTTTTCCTCCTCTCTTGTGTCCAGATGTTATTATTACCTTTCCTGTTTTCCTTCTCCTAGAAACCCTTGAAATTTTGTGTCCATCTTCTGAAAGTTGTTCTGTCTTGTATTACATCGTCTGTTATTCGTATCTCTGTCATATGCTCATTGGATCCACTGATTGCCATTCTTGCTCTTGTGAACATTGTTAAGCACTCGTTTTGTCAATCTACTTTTATCCATCCTCATTATGTGACCAAGAAATGTAATTCTCCTCTTCCTGATCGTGTCTAACAGCCCTTCATTTTCTTCATCCTTGTATAGATCTTTATTCCTATGTCTAAACTCTCCTTCCTTCGTTTTCACTGGTCCGCAAATTTTTCTCAATATTTTGCTTTCTTTTTCTCTGTCTCTTCTATTTCACCAGTTTTCATAGAGAACATGCATTCTGTGGCATACTGACTCTCTGGTTTGATTACTGTGTTGTAGTGTTTCAATCTGTTTTCATCAACTTGTTCGACACTCTACAGGACCGTTATAAACAATGTGTGAGCCGTGACGGTGCACATTTTGAACACTTGTTGTACAGACGTGTTACATGTTATAATGTCTTATCTTGATGTTCAGATCATGTTTGTATTTTCAGTACAGTTTTATTTTGCCCCGTACGACATTTCCAGAAAAGTCGTAAGGGGGAATAATTGCTATATTGTTTGGAGCTAATTTCTGGTGTAAGCCTACGTCACTAACAAATCTACAGGTAGTCTGACATCACTTACAAGAAACAAATGTATAACTCTGAGCCATTTTGCATAAGAAATCAATCACTTTCAATAAAGTAAAAATTAAAGAATATAATTAATTTTCCTCAGATTATGCTAAATATGTATAGAGTTGCTAGAAGAAGCCAGGCTTTGTCCACGTTTAAGGCGGGATACGTTTCTCGACTGTACGTAAATTTTCAGATTGAAATATCGAACTCACAATCAACCGGGATTCGAACATGGGCTGTGCGAGCAGTTGCGCCACTCCTCTACCCGGGTCCACCTAAAATTAGCCAATCACACCAACGTGGCAACAACGAGCCATCGACTTAGGCTCACATGCGTTGTCCTAATTTACTCTCGACGTCAATTTAGTGTAGATCATCATCGTCTGACGAAGATTTGGTATTGCTTAACTCCAGTTTAAGTACTTTTTAGCAGAAATGTACTAAATACTTGTAATGTTGGAAGTGGTAATTTGCTTTTAAAAATAGAAAAAGGGTCCCAGGGGCTCGTAACTTACTGACCATGGGATTCTTAGCTGAGTCCCCTCATTGCATTCACTTACTTACGTTAGGCTTCTCACTTTCGTCTATCCTATCCCACCTCCCTTCATCACCGCTTATTCTCTTCCGACGCCGACTGTATTGCAGCATTCGAGGCCTACGGAGTCTATCATTTTCACGCACTTCATGGCCCTTGTCTTTCTTTGTCCAACAGCTTCATTTTTCGAAGACCGGGCGAGTTGGCCGTGTGCGTAGAGGCTGTGAGCTTGCATCCGGGAGATAGTACGTTTCGAATCCTACTATCGGCAGCCCTGAAAATGGTTTTCCGTAGTTTCCCATTTTCACACCAGGCAAATGCTGGGGATGTACCTTAATTAAGGCCACGGCCGCTTCCTTCCAACTCCTAGGCCTTTCCTATCCCATCGTCGCCAAAAGACCTATCTGTGTCGGTGCGACGTAAAGTCCCTAGCAAAAAAAAAAAATTAAAAAAATACATTTTTCGAAGTGTCGGATCCCTTCCATTTTCTCTTTGATTTGTGTTATATATAGGATGGTTGCCTAGTTGTACTTCCTCTTAAAACAATCATCACCACCACCACCTCCATCTAAAATAGATTTTTAGTTCATTTATTGAATAAAGGACGACAGAAACGCGGAGAATATTATTATGTGTACAATGATTAAGCCTGTTATACCAGTGGTAGAATAGTTTACGACTTCTGTAACCTTTGGGCTTTACAACTTACGAACTTACATATCGCTCAAACGAATTCGTTCCTTACATATGACGTCATAGATTTAAACACATTGATTTAAATAGCATAAGATATACTGTAATTCTAGGTTACCTAATGAATGATGACGAGTAAATTTAAAATTATATACACTGCCTGACAAAAAAAGTAACGCACCTATAAAGTAAGGTAAGGGTTATTCTGCCCGAAGGCAGGTCCGAACCTCCGTAGAGGTGTTCCTGAGCCGGAGTTTACGTGCGGTAGGGTGGCCAGTTCCTTTCCGCTCCTCCATTCCCTTACCCCCACCAACAGCGCGTGGCAACCCATCCAACTTTTGACCACGCCCAATGTTGCTTAACTTCGGAGATCTCACGGGATCCGGTGTTTAGACACGGCTACGGCCGTTGGCTAAGGTAAGGGTTATTCTGCCCGAAGGCAGGTCCGAACCTCCGCAGAGGTGTTCCTGAGCCGGAGTTTACGTGCGGTAGGGTGGCCAGTTCCTTTCCACTCCTCCATTCCCTTACCCTGCACCAACAGCGCGTGGCAACCCATCCAACTCCTGACCACGCCCAATGTTGCTTAACTTCGGAGATCTCACGGGATCCGGTGTTTCAACACGGCCACGGCCGTTGGCGCACCTATAAGGAACGGTCCAATATAATCCCACTTCGGCATTCATGCATAGCATTGATGTATGATAAATGATTAGATTTATAAGGATATGTAATGTGTAGAACGCCCACCAGAGTGCGTTTGTGAGGGCACCGTCCTGGTGTTGATAAGTTGTAACCAGTCAACTGCTGTAGTCAGACACGTGCAAGACGTGCAGTACGAATCACACGGGATTCCTCGCAGACGCCTTAGACAGCCTATCCACCAATTGACAGCATTTGACAGAGGCAGCGTTGTGGGACTGTATGAGGCAGGTTGGTCGTATCATGCATTGCGAGGCATGTGGGTCATTCAGATCTCACAGTGGTTCAATGTTGGACTCAGTGAGTACATGAGGGCACCCATTCACGTCGTATGGTGCGTCAGGCATTGTGGGATCCCATAACTTCGGACCCCGCCATCCGCGAAATACTGGAGACTCTACAATATCCTGTGAGTTCCCGCACAGTGGCTCGACGACTCTCATCCGCTGGATAGGGGTCCTACCAATCCATGCCATTGACACCAGAACACCAACGCCTGCATTTGGAGTGGTGCCTTGCCCGGAAGGCATTGACAGAGATCGACTGGCATTAAATCATGTTCAGCGATGAGTCCCGCTTGTCCATAACCTCCGATGATCATCGTATGCGGGTTTGGTGGCGTCAAGGGCAGAGGGCACACAGGCGTAATCCCTCGTTTCATGGTACGCGGAGCCATAGGATATGCATTCAGGTCACCTCTAATAGTGCTTCGGCGGACTTTGACGGCACAGCGATACGTCACAGACATTCTGCGTCCTCACCTCCTACTCCTTGTGACACAGAACCGTGGGACAGTGTTCCAACAAGATAATGAACGTCCACGCACGGCACATATGTCTTTGGACTGCCTCGAACGTTTTGAGGTCCTCCCGTGGCCATCAATGAACACGTGTGGGATGACATTGGAAGAGGACTCCGTCCCAGTACCAACGTGAGGGATCTGGGGACTGCTGCAACAACTGTGGGCGAACTTGCCTCAGGAGAGGATCCAAAGGGTGTTTGACACCATTCCGAACCGCATAAGGGCACTGAGGCCAGGGGGGTGTGTGACATTCTACTGATCTGGCACCAACATTCAACCTGTAAATGGTAACGGGCCTGTCTCCTTCATCCCATATTGTAATCAGTTCAGTAAATGCATACGATCTTTCAGCATACGTAGTTCCATCCAATTTCAACCACTCCTTGTGGGTGCTTAACTGTTTTTTTTTTTTGTCAGGCAGTGTATATCCGGACTACAGAGTCAACATTTTCGTAGATAGGTTGTTTATATGTGTGACCAGTTGCGCGGAAACGAACGTCAAGTCCGATTTTTCATTTCTGAGATTTATTGGTTCTAAAATCGTCACAAGGTACTGAGCATTTTAAAAAGATTTCATGCTTCTATGTGCAATACTTCGGAATATATTAATTATTCAGTGTTGTTATTAACAAAACTGTATTTCGAGAAAAGCACAAATACAACTTTAACTAATTTTCTTACCAATTATACAAAGTTTTCATGCCATCCAGTGGTTAAAGCTCGAACTTTTGGGTTAGTTTGTTAAGAAGACCCATATGTCAAAACATAGAAGTGCTATTTTACACCACAAACTCTTTTGTTCACCTCTATCTTAAAGTTTCCAATTTTAGGTCCATATCCGCGCAACGGATCACATTTTATGACGAATTCTGGGAGAAACTGCGAAAATGTGTTCATCGATTAGAAACTGTTGATCTACTTTAACTACGTACTTGCTCGTGAGTTTCTCAGTAAATGATCGGTGGACACAAAGTAGGCTTCTGCCTACGAGTGTCCGACAGCTCTGCACTTCTAGCCTGAGGGATGGAGTCACCGTCTAGGGGGGCCGCCTCCCTCTTTAGGGGAGGAATGAAAACAATTAGTAGTAGTATTCTCAAGAGTTGCCTCCGTGGCTCACGCGGCTGAGCTCCGGCCTCCCACCGATTGGCTCCGTGGTTCAAATCCCGGTCCCTCAATGTGAGTTTTGCGCTGAAGAACGCTAAGGCGGGACAGGATTTTCTCCGGGTACTCCAGTTTTCCCTGTCATCTTTCATTCCAGCAACACTCATTTCATTTATCTGTCAGTCATTAACCATTGCACCAGAGGAGTGCGACGGGCTCCGACAGCCGTCACGCTACTTATCTATGCCGCTTTATGGTGCTTCCTTCATTGAATTCCTGGCCCGATGAAATGACTGGAAACAGGCAGTGGATTTTCATTCTCAGTAGTCTCAATAATTTAGTCTAATTGTGTCCATTGAGGGAAAACTGTTCCCGTCGAACCGTGGTGTGTAAGAGAGACAGTTTGCTGTTTAGCAATGTGGACAGCAATTACAAAAATATTACTTTGAGAATTCCTAAAACCAGTGCCTGTCCTTTTTATGGAGGGTTAAGCCAACATTCAGAGAGAATATATTTTGGTTAGATGAACATGACAATTATTGCGTTCGATTATAACCTGGATAAAATTACTTAGTTTATCTTGCATAGCCCGAACTAGAGAATAGCCAATCTTCCGACAGAATGAGGTGCTAGTGTTGTTGTGCAGCTTGTTACCAACGTCAGTGCGAAGCACTATGCTCTGTTTTATGACCGCTACTAGCACGTCTCCTTTTGCAGCTCAGTACGGAACTAAACACTGTACTAAAGGCGGCGTAAGATGCGGTTATTCGTTCTGGACGAGGCATTATACGTCAATCAGTAAAACACTATGTAATGCCGTATAATTTCTCAATTGTATTCTATAATTTGAAAAACAGCATGACAATTAAAAGTTAAATCCTGAATGGGCAATTGCTACAGCATTCTTTCAATGTAATAAATGTCATCGATTGAAGAAAAATAAGTTTTCATTGACCAAGAGTGGGACAGAAATGAGGAAATGCATTTGTATTCGTGTTGTGAATTCACGAGACTGTTTCTAAAATGTCAATGTACCTTAGTGGGCGTCATTCTTCTCCGGTAATATTTTGGAATACTCCATTCAGATTTATTAGACATTGTTCACGGATAAAGTTCATAGCTCCAGGAGGTATACGAGGCGGCAGATTGTAACTTCTTCAGTTTGGTTGGATAAACGAGATGGATTTACATCTGCATCGGTTACTGGTCCGTGCCATCGGTCAGCAACATTCTGATGTCGAAAGGCAACGTCAGAATTAAAGGTCAGTCCATAAAGGCGCAGAAAGTACACTCCCGTTATTCGACTGCTGTGAATAAAAATGGTCACAAATGCGATAGGGTGATCGGGGTGTCTGAGTAGGCCTCAGAATCTCAAGACCACTAGCTGAAGCCCAGCACATGAAGGGTGAAAGAACGTCCATTCCACTCTGCGGGTCGCACGGTGTCGCTATGTAAACGACCTTCAGTGACGCTTTCGAAGATTACCCCCCAAAATTAAAAAACAACAATAGGTTATCGATTGTATCTCCTGTTTCTCTTCCATCTGGTAAAATGACAGACAGGCTGCATAAATGGCCACACCATGTGAGTGAGCGGCTGGCTTGCATTCGTTAGACAGTGGGTCCGAACTCAACTGCCGGACCCTGAAGATGGTTTTCAGTGGTTTCCCATTTTCACCAGGAAAATGCTCGAGCTGTTCCTTGTTTAAGGCCACGGTCGCTTCTTTCCCACTCCTAGACGTTCCTTGTCCCATCGTCGCCATATGACATATACATAAATCTGTCTAATACAATGTCGTCTGTGATACCTATTTCCTGAAGATCTTCCCCAACTTCGAGCAGCCAATCGTGTTTTACTTTCATTGATAGACCAAGGTTCAGAATAATTTTGGTCAATCTCTCATTACTCATTCTTAGAATATGTCCATAAAATTTCAAACGTCTTTTCCGAAATGTGTCTGAGATTTTCTCTGAGTTTTGTGTAAGTCATGATATTTCCTTATCATCCAGATTCCTCCCTGTACAGACTGGTCCAAATTTTTTCCTGAAGTTTCTCTTACTTGCTTTTTTAAATTTTAATCAATGGTCTATCCCCAATGATCAGTGTTTCAGATGCATATAGCGCTTATGACTGGATTTCAATGTTGTAATGCCTTAATTTTGCCTTTCGGGATACGGAGGTATTATTATTATTATTATTATTATTATTATTATTATTATTATTATTATTATTATTATTATTATTAATCGACACGGCCATCTGTGGGCCACGTTTACACAATCTTCCTTCTGTCACGCAGACTGATACCCTTCTCTTTACACTCTCGCCAAAGATTCTTGAGTCTTTGACTTCTTCTTGCTCGTTCTTCCACCGAGATGTTCCGTGGCTTCGCATGTTGCTCTTCAGACGCATCCCTCAATCCCGCAACCTTCTTCCTAAATGATGTCCTTTCTTTTATATCCTCCTCCTTGATACCTATTTCTGCCAAGTCATTGTGCACGTGTGTAAGCCATCCCGGTTGTTTTTTCCACCTTTCCTGCAGAAGAAGTATCCTGTTGGTCAATCTCTCAGGGTTCATTCTTTTGATATGTCCATAAAACGTCAGTCTCCTTTTTCTCATCACAGTCGTGATTCTTTCTACTGTCTTGTAGAGCTCCAAATTCGATCTTAACCGGAATGTGTTTGGGTCACTCGTCGACTTTCTAGGGCCTAAGATTTTTCGCAAGAATCTTCTTTCTCTTTTTTCAAGGACTGGGTCAGCCATCCTCGTCAAGGTTTCTGCTCCATAAAGGCACTCTGTTCTAACCACTGTGCAGTAATGTACCGGGAGGTACACCTCAACTCCGCTTATTCAAAATAAGCGCCTTAATGAACTCTATAGAACAAAAAATTGAAGTTGGAACTTTAATCGGAAGATGTCACTACTGAAATATTAAGTAATTGTGTTATTGTGAAGTTTCCTAAACTGATTGAATTTCTCCTTGTTTTGTTTCGCTATACATCAAGAAATTTGGACATTTTTTCACAGATGACACTACCAAAAACTCTGATGCACTCTGGTGCAAAGTGGAAGAAATTTTTAACTTAAAGAAGTTTCGTATTTCTAGGTTTTCATATCTGAATCTATGTTCATATATTTTTGGGTTGGCAACACTTCCTTTTCGTTCCGCCAGTTTTGAATCTGGCCAATCATGAATTTTTGTAGTTAATTTTCAACCAATCCCACATTTCTTGTTCACTTTGAATTAACCAATAAAATTGAGAGGATGTGTCCGGATTAGTCCTGAATTCTCCCGAACCTTCCCTGAGGGTATATAAGTTGTGGCCTTTCTAGTTTCCTTGTCTATTGATCGTCGTCTTTCTGAGTGTGTGTGTTAAGGCAGGAGGCGGGGCGCCTCTTTTTTCGGCCGGCAGAACATCTACCAGGTAATGCCCACATAAATTCATTCTTGCCCTTTCCGCATACTTATCAGAGGGGAAGGTCCGAATTTTAACTATGTAACCGTTTTAATGTAAACTCCTTCCTTTTCATGTAAAATTTCATAAAGTATTTTGCTGTAAATCGGGGATAGAGAGTGAGTTACCCTCTCGAGCTCCCCTTCACCTTGGTTTGAGGTGACTACATTTTCCCAACCTTTCGTTCCTGTAATTTATTAAAGTTATTTCCATGCGAGCCACCTCAGTAGTTTGGGACTAACACCAGTTTCATCGCCCGAGAGTCCTGCAGGTTTTTAATATTTCATTATCTGGGAGTGCAGTGTATGCCTCCATTCAGTTTGTGTTCGGGCCGTTTATTTAACCTGTTCTTTTTTTTTTGCTAAGACCCTGTTGGTTGGGTACTAGATAACTCTGTGTAAAACTATTTCAATTTGTAATTCGTGCCTTGAGATGCCGGAGATTGTAAGATTTTGATGTTGCCTTGAGTAGGCATCAAGAAACTGAGAGCCTGTTACCTCTTTTCAAAGATTTGTAATAGTGAAGGGTGTCTCTGGAAGGCTAGATATTGTAATTTAGGGAGCAAGTGCTCTTGAATTAGGAGATTTCTGCCCTTGACTAAATTATTCCTCATTTTGAATTTTAAACTTGAGCTGGTAGCTCAGAAATTGTAAAACTAAGGGCTTGAAGCCCAAAATTGTTCAAGTTCTGAATCTTGGATTTTTTCCAAGTCTCGTTTCAAAATTTGCATTGTACCTGATTTTTCATTGTGATTTCACCTAGTGGAAATTTGTTCAGTTTTTTATATTGAAAGAAATATAACCTTGGTTAAAATTTTAATTCAATTCTTGATATTGTAGTTAGACCCATTCAAGCCCGCACCTTCTTTCACCTCTCTGTATTCCACAGATACTCCGGACAAATTATTATTATTATTATTATTATTATTATTATTATTATTATTATTATTATTATTATTTTAACAGCGGCAAGGCAGCAGGCTGGACGAGGAAGTATTTGAAAATGTTAAGCTCTTGTCTTTCTCAAGCCATTTAACTAGATACAAAAATTCAAAGCCAATAAGAAACAAATAACGCGAGCTCAACAAGTATCAAGAAATTAAGAAAATCAGAGAACTTGCTTGGAAATGAATTATATAACAATATGAACCTAATGCTCACAGAGAAAATAAACAGAGTGGTCTTTCGAGCCCCGTTTTACACAGGAAGACTTTCTAGCCTGGTGCCGAAAGGAAATTCAAGCATCATACACTCATTTACTCTTAAAAAGCGACTGTAAAATAAGTTCCAACAAACTGGGATTTCTTTCCTCACGTGCAACAGCTAGATTCACGCTCCCAAAGTGACCAAAGGCAATGTTAACTACAAAAGAAGAAAGAATAGGTTTTAGAAAAGGCCAAAATTCGAAAGTCCGGGGATAAAAAGCGTTACCTGCTACAACTTTGCTGGCGATACCTAGTGTTCAGAGTTGCAGTATGTCTTCTCGTACGGGCTACAGCAATTTTGTTACTTTCATTGATTTGTCTCAGTCGTATCCTTGGCTTTCACTATATGAAAGTAACTGAGGTATGAGCGATGCTAGTAATGTCATTCCTTATGCAGCCAGTCACTGTTATGATTGCTGTGAAAATGTTGCTCATAGGGTCAGTTGGTGTATGCATTTCGGTGGGTAATAGCAACTTCGGGCTCAGTGAAGATAGCTACTGGAAACTACTTCACTCATCAGTCCCTAGTATGCCTCGTCAGTGATGCCTAGGTCATCTATGAGCGCTAATGGTGAAACTGAAGGCTGAATGTAACAACCTAATAGGGCACGTTTTACGAATTTAAACAGGGGTTTTTACACCAGGAGAGATCAATCATTACAAATCCGGAAAGATCAATAACGTGTACATTTAGAAAAACACCCAGCCGCAGCAAATGAATGATGACATCGAATAGATGTCTGATACCTAAGTTGACCCGACATGGCGATACCTTGATACACTAAAACTTGCCCTGTCACAGTTTTGAGAATAGTCACAAATATTCCCTCACACCAGTTAAAAATTGGAGGCCCAGACCTAACAATTTACACAGCGAAATATTTAGTCGACTGGATTATCTCCGTCAAGCAGGAGAAAAGCTCAGGAGAATATGAAATCAAATTTCAAAGTTACCGTACTTAAAGCAGTGGCGCGGTTCAAGAGTCCGACTTTCGACGAAGTACAAAAGAAACTTACTGAGGAAAATAACGTTTCTTTTACAATCAATAGGCCAGGCGCGGAGTGGACATCTTATCATAGAAACAGTACAAACCCCGAAAATGAAATTTATCACTACAACAAAATGTTCAGAGAGTTAGGGCTAGACGGCGCACAGTATAAAGTGTTTGAGGGGTAGACTATTTACAGGGGAGGCCGTTTGTCATGTAACAATGGTAATGATTATTATTCACCAGCCTACTATAGACCACGTTTACATAGTGTACCTATCCTTGTATCTCTCAGAACTACGTCCTTTCCTACTTAGTTACGACGGGTCATTAAATCCTTGCGCCCTCGACGATGTCTGGCGTTGCGCAGTGTTTTAGCGCCTCGGACAAGTTCCCAAAAGTTCTTTCCCAAACGGCTCGTATGGCACTTATGTTCGGTGACATCTCAACCTTAGTATATTTCAAGCAAGAAGGCGTGTGATTAAGTACCTACCTTATGGAGTGTTCATGAGTATTCTCCTGGATATCGTAGTTGATGAAAAATCCTTGGCTATAATTTGGCAAACCCTCACAAATAATAATAATAATAATAATAATAATAATAATAATAATAATAATAATAATAATAATAATAATAATAATAATAATAATAATAATAATAATCATAATAATAATAATAATAATAATAATAATAATAATAATAATAATAATAATAATTGTACTGGAGGTACACCCGCTCCGTGCATTTAAAGGGAACGCCTTTTAGAATGCCATCTGTAATACGAACTGTGAAACTTCTAGCGGATGAAGTTTAAACGTTTATCGTCAGGTGTTTCTACTGCCAATTTGTGTGCTCCTTCTGGTGAGGGGATTGAAAATTCATTTTAAGAGAAATTTTGTATTCATTAGCTGGTAAAACTGAATTGTTTGTAGATTGTTTTCGGTGTTCTAAGGTTATGAGCATTTCTATCTCTTCCCGCCGGATTAAAATGTTAACCAATCAGTAATTTTTGAAATTTATTGAATCAGCTAATAGAATTTGGGGGTGAACAGTGCATCGGTCCAGTGAATTCTGAAATCTTCGTCTCCGCTATAAAAGCTGGGGCCTTTTGGGTCATGTTGTCTTTCGATCGCCCCAGACAAGAGGTTTAGAGTGTGTTCATAGAAGAGGCAGGGGTGTTCGCCTCGTTCATCTCCGGAAAGTCCACTAGCTCAAGGTAATGGCAGACATCCTTTAATCATGTAATATTCACAGAAAGCTAACTCGAGGGGAAGGTTTCAACATTATTTATTAATTTAAAATTCTGTTCTAAAGAACTCAGCCTAACTTAGGGAAGAACCCTCTTTAATTCCCCTTCAACTTGGTTTTGAGATTATTATGATTTCGTAAATTTTAAAATTTATCTCTTCCTTTGTAATTTAAATTTTCTTTCCTTCTAGTCACCTCCGTAGTATAGGCTTAGCCCTGTAACTTCGGGCCATGAGCCCACATAAGGTTTTAAGTATTTTCAAGTGAATTTCAAAGTAGAGCAAGTGTTCGTCTCCTAATATTATGATTTTCGGCCAATAACTTTAATCTTTCCTTTTTCACGAAGTCCATATTGAATGGGTACTTATTACCCCCTTAAAGTTAACTACCGTTATTCAATATCGTAATTAAATGTAAATTAGACTGTTGAGCGGATAAGGCAGCGTCTACATTTTTTTTGTAAAAGTAAGAGGCATGGAGAGGCTTGGATCTTGTAAATTTTTGAGAATAGACTTCTAGAGAGTACTTGTGTGGAGCAAAGGCACTCTTTCTAATGTTGTAAATTTTGAATCTCGCCTCCTTTCTTGTAATTAATTAGAGCAGTAGTGCTCTTGGTAATGGTACCATTTGAGCTATCTAATTCACCGATTATTGTACCTGATTATTTCATATTGTTTAACAAAGTTTGAAATCTGGAAAGAAACACACACAAGAAAAACAAGGAAAGAAATCAAATTTCCAATTTTAGAGTTTTAAATTAAAACTTGATCTGTTCTTTATCCACCCATTCATGCCCGCACATTCTTACACATGTATGTTCCACGGTATTACCGTAAAAATGGTAGCAGAGCTTGGTTTAATGGGTCTGTATAAAGCCCCTTTTGAGGGCTGTTCATAGAATTTGAAACCGAACTCAAAAAATTTTCCCGTTTCTGGAAATTTTTAAATTTTGTCAGTTTCTCTTTCAGTATGTCTAGTCCTAGGGAAGTCCTTGCACCGTAGTATCTGCGCAAGGGGGAATTAATTTACAAAGTTTTAATATAAAGGTCCAGTCTGATTGTACGGTTGCTACAGACACTGCTAGACTTGAAGAATTGTTTGATGTTCCCATCTGTGTTTCGGTGTATGGGGAGAAAGAAATTGATGAGGCTCGATCAACTATCACAGCTAATGTCACCGATCTTGCCTCTGTTGTAAATTTTTGAAGTATGTGAACCTTCTGTAAATCAACTTAAGCGTGTTCAAGCCAGGTTGTTCGACTTTTTACAATAGGGCTAGGGGACTCTTGTCTCTGAAACTTAAGCACGTTCATACTAGTATAACTAATACCCTACTTAAACACATTTCTGAGTTGTCAAGTCATTTCAATCAATTGTTATCTGCAGCCGCTAGTGCTAAGGATGACTGTCCTCCTCCTGTAAACGTACAAACGGAAGAGTCTTCCGAAAGTAGGAAACCTGTTGACCCTCAACAACAAACTTCTGCACCTTCTGAACAAGGAATTAGTCACCCACAACAACTTCCCACCTTCATCTTCTGTAATGCCGCTTTTGAACCTCCTCAACCTCCAATGCCGTCACCGATTGTTTCACCAGGTTTTTATGGTAGTGGCTTTACGTCGCACCGACACAGATAGTTCTTATGGCGACGATGAATAGCAATGGCCTAGGAGTTGGAAGGAAGCGGCCGTGGCCTTAATTAAGGTACAGCCCCAGCAATTACGTGGTGTGAAAATGGGAAATCACGGAAAACCATTTTCAGGGCTGCCGACAGTGGGATTCAAACCGACTGTCTCCCGGATGCAAGCTCACAGCCGCGCGCCCCTAACCGCACGGCTACCTCGCCCGGTCACCAGGTTTCAGTAGTTTGCCCCACCCCTTACCTTGTTGCTTGAGGGCATCTCAAATTTTTTTGTAAAGTCTACTAACGATGTGATTACACTCGTAAGGTTTTTGGTAGATATTCTTCCTGTGCTGGTTGAATACTGTGAGGCACCCATTGGCCGCACGTTTAGTGAAATTTCAATCTGTTCTTAAAGATGGCGTGAATACTTCGGATGTTCACTCCGACATGTGCCGCAACGGCAGCTGCCGAAACTCGCCGGTCTTGCGTAATGAGGGCATCCACTTGTTGGACAATCGCATCGGTAATGCGTTGTGACATTTCAGACCGAGCGTCATCGGCTAAGGACATCCATTCTTCCCTGAATCGCTTCTGCCACACCTTGACACCTGTTCTCCGTACACTTGTGCCAATCTTCGTTTCTCTCACTCCTTCCGCCGTCAGAAAACGCTCTACAACCCGTTGCTCTTCTTTTGAAGCCTCAATTTCAATGTTATTGGCACGAAGGGGTGCAGTGGACGATCTGCGTGTGCGTGTACTTTCTCTGTCGTCATGTGGTGTGAGCCCATGCCCTCCAGCGGTGAGTTTAGGACCCCGGCGGTCTTATAAGGACCGCACATTCTTCCGCAAGCAATTGAATTACGATCCTTTCACAGATTTTCCTTTTATAACCTCTGGCTCGTCTCTTTTTGAATGGCCCTCATAGAACATCTCAAGATCCGTAGCAGCCGAGAATGTTACACAACGGAAAAGCTCGATGGCCTCCACAAGAGCAAGCGATTTTGCAAAACCATCACTGTAAGACTTCGTTACTTATAGCATCAATGAAGAATAAGTAATATTAACATGTAGTTTGAAAGCCATTTTGGCGTACAGCCACCACTGAAACACGTGAATAACAGCGGGTAAGTGAAGTTGAGGCAGACGTGCCAACTCTCCCACACTGAACATCGACATACTCATTCCAGGCAAATGCCGGGGCAGTTCCTACACACTGGCCACTGCCGATTCCTTCCACCTACTTAATCAATTTCATTCACCACCATTCGTTTCATGTAAAGTTGGTGCCAAGAAGGGCATCTAGCCGTCATGATCATCATAGGTTATTCTGGCATATGGCAAATCAAATCATGCCTGTGACCTCGAGATCCCCCGATCCTGTGCCCTTTTCTTCACTTCTGCATAATCTTCCTCTTATTATAATGTTGTCTAATAACTGATATCGTCCCTTTCCCCTTCCTAACATTCCTTTTATCATCTTCTCCATTGCAACTGCTGGTAAAGTATTATGTCTTATTTTATGCACTGTCCAATTTTCCTTCATTTCTTGGATTACGGTCAGAGTGGTCCTCACTTCTGCTACTCTCTTCAGAACTTCCTCATTTGACATTCTATCTTCCTAGCTTACTCCTTCAATTCCTCTCCAAATCCACATCTGCATGCCTCTATTCCTCTGTCCTTCCTTCCTTCCTTAAAGTCCATATTTCAGCGCCATATAACTGAATCTCACATCATCCCCGAGCCCGGATCAAGGAATGGAACTGCATGGCAGCCATAGATACCGTGCCGGTCCTTGCTGAAGCAGTTAAACAGAAAGAATACCAGTTTATATGCGTTCACTCAGATTGTCACTCCTCCCCCGTGCGTGAGGGTGGTACAGTACATCCATGATATTTGCTGTAGTCATTACAGACGACTAGAAGTGGTCACGGTGCACTATCACTGATCCTCTGGTACAGTACATCCATGATATTCGCTGCTCGCTATAGGAGGCGACTAGAAGTGGTCACGGTGCACTACCACTGATCCTCTGGTACAGTACACCCATGCTATTCGCTGCTCGCTATAGGAGGCGACTAAAAGTGGTCACGGTGCACTATCACTGATCCTCTGGTACAGTACATCCATGATATTCGCTGCTCGTCATTACAGACGACTAGAAGTGGTCACGGTGCACTATCACTGATCCTCTGGTACAGTACATCCATGATATTTGCTGTAGTCATTACAGACGACTAGAAGTGGTCACGGTGCACTATCACTGATCCTCTGGTACAGTACATCCATGATATTCGCTGCTCGTCATTACAGACGACTAGAAGTGGTCACGGTGCACTATCACTGATCCTCTGGTACAGTACATCCATGATATTCGCTGTAGTCATTACAGACGACTAGAAGTGGTCACGGTGCACTACCACTGATCCTCTGGTACAGTACATCCATGATATTTGCTGTAGTCATTACAGACGACTAGAAGTGGTCACGGTGCACTATCACTGATCCTCTGGTACAGTACATCCATGATATTCGCTGCTCGCTATAGGAGGCGACTAAAAGTGGTCACGGTGCACTATCACTGATCCTCTGGTACAGTACATCCATGATATTCGCTGCTCGCCGTAAGAGGCGACTAGAAGTGGTCACGGTGCACTATCACTGATCCTCTGGTACAGTACATCCATGATATTCGCTGCTCGCTATAGGAGGCGACTAGAAGTGGTCACGGTGCACTACCACTGATCCTCTGGTACAGTACACCCATGCTATTCGCTGCTCGCCGTAAGAGGCGACTAGAAGTGGTCACGGTGCACTACCACTGATCCTCTGGTACAGTGCATCCATGATATTCGCTGTAGTCATTACAGACGACTAGAAGTGGTCACGGTGCACTACCACTGATCCTCTGGTACAGTACATCCATGATATTTGCTGTAGTCATTACAGACGACTAGAAGTGGTCACGGTGCACTATCACTGATCCTCTGGTACAGTACATCCATGATATTTGCTGTAGTCATTACAGACGACTAGAAGTGGTCACGGTGCACTATCACTGATCCTCTGGTACAGTACATCCATGATATTCGCTGCTCGCTATAGGAGGCGACTAAAAGTGGTCACGGTGCACTATCACTGATCCTCTGGTACAGTACATCCATGATATTCGCTGCTCGTCATTACAGACGACTAGAAGTGGTCACGGTGCACTACCACTGATCCTCTGGTACAGTACATCCATGATATTCGCTGTAGTCATTACAGACGACTAGAAGTGGTCACGGTGCACTATCACTGATCCTCTGGTACAGTACATCCATGATATTCGCTGCTCGTCATTACAGACGACTAGAAGTGGTCACGGTGCACTACCACTGATCCTCTGGTACAGTACATCCATGATATTCGCTGCTCGTCATTACAGACGACTAGAAGTGGTCACGGTGCACTATCACTGATCCTCTGGTACAGTACATCCATGATATTCGCTGCTCGTCATTACAGACGACTAGAAGTGGTCACGGTGCACTACCACTGATCCTCTGGTACAGTACATCCATGATATTCGCTGTAGTCATTACAGACGACTAGAAGTGGTCACGGTGCACTACCACTGATCCTCTGGTACAGTACACCCATGCTATTCGCTGTAGTCATTACAGACGACTAGAAGTGGTCACGGTGCACTATCACTGATCCTCTGGTACAGTACATCCATGATATTCGCTGCTCGCCATGAGAGGCGACTAGAAGTGGTCACGGTGCACTACCACTGATCCTCTGGTACAGTACATCCATGATATTCGCTGCTCGTCATTACAGACGACTAGAAGTGGTCACGGTGCACTACCACTGATCCTCTGGTACAGTACATCCATGATATTCGCTGCTCGTCATTACAGACGACTAGAAGTGGTCACGGTGCACTATCACTGATCCTCTGGTACAGTACATCCATGATATTCGCTGCTCGTCATTACAGACGACTAGAAGTGGTCACGGTGCACTACCACTGATCCTCTGGTACAGTACATCCATGATATTCGCTGCTCGCCATGAGAGGCGACTAGAAGTGGTCACGGTGCACTACCACTGATCCTCTGGTACAGTACATCCATGATATTCGCTGCTCGTCATTACAGACGACTAGAAGTGGTCACGGTGCACTATCACTGATCCTCTGGTACAGTACATCCATGATATTCGCTGTAGTCATTACAGACGACTAGAAGTGGTCACGGTGCACTATCACTGATCCTCTGGTACAGTGCATCCATGATATTCGCTGTAGTCATTACAGACGACTAGAAGTGGTCACGGTGCACTATCACTGATCCTCTGGTACAGTACATCCATGATATTCGCTGCTCGCTATAGGAGGCGACTAGAAGTGGTCACGGTGCACTATCACTGATCCTCTGGTACAGTACATCCATGATATTCGCTGCTCGTCATTACAGACGACTAGAAGTGGTCACGGTGCACTACCACTGATCCTCTGGTACAGTACATCCATGATATTCGCTGCTCGCCATGAGAGGCGACTAGAAGTGGTCACGGTGCACTACCACTGATCCTCTGGTACAGTACATCCATGATATTCGCTGTAGTCATTACAGACGACTAGAAGTGGTCACGGTGCACTACCACTGATCCTCTGGTACAGTACACCCATGCTATTCGCTGCTCGCCGTAAGAGGCGACTAGAAGTGGTCACGGTGCACTATCACTGATCCTCTGGTACAGTACACCCATGCTATTCGCTGCTCGCTATAAGAGGCGACTAAAAGTGGTCACGGTGCACTATCACTGATCCTCTGGTACAGTACACCCATGCTATTCGCTGCTCGCCGTAAGAGGCGACTAGAAGTGGTCACGGTGCACTATCACTGATCCTCTGGTACAGTACACCCATGCTATTCGCTGCTCGCCATAAGAGGCGACTAAAAGTGGTCACGGTGCACTACCACTGATCCTCTGGTACAGTACACCCATGCTATTCGCTGCTCGCCATAAGAGGCGACTAAAAGTGGTCACGGTGCACTACCACTGATCCTCTGGTACAGTACATCCATGATATTCGCTGCTCGCTATAAGAGGCGACTGGAAGTGGTCACGATGCACTACCACTGATCCTCTGGTACAGTACACCCATGCTATTCGCTGCTCGCTATAAGAGGCGACTAAAAGTGGTCACGATGCTCTACCACTGATCCTCTGGTACAGTACACGCATGCTATTCGCTGCTCGCTATAGGAGGCGACTAAAAGTGGTCCTTTTCCTTATTTCAAACTAATCGGTATTTGGTCTGCGATTGGTCGTACCTTATCTCTCTTTAAATGTTCAGTATTGCTGTTAGTTTCCTTCTTTAATTGCGATAATATTATTCTGTTCTGTGTCCAAACTACTTATTGTTCTACAAGTGTATCCCTCAAGTGTAAAATTATGTTGTTTTCCCAGTTATCGGGTTATTACCGAGGTCTAGTCTCGGTCTAAAAGATCGCCCTTTAAAAATTATTGTGTAACTATGGCACTCTGAAAATTCTAGTCAAACGAAACTATTTTGGTAACTTGATTTTTACTATTGTTTGAATTTACTTGCTTGTATTACTTTTTCCCTTTGGTCATGTTATTAATACATCTTGTGGTTTGAACCTTGTGGTCTTGAGGTGTACTTTATTCCCCTACTTTTCCTATTCTCATGTACCTACCACGACATACCTCCGGGACACAGGTCCAGTCAATCACTGCGCGGTCTCTGCTGAAGTCTTGTTGTTTACTTTGATTCATAATGCTTCGTTCTGATTCCTTCGTCGCTTGGTGCCCGAGCTCCCGTACCTTAAATACGCTACATGGCTGGTGTTCTCTATAAGGCGTGACCTTGACCTCAGCGCTTCTGGTATCTGTGCACATACTGATTTTATGATTAACTAGATTGTAAATTGTAGGTTTGTCTAGAGAGGCCAGATTGTGAAGTTTTTTGTAAAGTTGCCTTGAGTAGGCTATAAGAGTTTGGGAGCGCAGCCTCCGTGGTTGAATTTGTAGAGCATGTAAGCTCTTTTTTGATATTTGTGTAATAATGAGTGGTGCCTTTGGAAAGCCTTAAATTGTAACGGTTGCAGCAAAGTGCTCTGGATAAGTTGTGTCGTGGGATATTTCTCTCCTTGTCTAGCTAAGTACTATGTTACTTGTAAATTTAGAGCTCCAAGCTCAAACCTTGTAATTTACCTGTCTGTGAGGTTTCTAGTCTTGTAATGAAAGTTATTATTGTACCTGATATCTTGTTCGTTTACTAAGCAAAGAATTTGTTTTGTTAATATTTGATTTCCTGAAAAGGAATATAACTTTTATTTTAAAACTTTTAATAAATCTTTGACTTTCGTAGATAGACCCATTCAACCCGCACCTTCTTTAACCTCTCTGCGTTCCAGAGATACTCCGGAACAATAACAACAACAACAACAACAATAATAATCATCATCATAATAATAATCATAATAATAATCGAATGGCCTGAGCTACAGTATGTAGGCATTTGAATTTGACGCCATCTGGCTGCTTTTTCCTAAATTTCGACGTCACATTTTACTTTATGTCTACTAGATGGCAGAGCAAACCTAATCTCTCTTGGGTGTCTGTGGCTGAGTTTTAATTAATTTTCTCGGATAGACAACAAATGTGTCACCAGAGATATTTTACTTGACGACATGGAGTGTCGAATGGACTTTTCTCTGCCTTTCGAAAGTCCAACAACATCTGCCGTGTTTGAACCTGAGGCCGATACTCTACAGACAAGGACGACTGCACTATGGGAGTGATCGGAAAGTTTTCAGACCTATATCGCTTGCATGTTACGTCTACAAACTGCAGTATTACTGCCTGTGACTGACCCGTTAATTGTATCACAGTAACCTGCGTTTCGTCCAGGGAGGAGCTGCACTTTGCAATTGCTGAATGTAATGCAGTATATAGAGGATTGATTAGAAACTCGCGTTGCCGAGCTGAGCGGCTCAGACGGTTGAGGCGCTGGCCTTCTGACTCCAACTTAACATGTCTAGTACATTCGCTCGAGAGAATATCAAAATATATAACATTCTGAAGTTATTGTTAGTTAAGGCACTATTCGGTCAGTAGTTGTTGAGCACAATACTGTATTTCTTTGATTTCCCTACTGGAACATCTCGAGAAGTTACTGAACTGTAAGTTGCTTCCCAAACACATATTAATATCACCATTTTTGTCTTTAATGTATATTATAATGACGTTTATGTATAAACCCTTACGTAAAACAATATGATAGTGTTATCTTGAAGCACAATACGAGGAAATCTCGCAACAAAAGAATGTAGTTGATCTATTAGACAACATTAGAAAAGGAATGGAAGGATATGCGGTGGTAAAGAAAAGGGCACAAGACAGTGAAATATGGAGGTCAGAGCTTTGAGTGGAACAGCCGAAGGCCGAACAAACTATGATGATAAGAGTTGAGCGAGTGTATCCCTTTAAATACTTGGGCCCCATGACATAAGTGACTCCAAACGAGAGATAAATTATGTGATTGAGCAGGTCAGGAAATAATTCATTTCGCAAAATAACTTTTTGTAAGGTTACATATTGTCTATTCTCATGTGTGGATGTGAAAGCTCAACCCTGGGTTCAATCATCGAGAAATGTATCGATGACTTTGAAATGTATCTGTATCGCCGTCTCTTGCGCACAACTTGGACACTTAAAAATGTCGAGCTCCACCATCGGATGAAAGGGCAAATCGTACTGCAACTTTCGATAAAATAAATGAAAACGCAGTACCTATGGCATGCTTTGAGGGGCAAAAGGTATATCTTCTTCTTCCTCTTTGTCTACCGCTTTACCCACGCCTGTGGGGTCACGGGTGTGAACTGCGTCGCACATGTGGATTTGGACCTATTTTACGGCCGGATGCCCTTCCTGACGCAAACCCAATCTCGAGGGATGTAATCACTATTGCGTGTTTATGTAGTGGTTGGCAGTGTTGTATCTTGTCTGAATATGAAGAGGGTGGTGTTGGGACATACAGTAACACCCAGTCCCAGAGCCAGAAGAGCCAATCAGAAGTGATTAAATTCCCCGACCCAGCCGGGAAGGTCAGTACGCTGACCATTCAGCCAACGAGTAGGACTAAAAGATATCACTTATATCAGGTAGTTATTGAAGGAAATGTGCAAGGGAAAAGATCTGTTCGACGACTTAGAAATTCATGGCTAAAGGACATTACAAAATGCCACAGATATACATTATAAGATGTTGATGCTGCATTATCGATATCAAAGTATCTCGATTGCCATCTTCCGTTGGAAAAAGGCGTCTTGAGAAGACAACATTTATAAAATGCTTGAACACAATCTTACGCCTGTTTAATAAGTCATGAAGACTGCCGAAAATCAAGCGAATTCCTATGTTGTTTCCAGCAGCAGTTAAACGAATTTGTAACGAATTCATGGCCTTCTAAACCAACATAAAGGGATATTTTAGAAGGACGCAATGAATTTCCCTGTTAAACATATTTGTTGACAGATCCCCCAGGTTCCCCTGTTGTCCGTGGATCACAGAACACGCGCATGCGCTATATGGCCGTTTATAACAGTATCTATGTGTAGACTCTGACCTTACAGTTCCTCCTAAGAACCTACCCATCCTTGAAATACACTGACTGACAGAGCAAATGCAACACCAAGAAGGAGTGGTCAGAACTTTATGCCAATTGCAGGGTAGACTGACGTCACTGAGGTATGCTCATGATGTGAAATGCGCCGCTGTGCTGCGCACGTAGCGAACGATAAATGGGACACGGCGTTGGCGAATGGCCCACTTCGTACCGTGATTTCTCAGCCGACAGTCATTGTAGAACGTGTTGTCGTGTGCCACAGGACACGTGTATAGCTAAGAATGCCAGGCCGCCGTCAACGGAGGCATTTCCAGCAGACAGACGACTTTACGAGGGGTATGGTGATCGGGCTGAGAAGGGCAGGTTGGTCGCTTCGTCAAATCGCAGCCGATACCCATAGGGATGTGTCCACGGTGCAGCGCCTGTGGCGAAGATGGTTGGCGCAGGGACATGTGGCACGTGCGAGGGGTCCAGGCGCAGCCCGAGTGACGTCAGCACGCGAGGATCAGCGCATCAGCCGCCAAGCGGTGGCAGCCCCGCACGCCACGTCAACCGCCATTCTTCAGCATGTGCAAGACACCCTGGCTGTTTCAATATCGACCAGAACAATTTCCCGTCGATTGGTTGAAGGAGGCCTGCACTCCCGGCGTCCGCTCAGAAGACTACCATTGACTCCACAGCATAGACGTGCAGCCTGGCATGGTGCCGGGCTAGAGCGACTTGGATGAGGGAATGGCGGAACGTCGTGTTCTCCGATGAGTCACGCTTCTGTTCTGTCAGTGATAGTCACCGCAGACGAGTGTGGCGTCGGCGTGAAGAAAGGTCAAATCCGGCAGTAACTGTGGAGCGCCCTACCGCTAGACAACGCGGCATCATGGTTTGGGGCGCTATTGCGTATGATTCCACGTCACCTCTAGTGCGTATTCAAGGCACGTTAAATGCCCACCGCTACGTGCAGCATGTGCTGCGGCCGGTGGCACTCCCGTACCTTCAGGGGCTGCCCAATGCTCTGTTTCAGCAGGATAATGCCCGCCCACACACTGCTCGCATCTCCCAACAGGCTCTACGAGGTGTACAGATGCTTCAGTGGCCAGCGTACTCTCGGGATCTCTCACCAATCGAACACGTGTGGGATCTCATTGGACGCCGTTTGCAAACTCTGCCCCAGCCTCGTACGGACGACCAACTGTGGCAAATGGTTGACAGAGAATGGAGAACCATCCCTCAGGACACCATCCGCACTCTTATTGACTCTGTACCTCGACGTGTTTCTGCGTGCATCGCCGCTCGCGGTGGTCCTACATCCTACTGAGTCGATGCCGTGCGCATTGTGTAACCTGCATATCGGTTTGAAATAAACATCAATTATTCGTCCGTGCCGTCTCTGTTTTTTCCCCATCCCTTTCGAACCACTCCTTCTTGGTGTTGCATTTGCTCTGTCAGTCAGTGTATTACGGTCATACGGTCAAATTATCCTTCATGAAGTATTCCAGCACAGGGAAATCTATCTCGTAAACAAACCAAGGCTTTCGTCGCTGTCTGACGATACTTTTAAACAAATTACAGCATATTAGCCTACACTTTCCAAAAGCGTAGATGACCTATCAGCAGAGGCGTGATAGCCCGTCCGGAACTAATACAAAATGGAAGATTCATCGTTACATCCTTGAATGCGCGGAAGCTTTCATGTCGGTGAAAGTAATACTATCAAGCAATCAAGTTCAATTGATTTCAATTATAGCATGAAACAACTTACGTAAAACTGATACTTTTTACATATAGACTGTGCTGATTATTTATTTGCCTCAACTGCCAACATCCTGTGACCTTCGTAACCTTATTGCTCATTGGATAAGAAGTTTGTGGTATAATTGAATGGATTAGATCGATGGTGGTGATGTTATTAATAGAGCCGACAAGGTCACGATGGTCACACAAGGTACAAGGATAAAATCACAATCTTGGAGAGAACAGGAACGTGTGAAGATCTTACAGTCCAGTTTATGATCTAAACTATACATCTAGCCACTGAAATCTAGTGCCCTAATTTGGAGAAAGTTCTTGAATCCTATTTTTAAATAATTTAAGGTGTTGGGTTCCAATTTTTAGATGTGTTCGGTGATTAGCATTAAGTACGATATTTATGTTCAAATCATCAACACCTCACGCCTTTATAATATGCTGAACATTTTCCACCCTCAAATTCATTTGTTATTTTATCGTATACTTGTCGGCGGTTGCAGAGTAGGCTTCGGCCTACAAGTAGCCACGGCTGGTCCGTGGTCCGACAGCTCTGCACTCCGACCGGCCAACCGAACAGAGGAGGGGTGGCTACGGCTGGTCCGTGGTCCGACAGCTCTGCACTCCGACAGACCAATCGAGCAGAGGAGGGGTGGCTACTGCTAATCCGTGGTCCGACAGCTCTGCACTCCGATCGGCCAACCGAGCAGAGGAGGGGTGGCCACGGCTGGTCTGTGGTCGGACAGCTCTGCACTCCAACCTACCAGCTGAGCAGAGGAGGGGTGGCCACTGCTGGTCCATAGTCCGACAGCTCTGCACTCCGACCGACCAACCGAGCAGAGGAGGGGTGGCCGCGTCTGGTCCGTGGTCCGACAGCTCTGCACTCCGACCGACCAGCCGAACAGAGGAGGGGTGGCCGCGTCTGGTCCGTGGTCCGACAGCTCTGCACTCCGACCGACCAACCGAGCATAGGAGGGGTGGCCGCGTCTGGTCCGTGGTCCGACAGCTCTGCACTCCAACCTACCAGCTGAGCCGAGGAAGGGTGGCCATTGCTGGTCCATGGTCCGACAGCTCCGCACTCCGACCGACCAACCGAACAGAGGAGGGGTGGCCGCGTCTGGTCCGTGGTCCGACAGCTCTGCACTCCGACCGACCAACCGAACAGAGGAGGGGTGGCCACGGCTCTACTGTCGCTCTACGCTTCTATATTCGGGAGACGGGGAGGGGCTGGTTCCCACCGTCGGCTGTCCTGATAATGTTTTTCCGTGGTTTTCCATTCTCCTGCACTAAGGCGAATAGCGGTACAGTTCCTATACTATAATATATCGCTGCAAACCTCCTGTAGAACAACTCTCATTTCAACAACTTACCCCAAATCCCGATTCATAACCCCCCTTACTTGAAGAAATCAAGCAAATAATCAGTGAACTTAAAAATAAAAAAGACCCAGGGGTCGATGGTATTATCGCCGAAATGTTGAAATTAGGAGATGAAAGTTTAGCTCAGAAAATTCAAATAATTCTGGAAGACATCTGGATTACGGAGAAAATTCCTGAAGACTGAAAATGTACCCTTATTCACAGCCTCCACCGATAAAACATACATTAATAACTACAGAGGAATATTCTTACTATCAGTTGTGTACAAATTTCTCTCCAAAACTCTAACCATAAGACTTAAGCGAATATCAGGCAGGATTCACAAAAGGCAGGTTTTGTGTAGAACAAACTCTCAATCTCAAAACCATCTTGCAAATGCTTAAAACAAGACAAACAGTGATAACTTTTGTGGACTTCAAGAAAGATTATGACTCAATAGACAGACACACATTATTCCATATTCTAGATGAACATTTGGTGATTTCCAGGTTGTTTTCTTAGGTAGAAGGGCCAGCAAATGGGATGACATCAGCTTTAACTCAAAACTCTCGCAGAAGCTAAGGAAACTTTCATTATTTTCATTCAAGCAAGTCTTTAATCTGTATAAGACACTGTACCACCATAACATGCGTTACTTCATACGTTCGGTGTCCGAACTTCCATCCGTATTGATTAGTCAGCGAAACCTGAAATATCCTGACGCCACATTATAATCTCATCAACCCAAGATCTATGACTTACTCATACAACTCGTGACCTGCACAAGACCTGAAAGCAAACCTCTGAAGCAGAAGATTACAGAGAACGCCCTGGAAGTGCTGGGTCATGATGTCGAATTGCCAACATTGAAGTCATGATCTGCTTGGAATGTAGAGTTGGTAAACTACGGTACTCGTATAAAACTGAAGCATTCTTCGCCGATGAAAATGAAATGTATGGCTTTTAGTGCCGGGAGATCCCAGAAACAATAGTATGATATACAGCATTTCGGAGTTACAAAACTTTTGTTTCATTGACGTTGAATGGGAAAAAGACGAGATTTATACTAACACCTTCATTATGCGAGGTTGTCGGACAACTGGATGAGAAAAGGTATCAAAAATGCGCATTTGGGTTCTTCATTTGTTTAAATTATAGAAGTCTTTCTTAAATCGAGACATATGCCAAATATATGCGTGTGGGCTGTCTGGTAGCAATAAATGTTGAAAGTGACGGTTTTTTTTATCTAAAGGTACATATTTCAAGAAATGTCTTAAGGCTGGGAGTGGTCCAAATATTTGTGTAACGAAATACTGTAACGTCATCTGATAAAATGTGTTGCCTAGCAACAGTACCTTGAGAGCTGCGCAGGCCATGCATATACAGAGTTATTGAGTTAAGTGGTCTACCTCAAATATATTCTCATTTGTTAAAAATATATGTATATTGTTTCAAAATTCTGTAATTGTCTTAAGGGGCTCATAAAACACTGTCCATTTCGTTTCCATCACATGCGTATACTGAGGAACCGGAAGCACCTCCTATTTTTGAATAGGACTCCAAAAATTTAATGCAGTAGAACAACTAAGAATCAAGTGATAAGTTCAGTGATATGCTTATTTAGCAAATCCGACGAGTACTTTTGGAGATATTAAAGGGTTGCATATGGGTAGACGTTAGACAGGAGGTGATGCGTCAGTCGCTGTGATGTTGAGTGAGTCACGCCTTGTTGAAAAACACACATACCTCGCCATTGCTTCCAGCGCACCTTGAGAAACAATAGTACGATATACAGCATTTCGGAGTTACAAAACTTTTGTTTCGTTGACGTTGAGCGGGAATGAGACGAGATAACATAGTGAAACTGTAATAATTCAATTGTCCTTCTCAAGACTCCACAGTATATGGAATGAAGTCAACAACTTTAAAATCCAATGAATGACATAGTCATTGGAAAAAGTTTTTGTTAGGCTCTTTGGTAATCCTTAAAGCCAACTTGTAAGATCGATGTGGTCGAGTTGAGAATAAATTACGCTGGTATGCTAGCATACACACCTGTTTAGACAATATTATGGTTCAGGTACTTCTATTTTTTACCGGTCTAGAAAGTCAATATTTCTTTCTTCACAATTGGCTTTACGTCGCACCGATACAGATAGGTCTTATGGCGACGATGGGACAGGAAAGGCCTAGGAGTGGGATAGAAGCGGCCGTGGGCTTAATTAATGTGTGAAAACGGGAAACTACGGAAAACTATCTTCAGGGCTGTCGACAGTGGGGTTCGAACCCACTATCTCCCGGATGCTAGCTCACAGGTGCACGGGCCTAACCGCACGGCCAACTCGCCCGGTAAGCCAAGAATAACGGCCGAGAGGATTCGATGTGCTGACCACATGACACCCAGTAATCTGGAGGCGTTCCCGCTGAAAACTGGTCGCTTGGTATGCTAAGGCCCTTCGGGGTTGTGGCCATGGGGTTTGATTATGTTTATTTTTAGGTGCGTTGTTATATTGTCCCCCTTCTTCAACCACTTCCATCGCACAGGAAAATGCTGTCACTCAAAAAGTGGTTGAGGTATGTGTGCTTATCAACAAGGCGTGAGTCGCGCAGCGAACCCTCTACATCTGTCTAATGCCCGCATATATAAAACCTTTTAATACCTCCAAAAGTACTCGCCGGATTTGCAAAATAAGCAAATCCCTGAACTTACCCTACTATTCTTAGATTTTTAACATTTTTGTTAACAATTTGGTTTACGTCGCACCGTTACAGATAAGTCTTATGGCGACGATGGGAGAGGAAACGGCTAGGAATGGGAAGAAAGCGGCCGTGGCCTTAATTAAGGAACTGCCCCACCATTTGCCTGGTGTGAACATGGGAAAACTATCCTCACGACTACCGACAGTGGGGTTCGAACCCACTATACCGTGAATGCAATCTCACGCCATCAATTGCTCGGTCTTATTTGTTCTATTGGGTGAAATTAGTAAATTCCTATTTTAAAAAACAAAGTTGCTACCTGTTTCTCGACAATTGCATACGTGAGGGAGACGAATTGGACAGCCTTTTATGAACCTCATGATACAATTTAAGAATTTTAAATCTCATTGTCAATATCTTTAACGGATGAGAAGGTATTTTGAGGTTGACATTTAGCTGAATAACCCTACATATGTCATGGCCATCCTACAATACTTCACATCACAGCCTGCACGGTTGCTAGGTAATTTCGCATCACACGTTTTACTGAAATAAATACAGTAGGTATTTGCGATCATTTTATTTTCGCAAAAGCAAATTTAATAACATTTCGTAAGAAACCATCGGAGCTCGTGAAATAAAATTGAGTACCACACATTTTTAATTGTCTGAAAGCTACTGAGAAAACTTAAAAATATTTATATATCCCTAAAATGCACGCTGATGGCAAAAGTATAAAAAAGTAATTGGACTGAGAAATAATTTACTCAATTAAATTTTAAAATGATTTTTTCGACAAGTAATCAATACAATTTTGCTTACAAGCAAGCCAGAAAGCCAGAAAGTCAGTCCTAACGACATCACTGCCTTTTTTTCACATGGATATGGAATTATACCAAAGTCTGCAACGGAAGATGTATTGCTTCATCTTGTGACAGATATCTCGGAACTTCCAAAACGAATTTTTCCCCATAATTCATATTGTAGTTAGTGACATAGATTTTCAAATAATTTGGCACTTTCTTCCCAAAGCCCCGACCTCTTGCGGGAAAGTGTGTTTGCATTTGAAATATAAGTCCATAGATTGGTTTGATGCAGCGCTCCATGCCACCCTATCCTGTGCTATTGTCATTTCAACGTAAGTATTGCATCCTACATCTGCTCTAATATGCTTTACATATTCATATCTTTGTCTACCCCTACCGTTCTTAACACGTACATCGGGTGAGTTGGCCGTGAGGTTAGCGGCGCATGGCTGTGAGCTTTCATCCGGGAGATAGTGGGTTCGAACCCCACTGTCGGCAGCCCTGAAGATGGTTTTCCGTAGTTTCCCATTTTCACACCAGGCAAATGTTGGGGCTGTACCTTAATTAAGGCCACGGCCACTTCCTTCCCACTCCCAGCCCTTTCCTGTCCCATCGTCGCCGTAAGACTTATCTGTGTCAGTGCGACGTAAAGCAACTAGCAAAAAAAAAAAAAAAATAGGAAAAAAGATCAGATGTAAAGTCAGGATTGCTTCACGTGCTCCTACATTTCTTCTGAAGCCAAATTGATCTCCTTCCAACTCAGTTTCAACTTGTCTTTCCATTCTTCTCTAAATAATACATGTTAACATTTTGCAGGCGTGAGATGCGAAACTAATAGTGCGGTAGTTTTCACACTTGTCAGCACTGGTTTTCTTGTGAATAGGTATAACAGTATTCTGCACTTCTCCTGTCTCATACATCTTACACACTAAATGGAATATACTCGCCATGCTGGTTTCCCCTAAGGCAGTCAGTAATTCAGAGGGAATATGATCAATTCCAGGTTCCTGGTTCCTATTTAGGTCTTTGAAAGCTCTGTCAATTTCTGACTTCGAAATTGGGTCTTCCATTACTCTTGTCTTTTTCCTATTTATTTTCATCTTGTACTCCATACCATTCAGCAGTTTCTCCAGATCTTCTTGTTTCAGAACCATGTCATCTACGTCTTTAGCTTGATACAACTGTTGGATATTATGTTCCTGCCATCTTTCTGCCTTGTATCCTTTCCCTAGAAGTGGTTTTCCATCTGAGCTCCTAATATCCATACATCTAGTTCCTTTTCTCGAAACGTTTCCTTTACTTTCATGTTTGCAGCATCTACATTTCATAGAACCATACAACCTTCAACATCCTTGCACTTCTCCTTCAGCCATTCCTCCTTAGCTGTCCTGCATTTCCTATCCATTTCAATCTTTAATCGCCCGTATTCCTTTGTGTCCTATTCATTTTTTGCATTCTTGTACTTTCGTCTTTCATCAATCAGATCTAATATCTCCTGAGTTATCCATTGATTCTTAATTCATTTTTCCTTTCTTCCGAACATTTCTTCAACAGCCTTACTGATCTCATTCTTCACGAATGTCCATTCTTCCCCTATTTAGTTTCCTTCAGACTTTTCATTTATTACTGGTGCAACATGTTCCTTGAAACAGTCCCTCAAACACTTTTATTTCTAATTGTTTAGATCCCGTCTCCTTGATTTCCTTCCTTTCTCCAATTTCTTCAACTTCAAATGCCATTTCATGACCTACAAGTCAGAGTCCATGCCTACTCCTGGGAAGGTTTTGCAGTCCAACACCTGGTTCCTGAATCTCTGCCTAATCATTATGAAGCCTATTTGATACCTTCTCGTGTCTCCAGGTCTCGTCCATATTTACAGCCGTCTTTTGTGGTGTTTGAACCAAGTATTAGCAATGACTCAATTATGATCGGTGCAGAATTCAACCAACCGACTTCCTCTTTTATTCCTTTGTCCCAATCCGAATATTCCTACTGTATTACCTTATCTTCCTTGCCGACCACTGCATTCAAGTCTCCCATTAATTCGATTCTCGTCACGTTTTACATATTGTATTAAATCTTCTATCTCTTCATATATTATTTCGATTTCTTCATGATCTGCGAACTAGTAGGCATATTGGCCTGCACTATTGTGGTGCTCATTGGTTTGGTGTCTACCTTAACAACAATAATCTTTTCACTATGATGGTCGTAGTAACTTACCCGCTGCCCCATTTTCTTATTCATTATTAAACCAACTGTTTGATTTTGTGTTGATAATTCTGTAGTCGCCTGACCAAAAATCCTGCTCTTCCTGCGAACGTACTTCACTTATACCAACTACATCTAACTTTAGTCTATCCATCTCCCTTTTCAGATTCTCTAACCTACCACAACGATTCAAACTTCAAACATTCCATGCTCCGACTCGCAGAACGTCAGTATCCTTCATCCTGATGATCGCCCCCTCTCGTGTAGTTCCCACCTGGAGATCCGACTGGGGGACTATTTTGTCTCCGGAATATTTTACTCGGAGGAAGCCATCAACCTTACAGAGAGAGAGCTGCATGTCATCGGGAGTTAGTTACTGCTCTAGTTTCACGTTGCTTTCAGTCGTGTAGAAGTATCAACACAGCTAAGGCATACTGAGTATTGTTACAAGGCCATATCTGTTAATCATCCGACTGCTGCCCTTACAACTACCGGAAGGCTGCTACCCCCCTTTCGATGAACTATTCTTTAGTGTGATCTCTCGACAGACACCCATCTGATATGGTTGCACCTGAGGCTCGGCTATCTGCTTCATTGTGGCACGCCGCCTTCTCACCGCGGCGAGGTCACGTGGTTCGCAGGGTAGCGGGAAAATATATCTTTAAAATTGTTTCTTAGTTATGAAGTTACTAATTGGGCCTTAAAACAAAGCTGCTCCAAACAGTTCCTTAAGCCCATTCACCACATCTTCAATAGTTTAGTTTCCTAATTATGTGTCACGGATCAATAAATAGTTATTAACCGAGCGAGTTGGCAGTGCGGTTAGGGGCACGCAGCTGTGAGCTTGCATTCTGGAGATATTGGGTTCGAACCCCACTATCGACAGTCCTGAAGATGGTTTTCCGTGGTTTCCCATTCTCACACTACGAAAATGCTCCTTAAGGCAACGGATGCTTCCTTCCTATCCCATGGTCCCCAAAGACCTGTCTGTGTCAGTAAAACAGATTGAAAGAAAAATAACTGATCAACACTATAACCCTAATATACTCATGTGAACTAGGGCTCAAACCAGCGGAGTAACGTCAGGCCAAGCAGGCGGCCCAGGCCTTTAAAGGGCCCCTCAGACTCGGCGGAGGAAATAATATCTCGTGACCTAATGTAACTCTGCCCGGAAATGGTCTGGGCGTTTTGTACAATCAGTCGAATTAGTTTGCCTTTTACAATTTGTACGTTAGGAATTGCCACTTGGTAGCATTGTGTTGAGTGAAACACAACACAGCTGTAAAAAGAAAAAAACACCACTTGTCCTTGCCGTTTCTCGGAACACCATGACACGCTTCTCAGAAAATACCTGCACCAAATTATTTGAAAATAATTACAGCAATAGAAATTGATACTAAAATATCATGTGTAGTGACTCTGAGATTCACAAATTATTCACAAATTTTGCAGATCATGTAACTTTTTGTCACAGAATTATTCGACAACAGCAATTATAATCAGTGAACTCAGTTTCGAACCAGCTCCCTTTGCGTAAAGTTACAAGGTGTATGCATAGGTCTTTTCCGGTTTAATTTAGAGATAGCGCCAGCGAACAGTACGCAGCGTATGAATTTCACACATACATCAGTTTGTTCGTCTGACATTAAAGTACCAACACACATAAGTTGAGTTCGCCGAACACTAGCGTCTCTGTTGTATCGATCAGTGATCATGTCGACGTTTGTGTCTGAAAAAGAACATTAGTGGCACGCATTCATTTTATTATTTAATGAAAAGAAAAAGGATGTAAAAAGCCATCGTTTGCTGGTAGAAACATGCGGTGAACACGCTTCATCGATTAGAACATGTGAGACATGGCTTCGACAATTGAAACGTGGTAATTTCAATGTGAAAGGACCGGCGAAAGTGTTAATGCACAACGCTATCGCCTTCAAATGATTCATTTAAATCACGCATTGATCGAAAGACGACTGGAATGGTTCAGAATACATGGCAAAGTGATTTTGTTCCAGGACAACGCGCCGTCTCACACAGCAAAACCAATGAAAGACACCTTGAAATCGCCTGGATGGGACATCCTTCCGCACCTGCCATGCTGGCCCGACCTGGCGCCTGTTCGCATCAATGGGGCACGCGCTCGCAGAGCGGCACTTCAGTAATTTCGAGGAAATTAGAAAATGGCTCGACGAATCGTTTGTCGCAAAAGACAAGCAATTTTTATGGCATAGTATTCACAACTTACCTGAAAGACGGGTGAAGTGTGTAGACCCGATGGCGAATATTCTGAATAAACAAAAAAATGGATTTGCCGTGAAAATAACGTGTTTTCTTTACCACGAAAACCGGCGAAAACTTATGCATACACCAGGTAATAATATGCCAATATATCAGTTGTGCGGTCTGATATTTTAGAAACGTTATTTGAACAGTTTTTTTATTTAATTTCATTCATATATTTTTTGTCTTATTGAAAAATGAAACCAATTGAAGTTACGTGTGAACATCTACGTGGTAAATGGTGGGCAGCCCAGTAGCTTAGGCGTTAAACTACGCGAACATTCAAATAAAACCTATTAAAATTAAATTAAATGTATAGTAATTTATTCATACATTTTACATTGTATTTGTGGGGCCCAAATTTTTATTTTGACATTCGTTCCGCCCCTGGTTCAAACTATTAGTATCCTCTTCTTTTTTCGTTTTGGCTGACTATGCACCACGTTAATTCGAATTCAGCTTCATCTGTTTCTGCGCTTTAATCCTCGTCCAGTTCTCCTCCATCCTTTCACCTCCTTTCTTCTGTCCACGGCACTTGGGTACGGGATCTAACATTTCTCTGAAAGATTTCCGTGGCCTTGATCCTCGACTTGTGAGCATCGCTGTTGCTGGTTTCCGTTCCTTGTATTCCCATTTCTACCACGTCCCTTTTCACCTCCTGTTACCAGCTCACTGTAGTTTTCCTGGTCTCAAAAAAATCTTAATATCTGATTGGTCATTATTCCTGGGTTCTTTGTGTGGATATGTCCCAAGAACATAGCTCTCCTCTTCCGGATGGTATCTGAGATCTTTTCCGTTTTGAGATATAATTCTTGGTTTCCTTTCTTTCTGAATGATATATCCTCTGTTCTTTGTGGTCCCAGTATCTTCCTCAGAATCTTTCTCTCCACTAGTTCCAGCTTGGTGACTAATCCTGTTTTCATGAGGTCTGGTAGTCTGGTAGTATCTGAGTTTTGTATTGATCGAGATGTTGTTGTTGTAAGTGTTCATTGTTAGTTTATATGTCACTTAATAAATTTTTCTTATACTGGTGGTTATGATTATTGTGTTAATAGATTGTACATTTGTTCATTGTACGTGTGTATGGGCTTGGCGGACTTATATGTAACAATACCTTCTCCTACATTGTGTAGCTACAATGATCCCTGTGCCGTCTGGGTGTTCCAAGAAGAGAGATTTAATGAAGACGAATGCTCAGAGAGGAGCATTGCATCATACCGTTCTTTATGATGTAGCAGAAAGCTGTCTGATCGCGATGACATAATTTCGTAAAATTGCACAATCTTTTATAAGTATGAATGTGTAACAGATGTCGTGATATGACGTCGACATAAACTATATACCAACAAGTCTCTCTGTAAACATCTCTGTTTAATGTACTGGCAAAGAAGATCAGGTACAAGTCTCAAGGAACCCCTTGTGCTCCAGGTAATTAGGAACCTCTCTTTGTCACACACGTTCGCAGCTGTGTTTATTTAATACATGACGTAAAATATGTAATTAGTTGTATCACAGTGGGAAGTATGGTATTACTGGTGGGAAAGTAAACCACTCCGTCATCACAGTCACTGTCCATGCGTTTAATGGGCTTCAGAGCGACTACATTGGCTACGTTTTTATAATCGCCTTGTTGAATGTTACTATATCTATACCTCACCGTGTTGGTCATGTCGGCACTTACATTAAAGTATCCTATTGTAGTATAATAATAATAATTTCGTGTGGATATTTCTAGCCGAGTGCAGCCCTTGTAAGACAGACCCTCCGATGAGGGTAGGTGGCATCTGATATTTGTAGGTAACTGCGTGTTATTGTAGTGGAGGACAGTGTTATGCGTGGTGTGTGAGTTGCAGGGTTGTTGAGGACAGCACAAACACCCCCCCCCCTCGGGCCACGGAATTAACCAATGAAGGTTAAAATCCCCGACCCGGCCGGAAATCGAACCCGGGACCCCCTGAACCGAAGGCCAGTACGCTGATCATTCAGCCAACGAGTCGGGCATTGTGGTTATTAAGTGTGTCTTCTGTTTATATGGAGTTCAAGTTTCGCTGTTTGAAGCACAGGAACAGATCAGTCGGCCGGAACTTCCGAACAAAACCTATACTGACTCAAATTGAAGTAAACTTAATTAAATAAACCTCTACTAAAATAAATAAAGAAAAAACTAACCAAAGAAAATGAGAGTAAACTAAGTGAAACAAACCTAAACAAAATAAACTTAATTAAACGAAAATAAATTAAATTAAACTAAACGAAGCTAAACTGAATTATCGTAAACTAAATTTCACTGAAACAAAGTATAATATCCTAAACGAAACAAAGTGGAACTGAACTGAACTCAAATAAACTTAAGAGAATTAGATTAAAATAGCCTGCGTGTCTGGCTCAGAGGGCTGAGGCGCTGGCCTTCTGACCCCAAAGTGGCAGGTTCGATCCTGGCTCAGTCCGGTGGTATTTGAAGGTGCTCGAATACGTCAGCCTCGTGTCGGTAGATTTTCTGGCAAGTAAAATAACTCCTGCAGGACTATATTCCGGTACCCCGGCGTCTCCGAAAACAGTAAAAGTAGTTAGTGGGATGTAAAGCTAATAACATTCTTCTTCTTCTTCTTCGTTTAGGCCTACGATGGACCACGTGGTTCTTAACTCTGGTGAGCTCTTTTCTTCCTCTTAGCCCAGTATTCCTTCATTCTAGCGCTATGGATGTCTTTTCTTTCTTGAGTCCATTTCACTCCTACTCCTGGACGCAGTGATTTAGTTGTTAGTGACTGGAGAGAGTCAGATGTCTTGACTAACTTTCAGAATTTATCTCGGTTGTAAATGTCAACGTGATCAATGTTTAGGTATTGTAGGTCTTTCCGCACTAAATTCGTCCATTTGGCATTTGTTGCTTTCCCTCTAGATACAGTGTTGAAGATTCTTGAAGTGAGTCTCTGGCTGTCCCTCCTGACTACATGACCATAGAAGATTAGTCTTCTCTTCCTCATAGCTGTTGTAATGCTCTCTATTTTATTATTACTATTATTATTATTATTATTATTATTATTATTATTATTATTATTATTATTATTATTATTATTATTATTTTAGCATGTGAGCGAGCAACACATTTCGAAGGCCTGGATTTTCTTTTTATCCCTGTCCATGAGAGTCCAGCTTTCTGACCCATGCAGACCAACACTGTAACGTATTTCTTGCGAACGTCTATGGTAGACACCTTAGATGGTAGCAATGACCTTTTCTGATAGAAGACTTCCTCGGCTTGCGCTATTCTGCTTCTCATATCCGTTTCCCTCCTGAGATCAGATGAAATTAAGCTGCTAAAGTAAGGGAAATTTTGGAAATATTCACCTCTAACAGCTTTACCCCATTCAAAGTGACTACCAACTTTCCCGCTCCGTTTGTGCTACACTTCATTATTTTTGTTCTATTCTTATTTTTTTTACAGTTCACAAACAGCATTTCTAAAATAAACCGTATGGTATCAATTAAAGCAGTGTTATTTGATGATATTTCTAACTTCTCACGAAATGAATTTTCGATTATAACCTAGAGAAGTAAGTCTGCACTAACTGCTGCTTTCTGTGGACTATTAGGCAGAGCGTCTGCCTCCAGATGACAAGATCGTGTGTTCAAACTCGGCAGAGGTGAATGATCTCTCGTGACACATTTCGTGTTTACCGACAAAATTAATTAAAACTCAGCCATAGATTACTCTGTCACCTGGTGGAGTAAAACGGAACGTTTGAATTGACATGATGCAGCCTAAATGGCATCACATTAAAATGCCTGCATAAACTTACAATCGAATCTCGATATCTCGATTCAAAAGAAAATACCTATACAATTTAGGAATTATCAACATTTATAGACAGAGCGAGTTGGTAATGTTGTTAGGGTCGCGTAGCTGTGAGCTTGCATTTGGGAGAAGATGGGTTCGAATTCCACTGTCGACAGCCCTGAAAATTTTCCGTGGTTTCCCATTTTCACACCAGACAAATGCTAGAGCTGTACTTTAATTAAGGGCACTGCCCTTTCCTATACTGTCGTAGCCATAATATGTACCTGCGTCGTTGCGACGTACAGCAGTTTGTAAATAAATAAATTAATGAATTAATTCATATATATTTTCTGGAAGATATTAATATCTTTGAAATCCTCATCATTTGATAATGAGAGTGTTCACTGATCGCATTAACGGTGTAAAGAAGAGGGGATGAAATTGTGAAGTAGAAAAGTTTGGGATTCAAGAAGAAAAATTGGGGAATTTTTTTTAAATATAAAAACGAGTTAGGGATTAGAATAATTTATCAAAGTAATTGTTCCATAAATTTCCAAATCCTTTGAAATAATTTAAGGAAAGGCCAGTAAAAAAATACTGATAGAGAATGTGCCACCTTAATGTAGACCACTAGCGATTAATGATCTTATCCATTGCTTCATCACGCATCCCATTAAAGCGCCAGGCGATGACTGTAGCCGTGTGCTCTGCGATTAGCTCATGTAAATCGAAGCTGTACTTTATCAGTACTAAGTAATATGTTCCGCACTTTGAAGTGCTAAACAGTATTGAGAAGGCCATGTATTTCACTGTTCTCATAACATGAATATGCGTGTTATGTCGCAATGAACTGTATCGTTCCTTCACGAAATGTCTGAATATTTTTAGCCCCGTTAGCAACATATTTGCTCGAACTCCGCATAGTTAATAATTAAAATCATACAACTGCATTAACACCATAACATATAAAATGGTGATGATTTTAGGCTAAGCAGGACAATAGAACAAGTGTCCTAGATAAACGCATTTTTAAGCAAAACATCCAGGATTGGACCGTACCTGAAGATCGGTTCAAACCAGCGAAACGACTTCCCTGGTCAGAAGAAATGCGCATATTAAGAGAATGAAGGGCATGTGGGAAAGGATACGAAAACATGGTTGGAAACCGAAATAAACGTGGTCCAGTGGGGATCGTAACGATGTTAAAAAATGTACTAACTTTGTTAAAAGTTGTCGTTACTGTCTACGCGTTCACTACAGTTCTCCCACACTTCTTTAAGTTGATTGTACAAAATACAAATCTTCATGTAACACTTAAATTGATAAGAAGCCATCTTTGGAGTTTTCGGTGCCAGATAAAATGGCTGCGTACGGAGCGCCGAAGTAATTCGAGACGTTGGTGAAACATTCTTGAAAATGGTTCATTGCCCTTATAACAAAAATAATTACTTGAAGAACGACTTCGACTCAAATACAATGCCTAACGATTATCTGTCAAGCTGAGAGTAGCCTAAGCTAATGCACGAGATGAGGTTTAACTGACAGTTCTGAGAACTCTATCGCTCGCAGTTTCCTCTTTCAACTGCCTGAAGACTTCTTCCTGTTTACTTGTCCACTTAAATTTTACGCTTTCCTTCCATAAATGGCGTAGTAAAGTAGTAATTGTTGAAGTGTTTGGAATTAAACAGGAGAAAAATGTTACCTGTCCTAGAAATGTATTTACTTCATTCGATGATTCTGGATTTCCGATGAGAGCTTTCATGATTCTGGGTGATTTTAATAATGATATTGAATTTAGTGTCATATTCAAAACATTCGGTATTATATTTAAAACACGAACATTTCTGGCGTTTCAAGTGTAAATTCAATTTTCGTATCTCATCGAGCCAAGCCATCAGTTTTACTTTATATTCTTATCTTGTAGCTCCATGTACAATGATGTCGAAGCATTTATCTCTTTTTGGTCATTCCTGAGGATTTGCTCTATGATTCCTGTGAATTCGTGCAGTTTTTACGCAAAAATAAATTCGGTTCATTTTGTATGTTCGTCAATGTGCGAATATTGTTTGAATTTTACTTGTTTTTTATCAATGCAGGCATCAGGTATGCATTCGACATACGTACATATGCCCACGCGTCCCCAGACTACAGACAATTACCTTGGTTACAACCGAATGACAGACGTAGACTCCATGCAACTACTTAGGTGTATCAATTGCTTTCTGAAAACACTTCTCCTTACCTATCCTCCAGATTTCCCTACTTTCATTCACTACACCTGTTCGATACCCGGTCAGGCTGTTCGCTAGGAATTCTTGTATATCCAACCGCAACCTACAACAGATCGTTCACGATCACTACCATTAGCTGGTGGAATGAACTCCCAAATGACATCAGGGAAGCTAAATCTAAGACGAAGTTTAAAATCATCTGCCAGCGTTATCTTATAAGCCAACGGCCGTAGCCGTGTTGAAACACCGGATCCCGTGAGATCTCCGAAGTTAATCAACATTGGGCGTGGTCAGGAGTTGGATGGGTAGCCACGCGCTGTTGGTGGGGGGTAAGGGAATGGAGAAGCGGAAAGGAACTGGCCACCCTACCGCACGTAAACTCCGGCTCAGGAACACCTCTGCGGAGGTTCGGACCTGCCTTCGGGCAGAACAACCCTTACCCTGTTATCCTATAAGAACTTCTAGTCATTCCAGAGTGTGAATGGGATGCATGAATGAGAGTGAAAATGGTTGTTTTTTATAACGTGTTGCACTTTATACTTTAATACTTTAATTAGTTTAGTTTATACTTTAGGTTGGAAATATTTAATATGTTTAAATTAGGTCATATACTGAAATGCAAATTGTTGAATTTCATACTGTAAATTAGTACTCATTTATATACATGAAGTGGTTTAGTGTAAGAAAGATCTGTGAGCCCTAACTTCGCCGCAATAAAATCGCTTTAATAATAATAATAATAACAACTGATATTAGATCACCTTTATGGAGATCCAGTCGAAAAAATAAGGGCGGTTGTGTAGATCGTTCGGTATTTGTTGATTTTCCAGATCGGATCGTGTATCTCTATGATATGTTCGTTTAGCCGAGTTTGTAACCGACGCACCGTAGCACTCCTACGTTCGCTTTGGGTAGAGGAGAGTCGAGTAAAGCTGGGCAACCATCCTGTATTAACACTAAACGGAGGGGAAATAGTAGAGGACCGATATTTCCAAGAATGAAGGTATCGGCAAACCAAAGAAAAGGGCCACGAAGGGCGACTCTCTAGGCCTCGTAAACCTAACACCGCCGGGGTTGGGAATGAAGTGTTGACCACTCGGGTACGATAAATTAAAGTAAGAAGCCTGGCACAAGTACGTGGAAGCAATGCAAGGGCTCAGCTAAGAGCCTCGTGGTTGACAATCCACGCTTAAGGTAAAGAGTTTCTCGGCCCATTTTAGTAGCCTTTTCCCAATTGTCAGAGAATAGCGTGTATTATATTTGTCATGATCCTAAGGACTGGGCAAGCTGGGGTCTTGGGTTCGATTCTAGGAGCAATACACAACAAATCAGATTGACCTATCACCAAAAGTATCACCATGTATTAATAAATCGTAATATTTCTACATACACTTTTCTTATATACGAAATATATTGTAAGCAACGTACTTTTCAGGTCTTTACTGTGGAAACTCCCTATCCGCAAATCAATTATTGAAACTAAAAGGATTTGCAGTTCCCTTTGAAAATAGTACACTCTCACTCTTTACTCTCTTAAATATAGTTCAGTTAATACTTAGGTCACCGGGCGAGTCGGCTGTGAGCTTGCATCCGGGAGATAGTGGGTTCGAACCCCACTGTCGGTAGCCCTGAAGATGGTTTTCCATGGTTTCCTATTTTCACACCAGGCAAATGACACGGCCGCTTCCTTCCCACTCCTAGGCCCTTCCTATCCCATCGTTGCCGTAAGACCTATTTGTGTCGGTGCGACGTAAAGCCACTAGCAAATAGTCCCTGTACGGACTCCAACTTGAAATATGAACAGAGTTTCTCTCAGTTTCTCCCTTGTCCACGGCTAGCAGGTTCCTGCCCTAAAACTCCACCTTATAGTATCCAGTGTTCTTCCCAAATATCAACCCATACAACTTCATAACTCTGATGTGTTGTGAGCTGATTGGCTCTCATGGCCCTCCTACTACTTTAAGTGTATTGTCTATGCAAGGTCTCTGCAAGTTTCCAGAGCAATATATTTTTATACAGCGTCAGAGAGCTGCGTTTTTTTCTTCGCAGTTTAAGTTAAGATACACGGCCCTACCTAAAGTTTGGCGCTAACACAATATCACAATATTTCACCACACACTTTGTACTCGAAACACTGTTACCTTCTTGGCGCTGGGATACACTCCCTTAAATTTTAATACATTTTTCAATATCCCTCTCTCTTGGAGCTCGCTCGCTCGAGTCCGTTGGCTCCTTAATAAAAGACGGAATGGCGCGTCGTGACATATTCTACTGTCCGCAGCCATAGGAAGATGATATGTAACTGACACCTGGATACATAGTAGGCTCTGCATTATGGATATTGATGGTAATCTGTTTCAAATTTCAACCCCATAGTACTAGAGCTGTGACTCAAGGCACTTCCTGAAGGGAGATGACCATAACTTTAGTTTCGAGAAGCAGTTAGATAATCATTTTCATACGAAGTGCTCGACTTGAAAGTGCTCAAACTCAGGCTGAGACGTCTTGTGAAAGAAATAAGATTTTCACACTTAACCGCCCCATGCTTTCCTCAAATCTTCAATATTCGATTCTGTTTTCTCGGTATTCCTCCATTAATCAGTCTAATGACACCTTACACGACGGAGTCAGGCACAAACGAGGACCATTTCACCTTCACGAGATGGCGGCACTATTGCAGCACTCGATGATGTCTGTCGTCCCACGAGTTGTCGAGATAATATTTCGTTTTTAATACTTGGATATATTTTTAACACTCGTTCCGAAACTATAGAAGTGTTCAACGTCAAAAAAATTCTTCAGACATTTAGAAATGCCGCAAAGTGTCTTAATTAACATGTGTCTTGAGATGATGTTGATGGTTGTTGTTTGAAGGGGCTAACATTTAGGTCAATGGACCTGAGAAGCAAGGAGTGGTGAATCTTGCAAGGTAAAAAGCCATAATAAACGTCCTGGAAGAGTCTGGGCTAGACAATACGACTAGAAGCACTCTGATAAACAGCAAATCAAAGATTAAGTTTGTACGTGAAATTTCAGAATCCTTTGACATTGAAACCAGTATCTGATAAGGGGATGGTTTATCACCTACCCGTTTGTAATTGTGCCTTAGGAAAGATAATCTCCGAATTGAGAAAAACCCTCGAAGGAAAGGAAGTGCAAAGTGGAATCAGTTTTAGGGGATCCAAAATTAGACTTCATATAGATTGGTTGGCTTTTGGAGTTCGGATATGTAGGATAGTGGGTAAACATGAGGAATAATGAAAAACAGCGTGTGGAGGCGACAGAAAATTCTTGAGACATACAGTACAACAAGAGGGGATAATCATGGGGAGCTTAGATCCGACACTAGCAGACAGTTGTAAGACCAGAAGTTTTATATGCATCAGAAACGCTGAGTTTGAGAAATAAAATCTCAAAACGAGAACTGGAGAAACTAGAACTCTGAGGACGCATTAAAAAGGAAGGAACTTGGAAGCTCAGAAAAATGAAGAAATGCATATGAAGGTGGGCGAAGTAATGGATGTCATCAGGAAAAGGGGGCTGAACTTTTTCGGTCATGTGCTCAGTCTATCCGATAGCAGGCTGACGAACCAGATCCTGACACAAGTTTGGAATCTCAAAGGCAAACCTAGATGGTACCAAGACGTGGCTGACAATTTGAAGCTGAGCGGGATACCGAGACAAGATGTCCTAGATAGATATTACCTTTAAACGTCCGACTCGTTGACTGAATGGTCAGCATACTGGCCTTCGGTTCAGAGGGTCCTGGGTTCGATTCCCGGCAGGGTCGGAGATTTTAACCTTAATTGGTTAATTCCAATGGCTTGGGGCTGAGTGTATGTTCTGTCCCCAACATCCCTGCAACTCACACACCACATATAACACAATAACACGCAGTTACCTACACATGGCAGATGCCGCCCACCGTCATCGGAGGGTCTGCCTTACAAGGGATGCACTTGGCCAGAAATAGCCACAAGAAATTTATTATTATTATTACCTTTAAACAAAATATCCAGGATTGGAGGGTTCCAGAAGATGAGCTCAAGCCAGCGAAATGAATTCCCTGATCAGAGGACATAAGAAACGCTCACATTAAGAGAATTAAGGACATGTGTGCAAAATACGTGAGCACGGTTGGAAACCTAAATAAACGTGGTCTTATATGGCCGCAACAATGTTAAATAAATTTCATTGGAATTTCAGGATTATTTCACTCATATCTTTCCTTGAGTGAAATCTCTACTGTCCCTCTTAGTAGTCTAACTAATTGTGGAGTTCTGTTCCGGTTGGAAAAGCACAATTGATTTAATTAGTCACAATACAAGGTCACGAAGACACCTCTCCGTTGCAACCTAACTGTACTAGGATGCACAGATATGAGCACTTTCCGAAAACTGAAAGACTTCTACCAATGCGCACTTGAAAAATTTTAACGTCAGTCTTTTTCGACAGCATTTTGGAAACGATCATTCTAGAATGGAGGGAACAAGATGAAGAGTACCAGTTGAAGTTGGGTCGCAAACTTAAAGGACCTTTGTGAATGGCTTGACGATTTTTGCCAACAACGTCAGTTCAACAATAGAAGATCAATCGATTAAAACAAATTGCTGAGAGAGTAGGACTAGAGGTCTGCATTGAGAAGTGTATGACGGATATTAGTGATGGACCAGAAGAGTCGATCACTAAGTATGGGAAGATTAGACGCGTCATGATTTTCAAATATGAAGTAGAAAGGACTAGGTGAGGAAGTCATCAATGTCAAGATGTGGAAATTAGAGCAGGCACATTAGTTGATCTAAAACGTCTAATATAAGAGCATAGTAACCAACGAGTAGAAACAAAGATATATGAAATGACAGATTTAATAATAATAATAATAATAATAATAATAATAATAATAATAATAATAATAATAATAATAATAATAATAATAATAATAATAATAATAATAATATTTGCTTTACGTCCGACTAACTACTTTTCCCGTTTTCGGAGACGCCGAGGTGCCGAAATGTAGTCCCGCAATTCTTTTACTTGCCAGTAAATCTACCGACACGAGGCTGACGTATTTGAGCATCTTCAAGTACCGCCGGAGAGAGCCAGGATCGAATCTGCCAAGTTGGGCAGGCAATATACCTCATCAAGTGCCGAGGTTGCGGATACTGGAAGCCTGTACGGAGATGAGTTCGCTCCCTCACCAAGTAATGATTAGCGATGTGGGGTGCTGCTTTCTCTTTCGTAACTGTTTAGCAATGACTATGCTCGGAAGCCTGCACGTAGCGACTTCCCGTTCCGCGGACGTTTTTAACTTAAGCGGAAAATTACTCCTTGTTTCCTACAGGCTCCTTGTGATGTTCTAGATAAAACTCCCATCTCCCTTCCTATTTCCTCAATTACTCAACAATCACTTAACTCCCGTAATCTCCTTCTTAATTCGTTGCACCCAGTGCTGCAAGGTAGTTGAAGCTGTTATGGCTTTCAGCGCTCGAATGCTCTAATAGCGTCGTTATCGGAAAATAAAAACAGTTGACGAAGGGCGGGAGGTCCGATAGGATAGATGAAAGTGAGGAGCCTGGCACAACGAATCGGAAGCAACGTCAGGGCTCAGGTAAGGCCCAGTGGTCGCCAATCCACACTCCCTATTTAAGAGCCGGCGGGGCCTCTTTAAGTCACCTCTTACGATACGCACCCCCACACACAGGGTCGCCAGGCTCCTCGCTTTCATGTATACTGTCCGACCTCCCTTGGTTAACTCTTGTTCTTTCAAAATCCCGACGGTATTAGAGCATCCGAAGCCTTAGGGAGTCTTTCATTATCACGCGTTTCGTGGCCCTTGCCTTTCTTTGTTCCATACTTTACTTTTTCGAAGTGTCGAACCCCTTCCATTTCCCCCCCTAATTACTGTTAATAGACGATAGTTGCCTACTTGTACTTACTCTTAAAACAGTAATCACCACCACCACTTGTCTGAATGATGAATGAAGTCCAGTTGCCACGATCAAGTCGAGCTCTACTCTTCTCTCACTTGTCTCGAATGTCATGGTTTCTAGCAACCAACCAAAGAAAAAAGTTAAGTTATCGGCTGTGGGAGAAAAAACTGCATGAAGTGTTTATGTTTACAAATGAATTCTATGTAGGAAAGAACAATGTTTCATCGGACAATATTATAGTACTTTTTTGTGCAATTTGTACTCGTCAAACAATCCTCAGTGCCTTTTTATCAAAGGAACTTTGGTACGCAGTATTTTATATTATTCGCGTGAAAATATTCACCACAACGTTTTACTCCTTTTGAGCTTCGTGATTGCATTAACTAGGACGTTTTTCATGCATTGTTAAGGTCTCGTCATCACAGCAGTACGTATAGGGCCATACGCTTTCAGAATTCTATTCCATCTGAAACTAGAGACAGTAGTAATCTAAAGCTATTCAGAAGAAAGTGCTGGAAGTTGTATCAACATTGAGAGGGATGGAACTAGGAAGCACCCTCAAAATTAAGATTATTAAACAAATATTACGTAAATGTAAGGCTAGTTATATAATAGTTTAAATTTTTAAAGAATTACTTTTAATCGCATAATTTTAAAGCAAGTCTTTATGATAATTTAAATTTCAGTTAAATTACATTTTATGTTAACTTTAAATAATTCTGAAATTACTTTTAATTTTATGTAGTTATAATGCTCAGTATATCGTCGCTACCGGGACAAAACATCCTATGTGAAATAATTTTAGCTTAGAACTTTGGCTGGTAAGGTTCTGTCATCTAAGGTGCAATATCGTGTGCATGTTGTCAATGCATTCTCGCTCTTCATAATGTATGTGCTGCGGGTCAGTATATCTCCAAAACATATTATCACATAGGAGGTTTTGTCCCGGCAACGACGATATTATGCTTTGTACAATAGCATGCTTCATAGCCTGAGCCCCACCAAGTACAGAAAGGCATATATAAATAAATAAATAAATAAATAAATAAATAAATAAATAAATAAATAAATAAATAGTCCGCCTCTGTGGTGTAGTGGTTAGTGTGATTATCTGCCACCCCCCAAGGCCCGGGTTCGATTCCCGGCTCTACTACGAAGTTTGAAAAGTGTTACGAGAGATGGAACGGGGTCCACTCAGCCTCGGGAGGTCAACTGAGTAGAGGAGGGTTCGATTCCCTCCTCAGCCATCCTGGAAGTGGTTTTCCGTGGTTTCCCACTTTTCCTCCAGGCAAATGCCGGGATGGTTCCTAACTTAAAGCCACGGCCGATTCCTTCCCCCTTCCTTGTCTCTCCCTTCCAAAGTTCCCATCCACCCACAAAGCCCCTGTTCAGCATAGCCGCCTGGGCAAGGTACTGGTCATACTTCCCAGTTGTATCCCCGACCCAGAGTCTGAAGCTCCAGGCGGTAGAGGTGGGATCCCTCGCTCAGTCCGAGGGAAAACTGACCCTGGAGAGTAAACAGATTAAGAAGAAGAAGAAGAAATAAATAAAATATAAATAGGTAAATAAATAAATGAATAAATAAATCAGTAAATAAATAAATAAATTAATACATAAACAATTATTAAATAAATACATGAATAAATGAATTATTAAATAAATAAATGAATAAATAAATAAATAATAAAATAATGAATATATAAAAAATTAATTATACAGTAAATAAATAAATAAATAAATAAATAAACACGCGAGCTTCATAATTTGGCGAATGAATTTACACTTTGTGGTCTTATGCCTTCCACCTTCCCTTGCATGATGCATTTCTCAAGATTTTCTCTCTCTCTCTCTCTCTCTCTCTCTCTCTGTGATATGCCTGAAGAACTAAAACATCTTCTGAATGACATGACAAGGGAGATGTTTGGAAATGTTCAGTTGCTCAATGATAAGTATGTATATTTATCCTTTTCTTTTAGTCTACTGTGCCAGCACCATATCTTGAACTATTCGATTCGTTGTTTGTCTGTGGCCTTTACACTCCATGTTTCACTTAAACTTTAAATATTGCATTACTTACTTTAGGCTCAATATAAGATTGCGTGATATTTTCCTTTATTTTTGACCATTTCTAATTCAAGGTTTTGAACAATTTATGCTGCGCCTAGAAATGCAGCAATCGATTGTGTTGAAAGATTGAAGAGATGCATAATTTAAAGTTAGACAGCGTCACATCCCAGGTGCGCACAAAAAGCGACTGGCAAAGAGATATTTAATTTTACACGTCCCTAAACGCCAGTATAATCTTCGATTGTGGATGGCTGGTGGCCGAAGTGATGACACTCGATATCCCACCACCTACAGTATAAGTTCATACTATTTCAAACAAAAGTATTTTGAAAGTAAGACATCTTCTGTGACGGCGGTTGATTGTACATGTAGAAGGACGAGGTTCAGGTCCTGGGATATGCAGATCTATAGCCGAAATACGAAGGAAAACAAAAGGGTCCACAGGGCAAAATGAGACCGTTAGCGCGTACCACCGTGCAAGTCAGGTGGGAAAGAGTGATGTGATTGAAAAATGACAGAAATTACTACTTTACGACAACCACGTCCCATGTGAGCAAAGATCACCACCATCACCTGACAACGGCACTCACATCCAAAACATCAAGTATGAATTGATATATCCAGGCTGTAGAAGTATGGAGATAATAATCTAATAAGACAGTAGACAAACGTCTCGACATCAAGCACAAAAGGATCTGTCACAAGAGAATTACCTTTCCTCGGCACATGTAACCGACTCCAGCGCAAAACGTTAGTGCCGGAACTCATTTTCACTCAGTTTCTTTCTGGCCGTGGAAAATTCAAGTGGTACTTTGAACGCGTTTAAATTTACATTCTAGGCGATTATTTGTGCTTTTGTGGATCTCCTCAAACTGTTCCACTGTGCCATGTTTGGGAGGACATGATTCGAACTTGAGTTTCACCCACATAATTTACTGTGGAACTTTCACCTGTCTGGGAAATCCCGTCACTTCAAACAATTCCTTCAGTTCATTCACCCCATCTTCAATAATTTAGTTTCTAATTTTGTGTCAAGGACCCGTAATTAATTACCTTAATATTATTTATTTCATTCTTTCTTACACGTAATTTGTTGACCGTCCAGGGTTGATTTTTTTCCCTTGGACTCAGCGAGGGATCCCACCTCTACCACCTCAAGGGCAGTGCCCTCGATCGTGAGAGTTTGAGTCGGGAGGACCAGTACCTCGCCCAGGTGGCCTCCCCTGGTATGCTGAACATACGCCTTGTGTTGGGGGTGAGAAGACTGGGAGGGATAGGCAAAGAAGAGGGAAGGAAGCGGCCGTGCCCTTAAGTTAGGTACCATCCCGGCATTTGCCTGGAGGAGAACTGGGAAACCACGCAAAAACAACTTCGAGGATGGCTGAGGAGGGAATAGGATCCTCCTGTACTCACTAGACGTCCTGAGGCTGAGAGGACCCTGTTCCAGCCCTGATATCACTTTTCTAATTTCGCGGCAGAACCGGGAATTGAACCCAGACCTCCGGGAGTCACAGCTAATCACAATAACCACTACACCACAAAGGCGGATAACCCTAAAATAAGGCTCAAATTATTAGGAAGTTCATTCAACAATTAAATAGTGAGAACATCTTCTCTTAAAAGGTACACCAGAAATATTTCCCTAGAATTTCCGGCTACTGCTTGGCTGTTGCCTAACACCAGCGACCATGAGGGTACAGTTTCGTGACTCCTCGACCTGAAGAGCGTTGTTACTTATCCTCACACGTAGCTCTCTGAAACTGCGATCGTGACCAGAGAAGTAGTGCTTCAATCCGCATAAGATCCCACACATTTCACAATGCAAAACAAGACTGACCCACTTAGTTATGTTCCACTGAACATGTTGTTTGTTGTCGATCTTCACTTAGTAAGTCGGCGAGGTAACGTTTGTTGTTTGAACTGGAATTATTGGATCTGTTCGTACGTAAGTGAGAGTGTAAGTCCACTGTCCCTAAGCTTCATAAAACCAAGGAAATAAAAGACCATTCGAAGCCCATACATTACATTTGAAATCGGAGAATGTGATAATGTCCTCCGCTGTGCTGTAGTGGTTAGCGTGATTACCTGCCATCCCCAGAGGCCCGAGGTCGATTCCCGGCTCTGCCACGAAATTTGAAAAGTTGTACGAGGCCTGGAACGGTTTCCGCACTTCCTCACAGCTCGGGAGGTCAACTTAGTAGAGGGAGGTTCGATTCCCTCCTCATCCATCCTCGAAGTGGTTTTCCGCGGTTTCCCATCTCTCCTGCCGGCTAATGCCGGGATGGTACCTAACTTACGGCCCCGGTCGCTTCCTTCACTCCTAATTGTCTCTTCTCATTAGGCCCCTGTTCAGTAGAGCAGGTGAGGCCGTCTGTGCAAGGTGCTGGTCTTCCTCTTCAGTTGTATCCGCCGACCCGAAGTCTCATGCTCCAGGACACTGCCCTTGAGGCGGTAGAAGTGTGATCCCTCGCTGAGTCCGAGGGAGAAACCAACCCTAGAAGGTAAACAGATTAAGAAGAAAAGAAAGAATGGAAAGAAAAAAGAAAAAGAGATAATTATTTAAAACACCTGAGGATTTTTCTATATACGTCTCCTCACCTTATTATAAGGGGACGGCTCCAAAGTGCCATTTTGTGGCCGGATGCCACTCTGACGCAATCGTATATGCAGGGATGTATTTACCATTGCCTGCAGTGTGATGTAGGCCTATAGTATAGGAGCGAGCGACTGGATCACGTAACTGTCAGATTATATTGTAGATATAGTGGACTCGAGCCCCAGTGTCGGCAGCCCTGAAGAGAATTTTTCACGAATTTCCGTAGTTTCTCATTTTCACACCAGGCTGCGGCTGTACCTTAATTAAGGCCACGGTCACTTCCTTCCTGATTTTAGCCCTTTCCTGTCCCTTCGTCGCCTTAAGACCTATGTGTGTCGGGGCGGCGTAAAGCAAATTGGAAAAATAAGTTGTATAGGCTATTAACTCTACTGCAAATACCTGGCCTCCACGACCCCTCAGGATTCTAATACGAATCCTTCCGAACCGAAAGCAACTACGCTGACCGTCCAGCGAAGAAGTTGGACGTTCCATCATTTTATCAAATGTTAAGCTCTGGGAATAAAACACTTTCTTTAAGAAACACGTTTGAAGGTGAATGTCATGTTTGTTTCAATATAAGTTACTAATGAAATATCCACTGACATGTTTCAACATAAGTGTTACTCTTCGATATGAGCCCGCCTGTGGCCATGATTGTTAAGGCATCCGGCACCGTTGTTATCCGGTTCGAGTCCCGTTGGTCAAATAATTTCACTATCAGAATGTTGGCTGGTAGGGTAGGAGAGGTGGTGGTATACAATTTCTCATCACTGGATTGCGTGCCAAATGTCTGGATTAAATTCCAAACCACTCCGCAGTGCTCATATGGAGTGAGGGCATATGACGCTGTTGATGGTGATTCGTCCGTCGGATGGGAATGTAAAGCCTCGAGCAGACCCGTTGGCACTATCCGACAAGAGTAGGCTATGTGCCGGTACCGGGCTTCATCCTCTCGAATCCCATCATATATCTTCCTTTCTTTCTTAATCTGTTTACTCTCCAGGGTTGTTTTTTCTCTCAAAGACACTGTCCTGGAGCGTGAAGCTCTGGGTATAGGGATACAACCTGGAAGGAGCACCAGTACCACGCCCAGGCGGCCCCACCCGCTATGCTGAACAGGGGCCTTGTGAGCGGGTATGTGCAGATTGGATGGGATAGACAAGGAAGAGGGAAGGAGGCGGCCGTATTCTTATGCTGGTTACCATCCCGGCATTTGCCTGGAGGAGGAGTGGAAAACCACAGAAAACCACTTAGAGGGTTGCTGAGAAGGGAATCGAACACCCCTGTACTCAGTTGACCCCGTTCCATCCCTCGTACCACTTTTCAATTTTCGTGGCAGAGCCGAGAATCGAACCCGGGTCTGCGGGGGAGGCACCTAATTACGCTAACCACTACACTACACAGGCGGACACTATCATATATCACGTCGTTTATTTCATCTCATAAATTCCTTTGATCATACTGTCGTCGGGAAGGGCATCCGGTTGTAAATATTGACTACGAAGATTCAACTCACTTCATACCCGACTCTGTAGGGATTCGGCACCAGGGTTGAACATGCATATATTCCCATTTTACAAGAAAATAATATTTTTCTTTCTTAAGCATCACCTCACACGTATGTTAAGATTCGGGTCAAGAAAATTGTGGGTGGAGGTACGCCCGAATTCATGAGATACGTGCTGCAGCGTGGTTCTTTTTACAAATGCCTGGGTTCAAGAGAAAACATTGTGAAATGTAACAAAATGTTGTTGCTAGGTGCAGCGTTCATTGGCGGGGTGGCGTGGCTCAAGTGGAAACAGAAGGCAGACGGTGCTTTGAGTCACTTCCATTTTTATCTTTTCCTCGTGCTATCATTCTCCTTCACCGTCGGTATTCTGCAGCTGTTCGTTCGTGAAGAAGCACTCCTGATACGAAGTACCAATACACTAGGTTATGACATGACAAATATAGCAATGTATAGCGTCTGATTGGAATATGTCAATGCAATACAACAAGACGCAATAACTTATACAATGGAATTTTTTAATCAATGCCTGTTAAGATTTCACACACATTACACAATGAAATAACATTAGGAATACATGTATTTAAATTGAAACAAGCAGAGAAAGGAAAAAAGGACGGAAGTGGGACTCCAATTTCAACTTTACGAACTGCCCGTATACAGGGCTCATGCGTTACCGGTTGAGCCATGTCGCCTCGTCAATCCCCCTGTGGGTTGAGATGGTAGAATAACACCCACGGTATGCCCTGATTGTCGTAAGAGGCGATTAAAAGAGGGCCCGTGGGTTCTTAACATGGGGGCCTGGTTTGACGACCACGGGCCCTTTAGCTGAGTCCTGCCATTGCTTACACTTACTTGGGCCAGGCTCGTCACATTCATCTATTCTATCCGACCTCACTAGCTCAAGTTAGGTTTTCTTTCGACCCCGACGGTATTACGTTGCGAATCCTAGGGAGCCTTTCATTTTCACGCCATTCGTGGTCCTTGTCTTCCTTTGGCCGAAGTGTCGAACACCTTACATTTTTTCTCTCTGATTAGGATAATAGCCTACTTGTACTTCCTCTTAAAACATTAATCACCACCACCAGCACTCGCCTCGCCAATGTAGCAGCTGTTAAAGTCGTTTGTCTCGTAATTTTCTATTTTTTCTTTTCTCATAACCAGGCCTATATGGAACAATGCCGTGACAAGTGTCTTATGAATGTGGCCATACATTCATCCACATTTATCCCGTCCCGAATCTTGACGTACCTGTGGGCCGGGTCCTTGTCACTTGGGCAAAATGTGAGCTCCTTCTACTTGTCAAGAATATAATAGACCAGCTTCTTTACATCGCCCACTTCCCTCTCCATAACAGCCACCTTCTCTGGTGTATCCACGGTAAAATAGCTTGTACTATTACAAAGTCTGAAAGTGTTTTTGATCAACCCATCTATCATTGTTCTAGCGATAGTCATCATAATCATCATAGGTTGTTCTGCCATCCAGCAGATCCAATCATGGCTGTGACCTCCATATCTCTTGATCTTGTGCCCTTTTCTTCACATCTGCATATTCTTCCTTTCTTTTTCTAATGCTAATAACTGATATATCGTCTCCTTCTCCTTCCTCGTTTTCCTTTTATCATCCCTTCCATTGCTACTCGTAGTAAAGTATTATGTCTTATATCATGCCCTATCCAACTGTTCTTCCTTTCTTGCAATACGGTCCTCACTTCTCCCGCTCTCTTCAGAACTTCTTCATTTGATATTCTATCTACCGGGCGAGTTGGCCGTGCGCGTAGAGGCGCGCGGCTGTGAGCTTGCATCCGGGAGATGCATCCGGGTTCGAATCCCACTGTCGGCAGCCCTGAAGATGGTTTTCCGTGGTTTCCCATTTTCACACCAGGCAAATGCTGGGGCTGTAGCTTAATTAAGGCCACGGCCGCTTCCTTCCCACTCCTAGGCCATTACTATCCCATCGTCGCCATAAGACCTATCTGTGTCGGTGCGACGTAAAGCCCCTAGCAAAAAAAGAAAAAAGATATCTTTCCAGCTTACTCCTTCAATTCACGGCCTGCGTAGCACAAGCAGTAGACGGCTGGCCTTTTGAGCTTAACTTCCTGGTATTTGAAAGAAAAAATGAAATGTCGTATGGCTTTTAGTGCCATGAGCGCCCGAGGACATGTTCGGCTAGCGAAGTGCAGGTCTTTGGATTCAACGCTCGTATCCGACCTGAGCTTCATGATGAGGATGAAATGATCATCTTGGTGTAGAAATAAAGTTTGAAAAGTGGTACGAGGGCTGGAACGGGGTCCACTCAGCCTCGGGAGGTCAACTCGGTAGAGGTGGGTTCGATTACCACCTCAGCCCCCTCGAAGTGGTTTTCCGTTTTTTTCCCACTTCTCCTCCAGGCAAATGCCGGGATGGTAAATAACTTACCGAGCTCGATAGCTGCAGTCGCTTAAGTGCGGCCAGTATCCAGTATTCGGGAGATAGTAGGTTCGAACCCCACTGTCGGCAGCCCTGAAAATGGTTTTCCGTGGTTTCCCATTTTCACAACAGGCAAATGCTGGGGCTGTACCTTAATTAAGGCCACGGCCACTTCCTTCCCACTCCTAGCCCTTTCCTGTCCCATTGTCGCCGTAAGACCTATCTGTGTCGGTGCGACGTAAAACAAGTAGCAAAAAAAAAAAGGTACCTAACTTAAGGCCACGGCCGCTTCCTTCCCTGTTCCTTGCCTATCCCTTCCAATCTTCCCATCCCCTCACAAGGCCCCTGTTCAGTATAGCAGGTGAGGCCGCCTGGGCAATGTGCTGGTCATTCTCCCCAGTTGTATCCCAAGACCCGATGTCTCACGCCCCGGACACTGCTCTTGAGGCGGTAGAGGCGGGATCCTCGCTGAGTCCGAGGGAAAAACCAAACCCGGAGGGTAAACAGAAGATGAAGAAGAAAATGAATTAGAGTTGTCAACGAAACTTCTCTGGCACGGCAGCAACTATCGGATGTGTGCCACTCCAGAATGAAAATACAGTAGAAAGACACGTTAGTTCGAAACAATATAAAGATGGAAAGTATGATAAGACATTAGGGGTCCTACTGGCATTGCATACGACTAGGTACCGAGCTCGATAGCGTCAGTTGCTTAAGTGCGGCCAGTATCCAGTAATCGGGAGATAGTGGGTTCGAGCCCCACTGTCGGCAGCCCTGAAGATGGTTTTCCGTGGTTTTCCATTTTCACACCAGGCAAATGCCGGGGCTGTACCTTAATTAAGGCCACGGCCGCTTCCTTCCAATTCCTAGGCATTTCCTAACCCATCGTCGCCATAAGACATATCTGTGTCGGTGCGACGTAAAGCAAAAAAGAAACCAACAACTAGGGATTCAGTCCAGACTTTACGAAACCGTTTCATTCAGTTTGAAATCCCACCTTTCTTTAACTAAGAGAGTAATTGATTTTCTAATTTTAACAAAAACCCCTTTTATCAGCTTGGTTCTAAATCACCCTTTAAAAATTTTTACAGTGTCCGCCTCTGTGGTGTAGTGATTAGTGTGATTAACTGCCATCTCCAAAGGCCCGGGTACGATTCACGGCTCTGTCACAAAATTTGAAACATGGTACGAAGACTGAAACAGCCTCGGGAGCTCAGCTTAGTAGAGGGGTTCGATTCGCACCTCAGTCACCCTCGAAGTGATTTCCCACTGCTTCTGCAGGCAAATGTCGGGATGGTACCTTACATAATACCACGGCCGCTTCCTTCCCTAATCCATCTCTATCCATTGTAATCCTCCCATGCCTCCACAAGACCCCTGTTCACCATAAGAAGTGAGGTCGCCTGGGTGAGGTAGTGGTCCTCCAACCCATTTGTACCCCCGACCCAAAGTCTCACCTTCCATGACACTGTCCTTGAGGTGGTTGAGGTGGGATCCCTCGCTGAGTCCGAGGGAAAAACCAACGCTGGAGGATAAACAGATTAAGAAAGAAACAATTTGCAGTAACTTGTTTAACAAACAGCCGCCAAAATAAGTGTTGGAATTGGCGTTTATTAACCTTCATACAAAGACTATGGGAATGGGTTGGGAAGTTCATGAGTTTTCTGGGAAAGGTCAGAGCCTTGAATGATTGTATCCGAGTCAATAGTTGAAAGGACCTCAATAGTTTTAGCAGATACAGCCTATCAGTTTTCCCACATTTAATGTTGTAGCTGGACTCCTTTTTCATGTTTTGACTTATTTTATGATAAGAATTTCAGCGATCAGCTGGTCGGGTAGTTTGTATATATAAAAATAAATGTATTTTCAATATTTTACTTTAAAAATCCGCCATAGTTTTCTTGTCTCTGTACATGACAGTTACAGCAGATGTCGCAATGTAAAATAATTCTGGTGACACATTTGGTGTTTACCCGCCAGGAACTCGGTCATAGATTCCTCAACATAGACTCGGTTCACCCTGCCACCTGGTGGAGTGTAACGGAACGTCGTATTTGACACGCAGGGAGCCCAGATGTTGCTATTATTTTTATACTTTTTCCCTACAATTTGCTTTACGTCGCACCGACACATACAGTAGGTAAGGAAAGGGATAAGAGTGGGAGGGAAGTCGCCTTGGTCTTAATTAAAGTACAGCCCCAGCATTTGCTTGATGTGAAAATGGGAAAGCATGGAAAATCATCTTCAGGGTTGCCGACTGCGGGGTTCGAACCAACTATCTCTCGAACGCAATCTCAAAGCTGCGCGACCCTAAAGCACGGCTACTTGCTCGGTGTTGCTAAATTAAATTGCCTGCACAGGAAAGGTGAGGCCATAAAAAGATTATTATTGTTATCCTTAGCATTGGGAGTGGTAACAGCGGTCGGGACACGCGGATGACGAACACTTGAATGCATAACGTCGCTGCGCCTGCGAAATATGACCATGTTGGAGAACTGACCCGCAGCACATATCGCAGGGGTCTTCGCACAATATTGAACCTTACCAGCCAAAGTTCTAAGCAGAAATATTTTACACATCTGTTTTCGCAGGTGCAACTCTACTGCTGTTCTTGGTGTACCCAGTGATAACAGTACGGACTTCATTGAGGGGGTCCCATGTTCCATTCTCGTATATGTTAAACATGATCTTTCTAGAAATTTCTATAAACGTGCCTTCCGCCTTATTTGCAGGTATTACAAGAAATTTGAAAACCGGTAGTTAACACAAAACAGTACTGGGCGCAAGAAGTATACAACATTTACAAAGACAAAGACAAAGACACCTCCGTACATGCCATGAAGGCCCTTGGAGGAGTGGAAGGTAAAGGCTTCCACCATTGTTAACCGCGGCACGTGATGGTGTAGAGTGGTTAGCTCTAAGACCAGCCGCCTTTGCCCCAGGAATTAACCTGGTACTAATTTTGGGTTAGGCTGAGTGAACCTCAGGGCCATATGCACCTCCGGAAGTGGAAATCTCGTTCCTTACATTTTACTACTTCCTAACGGGGATTCGAACCCACGTCCTTCCGGACGAACCGAGCACGCCTTTACCGCCTCGGCCAGGCAGCTCCAATACAACATTTACGTTGTATTTAAATGCGAATGACGAACCACTGAACTGATTTCAAAACTACCATAAATGAATAACTAGCAGGAAAATAAATGGCGTAGAGAAAATGAACATATTGCAATAGGCTTTGTTATGTATGGAGTTAATATTCACTGTGTAACTTGTTCTATTGTCTATTTTAGCGTATGACACTTGCTGCCAAGTGTGTCCGAGGACATGTTCGACTCACCAGTTTTGTAGCTACATTTCCTGGAACACCCCACAAGGTGAGCTACAAGTAGGGCTGTCAGTTGTCCCGTATTATACGTGATTTCCCGTATTTGACGGTCTGAAGTACTGTCCCGTTTTAACAGCATACGGTATGGTCTTTTCTCTCATATTTAAATAACTCACTTCTGCCATGGTTAAAATTACCTAGTTTCAGTTCAATATTGTTCATCTGGCTATTCTGCACTATGGTCGGAACGTGTAGTCGGCGAGCGAACCGCCGGCGCAGACCCCAAGCGAGACACAGAGTTAGGCTTATGTCAACGCAACAATTAACGAAACCCTGCATTCTTTAATTTTAAAATTCTTTCAACAGGAATTGTTAAATCTGGCAGTTTGTGTTGTGCTGTGGTGAGGTGAGAGTAGGAGAGTTCATAGTAGTGTTGCTATGATTTGCGATTGAGGAGATTTCGCGTTATTGAAAAAGGCTGAAAGTGACGAAAAAGAAAGTGAAACAGCAAAATAATGTAGATAATCAAGTTTGTGCCTACAATGTAGTTATTGCTAGTAGAGTCAGTACAGTCTACAGCAAGTGTCCTTCCCCTTATTGGCATTTCAAAAGCCTGGTAACCCTACCTGCACGCACCTCTGTGTGCAGGTGTTGTCTCTGGGTGCACGGGCTACGACTGGGCCATGAGAAATGTACGAACCGGGCGTTTACCTGGAGCTGGAAGTAGGAAACCACGAAAATCCATTTCGATGGTGGTCGAACGGGGATTCGAAACCTCCTGCCTCCCGAACACACACGACCCCCCTCTGATAAGCTTATCTCAATGGTGACCTGTCATAAGATGATAATAATAACAGGCCTAATTTATAATAACAATCGCAGTTTCATTCTATAAGGAAAAAGTTATCTCCCGAACGAAACCATATTTACAGGGTCGGATTTCAGACTAACTTTGATGTACGGGAGGGACAGATGGGTGGATTCAGAATATCTTATTCATGAATTAAAAGTAATATATATGAATCTGGTGAGAATGACTGTTGGTACAAACGGGTAGGAAGAATGGCAGGAGAGTAGCCTACTCATAATGAGGAGATAAAGTATAGTCAAGAAAGAACTCGCTGGTTGAAGCTGTATGGGTGAATTGAGAAGGATGGGTTACCTAGGAGAATAGTGTACTCTGTCATGGAAGGTACGAATAGCACAGAGAGAACAAGACAACGATGGTATTACTAGTTTTTTAAATTAGTTTTACGCCGCACCAACACAGATGGCGACGATGGGATAGAAAAGGCCTAGAGTGGGAAGGAGGCGGCCGTGGCCTTAATAAACGTACAGCTTTATAATAATAATAATAATAATAATAATAATAATAATAATAATAATAATAATAATAATAATAATAATAATAATAATAATAATAATAATAATAATAATAATATCGTGTGGCTATTTCTAGCCGAGTGCAGCCCTTGTAAGGCAGACCCTCCGACGAAGGTGGGCGGCATCTGCCCTGTGTAGGTAACTGCGTGTTATTGTGGTGGAGGATAGTGTTATGTGTGGTGTGTGAGTTGCAGGGATGTTGGGGACAGCACAAACACCCAGCCTCCGGGCCATTGGAGTTAACCAATGAAGGTTAAAATCCCCGACCCGGCCGGGAATCGAACCCGAGACCTCTGAACCGAAGGCCAGTACGCTGACCATTCAGCCAACGAGTCGGACAGCTTTATAATAATAATAATAATAATAATAATAATAATAATAATAATTTATTTATTTATTGATGTCTTTATTTGTGGCGAAGTTAGGGCTCTTGGCCCTCTCTTACACTTAACCACATTATGCGGCTTAATACTGAATCCAAACTTAATATTCAAACTTAACACAGTGTATATAATATAATAGTAATATAACTTAATAAACTCTAAAACTAAAAGATTACATCCTAAGTCTAAATTTAGAAAACTAAATTCAATATTAACTACTCTAGGTGGAAATCATAAAATATAACAGTAATTTATGTAAACTTTTGGGAACTGTTTACTCCAGACATTCACTCTCACATTCACACATAACTACATGATATAGCCTACGTATTCAAGAGGAAATCTTTAGTAGGTATATGCTATTTTAGGAGATATTCTGAATGGGGTGGTTCATTACTGAGATCAGTCTAACCATGATGTGACGGGGATCGCTCCGTGTTACATCACATTGAATGTGCGCCCTCTGGAACTATTTCGAACTCCCTGTCACTCAGCAGGGTTACCTAATATAATCCGCTGTCAGATTATCGGGGCCGACCACCCCGCGTGGTTGAAAGGTCAGCTGAGCACGCCCTCTGACTGTCACGCTGAAAGTTGAGTTCCTTTCTCAAGGGAGTCCTCGATACAGTACATCAAATGAAGAGATTCTTGGCGTTCATGTACCACGTCAAATGCTGGTGCTGACGAAACTTAAAAAGAGGATTACCAGTCAGTTTCTTAAACAAACATACTTTACGACAGACGGTGACACGTGATTTCCTTTAACATGGTCGTTAAATAAATACTAGCTGGAATTAAGATTATAATGACTCATGATTATCTCGTTATGTTTAAAAGTTTCTGTTGAAAGGCTTCCTCAAGAAGAGACTGCAGCATTTCTTCTAACGCTTTTCCCATATCTGTAGGGTCTCGGGTACGAACTGTGTCGCACGTGAGGTTTTGGCCCCGTTTTATGGCCAGATCCCCTTCCTGATGCCAACGTTATATGCAGGGATGTAATGACTATTGCGTGTTTCTGTGGTGCTTGGCAGTGTAGTGTGTTGTCTGAATATGACGAGGAAAGTGTAGCGACAAACACAAACACTTAGTCCCCTGGTCAGAATTAATCAGACGTGATTAAAATCCCCGACCCGACCGGGAATCGAATCCGAGACCCTCTGAACCAAAGTCCTCAACGTGGACTGTTCAAGCAATGAGGTTTAAGACCATTAGGAATATTCTAATAAAAGATGTCGAAACTGTCCCTTAAATCTACCCTGAGGCTGGTTGGATCCTCAAGGTTGTGTAATTATAGCGAAACCGCAAAAACCGATGGCGGCACCCACATGAAGCCTACTAGGCATGACGAGGAGTAAGGTAGCTTCCCGTTGTTTTCCTCAGTGGGCCGTAAAGTGCTATAGTAGGACGATTCACCCTATGAGTAGCACCTTTCTTAACACTCAGACGCACTCTGGTGATTGTTGTTTTAAGAGGAAGTACAACTGCACAATTTTCGAAAGCGACTTTCAACGTATTAGGTCGTGATACGTACATTTAGTACGTGTTGAAGAGATGTTAAGTACAGAACAAAAATGGCCAACCAGACACCTCGCGAAATCGGGAGGTTCTGTACTTAACATCTCTTCAACACGTACTAAATGTACGTAACACGACCTAATAGGTTGAAAGTCGCTTTCGATTACAATGTGGTCGTGTAAATTCAATATTCATTGCACAATTTTCCCCTATATAACACAAAACACAGGGAAAAAAGGGAAGGTTACCGGCACTTCGAAAAATGAAGGTTTCGGACAAAATAAGGCAAGGGCACTAGGGCGTGAAAACGAAAGACTGCCTAGGCCTCGAATGCCGTACTACCACCGGGTCGGAAAAGAATAGGAGTTGGCCAAGGGAGTTCGGATAGGACAGCTGAAAATGAGGAGCCTGGCACAAGTAAGTGGAAGCAATGCCGGGACTCAGCTAAGGGCATCGTAGTAGCCGACCCACGCTCTGAAGTTAGGAGCCCCTGGGGCACTCAGACGCAGTAATCGTGCTCGGAATGTCATTTTCTAGAATCACAAGAGACTACGATGGATTATGCTACATTTTGCTATGGCCTTTGTCAACAGTCAGATGAAAAAGTAGCCTACATCATCCATCAAGAAATGGAAACAGGCAGAATGAATCTTAAGTATTTAGATTCTTATGTATCTAAACAAAGCGAACTTCGGAGGAGAGAAGTAACGTTACTACATCTTTCAACTTCGTGTCCAAATTATGATTTAAAAGTTTAAGTAAACATAGAAAAACATTCATAAAATACTTGTTTTTTTTAGTTGCTTTACCTCGCACCGACACAGACAGATCTTATGGAGGCAGTGGGATAGGAAAAGGCTAGGAGTGGGAAGGAAGGAAGTAACCGTGGTCTTAGTTAAGGACATGGTTTCCTGTGCTTTCCCATTTTCACACCAGGCAAATGCTTCAATTAAGGCCAGGGTCGCTTCCTTCTCACGCATGGCCCTTTCCTATCCCATCGTCACCATACGTTCGTGTGACATAGAGCAACATGTAAAACAAATTGCTTTCTTATCGCTGTGTTCATTTTTACGTTGTTCAGCCTGTCCTGTGTTTATTAGGGTGGGCTTTACAGAAAATATGTGTTTGTGAATTACGGTTCTGAATTTTATTCTATCTTGAATGGGTTCTTCATTAACGTCTTCACTGATTTCTTTTACCCTATTATTGTGATTTTTCAATGATAAGGCTAAGTTTAAAATTTTCGTGTTATTATCCATTCTATGTAAGTGACCGTAAAACTGTAATCGCTGTTTTCTGAACGTATCTGTGATTTTTTCTGTAACTTGATAATTTCATATGATTTTTTAAATTCAAATTCCATTTTCGCATTGTGGTCGTAACATTTTTCTGAGAAATTCCCTTTTCGTGATAGGACTGTATGTCCTCTACCTTCCTAATTATTCGCAATCAGATCCTGAATTCCTACTGATATTGAACTCCTGAAGCCTACAGTGAAATATTCCGAAACAGCTTAGATCAATCCAGCGCTCAATGTAATTTCAAAGACAGGCATCTGCGGTTTTCTCAGAAATTGATGGAGCAGACATCTTAGGAGTCACGCGATGTATAAAGTTGTGTGCGGAGAGGAGTGGATGGAAGACGAGTAACAAGTTCTCTGTGAATGAAGATACTAAACAAAGAATGAAATAATTACTGATGGATGACAAAAGCCTACTGCTGTTAACAGGCAGGGCGCGAGTGACTAACCCAGATGTTGCAAGTAAAGGAATCTCCGAGAGAAGGTCACCTGGAGGATGTTAAACATGTCGGGTGTTGTGCAAGTACCGTGCGGATGTCTTCAGAGAAAGGCGCATTCATGTCTCCTAACATCCATGGCCTTCCACGTAGCAAATTAAGAGGGACTTCATAGGAGAGCGCATTCCCACACTATGCAACACAACCAACACGCAAAGTCGCCCTGCATTCGCTTGTTAACAGCGGTGTGCAAAAGAGCTGCATTACCACACGAATTGTTAATATCGATAATAACGTGAATTTATCAGGGAAAGGAATTGAAATCTCGATTGTATTCAATAGCGTAATCTCAATTTGGTCCGCCTCTGCGGTGTAGTGATTAACGTTCTTAACTCCCTCCCGCGGAGGCCCGGGTTCTATTTCCGGTTCTGCCACGAAATTTTAAAAGTGTTACGAGCGCTGGAGGTCAACTAAGTAGAGGTGGGTTCGATTCCCTCGAAGTGGTTTTCTGTGGTTTCCCCACTCCTGCTCAAGGCAAATGCTGGATGGTACCTAACTTAAAGCCACGGCCACTTCCTTCCCTCTTCCTCTTTTATCAGCATAGGAGGTAAGGCCGCCTGGGAGAGGTACTGGTCCTCCTCCCCTGTTGTATCCCCGACCCAAAGTATCACGCTCCAGGACACTGCCCTCGCTAAGTCCGAGGGAAACCAACCCTGGAGGGTAAAGAGATTAAGAAAAAAGAAAGAAAAGTTTCATTTTCAATAATAAAATAATTAAATAAATACATATTATCTACATATTATATCGAACAGAGGCATGCATATCCGAGTATAAAGAACATAAATGAAATCGAATAGTCTCACACCCGTCCACATCAGGAAACCACCAAACGCTTCTGTGAAGCAATACTGTATACAGTACTACAAGAGAGTGTGAGTCTATGTTCGCTCTTTTCTGTGTATGTCAGGTCTGTTCCTTCTTCCTCCTGGGGGTGGGGATGGTATAATACATCCACGCCTTTCGTAAAAGGAGAATTCAAGGGTCCCCAGCGCAGCGTGAGCTGGTAACCACGGGGCCTCTTGCTGAGTTTAGTATTGTTTACACACTCGTGACAAGGTCCTCAGTGTCGTCTTTTCTATCCAACCTCCGTTGGTCAGTTCTTGTTGTTTTCCGATCCCGACGGTACGAGATTTGCAATGCCTAGGGAGTCCTTCAATTCCACGCCTTTCATATCCCTTCCCTTTCTTTTTCCGATAGCTACATTTTTCCAAATTTTCATAACTTCTTCTATTTGCCCTGTGATTAGTATTAGTAGAGGAAACAATGATCACCACCACTACCTGCCCTTCACTTAATTCCCTTGTTCTTCGTAGCATCGCAACAACATCAACAACAAAACAACAGCAACATAGTTATACGGTATCGTGCTCCTCTCTGCTTTCATTTTTATTATGAGTGAGAATGGCTTTCTTTCAGTTATTAGACGCAAGTCATAAATCACTATACCGGTAATTACTTTGTTCACAGTGTGAATGGAAACAAGCGCATTATTTACATACCGTAATTTAGGACAGGAGTAGATTACCTGGTTAAAAGATGAATTTTACGGTTACGCATCAGACGCGTCTATGTCGTCGCTTCCGAACTAGTAACCACATAAGGACGAAATTGACATTTTACATTAGGAGGGAGTATAAGATCATATCTTCACTGCGAGATCAATGCTCTTCCTATCCATTATTATCCTTAAGACTGGTCACGTCTCCCACCCAGATATTGATATGCAGTCCATCAGAATGTTCGTTTTCCCGTGCTGAAGTGTGAAAGAAAATGCATTCGACTGTACGCGTGCGTATATACTTCGTGAAAATACACATTCCCACAGTACGCCACAGGAATGTTGATTTTTCTTTACACTTCGGCATATGGAAACCGAAGAAATTAAAATATTGGCAAAAGAAAGCGAAGGGAGTAAAGACTTTCCATGTCTCAAAAGCCTAATAACGTTTGGGTCAGAAAAGAAGAGTTGACCAAAGGAGGTCGGGTAGGGAAGTGGCACAAGTAAGTCAAAATAATGTCAGACTCAAGTAGGGGTCCGTAATTACCAACCCACGCTCCAGAGCTGAGGGGCCTGTCACCTTTTGCGACTACGTAGGCTACTGTGCATGTATTCTACCACCCCCATCCAAAGGAGAGGATGTTCACGTCTATCCTTCTGTCTGTACTGTACTGTATCTACACTATCTGATGACAAGTATCCGGACACTAGTAAACAAACACAAGTGACGCATCGTAACAGTGTAAAAGCAGGCAGTGCGACTACGGAACAGCAACAAGGGGAGCTCAGTCACTTTCAACGTGCGGTAATCATTGGTTGACACACAAGCCAGAAATTTGTAAGGGATATTTCTAAACTTATGAATGTACCCAAACTGTGTCAGTGATGTAGCTGCAAAGTGGAAGCATGAAGTACAACTACAGCACAACCTCGATCCAGACGGCTATATTTACTGACGCCCGGGGGACTTGTCAGTCGTCTGTTCCCCAGGGAATTTCAAGGTGTTATCAAAGTAAAGCCAGACCCATGACTGTGCGTCGGGGTTTAAGAAGGATGGGGTTTCACTGTCGAGCACCTCCTTAGAAACCAAATATTTACCCGCTTAATTGTTATATCGGGCCGATGACCTAGATGTTAGGCCCTTTAAACAACAACCATCAATAGTTATATTTTCATTTTTTAGAATTAGTTTTATATCGAACCGCCACAGATAGGTCTTATGGCGACAATGGGATAAGAAAGGCCTGGGAGTTGGAAGAAAGCGACCGTGGCCTTGAATAAGGTACAGCTCCAGCGTTTGCCTGGTGTGAAAATGGGAAACCATGGAAAACCATATTCAGGGCTGCCAACAGTGGGGTTCGAACTCACTATCTCCCGGATGCAAGCTCACAACTGCGCGACCCTAACCGCACGGCCAACTCACCCGGTCTCTAAATAAAAAGCGCCACCTGGCGTGGTTCAAAGAGCGACGCTACTGGACACTATTGAACAGTGGAAACTAATTTAGAGTGATGAATCATTTTATAAATTGTGGCAATCTGATGGGAGGATTTTAGTATAGAGAATGCCCGGAGAACGCTGTTTGCCTGAATGTATATTATTAATGTCTTTATTTGTGGCGAAGTTAGGACTCTTGGCCCTCTCTTACACTTAACCACATTATGCGGCTTGATAATGAATACAGATCTAATATTCAAACTTAATAAACTGTATATAATATAATAATAAACTTAATTTAGACTAAAACTAAAAGATCTACATCCTAAGTCTAAAATGAACAAAATAAATTTAATATTAACTACTTACGTGGAATTCATATAATATAACAGTAATTTACGTAAATTTTGGGAACTATTTACTCAAGACATTCACTCACGCATTCACACATAACTACATAATATAGCCTACGTATTCAAGAGGAAATCTTTAGACTGTCTTTTGAAGGTAATTAGTGAGGAACAATTTCCAATATCAGGGAGGAAAGCATTCCATATTCTAGCGCCCGACACAAGGAAAGACAGAAGGCAGATGTATGATGTGGAGGTACTGCAATTGTTGACCCAGAACGCGTGTCACGGTCATGAAAGGAAGATAGAAAACGGAAATTACTGGAGAGATATTCAGGTTTATTTTCAGTCAAGAGTCGATAGATAAGGGTTGATACAGGCTGAGTTCTCTGGTGCTCTACTTTTAACCAAGAAAGTTGAGCATAGGGGATACATGCGAGGAAAAATTCAATGAGATAATAAATCTAATGCAGGAGTGTAAAGTTCTCTGCAGTTTCTTCTTTTGTTCACTGGTAGCATCCTGCAACACAACATCACAATAGTTAAACATTGGAAGCATCAGTGTTTGAACCAGTCTTATTTTTAAGTTGAGAGGTAATAGGGTCTGGTGTATCTTAAGGGGATGAAGTGATGAATGAACGTCTGCATACTTTAGTGACATGCTCATCCCAGTTCAAAGTTTCATTTATAGTGACTCCAAGGCACTGATTTCCAGAATGGGATAGCAACGCCATTTATTTGAATAACTGGAAGATGTAAGCTGTGTAAATGGGTAAGCAGTTTTCTCTGCTCTAGTATAATAGCTTGTGTTTTCGTTGGGTTGATGGAGAGAGAATTCTCAGCTGCTCTGCTCTGCTCTGCTCTGATCTGCTCTAAGTTTCGGTTCATACTTTCATTAGTTGCATTTATGTCATTCAGTTTTGTGTGACAGTAAATTTGAAGGTTGTCGGCATAGAGATGGTAGTTGCAGTTTTCCAACTTAGAAGAGATGTCATTCAAATATAAAATAAATAACATGGGGCCGAGTATAGAACCTTGTGGCACACCATTAACTTTGTACTTCCACTCCGTTCTCTTATCATTCATGACAACACACTGTCGTCGGTTATGGAGGTAGGAAGCGAACAAATTGATAGCAGCGTGGCTAAGATGGAAGGAATGCAATTTCGCTATTAATATGTCCGTACTGATAGTGTCAAAAGCACTGCTGAAGTCTAGGAGAATGAGCACGGTCACTTTACGTTCATCCATTGCTTTTCTTACGTCGTCCGTAATTTTTAGAAGAGAAATAGAGGTACTATGTCCTTTTTTTAAATCCAGCCCCTGAGAGTGAGCAAGTAACGAATGGTGCGTCAAATACTGGAGCAGTTGTTCATGCATGAGTTTTTCTAAGACTTTCGAAAGTGAAGAAAATTTATTACCAACAGCAAAGTTTGTAGGAGGTGGCATGCTGGTGTAGGGAGGTTTCTCATGGCATGGACTGCATGCGTGTATGCGCAGAATGATATCAATACATTCTGAATGCTTTCGTACTGCATAGCGTGAAAAATCAGTTCAGTGATGACATGATGACCCTCCGAATCGTAGAGCGGGCTCTGGGAGCCAGTGATTTAAGGCTAATAATATTCCTTAACTGAACTGTCCCGCCAGTGGACTCCACCTAAGCCGTATAGAACACCTGTGAGATGAGTTAGAACGGCAACTTTGTTCCATACCCCATCACGTTCCCTGGCTACTGCTCCCATGGAGCCGTTCCGACTCCTCTCAACAACAGAGTCAGGGCTGTGATAAAGGCAAGAGGCGGACCAACATCATATGGCGACTAATAGAGAGTAGTGATGGGATATTCGATTTTGATTTCCTTCACGTTACTGAATCGATGCAGTGAGCCGATTCCCGGCTCATCTGAGTCGTCGATGTTACTGAATTTGCGTAGTGTGTGTTGACAAGACAGCAGCAATAACATTCAATGCTTGTTGCTGCCATCTGGTCTTCATTCTATGAACTGCTTTTCTATGCGTCGGCCAGCTTTCAGATTCTCAATCCTCTTGCAGCCACTTCTTCGCATAAAGTTTTGATATTACAAAGCCTTTCCCTCCATTAAATAAGTACGGTATATAGAGTTAGATGAAAATTATTTGTACACATAATCATCAATGATCTTCATTTAGAGTTGCCGCGTAGGTGGGAGATTCCCTATCAGTTGTTTGCCTAGTCTTTTCTTAAATGATTTCAAGGAATTTGGTAATTTCATTATATATTCGGTAACAAATGGCGTATGGCTTTTATTGCCGGGAGTGTTCGAGGATATGTTTGGCTCGCTTGATTTGACGCTGAAATGATGATGAAGACGACACACACACCCAGATCCCGTGCCGGCGAAATTAACCAATGATGGTTACAATTCCCGACCCCGCCGGGAATCGAACCCGGGACCCCCGTGACCAAAGGCCAGCACGATAACCATTTAGCCATGGAGTCGGTAAGTACATAATACAAAATAATTAAGTTGAACATTGAAATGAAGGAAAAAAATTGCCATCAAGGCAAAGGAATACATAGCATTTCAATAAATGATGTACTCTACATGAAGACACACCACGTTTTACCAATAAACATATAGCACTAGATTGAGAGAAGTTTCCCTGAAATACTTGCCGTCATATTGCCGTGCGGTTAGGGTCACGGAGCTGTGAGCTTGCATTCGGGAGATAGTGGGTTCGAATCTCACTGCCATCAGCCCTGAACTTCGTTTTCCGTTTTTCCCGTTTTTACACCAGACTGTACGTTAATTCAGGCCACAGCCGCTTCCTTTCCAATCCTAGTCCTTTCATATCTCATCGTCGCCATAAGATCTATGTTGCTGTGACGTAGGAATTCCTTCTCGAAGTGGACGTACCCAGTTACTGGGAAGTGTATGTTTGTCTGTAACGTATCCGCGGGAGCTTTAAAAACTGCCTACACATCGGAAAAATATACTATGATGTTGTTCAAGGGTTACAGTCATTACTAACATCAAAATCTTCTTCTGGTTTACTGGGTCAATATTTCAAGGTTCCTTCATCTACTTTCATGAACTGATGAATAATATTACGCAAGCAGATATTTATATTACCCAGTACGTAATGAATCTGTCGTTTGAACCGCTACTCCAGTGGAATGTGACGGATGGTCGTCCTTGGACTGTAAATCTATTGGCCGATGATATTAAATAGCTATTGCCAAGCCTCCATATCGTGACAGGTTTAGGATTGCTGAAAGGAGTGAAGTAGGCTGGAGTGGTTTAACTTCCATTAGCTTCAAATGTCGTAGTTGCTTCAGATTCCGAGTGGTTTGAAAGTAAGACCTTGGTCCTAGAGATGTTTCTCGTGAATACCTTCGTTAAGAAGGAGTATTTGAGAAATCCCTTCCCATCCAGTTATTTTATTTCACATTGTGATAAAAATAGCAGATGTTTATAATACAACTTCGTCTTTGACTTGTCAATATGACAAAATATTTCCTAGTGGAAAGTGAGATACTGTCTCATCCACAGTTACACTTTCCTTTCCATTCTTCCGTTACCTTTACCTATTATACTCCCTTTAATTGTATCTTTTTATCTACAACTACTTTCCTTTCTGTCTTAATCCGTTTGCCCTCCAGGGTTGGCAGTTTCCTTCGGACTCAGCTAGCGATCCCAACTCTACCTCCTCCAAGGGCAGTGTCCTGGAGCGTGAGACATTCGGTCAGGGATACAACTCCTAGCTTTTCTCACTTGCTATGCTGAAAATAGGAAGATGGGCCTTGTGGCGGGATGGGAAGATTCGAAAAGTTAGACAAGGAAGAGGAAATGAAGCGGCCGTGGCATTAAGTTAGGTACCATCCCGGCATTTGCCTGGAGAAAAAGTGGGAAACCATGGAAAACCAGCTTGAGGATGGCCGAGTTGATCTGTCGAGGCTGAATGGACGCTGTTTCAATTCTCGTACCAATTTTCAAATTTCGTGCCAGAGCTAGGAATCGAACACGGGCTGGGGGTGGCCGCTATTCATAATAACCACTACACAACAGTGACGAACTCATAATTACTGGTACTTCATTTTATTAATTTTGTAACATTTTAGTATTTAACAGTCCTCGTTCATTTCCTTAAGTCTCACGATATAGAAATTAAGCGAACTCTTGGTTCAGTCAAAATACTTCCTACCTTAAGGAGAGACGTGCGTGAAAATTCGTTGATTTCCGAAGTTCTCTGTAACTTGGACACTATTCGATTCAGAATAATAAAACTTTGCACACTGATTAAAAACATATTATTACTAGCTATAAATATTAAGTAGAATATATCTTCAAATTAGAATTTTGATCCTACTGACGTATCTTTTCCTCAGAAACGCTGAAGTCCTAGACTTTGTCATTTTTATTGGTGACTTCTAAGAACTTGATGATTTAATACATGCGAGCGGTTTTAATTTCATGCCTTTCGAGTTTTTTTAAAAATTAGAAATAAGTGAACTTTTAAGTTTGGTGGTAGTGGCACGGCCACGAAGGGTGTGAAATTGAAAGACTCCCTAGGATTCACAACCTAACAACGTCGGGGCAGAAAAGAACAAGAGTTGACCAAGTAAGGTCGGATAGGATAGATGAAAGTGTGGATCCTGGCACAAGTAAGTGTAAACAATGCCATGGATCATGTATACGAAGAACTTATTGTCAAACTGTGTGGGTTTGAGGTCAGTGTTTCAACATGTATAAATATTAATTTTGTGAACAGGCAATTATACTAGTTTTTGTTGTTGCTTAAGTTGTTCTTCACACTTCATTAAGAAATAATATTCATGAACTAGGGCATGAACTATTTGCGTTTTCTTAAAAGATATGTGACCAGCCGCACATGCAGTGTAAGAATACTTATTTTACCCATTGTATTAATATTTAATAAGGGTTAGGAAATGTACTCTTGATTCACCCTACACCCATTGTTAGTTTTCTTAATTGATTCTCAAAATAGCAACGTGGAATACACAATACGACATAGCCATAATTTGTTAATTATTATTACTATTGGTCCACGGATAACCAGTAACTAGGAAAAAGATGTTGAGTATTCACACACATAATACTCGGCTTTCTTTGGTAGTAGCTCTGAACCTCAACAAAAGACAACACGTTAAGCACAGTGCCAAAATATTGATACTTCCCAGAAATAGACGAAATCTTTCCTATCAGCCCTGGATCCGAACAGCTAACGAAAGACGACATATTAAAGAGCAATGGCACCCAAGAGAGTACATATACATAGTGTCTGAAAGTAAGTTACGGAAAATTTATGGGCATAATAAACCCTATAATATAAGAGAGTATCCGTCATCCAGTTTTCCTAAACTGTTCGGTTAATCGCCAGAGGTAACTGGTTCGTATCTCGTATATCCTGCGACGTAGTGTACTTAATTCGCAACAGAACGTCAGCACTGTGGAGTGTTAATACTATTAGCATACAAAATTCCCAAAGTACGCAGAAATGATCAGAATCTCTTCTAGCGGACGGAGTGCAGACATGAGCGCGTGACTGAGGACCGCGCGGTATCCGCTGTACGTGTGCTGTGCAGTTGGCAAGCACTGCGTGACTCAACACATATAGGGGAGTGGACAAGCGGGGCATCGGGAAAGATAAATTGAAAGCGTAAATTTCATGTAAGTTTTCACGTGTCCATCCTGTGCCATTGAAACACACTACAGAAATGAAATAAAAATATTAATGTTCACAGTATGTAGGACACATAAAAACAGAAATCAATTACCACTGAACATCCTCAGGACTCTAAAGTCGAGCTGTAAAGAAGACGTTTGGCATTAACAGTGGTGTACATTTCTGATTAACAACTATGGAATCACTATAATTCGGACTTAGTCTCATTAGCTATATTCTAAGATACTCTGTTTGAAACTTAGTACTCGTATGTGGGTGGAGGCGGTTGAATGACACACACGGTATTTCCTGCCTGTTGTAAGAGGTGATTAGTTGGGCTCTCACGGGTTCATAACTCCGGACCCTGGGTTGGCAAGCTCGGAGCCTTTAGCTGAGTCGTGACAATGCATCCACTTACTTGTATCAGGCTTCTCACTTACATCAATTCTAACCGACCTTTCTTGGTCAACTCTTGTTGTTTTCCGACCACGACGGTATTAGGTTACGAGGCATAGGGAGTCTTTCATTTTCACGCCCTTTGTGGTGCTTGTTTATAATTGCCTAATACCTTTACATTGTGACTTTCCTAACTCGCTGACTAACTTTTGAAACATATAAAACTGATTTTATATTGAAAAATCTGAATATCTGCATTTAACATGGAAATTATGAAAATTAATATTCACTAAATAAAATACACACTCGTCGGACCTTGTACTCACACTCACTTGTTACCTGTTTACTTACACATACGTTATTTGAAGGGCGCCAGCTGCCACTCAGTGCAGCAATAATAGAATGAGACTCTTGACTATCTCTAGGGTGTGGGGTAATAAGCTTACTTTTGACAACATACCATATAAGTTCTGGGAAAAGGAGATTGGCGTTCGGTTTCCCCATTAATTTTGAGGTTAAGATATTTTACTTTCATTGAAATAAAACTATGAATTCGTTTGATAGAACAATGTATATTCTTTAAATAATATATCAAAAAATAGTGAGTCTTGTTGCGATAAAACAGATGAGAATATGAAATTATGACATTGCAACTGAAAGAAACTAGGCATGAATTTGAATTCTTCTTGACCGGACATTTAACAATTTATACGAAATATTTCCCTCACTGATTCACTTGACTGTACCTTCAACACTTTGAGTGTAATTACGACGTATTCCTTTGATCTGGTGTTTACTGTAGATGTGTCACGCCTAACTTGGTGATACATCCTTGTGACTGCTTCTTCTCCATATCATCTGACTTCTTTGTAAGTCAATATGGTATTACCTCTTGGCAGGTCCAGGGTTGCCGTCTCTGACTCCATGGTAAGCCCTTGCGTCCGTGTTTTCCACTAAGTGACGGACCAACCTTTTGGTCTCACTCTCTCAATGACCAATAATTAATGGCTCACTGAGTCTTCTCCATCTCTCGTTCACACTCGTTGACTGACCAACTAAGGCCTCTTGATCTAGTAGACTTCTTCACTGTACTGCTTCCGTTTAAGTAATGACTGACGCTACAATATGCATCCACCTTATATAGACGTTGGTTGACACAGCTACGTAATATCCAGAAATAACAATGACATACTCCCATAACGCGGCAAATATTACATACAGTTGTGAAACCGCCGCCGGCTCGTTGGGTTGCTCAAAGAAAGTGAGCTCAGTGCTAACTAAATACGATGACGTAGCCATGGCCTAGCAATGACTTGGCAGAATCGCCAGTAGTATAACAATATAACGACGTCACATCCACATCTGATACATCGAAACTCTCACTGTACAGGTATTTAATGATAATCTACATATACGTATATATGCATACACTCAATTACAAATACGCATGCGACAAGCTTTGCGTACTGGAATTGAATAATAATTATAACAAAATAATAGTAATCTCACAGATAAAATAATAATACTGACATAATAATAATAATAATAATAATAATAATAATAATAATAATAATAATAATTATAATTATTATTATTATTATTATTATAATACAGATAAAATAATAAAAATACAGATATCATCTTGTAACGGGATTTGAACCGTTACAACATTTCGTCGGATCCCTTCCACTTTCCCCTCTGATTAATGTTAATAGAAGGTGGTTGCCTAGTTATACTTCCTCTTAAAACAGTAATCACCACCACGACCACTCTAAACTTAATCTTTAATACCTCTCAATACCATAGGACGTGATTGGAATGTTTACTGTTATTACATATGTTACTTGGGTGTACCATTTCAAATATTATTTTGTAGTGTTGCGAACTTTGACATACACGAAATGCACTCTGGTTACTGATATGCTTCATAAAACAAATGCTATGTGCTCATCCGAAACCGGGAGGAATACTACTACAAGGATTTCAGTTTTGTAGGCCAGTAGGTTCAGGATACCTTAGTAATCAGAATAAGGACGCTACATTATCCGGGCATGACGATCTGATGCTTCTCAGTGATACGCCGCCAGTACTAGCAAGGGGACATGTGAACGAGCGACACATCACTGTGCGCCGGTAGTGAATAGCCCAAGCTTGCCAGGCTACACGCTGCATAGGCTGACACAGAAGTTGCTCACAATTGAATTTACTGTACATTTCTTTGTCGATTTACCGTCGAGCTTTCAGTAAAACACCGTAGATGTCGATTTTTATTTCAGAATACTAGATCCTCTCACAATTCCAATAACTTACTTTCAGACACCCTATATATATATTTGAGTTTTAATCATCATCATCATCATCATCATCATCATCATCTGTTTACCCTCCGGGGTCGGCTTTTCCCTCGGACTCAGCGAGGGATCCCACCTCTACCGCCTCAAGGGCAGTGTCCTGGAGCTTCAGACTCTTGGTCGGGGATACAACTGGGGAGAATGACCAGTACCTCGCCCAGGCGGCCTCACCTGCTATGCTGAACAGGGGCCTTGTGGAGGGATGGGAAGATTGGAAGGGATAGACAAGGAAGAGGAAAGGAAGCGGCCGTGGCCTTATGGTAGGTACCATCCCGGCATTCGCCTGGAGGAGAAGTGGGAAACCACGGAAAACCACTTCCAGGATGGCTGAGGTGGGAATCGAACCCACCCCTACTCAGTTGACCTCCCGAGGCTGAGTGGACCCCGTTCCAGCCCTCATACCACTTCTCAAATTTCGTGGCAGAGCCGGGAATCGAACCCGGGCCTCCGGGGGTGGCAGCTAATCACGCTAACCACTACACCACAGAGGCAGACTTTGAGTTTTAATAATAATTTTTAATCGAATGTTTTCGGTGGCACAAGGAAGGGAAAGGGCTTGGAGAGGGAAGGTAGCAGCCGTGGCCTTAATTATGGCGGAAACCCCATCATCTGCCTTGTGTGAAAATGGGAAATTGCGGAAAACCATTTTCAACGCTACCGACGGTAAGATTGTAACACACCATCCCGCGAATGCAAGCTCAAGCTAGGCGACCGCAAAGGCACAGCCAAATCGCTCGGTATAATATTTAATAGTAATTAGGAAGCCTCCGTAACTCAGATGGCAGCGCGTCGGTCTCTCACCGCTGGATACCGTGGTTCAAATTCCGGTCACTTCATGTGAGATTTGTGCAGGACAAAGCGGAGGCGGGACAGGTTTTTCTCCGGGTACTCCGGTTTTCCCTGTCATCTTACATTCCAGCAAAACTCTCCATTATCATTTCATAGCATTTATCAATCATTCATAAATCACTTTGGGAGTGGCGACCCCACTGTAATAATAGCCTATATATGGTTCATTTATTACATCCTTGACCCCGTCTAAGACTGGAAAACAGGTTGTAGGTTTTCATTTTTCAGTAATTAGGAATATCTTCTTGATTTGCCATGAAACAAATATAATATATTTAATGGTAAAATAAGTATGAAATTTCACTGATATTCTCCTTTCCCGTAACCCCAAGCTACAATAGAATTGCAGGAATACTAGATATTCCAGATATAATTGTTGCACTACAATGGTATTGTTGTTAAGTTTCCTAGCTACCGAAGCATACATCGCTGACTTGCAGAGGGCAAACGTCTACCCAATCTGTCCATTGGGTTTGTCTCCTAAAACACATCTTCATTGTGTAGGAGATGCTGCGATGTGATACTGTGTTATGTGTGGTCAACATTTCCACCCACAAATTGTGACTAACAAGTACTGTGAATGGCCGATATGCAATGGCAACATGTGACATGTGAATAGAGAAGCTCCACGTCGAGCTGAACACACGGAGCTGAAGAACTGTATTCCACCGCGGCCTATTGAACGGAATGGAGCAACGCATACACACGCAGTGTTGTTACGAATTAGGAAAACGGCGAGGGAGAAGCAAGCAATATTGGTGCAAGGTTACTGAACAGAAGCCGCAAGCAGAAAATTGTGTACGACTGGTTCATACGCATTCGACATGGCCTGTAAACACGTCCATTCCGCTGCCTCCTCATTACTTATTGCCCAGGTCTCAGTCGCGTAAGTCAATATGGGCACCTAACACATTTTGTACATGACCTCTTTACACATTCCACATGATGTTACTTACACTCTTTTAGAATGTAGCGCTCACTTACACCCTGCAGATAATCTCTACATCCAGCCCTCAATTCTGCATTAATTCACTCCCTGGGTATTTCAATTAGACTTTGACCGCATTTTTCACATTTTTTTCCCTTGTTGACTTGCTCTTGTTATCAACATCAACCATCCTTCACAATTTATTCGTTCAGTCCATTAAGCTTTTCTTGCGCGTCTCATCCCCGCGCCACAAGGTCATCTGTCAATAGTAATTACGTCATCTCTTTGTTGCCATATGCTTTGTTTGTCTCCTTTACAATTTCGTGCCTAACCATTAGAAAGAAAGTGGGTAGGACCACACTCATCTGTCTTAGTCAAGATTTATTTCTAAAACATTCTAACCAGAGTCTGTACATTGCTTGCGCCATTTCTACAGTTTTTGTACCCATTCTCTTTTTGACCATGGCTTCCCAAACCGTCTCCCTGGGAACACCATTGGGTGCCTTGGTTAGATCTATGAGTGTCCTGACCAGATCATTTCCATGTTCTTACTTCTTTTCTACCCAACGCCTCATGCTGAATGTTTGGTCCACTGCTCTTCTTCCGTGCCCACACCAGATTTCGACTACCACTCTCCTCCTTGATTAGGGCTGCTTTTATACCTACGGCAGGCTCGCATGTACAGTGGCTAGCACTACCCCGGAGGGAGCGTCAACAGAGTGAATAGGGCGCCACGACGGGGTAACACCCTCACAGCTGCACCTTTTATTTGGCCAACGTATGAATACATAGCCAGGTGAGGAACATCCACCGAGCCACATTACTGTCTATCCACACTCTAATATAATAGCATCCCTCTGGCACGAGATTGCCAAGAGCCAAATAGGCTCCTAGGATGGTTGCAGCATTCTCCGCCGGGTGGGTTCTTCTGGTGGCGATGAGATCCTTGGGGCAAGACCTGATGGAGATGAGTAGCGATGACTGCCATTGACGAGGGCGTGGTGTCAGTGAGGGCATCCAGGACATGGGTTCCCTGTTGCACCTGGCGTGGCGTGGTGGTGTAGTCCCATGTGACACGTCTAAGGACCCAGTACAACTCCGCTGTGAGAATGTGCTTTGGCACAGACATGGGTCATTCTATAACCAAAGCCAGCCATGAAATATGTTGGAGTTGCAGCTCGGATAGCGATGGTAGGCCATGAAACATTGGCGTGAGTCTTCGGTGGGTGGATTGGTGGATGGTGATTTCCTGGCTCAGGGTGTCAATAGTGACGCCTAGGTACGTCGTAATGGGGCTTGGAACTCGAAGTTACTTGTGATCATTAAGGGTGATAAGTAGAATTATGAAGAGATATAGTGAGATGTAAGGAGCGTTGGTCTCATCCAGGGTGGCACTATGGCTGAGCAAATCGTCGAGATAAGCATTCATGGAGACAGCGAATATCCATTCCTCGATCTTCCTCACCGCCAGTGCCCACAGCTGCAAGATATAGTGCACTAAGGTGTGGGCCAAAGGCAAGCATGTCCAACGATAGCGACCCCTTCCTTAGGGTATATCGTAGGGGTGACGCGTCTTGGTGCACATCGGGATCTGATAGAAGCCCGACCGTAGATCGAGCTTAATAGCCACGTAATGGGCTGGAGTTTAAGCGGGGAATTTTAGAGAAAAGGTAGGGAGGATTACATAAGCGTCTACTCACTGAGGTCGCAGATGATCCTCGCGGCGCCGGATTCCTTAAGTACCAAAAACAGCGGCATGGCAGAGGAGACAGCGAACTTTCCCGATGATGCCGTGGCTTACCTTGTCCCGAATGGCCTCGTCCATCAGCTGCCCGCGCCGGGTGGCCCCGAAGATGGCGGCTGCGTCCCTGGGCAGGTGTGGGAACATCCCTTCTGCATTATCCGCGTTGCATACCGCCTCAGTTCGAATTCTTCACACGGGACCGATTGAGGGAGTGGAATTGCGATGGAGGCGTAGTGCGTGGCCTTACCTGGTAGCTTGCAGTGGCGACGGCTGGTTTGGAGGTCATGGAATGAGGGAGATGCATCTCAGAAATGGCATGGCGAAGCTGCTATCCTCGGGAGCGTCTTCCTATTCTTCAAGGTCAGTGTCGTTATGATCAGAGAGGTCCGGTGTGCCGGACTCGGAAGCGGGGTGCCCCTAGAGCACGTTGCGTCATCCTCTCCGGAGATTAGTCGAAGTTCATTGCACCACGAGGCCAGCATCTGGGGAACTGGCGGAGGAGGATCGTCGAAGTCTGGAACTGTGCCCAGAATTGAACTAATTCTTATATGAGTCACCGAAAGTATTGGAGAATGGTCCCCCAGGCTCGCACCAACGGCTCACGCCCGCTTGCTCCTGGCGGACACACTTCCACCAACGCTATGTCAATTTTGGGGACAATATAATCTAAATGACCCAGACTTCGACGATGCTCCTCCACCACCAACCCCATCTTTCTCCAAGGGGTACCATGACTACGACCGGTCCCGTGGGACGTAATCTCCAACAAGGTGTACATGACGCCCCTGGCGGTCACTCCCGCTTCCGAGTCCGGCACACCGGAACTCTCTGACCAGGACGACACTGACCTCGAAGAATGGCAGGACCCTCCCTAGGATGGCAGCTTCGCCAGGCCGTTTTCAAAGGGCATCCCCCTAATTTCACGTCGTCCACACCAGCCGCCGCTGCTCTAGGCTACCAAAAATGCCACGCACTACACCTCCATCGCAATTCCACTCCCTCATCTGGTCCAGTGTGATGACACCGAACTGGGGTGGAATGCAACGCGGATTATCGTAGCAGGAGTGTTCGTACACCGCCCAGGGACGCACCCACCATCTTCTGATCCACCCGGTCCGCACAGCTGAGGGACCAGGCCTATAAAGGACAGGCTTCGCCACGCTATCATCGAGGAAGGTCACTGTTCCTGTGCCATCCCGATGTTTTCGATACCTAAGGAATCCGGCGCGCTGAGATCATCAATGACCTCAGTGAGTGGACATCTTACACCATCCGCCCTACGTTTCCTCTAAAAGGTCCCACTCAAGCTCTGGTCTCAATGCCAGCCCAACATCTCGCTGTGAAATTCGATCTACAGTCGGGCTTCTATCAGCTCCCGGTGCACCCAACGACCCGTCACCCCTTCGGTGTACTCTACCTAGCACGTCGCTATCGTTGGACACACTTGCCCATGACCACATTTTAGAGCCCTCTTATCTGCTGTGAAAGAGATCGAGGAATGCGCATTCCCTGTCTTTATGATACGCTATCTGGTTGATTCGCTCATCCATGACGGCACCCAGGATGAGACGATGGCCCATGACATCTAACTATATCTCTCTGCTATCTTAGTATCACTCTTAATGGTCAGAAATTGTTTCCAGCCTCAGTCCCCATTCTGACGTACCTAGGCTTCACGAAACATCGCGAGCCAGGAGATCACCATCTACTACTTCACCCACGGACGGCCCTCGTCAATTGTTCATGCTCTACTCTCCGAATCGGAGCTGAAACTCCAGCATGTTCAATGGCTGACATGGGTTGCGGGGTGGCCCATGTTCCTGCCAAAGCACTTCCTCACGGCGGAGTTCTACCCGGTCTGTAGACTTCTCACATGGGACTACATCACGACGCCATGCCGGATGCAGCAGAGAATCCGTGACCTCGTTGTCTTCAATGACGCCACGCTCTGGTCCATGGCGGCCATCGCCCCTCCACTCCATCACGCCTTGATCCAAGGATTTCATCTCCGCGAGAAAATCTACCCGATGGAGAATGCTGCAGACATCCTAGGAGCCTTTTGAGCTCTTGACGAACTCGTGCCAGAGGGTTTCCATCATATTAACGTGTGGATAGACAGTAATGTGACCCGGTGGACGTTGTTCACATTTTCTTCATACCTGCACTTATATTGTGTATTTAAACGATGACCGAATAAAAGACGCACCTGGAGTGGGGTTACACTCTCGTGGTGCTCCATCACCTCGCGGGACAATCCATCTAACATTCCTACCAAGGCAGTGCAGGCCACTGTACATGCGAGCTTGTCGTAGGTATAAAAACAGGCCGATTCAACGATTGAGGGGCAGTCGTGGTCTGGTGAGGGCACAGTGGACCCAATATTCAGCATGAGGCAAAGATGAGGAAAATAATTCAGAATATAGAAAAGATCTGGTCATGACATTCATAGATCAAACAAAGGGATACCACAGTGTTCCCAGGTGGAAGGTGCGGGGAAACCACGGTGAAAAAGAGATTGTGTACACAGACTGTAGAATTGGTGCAGGCAACAACAGCGTCAGCAGCGTTGGAAAGAAGGAATAGTTGAGAATTGAAAGTGGACTATGACAGGCGAGTGTGTTCTCGCCTCCTTTCTTTTTAATGGTTATGGACGACAATTGTAAAGGAGACAGAGGATTCATTTGGAAATAAGGAGATGGAGTTATTACTATTCGTAGACGACATTGTGGCTCGGGGACGAACAGCAAAGAAGTACGAATATCTTGCTGTTTGGATTCATATGAAGACCAATCAACATCGCAGTCATTTAAAATGCACGAATGGGGCTTCCACAATCAGGTACAGACCTGTTCATCCTCCTCCTCCTTCTTCTTCTTCTTCTTCTTCTTCACAGTACCATACCTGGTCCCTCTGACGTTGGCGATCACTGTGGCGAATCCAATACGATCTCTTGCTAGGTTGAAAAGTCTTCCACCACTGTGAATTCCAGTCCATTCTTTGATGTTTCCAAGCCATGATGTTCGCCTCCTCCCGACACCTCTTCGACTCTGTATTTTGCCTTGTACAATCCGTTGTAAGATATGGTAACGGTCATTTCTAAGAATGTGGCCAAGGTAAGAGATCTTCCGGTGTTTTATTGTTTGAACGAGTTTTCGGCTTGCTTTTGCCCTTCTGAGTACTTCTTGGTTCGTTAGTAGTGCAACCCACGAAATCCTGAGCATCCTAGGGTGGGTCCACAATTAAAAGGCTTGCAAGAGTTTCACTGATATGTTCTTGAGAGTCCATGTTTCCACACCATATAGCAAGGCTGGCCATATATAGCACATGACCATCCTCTGTCTAAGTTTTAAATTTAAGTAATCATTCCAAAAGAAAGATTTCATTTTTGTAAACATCCTTCGTGCTATTGCTATCCTCTGTTTCACTTCTTTCTCAGTATCAATTTGTTCAGTTGTTCAGTTGTAAGATTGTCTCAGCTTTGGCACAGCTGCTGAAGATCATGAACATGGTCATGTTTACATTTATTTTTAGTCCCATGTCCTCACTTACTGCACTAATATTATTGAGCAGGTGTCGGAGACCTTCAAAATTGTGACACAAGATGACTGTATCATCCGCATATCTTATGTTGTTAATTATGCCACCATTTACTTTTATTCCATATTGGTGATTTTCTAAAGCTGTTTGAAACTTTTATCCGAGTAAAGGTTGAATAACAATGGAGACAAAACACAACCTTTTCTAACTCCTCTTTGGATGGCTATCTCGTTTGTAGTTTGATTTCCGATTCCGACAGCGGCCTTTTGTCTCCAGTAAAGATTTTGAATAATGCGGATATCTTTGCTGTCAACTCCTTAACAATTTCAGTTGTACAGTAACGAGTTTATTCCTGACAGGGTGTCATCATCGTTTTCACTGCTCCTTCTGGCTCAGCACCAAGCACATGGTGTGTTTTCCTTGTTGTAATTATCGTAATAATGTCACTTAACTTTCAACTTCACTTCAAATTATCTTCTTTACTTATCTCAGGAAATACCAAGTCTTTGGCTCATTTTATGAGCACTGACTTGATATTTGTGTTAAGTGCGGGGGCGATGTAGATCTGGTTGATCGCCACGCTTTCTCGGATGGGGCGGGGTGGAGCCCCCCGACATTTTTAAAAAACAATATTTGTCTGTGATCTAGTTCTGATGGCTGATCTTCGGGTCTTGCAATCGAATTCTGTATAGAACAAGGATCACAGTCGATTTTATGCCTCCCAAATTGTAATTGTTGATCTACTTTGTGCTAGAGCAGAAGGAAGAGTGAATAAATCTCTACATCTTACTCCATATACAAGCAGACATATTAGAGTTTCCACTCACTTTCATGCGTGCGGTCTGCTTTGTCTCTATTTGGTCTAACTCTCCGTCATTAGGCAAGTTCTAAAGAGGTGTAAAACAGCTACTTTATGGACTTTAATTGACTGTAAGACATATATTACGAAATAAAGAATTTTGACAACGATTTTCTCAATTAATGATTCATTTTGAGCTGTCAAACAAGGTAGTGAGAAACGGGTCCTCCATGTTTGGACGAGATGTTACACTTTTCTTTGTATTCACCAGGTTTTGAAAAACGGAGCTATTTCTTCTGGGTGAAAAACGTAAATGAAAATTATTGCAAATATCTGTGTTTATTAGTCACTAGCAGTAGCGAAGTTTGGGAATTAGAAATTGGGGGTGAGTGGGTGAGGGGGGGTTAAACATCGAAATTGAAGAAAGGAGCAACAAAATGGTAAGTTTCTGATACTCTATGAGCGAATTTATACAAAGAGATAAAGGTTGATAGTTTACCGACTTAAGTGCCGTAATAATACCCTAGTTATTTGAGATTTTGATTCGATACTATACAACAAAACTTTCAGCAATGGAACAATACTACGCATGTATTACCGTTAAATATAAGTACGGTGTGATTAAACAATTAAAATCATTTAGTATTTGACTACACACTAAAGAGACTGCCAGACTGACGAATGCATCCGGCAAGCGGGTGAATCATATCTGAGGGTCCATAACCTTGGCAAAAAATATACCCCTGCTACCCTACCTCACAGCACATGCAAAGTCTCCACTACTTGCTGTGGCGCTATATAAATCGGTTATCTGCTACGAACGACATTTTGTGCGTGTTTGTTTGAGTCATCAGTCCACAGACTGGTTTGATACAGCTCTCCACGCCAACCTAGCCTGTGTTAACCTCTTCATTTCTACGTAACTACTGCATCCTACATCTGCTCTAATCTGCTTATCATATTCGTACCTTGGTCTACCCCTACCGTTCTTTCAGTATGTCCGCTAATAATTTTGTTAATAATTAAGGAAAACAAAGGAAAGAATTGGTTGATACGAAAACAGGGCTTGTACAAATTGCTTGTTAGAGTAATTCCTCGTTTCAACCGGCTAAAATAGAATTAAAATTTCATATTTTCTCCACAAAGTGGCAGGGGGCGATTGCCCCTTGACCTTCCCTCCCGAAACCGTTATCGCAGCTACTGGTCACGAGTATCTAGACCTGTCAGCAAAGTAAAAGTAAACAAAGTTCATAACAAACATCAATGATGGCCAGCAAAATATGACAATTCATGACAACACAATATGTAAGAGAAATTGCTTTAAATACTTAGGAGAGTGGATAACGAATGACACAAAAGAAAAACAGCTATAGAAACTAGAGTGCACAAAATGGAATGGATGTTTCACATGACAAAAAATGTATATAACAAAAAATCCTTATCCTAGAACACAAAATTGAGGCACTACCAAACAGTAGTCAGACCAGAAAATTTATTTGCGGCAGAAACACTAAACTATCAAGAACTGAAGATCTCGGAAAACCAGAGAAGTTTGAAAGAAGAATTTTGAGAAAAATACTGAGAACTAAACGAAATAATAATGCAGAATACAGGTTAAGACCAAACACAGGGCTATATTTGAAAATTGAAAAACTAACCGACGTAATGAGGAAAAGAAGACTACTATTTTTTGGACACAACCTTCTGAATAGTTACAAATATATACCCACATGGTTCATTGAAATTGATAAGGACATGAAAAATGCTGGAATTAAAACAGATACAATCAAAACCAGATGACTTTCTAGAGAAGCAGATAGAAAGGCAGCGTTTCAGGAGCGGAAGAAACCAACAACTAGAAGAAAGTGGACTGAAGAAGAAAACGGACCACACTCGAGAAGGATGAAGGAAATTTGGAAGCAATCGAAATCGAACACGATGAAAGTAACCAAAGTTGGTTTATCATACCCTCCAAATGGGTTACTCGAAAGAAGAAGAAGAAGAAGAAAAAGAAGAAGAAAGTAAATGAAAATTCTAAATGGACTTATGAATATAAGTTACCCTTTCCAGGTTTTGTACGGTATGCGAATGGAATCAAGACAGGCAGTTTAAGTATCTCCTTACAAACATATTGAGTGCACTTGTAGCTCGGATTTGCACTTTGACATCTATGAATCTGCGTACTTTTCAGAAAGCTACATGCAACTGTCCAAAACGAATCGCCATCAACAATGTCATATGTCCTCACTCCGTATGAGCACTGCGGAGAGGTTTGGAATTTAACACAATCTTTTCGCACGCATTCTAGTGATAATAAATTTTCTAGAATACCATATCCCCTACCCTGCCGGCCAAGATTCTGATGACAAAAATATTTTCTCGAACGAGACCCGAACCGGCTAACCACGCTGTTAGACCATAAACACTTGAAGCCATAAGGACCATCGACACCTGGTGCGCTGCTGTGTGTTGTGCTTATCGATAGAGATAAACCATCAGAATGAAAAATAATTTCTCATGGAAATATAGTAGCATATATTTCACTGAAGAGTTCAAGTACGATGGTCATCATCGCATTATTCTTGTAACCCGTAACTGGTACCAGTTTAAGTCTTTCAAATATATCTATGGTAGGCAACAGAAGCCAGTATGTATGCAGTTTGACATCCTGCCGATAGATACGTATAGCCATTTACCTACGTCATCATGGATAATATGCCATGACTTCGCTTATAGAAATGTATTTTTCTTTAAAAAAGTCGTGGTAGTGAAAGATTCATTGTATTTTCCTTGTAAAGTAGACATAACAGTTTATAACTGTTACCAATTTCAGCAGTTGAAACCTTCTGGTTTTGTCAATATCGCTGTGAAGGACAGACAGAATTAGGGATTTTATATAGGTAGATATTTATTTCTTCTTCTGCTTTATCTGTTTACCCTCCATAGTCGGTTCTTCCCTCGGAATCAGAGAGATCCCACCTCTACCGCCTCAAGAGTAGTGCTTTGAGGCTTCAGACTCTGGGTCGGGGGATACAACTGGGGAGGATGACCAGTACTTTGCCCAGGCGGTCTCACCTGCTATACTGAACAGCGGCCTTGTGGGGGGATGGGAAGATTGGAACGGATAGGCAAGGAAGAGGGATGGAAGCGGACGTGGCCTTAAGTTAGGTAAGGTACCATCCCGGCATTTGCCTGGAGGAGAAGTGGGAGACCACGGAAAACCACTTCCAGGATGGCTGAGGGGGGAATCGAACCCAACTCTACTCAGTTGACCTCACAAGGCTGAGTGAACCTCGTTCCAGCCCTCATACCACTTTTCAAATTTTGTGGCATAGCCGGGAATCGAACCCGCGCGTCCGGTGGCAGCTAATCACACTAACCACTACACCACTACTAACAAATATACCCGTGCTTCGCTACGATATTCTACCTTTTATACGGATTTGTACGTAAATTACTGTACACACAGCGAGTAAGATATTAAATTGCATATCTCTTAGCGCTATCCGAGAAACAAAACGGGGAGCACCCCATAAGGTTTTACCGATGTAAGGTGCGCGTGGGGGAAGTTTTGATCATAATGGCAGGTCACATTTCCTACTGCCATTCACAATAGACATATAGAGTGTTCATTATAATGACAGGCCCCTAATGCCAGTCATAATAAGTTGGAGAGATTTTATAATAATCGGGAAATGCAGTGCTATGTAACGTATAAAGAATCGAGATACGACAATAGGTCATAAGACGAACATTGAAGATCTCTGAAAATTGAGCAGCGATTGTGTAATCTGAATTATGAAATGACTTCCTGTTTAGGAAGCAGTTACCCCGAAACGAAGGTCTGCACCGTCATTGAAATTGCCCCCATATTTCGATATTTTCCCCGCCAAAAGTTGATATATTTGAACATCTTGGAATTTTCCCTCAAAGGAAGGAGTGCACAGCGACCAAGCGAAATTATGAACATAACGGAAGTTACGGGCTAATGCGTTGTCAAGAAAACGAGGTGAAACTCATTAAACTTCGCAGAGAACTCCTACAAAACTTCCTCGGGAAGAGTCGAGCTTTTCTTCTCAAAGAGTTGACCAAAGGAGAGGAGCGGTGAGGGCAAGGAGTCCAATGCCTGACTCAGCTAGCAGGCTTGTATTTGCCAATCCACATTTCGAAGATGAAATGCCCTTTTAACTTGCCTCATACGAAAGGTATGGAATTCCGTGTAATAATTCTACCACACGCACCCACGGGGATATTTCAGTACAGCTCCGTTGGTTCAAGAAAGGGCATCCGGCTGTAAAAAATGTTTTTATCCATATGAGTGCCGAGCACAGGTGACTTAGAAGAGACCAGGAAAGAAGAAGGTCACGTTTTATTGTAAGCTGTGGTCCACTGTTAAAGGTGTTATCGACCGGCTGACATTTCGTTGTTTCCCAACTAGAGCTGCTCTAATGAGGTGAACTCTCTCATCTTCAACGCTAATCTCCATATAATTGTCGGTGTTCCGCATAACGGGTGTGGTTCCTCGCACTAACCCACTTGCACTCAACATTACATAATTGTGATGAGTCAGGGCTTTCTTTCTCGGGACAAGACGCTCAGGTGTGATGTACACCTGATTGTCTGATGATTATCCCTAACACTGTTATCCCCCACCACCCCTGTCCACCCTCTCGCAAGGGTTCAAAAAGTGAACTGAGTGGTTCTGACAGTTACTAAACTCAGGTTGGTAGGTTCGATACCTGATCAGATGTTCATCTATGTCAGCCTCTTATAGGTATATTTCTTCTTCTTCCCCTTCTCAGTCGTATAACACATGTCTGAATATTGTGATCTCATTACTATTTTCCCGCTGTCCGACTCCATGGCTAAATGGTTAGCGTGCTGGCCTTTGGTCACAGGGGTCCCGGGTTCGATTCCCGGCAGGGTTGGGAATTTTAACCTTAATTGGTTAATTTCGCTGGCACTGGGGCTGAGTGTATGTGTCGTCTTCATCATCATTTCATCCTCATCACGACGCGCGGGTCGCTCACGGGAGTCAAATCGAAAGACCTGCACATGGCGAGCCGAACTTGCCCTCGGACACTCCCGGCACTAAAAGCCATACGCCATTTCATTTTTTAAAAATACTTTCCTGCTCTACAGAGTCCTCTACAGTCGCCAGTGTCTACGGTCTTCTGCTGTCCGGATTATCGCTAGAACAGGTGAGTGAGTTGCGTCTTGGATCTGCTCTATCCATCTTCTAGCAGATCTTGCACAACTAATTTTTCAAGGCTATTTTGTCTCCTTAACACATGTCCAAAGAACTGCAGGGTTCTCCGTCTAACAAGGGTGGAAAATCGATTCGACATACCAAGCTTTTCTATTATGGAGGAGTCAGATCTTTTCTCCGTCCAAGGTATTCGTAACATCCTCTACCAGCACTACATCTCAAATGCGATTTTTGTCGTTCGTCTTCACTCTCCATGATTCACAGCCGTACAAGAAGACTGAATATACAAAAACACACACCAGAAATTTCTTTGTTATTTTAGTGATTGCTCGTCACGGCAGATAGTTCGGAGCTTATCCAGAGCAACTTTTCCAAGAGCAATTCTTCTTCTGATTTCTTTCTCGCATCTGCCAGTGTTGTTGAGTAAGGTGCCAAGATAAATAAATTTATTAACAACCCTGAGGCTTACTAGACGACCACTAAAATGGAGATCCTTTCCTCTGCGATTAATTTGTCAAAATCTTTGCGGGATTACATTCCAGAAGTTGAGGGTCTGCGGAAAGCTAATAAAAAGGGAGAGGTCGTGTCAAAGCCATGACTGCAACTCTTTCGTCTCGTAGGTCCTGGGTTAGTGTTAGAAATAACTGAATGCTCAGAGTTTATGGTAAAGTCGTTCTTATTTCCAACGTGGCCACTCTTTCTGTGTTCCTAGGCGCATTTTTGTGAGCATCAACGCAAGTGGTTTCGTGGTGGTGGTGATTATTATTTTAAGAGGAAGTACAACTGGGCAAACGATAATCAGAACGAAATATGGAAGGGAACTGATTCTTCAAAAATGAAGGTATCGGCCAAAGGATAGAAATGACCATGAAGGCGTGAAAATGAAAGACTCTCCAGGCCTCGTAATCCTAACACCGTCGAGGTGAGAAGAGAACAAGAGTTAGCCAAGGGAGGTGGAATACCATAGATGAAAGTGAGGAGCCTGGCACGACTAAGTGGAAGCAATGCCAGAACTCAGCTATGTGGCTCGTGATCGCCAACGCACGCTCACGAGTTAAGAGCCTCTGTGGCCATGCCTGTGGTTTGATGAACAATAGATCAGTGATTATAATTTTGCGTAAGCCTGGCAGTGCGAGAGGTGGTGGTGGTGATTATTGTTTTAAGAGCAAGTACAACTGGGCAACTATCCTCTATTAACACTACTCAGGGGAAAAACGGAAGGGAGACCTGTACTTCTGAAAATGAACTTAGCGGAAAAAGAAAGACAAAGGCTACAGGGAGCTTGAAAATGAGAACTCTCTAGAATTCGGAAACCTAATATCGTCAGGATGGGAAAAGGACAAGAGTTGACCAGGGCAGGCCGAAAAGGAAAGAGGAAATGAAATGGCGTATGGCCTTTAGTCCCGGGAGTGTCCGAGGACAAGACCTGCGCGTCGTGATGAGGATGAAATGATGAAGACGACACATACACCCAGCCCCCATGCCAGCGGAATTAACCAATTATGGTTAAAATTCCCGACCTTGCCGCGAATCGAACCCGGGAACCCTGCGGCCAAAGGCCAGCACGTTAACCAATTAGCTATGGAGCCGGACGAAAAGGAAAGAAAAAAGCAAGGAACTTGTTGGCACAAGTATTTGGAAGCAATGCCTACCGCTGGGTAACACAGTTATTCACGAAATTCGATATCTGATGCAAATTCCAATAATACCCAACATCGTTGATATGAAAATATTGCTCACTCGCCATGGTAACGAGTTCAATGTTGTGGGGCAAGGTTGTATTCTGTGCCGGCTCTTGTTCAACCTGTACTCAAAGAACTGCTTCAGGAGTCTCTCTGTGATATAACATTATGCAGGAGGCCTATAATGGCAATAATTAAGACTCGAGTATGTTCATAAAACGAGCGAATCGAGTTTTATAATTTCCATACGAGTGTCTTAATTATCATACGAGTATTCATGCTCGACGATAATTATAACACTATTTTTAAATATTCATACATTTCTATCCAGATGTCCCTTGACATTTGAGTTTATTGAACTGAGCGCATGCGCTGGGTTTTTATTTTCCGTGAGTGGATCAGAGACCTTGACAATGTCATATGTTTTCAAAGCTTTGATAGACGCTTGTGATAACCTAGCTTTATTTCAAATACAAATTGTTTATTGTACAGTTGGTGAAGTGATTTTGCGGGAATGTGCCGTGTGGTTGTGGAGTATTGGAAGAAAAAGGTTCATTGATGTTAATATGTGTGTTTTGTTTTTCTACTGAGTTTAATATTGTATTTCTATCCTTACTTAATTGTTCAAACAGTTGCATCATAATGAAAATCTGAACTCTGATTGGTGGATAACCTGTATCATAATGAAACTTGAACTATAATGAGCCTCATGAAGATTCAGTTTTCTGGCATATAATATTTATATTTCGGCATCATTGAGCATAAAAGAACACGGAGTGGCAAATAACAACATCAGTTATGCTGACGACACCGCATACGGCGGGGAGAACCTAGATAGATGGATAGATTTATTTATCATCAACAGGTTACTTGCCCAATTAAATATGATCGAATAAAACATTATATACAACAAATACGCCTCAAATAAATAACAATGTTTACCAAAAATAATAATCAAGTTTAAACTAAACCTAGAAACAATTATTTATACCTATTTACAACACCTTAAATAAATAAATACGCCAAAATGAAACTCCTTAAATAATTGCCACGATTAAAGTACATCTAGAGACATTTACATACACATATTTTACAGAGAGAACGTTACATTGATGAAGTCGTTAGGGTACGTCTGATTTTAGACAGGGGTGAGTGAGAAAGGTTCACTAATTCACCCACCTCATTAAGTGACTTTAGCGCCCTCGGCAGCCATGAGTTTTCCCGAGCCACGGTTCTCACTTTAGGCAGATGAAAAGTATCGCTTTGCCCAGTATTGCGACGAGGAACATATGATGGTATCAATTCCAATAATGTTGAGCTATCCACTCTGTTCGTCAGACTCTTAAAAAGAAAGAGGGCATTGCGAGTACAATGTCCTCATACTCGTGGTCTCACGAAAAGACTCGTAATCGGACGAAGAGAGAGAAATACCCAAACCTTTGTAGCTGATCAATTTCCTGAACCTTATTTGGAGTCTTTCCAAATTTTGTATTAAATACTGCTGAGAAGGTAGCCGCATGTCGCAACAGTATTCTAATGATGGCCTGATAAGAGTGCAAAACAGAGATAACAGAATTTTTGGAGAAACAAATTCGATACAGTTTCTTTACAGAAATCCAAATAATTTAAATCCTTTACTAGAAATATTGTCTAAATGTTTTTCGAAGGAAAGACCATAACAGTTTGGAAGTGTAATACCAAGATAATTTATTTAATTTACACGAGCTTTTTGAAAATTGCATACATGGTAAGGGTTATTTACTGGTTCCAAGTTACGTGAGAACGCAACTGCATTGCATTTTGAAGTATTGAAACTAAGTAGCCACTCTTTACACCAGTTACTTACGAGGTTTAAGTCGGACTGTGTCATCTTACAGCCCAACTCACTATATACCACCTTAAAAGATATTTATAACGTCAGCATGAGAAGGCAATTACTGTGTTGAATAAATGTCGTTATATCATTTATGAATATGACAAAGAAAATAGGGCCCAGTAAAGAGCCTTGGGGGACACCGAAAGTTGGGTGGTACGGCTTTGACATAACACCACCAGATTTTACTACGCAAATCATATTAGTTGAGATAGCTTCCAATCCACTCCAAAGCACTTTCTCCTACCCCATGTGCTGAAGATTTGATGAGTAGAGCGTCACGTTGAACTGAATCAAAGGCTGCAGATTCTATCGAATGGAGTTGAGACATCTGAAAACCTTGGTTTAAACATGAACATAAAGAAGATCAAATATATGGTAGTGAGTAAGGAGTTAGATCCTGCTATATGGGTGATGGGGTTCCGATACAGAGAAAATCATGAACCTAGGCAGCGTCATCAACGAGCACTGGGACTATTCTCGAGAAGAAAAGCGTCGCATTAATAAGGCAAGGGCATCGTTTACAAGCCTTCCTCAAGTGTTCTGTAGTAGAGAACTACCATCACAGGACAGCACGGTGATATGTGTTCTTCAATCGCATGCTGTAGACAGAATATAGAATGAGGAGTTCTCTGTGGGGAAAAAGAAGATCAAGAAGTTCTCCTACTTCCATCATATCATGAGGCACACGGAAATTTGCATCTTCCTGTTAATAATTATGCAAGGGAAGATCGAGAGTAAGGGGGGTCCTGCGAGACCTTGGCTGGAGAACGCGAGGCGGTGCTTCATTATTCCGCGCATCCACCGACAATACTATGTTAGCCAGAATGATCGCCAGTGTCCGATGACAGAAAAGGCACTAGAAGAATAAGATGATCGGCGTTATCGTGATTATTTTATGAGGTAAACATCTGCACAATCATCTGATGAGGGAAGTAATTAGATTAACTAAAGAAATAAAAAAGAAACCACTTTTCCCTTTGCGAAAATCAAATGACCATAAATATGTCCCCCGGTTATGGCCATACCGTACATCAATGATTGCTAATTTCAGACGAAAACCAGGCATAAGAGATATTGATGTCCAAACTAATATAGGAAAATTAAGGAGTAAATGAAAGACTCACTTGATCTTATATGCCCTAATTTTTTCGAGCAGGGAGAAAAGTAAATGTCGTAGCATACAACGTCTTAAGCCATAAACCTGATCAGCAATGACATTACACTATTGTTCATCGAGATTATCTCTCTTTCTTCTGCTGCCACTCAATTCCGCTAGAGGACACTACCACTGCAATCGTATGGAAACTAACTAGTTAACGACGGGTGCAAAGGTTTCTTCTCGAGCCTTATCGTCTACTTGTCTCTCATTGCTCCACACACCGGTGGATTTTATATTCGCCTTGTCAACCAGATAAAGAAATGGTTCGCAACGGAATCAGATAAAGGTAAAAATTATTCGCACGCTGTCGATAATTAGGCAGAATTCTTGCCCTGCCATGCCATAATTTAAGTTGTTTGTTTGCATTTTTAGATCAGGAGATCACAAAATGGTAACACAGTACACCGACATAAATTGACCGTCAGGAAGGAATGTTGTATTTATGTAAGACACTGTCAGGTACTTTCATTCTAGGAAGCACAATATCCATTCACCTTCTTATTACTTTCGAATATATTAAATAATGTTGGAGTAGAATTGATTGATTGATTGATTGATTGATTGATTGATTGATTGATTGATTGATTGATTGATTGATTGATTGATTGATTGATTGATTGATTGATTGATTGATTGATTGATTGATTGATTGATTGATTGATTGATTGATTGATTGATTGATTGATTGATTGATTGATTGATTGATTGATTGATTGATTGATTGATTGATTGATTGATTGATTGATTGATTGATTGATTGATTGGTATTTCCTCGGTAAATACAAGTGAGAGGTTATTCCGTAGCTTTTATGCAGGGAACTGGCCAATGGATAATTGACCACCATCCACTACTCACACCTCCATGTAGATACTATGCTAGTTCTCAGCTCTCTGTCCCGATCCCCTTTGATGCTTCTTACAGGCTACTATCACCACACCTGAGTAGACTGCTGTCGGCGGGGGCTGCAGAATACAGCCACGGTATCCCTTGCAAGTGGTAAAAAGGCAACTGAACGGTTGTGTTGGAAACCACGGGTCTGGCATTAGCTTGTGTCAGGCTCCTAACGTTTATCTCTGCTATGTGATCTCGCTTGGCTTGGCTAACTTTTGTTCTTTCCCGTCCCCGACGGTAAGAAGTTCGCGAGGCCTTCACTTTCACACCGTTCGTGACCCTTCCCATTTTTTGGCCGAAACCTTCATTTTTCAATGCAAACTCGTGTCCTCATCCCGTGGTGGTGCAGCTCTTTTCAGGCACACCCCCAAGGGAGGTGAGCTGCATGTACCATTTCAACCACATACCAGCCCTCCTGCCATTCCTACATTTCTGGCAGTAACGGGAATCGAACCCGGGCTCCAGAGGACGGCAGCTAATAACACTAACCGTTACGCTACAGGGGCTCCATGGCTAAATGGTTAGCGTGCTGACCTTTGGTCACAGGGGTCCCGGGTTCGATTTCTGGGAGGGTCGGGAATTTTAATCACAATTGGTTAATTTTGCTGACACGGGGACTGGGTGTATGTGTCGTCTTCATCACCATTTCATCCTCATCACGACGTGCAGGTCGCCTATGGGAGTCAAATCAAAAGACCCGCATCTGGTGAGCCGACATTGTCCTTGGACACTCCAGGCACGAAAAGCCATAGGCTACGCCATTTCATTTTACCTTCATTTTTGATAGTGTCTTAACTCTTCCATTTTCCTTCCGATAAGTGTTAATGGAGGATGGTAGTCCAGTTGTACTTTCTCTTAAAACTATAGTCAAGAGCAGCACCATCACCACTATCGTTGCGATGGCCAGCGCTACGCGTAAACGCATGTTATACCTAACCGAAAAGATTCAATGACAGACGCTACCCGCTGGGTTTCAGTAGTGGTGGTCAACTCAGATGGGAATGCTGAATAAACTACGCAGGAGAATACTTGCAAGGGTTACCGTAATGACTCAGTATTACATAGAGTCACCTTTCTTAAAGAGCTCCGTAACATTCGAACAGGATGGGTTAGATTCTTCCTTGCCAATGGCCCTCTAGGACGGATGTAACAAGTTATTTCATCGTGATCCATGCTTGCCATCCATCTTCATCATATTATGTGATTAGAAAGTTGGTCTGTTTCACGCCGAAAACTAGCCCGATTAATCACCGGGCTCCCGGGGTCAGCAGAGCAGCGCACTCTTCCTGCCACATCGGCGTCCCTTCACGATCCAGGTACCGGCGCGCTCGTCGTGCGAGAAAGCGAAGAAAGCTTTTTGGAAGCCGATCTCATCGTAACTTAACTCTTTCATCACATCTCTGGGATGTCTTTATTATTAGGTAGGCCTACCGAGTATACTGCTCACAGATCACGTCATAATATTGTTTTCGTCATCATCACCATCTTTGCCAATGATTAGCTTACCGTACTGTTGTGTCCCAGCTCGAAAGCGAGGCGATGGTCCTGATTACTAGGGAAAATATCGTAAGGTGAAAAGTATGGTCAGAAAAGAAGGAAAAAAGTCCTAAAAGTACATATTATTATTATTATTATTATTATTATTATTATTATTATTATTATTATTATTATTATTATTATTATTATTATTATTATTGTTATTATTATTATTATTATTATTATTATTATTATTATTATTATTATTATTATTATTATTATTATTATTATTATTATTGAATTTCCCATACAGAAAAGAATACTATTTTACGTGATATATTAGGGTTATAGATGAACAAACCAACATTATTTACACACACAGAGTATTATCATGAAAGCGTACTGAAGATGTGATGTATGAATGTGTGAAAATGAGAATAACAACACTGAATTTTAAAGCTAGAGTACAGAGGTTTGGGCAGTTCATTATTACACAAGTTTAAATGGAATTCTAGAGTAAATATTCCTCTTCCAGAAACAGGACAGTCAAATAGAAGATGATAAACAGTTTGAGATGATCCAAAAAAGCAAGAGTCTTAAACTTAAATTGCTCGAAGTATGACTTAAACTTCCCGTAGCCAGATAAGAACTGAGTAAGCACAAAGTTCGGTATACGTTTTTTACACTGGAGTCGATGCTGGATTTCAGGAAAAAAAATTATTCTCTCGTAACGGATCCTTTCGAAGCAGCGGTCCAGACAACGTTCCACTGAGAAGAAGTATATTCTTTAATCTTCCGTTCCAAGAAACATATTGAAGCTTTGTTTTACGAAACTTCCAACGTAGATTTTGCAGCTAGTTTTGCTTCTAACTCTGCCTTTTCATTTCCGGTAAACCCTGTGTGTCCACGAACCCAGGACAGACAAACGTGGATACATTGTTGTGTCAATGTCCTTATATCAGTTACTATCTGGTTCATATTGTACCTGTGCAGCCTGTGAATCACTGTACAGCTTTGCGTTGTTATTGTTACGTTTACACCACTGTAGTGCTGATTTTATGGCTCAAATTTCAGCTTGGAAAATTGAACAATATGAGGAGAGCTTGTATTAAACTGAAACTATTTCGGTGCCATTTTCGTATACAACGAAAGCGCGTCTAACCTGGTCAGCATCATCATCACCAGGTATTCGAGAACCGTCTGTGTAGATGATGGAGTTGTGATAGATTAAGCAATAGTTGTTAATAAGTCTCTTGAAAGTGCTAGGATGTCCAGATTGAAGAAAATTTCATTTTTTCCCAACGTATTCTCAGAAATTGGCGCCAGTGATGTTTTATGTTTTTTGAGTAGTGCCAACTCAGCTTTACCAATTGCAGTTACAAATAGAGACTCAATTCCTGCGATGACAAGTGCAGCACCAGTGGACGTAGTGCGGTAGGTGAGGGAGATAGGAAGAGCGAAACCTCGATCAAGTTGCATCAATTTCCTTTGAGCCCACTTATTATCCAATGCAGAGCGGAATGATAAAACACAATATAAAATCAATGTTATGAAATATGTGTGGTAAATTACTCTTAGTACCTCACATGCAAAATAGATGTTGATGATTACTTTATTTGGTTTAAACCAGTTACATGAGCTTTCCTTACCCATTTACTGGGTTCTAATATTTAATAAACCTATTATGTTGGATTACACACAACATTTCAATGTTTTTGACAGTAAGTCGCTGACGCTTTGAGCTCAGTAGATCCTTGAATGCTCCATAACAGGCGAACGTCAGAGGATGCATAATACTTCACTCAAACTGGATATTAATACGTGGATGATGATGTTAATAATAATAATATTAATAATAATAATAATAATAATAATAATAATAATAATAATACCCGTGTGAGGATTTACCGGTTACCTCCATCGGGCGCGTCCCATTGGAATTGGGGAAGCTCCCTGGCTTTGCCGCCAGCAGAGTCAGAGGGTAGTGGGGAAATAAAATACCACCGTGAAAAAAACTGGTCCCTTGCCAGGGTTACGGCGAAGACTGGTAAATGACCAGAAGCCAGAAAACATCTTGAGGCAACCTCTAGGGCTAACAACCCTAGTTGTAAAAGGATGGGTACCCGTCCAAAGCAAAGTCAAGTCAAAAAGCATGATGGCACAACATTTCAAGAAACATACCCCGGGGGTAAATCTTCGGATAAATCCCTCGTCGTGAACGCCACGGCGCACGAGTCTCGTTCGGATTCTGGGGGAGACTCGACATCATGCAAGAGACGAGTCGGAGCGTCTCGGTGTACCCCGAAGAGTAAAAAACCCAGGCCAAAATCTAAAACCCTTCTAGCAACTTTCAACATAAATTCACTTACACAAACTGGCAAGCTGAAAACCCTCACCAAAGCTCTTCACGAAAATCAGATATCCATAATGACCCTACAGGAAACAAGGTACCCAGATGAAGAGAATTTTGAATCCGAAGGCTACCGATTTTTCAAGAGCAAAGCGCAAAGAGGAATCCTCAAAGAAGCTGTGATGCTTGGAACCGCGTTTGCTGTTAGAACCAAGATCCTGAAATCGGTTGCAAATTTCGAACCTTACGTACAAAAATCACCTGCAGAAAACCGCCAACAAACTAAAAATTCGTAATAACATTCTCCAACGATTGGCTGGAACTTCTTGGGGAGCGGATGGAAACACATTAAGGACAACATCTCTGGCCTTAGTCTATTCTGCAGCAGAATACTGCTCTGGTGTCTGGCTTAATAGTGCTCACACACCACTAGTAGATTCACAACTTCGTCAAACCATGCGGCTCATAACTGGTACACTTCGTGCTACACCGACCCAATGGTTACCGGTTCTCAGCAATATACTACCTCCACATATCAGGAGACAGAAGTCCCTTTTTCAGTTATTCACCAGAATGCTAAAGAACGTCTACCTGTTCATGAGGATATCAGACAGAAATGCACACGCCTGAAGTCTCGTCAGCCTGCTTGGAAGACCGCTGTGAAGATACCATCTAACGAATTCAACCCCACCTCTAAATGGTTAACAGAGTGGTCTTTATCCCCACCTCGGGCAATAGTGGATATTAATAACCCATCCACAAAGCTGGCAGGCTTTGATCTGCCACGTTGCACCTGGAGTAGACTAAATCGCATGACATGTGGAGTAGGTCGAACAGCATCTACTTTACACACCTGGGGCTGGTCAGTTTCTCCATACTGTGATTGTGGGGAGGTTCAACAAACAATGAAACATGTAGTGCAGGAATGTCCACTCCGTGCTTTCACTGGCACCATGGAAGACCTCAACTCAGCAACACCCATATATAAATATACTCGCAATTAAATGCGCGAACAAAACCTACTCCCTAGTTAACGCACATGCTCTTACAAACGATAAAAACAAGTCTGATCCAGACGTTGATAATTTCTGGGACCTACTGGATGAAAAATTAAACAAAATCCCCAAACACCATGTCAAGCTTCTTTTGGGTGACTTCAATGCCCAACTAGGTCGTGAACAGAAGTACAAGGAAGTTATAGGAAATTACCCTGCTCACAAAAGAACCAATCCCAACGGCAAAAGACTGGTGTCCATTTGCGAAAATCACAACCTGCAAGTCATGTCGACCCACTTTCGCCATCTACCCAGAAAACAAATGACTTGGCGTTCTCCCGTCCAAGCTCTCGGAGAGTTCCAAATTGTTCGTGTTAAAATCTCCAGGAGAAACAGCCCTGAGATTATGAATGTCAAGGTAAAGAAAGGCATCAATGTGGCCTCAGATCATTATATATCTCTTATCAAATTCAAACCAATTCCCGCAAACACAAGGAAGACACCGAAACAGATCACACGCTTCGACAATGATAAACTTCGGCAAAGGGTCGAGGAGTTCCAGGAGAAGGCTAGACCAAATGACTATGACTTTAACAACGCCAAAAGTCCCCTTGTTGAGGCCGCCAAAGACGTTGCGGAAATCAAGAGAAGCAAAAAGCATGCCTGGTGGAATGGTACCTGCGAATCAGTCCTCCAAGAAAGACTCAATGCGTGGAAACAGAACTACTCTACGAAATCAGAAAATGATTGGGAAACCTACAAAACCCAACGTGTCCAAGCAGCTAGGGTGTTCAGAACTGAGAAACGTAAATACGAAAAATCTCTCATTGAAAATATAGAACAAAACTTTAGGAAGAATGAAAGCAGAGAGTACTACAGAGCCTTCAAACGCAAACTCACTGGCTATAAACCACCATCTCTATGCTTTGAGCGTAAGGACGGCACACTGGCGACGTCAAATGAAGAAAATTGCAGCATTCTGGCAGATTACTTCAAGAATTTACTTAATTGCTCTAAACCGCAAAGCCCCATCGAGACCAAGGAACCCTTACTCAGGTACCCAGATTCCAGACCACATGAAATCAAGCGCCACATTGCCCGTCTCAAAAATAACAAAGCGCCGGGGGAAGACTCAGTAGTAGCAGAACTATGGAAATATGCCCCAGAGGAATCACTTGATATCTTGCAAAAGCAAATAGAGGAAATTTGGAACAAGGAGACCCTACCCGAAGCTTTGATCCATCCATTACACAAAAAAGGCAACATGAAGAACATCAACAACTACAGAGGAATATATTTGCTACCCGTGACTTGCCATCCTGGAGCGTTTGGAAGCACAAGTCGAACATCAAATAGGTGAACACCAAGGAGGGTTCAGAAAAGGTCGCTCAACAGCTGAACAGATCCAAAATCTCAAAACGATCATCGGATATTGTACACTAAGGTCCAAGCAGTATGTGTCTGTCTTTGTGTACTTTAAGAAAGCGTACGACTCCATTGACCGGGAAGTCCTGCTAAACATTTTAAATCAATTTGGAATTGATTTGAAACTGCTGGCATTAATTAGAGCCACTCTGACCGATACAAAATCCAAGGTGAAGTTCCACGGATGTCTCTGGCATTCCTTTGACATCAAAACAGGAGTCCGACAAGGTGATGGGCTATCCCCGATACTCTTCAACTGTGTTCTTGAAAAGATCATCAGAACATGGCGGGTGAGATTACAGGAAACCAACTACAGTCCATTGAGAATAGGAACCAAATCCAAGGGGATCGCAACAGACTGCTTAGCATTTGCCGATGATATTCCTGTTCTCTCAAACGACATAGAAACCGCTAGAGCTCAAGTTGAAATTTTAAAGGAAAATGCCGAACAAACTTGTTTGCAGATATCGTTTGAGAAAACAGAAGTAATGACTAACATCAAAGAGGCTCCACCAAAACTCCATACAAAATACGGGGACATCACCCGAGTATACAAATTCAAATACCTGGGTGAGATCATCATGAAAAATGAACTGGACAAAGAAGCACTTCAGGAGCGAGTACGCAAACTGGAAATAGCCTACCAAACATCCCGCATAATCTACAACAAAAAATGCCTTTCCACAAAACACCAAGATACGTCACTATGAAACAGTTCTGAAGCCAGTAGTTCTATATGCAGCCGAAACCCTGTCTCTAAATGCCAACAAAGGACTCCTTGAAGAACTGGAGAAAAGAGAACGCAAAATTGTGAGAGGAATCTTGGGATCAAAGTACAGAAATGGAATCCACCAAAAGAGATCCAACAAGGAAGTCTACAGCAAAATATAGAAAGCTACCGACGCAATCAGAAAAAGACGGGTACGATTTTACGGTCATCTGAAAAGAATGGACGTAAGAAATTTAACTAACGAAATCTTTCACTTTTTTTATTCAAACCCCAAAACCCTGGTTTAGAAATACCAAAGAAGACCTGCAAATGCTACATATCTCAGCTGAAGACGCCCTTAACAGAGATCTCTTCCGCAAGAAAATATTGACGAACGGGCTAAACCGAGACGAGCAACCGAGGAGAAGACACGGTGCCCCTTGGACAGAGGAGCGTAAGCAGGCCCACTCACAAAGAATGAGGGAAATTTGGGCTCCAAAGAAGGCCAAGTTCAGTGTTAAATGCAACAAGACTTAACGTGGTCCTTGATGGCCCCAGCGAATTATATATATAATATAGAGAGCTTTTACGAGATTCTTGCATAGCAAGATCCTTACTAAACTCATATAATGACCGGTGCTTATCAGACCCTGAAGCGAAGGCGTGTGCTTAAGTTTCTACTTCGAAGTTACAGGATTTATGTTTGCTGTACTTAATGTGATGATTTATTGTTCATTTGATGCTTGTCACTGATTGCAATATTTACTTCGCAAACGGCACATCGAGGAATGATGCCATCAGTTTCTATAAACTGCATCTGGAATTCTTCTGAAAGTGAGTACAATTTCTCCTTAAGCATCGCCATTATTTTGTGTTGTAAAAAAATTCTTTCTTGTCCGGACTGGTAAAACACGAACGCGGTCAACAGCAGAGTGCAGAGTCGATAAGTGGAACCGTTAAATTCATGCCAGTGCTAATTAAACTTAGTTTAAACTGATGCAGCATCATTGTTTAAATTGCAATTAGATATCACAGCTCCAGGTTGGCCACTGTAGCTGGAATTCGAGTTGCTGGTGGTTTTTATAAATTATATTTTAATAAGTATTTATTGACTGTTGTTTACTTGTGATTATCAAAAATTGTTAAAGCTTTAGGAAAGCATAGCTAAAAAGTGGGGCAGAAGGTGATGAAACATGAAATAGAAGGGAAAACGGGGTAAATCTCACAAAAGGGTGCAACAAAATATGTTTATTTCGCTTCATTTCATATCTCCAGTTACATACATTGACCCCTCTGTATTAAAATAGCTATATTTTTGGAAACGGACTGCACTTAAAATCCTTTCACTAGTGAAATGAAGTGGCGTATGGCTTTAAGTCCTGGGAGTGTCCTAGGACAAGCTCGGCTCGCCAGGTGAAGGTCTTTTCGATTTCACGCTCGTAGGTGACCTCCGCGTCGTGATGAGGATGAAATGATGATGAAGAAGGCACATACATCCAGCCCCGCGCCAGAGAAATTAACCAGTGATGGTTAAAATTCCCGACCCTGCCGGGAATCGAACCCGGGACGCCTGTGACCAAAGACCAGCATGTTAAACGTTTAGCCATCGAGCTGGACCTTTCACTAGTGATTTCTGTTGTAAAAGGAAGCACAACTAGGCAACCACTTCTGTTAACACTAATCATAGGGAAAAAATTGGGAGGGTGCGGACACTTCGAAAAATGAAGGTATCAGCCAAAGAAAGGCAATGGCCACGAAGGGCGTTAAAATGAAAAACTCCCTCAGCCTCAAATGTTGTAATAAAGTCGGGCTCGAAACAAAAACACGAGTTCACCTAATAAGGTCGAATAGGATATATGAAAGTGAGGTGTCTGGCACATGTAACTAGAAGCATTGCCAGAACTCAGCTAAGGGCTCCTTGCTTGTCAACCCACGCTCCAAGGTTAAGTGTCCCTTGCACCCCTTTTAGTAGCGGTGGTGGTGGTGTTTGTCGTAATTATAGTTTTAAGAGGAAGTACAACTTCACAACAATTCTCTATTGACATTAACCAGAGGGAACAATGGAAGGGAGCGGGCATTTCGTAAAATGAAAGTATCGGGCGAAGGAAGAAAAGGGCGTAGGCCTCGAGTGCTCTAAAACCGCCGCCGTCGGAAAAGAACAAGAGTTGACAAAGAGAGGACAGAAGAAATGAGGAACCTGGCACGAGTAAGTGGAAGTAATGCAGAACTCAGCCAAGAACCCCGTGGTCACCAACCCACGCTCCACGGCCCCTTGGGTCGGTTTTAATTGTCTCTTACGGCGTATAGGGGATACCGTGAATGAAATCTACCGACCCCACCCACAGTGGGAAAGCTAGAGTGCACTAATAATAAAACAATAAGACAAAGTAACCATAGTATACTGTAGTATTTGCAATGTCCTCGTTAACGACCGGCATGCTTTTGAAGCCTAGCTGACCGGCTGTGTTTATATTCCTTGTCCGCGGAGTACCAGGAATTCCTCAACATGAGACACAGTGTAGTCAACTCTTAAGCCACTGAGAGCGAGCAGTGAGATTGGACAGAATTGCGTGAGCTGTGCAACACTGAAGACCTAACAAGTGAGCCGGCCCCAGGACGACTTCTGTTTGCAATTTGGATTCGACAAGTCTAGAATTCGGTGCACCAAAAAAAAAAAGGGGAAATTTGCTCGTTGTCTATGCGAATGAAGTAATCTATATATATAAAAGCAAGTCGGGCTGGAGCGATGTATATATAAATATTTAAAAATGAAAAAAGACGTGAATTAATGAGGCACTTCCAGAAATCTCAGAAATTTGAAACTTGGTACGGAGGAAACTGATGACCCCAGGATCCCTAGAAAAATCGGAAATTCTCAAAATTCCCTAAAGGGGGCACGCTGGGGGGGCTCAAATTTTGGGCTCAGCATAAGAACACAGTCGTATAGTATATCCAAAACGATAACCTATAGGTTTCGTGGGCTTAAAAATTTTCGAGAATTTCCTCATTTTTATCCCCTATCCCCCCAAATCAAAATGGCGGCACAACCTGCCAGACGAAGTAGACAATTGAAATTTGGTGAAATTATAGCTTTTGGTCCCTAACCGACGGGAAAATTCCAAGATGTTCAAATTTTTCACTTTTTACCCCCCAAAGATATCGAAATATGGAGGCAATTTTAATGACTGTGCAGACATTCCTTTTGAGCTATTTTTTGGCTAAACGGTAAGTCGTATCACAAAACGGATGGCACAATGTCCCTTCAATTCGGAGTGATCTACAGCTTTGGTCCTGTGACATTTTGTCGTATCTCTCTCCCTTATACGTTAAATTTGGCCGTATTTCTGGATTGTTCGTAAATTTGGTGATTTTTACAAGTATATTTCATTGTTTGACACACTTATAAGAATGATAGGATCATCACGTTGTGTGCGCACATTGGCACGATCAAGGGACATGTGTGTACCAAATTTCATGATTCTAGCTTATACATAAGTAGGCAAAAAGTAATGTAAAATGTTAAAAATGCACCCAAATTTCACCCTATTCAAAATTTGATCTCAATTTACCCCCTTAATATGGGAGATACGAGGAAATGGTTTAGAAACAAACATGTAGAGCGATAAATGAGGCGTCTTATGGCGCAAACCGTTTCTTAATATCATAAACCGTTTAGGAGATATGAATCTCGAAGTGGAAGTCTGCACTTTTCAACGTGCTCATGCTTATCTGTCATCTATATATATATAAAAGCAAGTCGGGCTGGAGCGATGTATATATAAATATTTAAAAATGAAAAAAGACGTGAATTAATGAGGCACTTCCAGAAATCTCAGAAATTTGTAACTTGGTAGGGAGGAAACTGATGACCCCAGGATCCCTAGAAAAATCGGAAATTCTCAAAATTCCCTGAAGGGGGCACGCTGGGGGGGGCTCAAATTTTGGGCTCAGCATAAGAACACAGTCGTATAGTATATCCAAAACGATAACCTATAGGTTTCGTGGGCTTAAAAATTTTCGAGAATTTCCTCATTTTTTTCGTAAATTTGGTGATTTTTACAAGTATATTTCATTGTTTGACACACTTATAAGAATGATAGGATCATCACGTTGTGTGCGCTCATTGGCACGATCAAGGGACATGTGTGTACCAAATTTCATGATTCTAGCTTATACATAAGTAGGCAAAAAGTAATGTAAAATGTTAAAAATGCACCCAAATTTCACCCTATTCAAAATTTGATCTCAATTTACCCCCTTAATATGGGAGATACGAGGAAATGGTTTAGAAACAAACATGTAGAGCGATAAATGAGGCGTCTGATGGCGCAAACCGTTTCTTAATATCATAAACCGTTTAGGAGATATGAATCTCGAAGTGGAAGTCTGCACTTTTCAACGTGCTCATGCTTATCTGTCATCTATATATATAAAAGCAAGTCGGGCTGGAGCGATGTATATATAAATATTTAAAAATGAAAAAAGACGTGAATTAATGAGGCACTTCCAGAAATCTCAGAAATTTGAAACTTGGTAGGGAGGAAACTGATGACCCCAGGATCCCTAGAAAAATCGGAAATTCTCAAAATTCCCTGAAGGGGGCACGCTGGGGGGGCTCAAATTTTGGGCTCAGCATAAGAACACAGTCGTATAGTATATCCAAAACGATAACCTATAGGTTTCGTGGGCTTAAAAATTTTCGAGAATTTCCTCATTTTTATCCCCTATCCCCCCAAATCAAAATGGCGGCACAACCTGCCAGACGAAGTAGACAATTGAAATTTGGTGAAATTATAGCTTTTGGTCCCTAACCGACGGGAAAATTCCAAGATGTTCAAATTTTTCACTTTTTACCCCCCAAAGATATCGAAATATGGAGGCAATTTTAATGACTGTGCAGACATTCCTTTTGAGCTATTTTTTGGCTAAACGGTAAGTCGTATCACAAAACGGATGGCACAATGTCCCTTCAATTCGGAGTGATCTACAACTTTGGTCCTGTGACATTTTGTCGTATCTCTCTCCCTTATACGTTAAATTTGGCCGTATTTCTGGATTGTTCGTAAATTTGGTGATTTTTACAAGTATATTTCATTGTTTGACACACTTATAAGAATGATAGGATCATCACGTTGTGTGCGCACATTGGCACGATTAAGGGACATATGTGTACCAAATTTCATGATTCTAGCTTATACATAAGTAGGCAAAAAGTAATGTAAAATGTTAAAAATGCACCCAAATTTCACCCTATTCAAAATTTGATCTCAATTTACCCCCTTAATATGGGAGATACGAGGAAATGGTTTAGAAACAAACATGTAGAGCGATAAATGAGGCGTCTGATGGCGCAAACCGTTTCTTAATATCATAAACCGTTTAGGAGATATGAATCTCGAAGTGGAAGTCTGCACTTTTCAACGTGCTCATGCTTATCTGTCATCTATATATATAAAAGCAAGTCGGGCTGGAGCGATGTATATATAAATATTTAAAAATGAAAAAAGACGTGAATTAATGAGGCACTTCCAGAAATCTCAGAAATTTGAAACTTGGTAGGGAGGAAACTGATGACCCCAGGATCCCTAGAAAAATCGGAAATTCTCAAAATTCCCTGAAGGGGGCACGCTGGGGGGGCTCAAATTTTGGGCTCAGCATAAGAACACAGTCGTATAGTATATCCAAAACGATAACCTATAGGTTTCGTGGGCTTAAAAAGTTTCGAGAATTTCCTCATTTTTATCCCCTATCCCCCCAAATCAAAATGGCGGCACAACCTGCCAGACGAAGTAGACAATTGAAATTTGGTGAAATTATAGCTTTTGGTCCCTAACCGACGGGAAAATTCCAAGATGTTCAAATTTTTCACTTTTTACCCCCCAAAGATATCGAAATATGGAGGCAATTTTAATGACTGTGCAGACATTCCTTTTGAGCTATTTTTTGGCTAAACGGTAAGTCGTATCACAAAACGGATGGCACAATGTCCCTTCAATTCGGAGTGATCTACAACTTTGGTCCTGTGACATTTTGTCGTATCTCTCTCCCTTATACGTTAAATTTGGCCGTATTTCTGGATTGTTCGTAAATTTGGTGATTTTTACAAGTATATTTCATTGTTTGACACACTTATAAGAATGATAGGATCATCACGTTGTGTGCGCACATTGGCACGATTAAGGGACATATGTGTACCAAATTTCATGATTCTAGCTTATACATAAGTAGGCAAAACGTAATGTAAAATGTTAAAAATGCACCCAAATTTCACCCTATTCAAAATTTGATCTCAATTTACCCCCTTAATATGGGAGATACGAGGAAATGGTTTAGAAACAAACATGTAGAGCGATAAATGAGGCGTCTGATGGCGCAAACCGTTTCTTAATATCATAAACCTTTTAGGAGATATGAATCTCGAAGTGGAAGTCTGCACTTTTCAACGTGCTCATGCTTATCCGTCATCTATTTAAATAAAATCGTAACGACCGTGTGTCTGTACATTGATTATTTTGGCGAAATTTCCGTACAGTTATCCGTTTCACCTGTAATTATGACCATCTGCATCATTTTTAGCTTTGGTGTCCGTTTGTCTGTTTGTCTGTTTGTCTGTCCTTCTATAACTTGAAAACTACTGGATATATTTCCACCAAACTTCATATTTAGAATCCACCTGTCCTTGGGTAGGTTTTAGCGCAAAAAATAAAAGCGTAACGACCGTGTGTCTGTACATTGATTATTTTGGCGAAATTTCCGTACAGTTATCCGTTTCAGGTGTAATAATGACCATCTGCATCATTTTTATCTTTGGTGTCTGTTTGTCTGTTCTGTTTGTCTGTTTGTTTGTCTGTTTGTCTGTCCTTCTATAACTTGAAAACTACTGGATATGTTTCCACCAAACTTCATATTTAGAATCCACCTGTCCTTGGGTAGGTTTTAGTGCAAAAAATAAAATCGTAACGACCGTGTGTCTGTACATTGATTATTTTGGCGGAATTTCCGTACAGTTATACTTTTCAGGTGTAATTATGACCATCTGCATCATTTTTAGCTTTGGTGTCCGTTTGTCTGTTTGTTTGTCTGTTTGTCTGTTTGTCTGTCCTTCTATAACTTGAAAACTACTGGATATATTTCCACCAAACTTCATATTTAGAATCCACCTCTCCTTGGGTAGGTTTTAGCTCAAATATCGTTTCTAAATCCCTGAACTGAGTGGGGATTTTTACGAAACCGAAACCGTGATTTTGCACTCCCTCAAAGTATACACAACCGAACTTAATGGAAATCAACCTGCCTTAATGAAAATGAATTTCTAAACCTTTTTTTCTCATGTGCATCATTTCGATAACAGGATTTAGTAAGGGAGATGTCATTAACGGACCGTTTTTCGGTACAAATCCCAGCGGGTGCGTGTAAAGCGTACTTCTTACAACTTGAAAACTAACAAGATATTTGAACCAAATTTTATATATAGCATCCATCTGTCCAGGGGTAGGTTTCCTTGGTGTCAGTTAGTTAGTTAGTTAGTTAGTTAGTTAGTTAGTTAGTTTGTTTGTTGGTCTGTTTGTCTTTCTCTAACTTGAAAACTACTGGATATATTTCCACCAAACTTCATATTTAGAATCCACCTGTCCTTTGGGGAGGTTTTAGGGCAAATATTGTTTCTAAATCCCTGAACTAATTGGGGGTTTATACGAAACCGAAACCGTGATTTTGCACTCCCTCTAAATACACACAACCAAACTTTATGGAAATCTACCTGCCTTAATGGAAATTAATTTCTAAACCTTTTCTTCTCATGTGCATAATTTCAATCACTTACAGGAAAGATAGTATGATCAAACTCTACACGAACATTGGCCCGCCCAGTACCCATATGTGAGCCAAATGCTATGTCACATAATTATCCGAAAAGTAATGGAAATGTAAGATATTCTTACACAAATTTCAACCTATTCAACGTTTTTGATTCAATCTGACCCATGAATAGATTAGATGCGAGAAAATATCATAGGACCAGCCATTTAGATCGCTAAATACTGCGCCTTACGGTACTATCCTTTGTCGATATGACGTACCGTTTAGCAGCAGTTAATCTGTAAATGAAGGTCTGCAATATTGTAAACATTCATATACTTTCGTATGTCCATCTGTATATATATTCATTGATGTCGATTTGTAGAGATCGAGAAAGGATGTGTCTGCTATTGTAATCAGTACTCCCTACACCGACTTTGACTGCTGGCAGTAGGAATGGGGTCCTTCTCCAACTCCTGTGTAACTGGCATTAGTAAGGAGGGCCTACCATTTTAATGAATAATTCACTTTTCGATTTGTCTTGCAGAAGGCAAGGGATCATGCAGTTTTGTTCTAAAGTCCCCTACTCTATTGTGTTTGGCTCTAGGCCAGGGTGCCCGCCATTATAAACAAATGTTCCAATCTAAAATTTGACTAGCATTAGGCATAGTGGCCTGCTATTTTCATGGAAACTCACTAATTCTGTGTGACTGGCAGTAAGCTGGCTAGCAGCAGTAAAAAGGGACTGTCATTATAATGATAACTGCACAACTCAATTTTGACTGGTGGTAGGGAAGTTGCCTGGTATTATAATAAAAACTCCTCAACTGTAACCTGTCTGAAAGTAGGAAATGGGTCTGCCATTGTAACTAAAACTCCCCAAATCGATTGTGACCGCGCAGTAGGCATTGGGGCCTGCAATTATAATGTAAACTTGCCAACTCGATTGTGAATGGCAGTAGGCAAGTGAGCCTGGCGTTATCATCACAACTCCGCAACCCTCACTTTACATTGGAAACAACGTATGTGGACCTCCCCATGCTATTTCTCGGATAAGGCTAAGAGACATGCAATTTTAAAACAATCTCATTTGCTGCACGCACAGTATTTACGTCGATATCCGTATACAATATAGAATACCGTAGCGAAGCACGGGTACATTTGCTAGTCAGTTCTCTAAAGTATGAGTAGAGTTCCCTGTATCCCTCAGTCATGGCCATCCATCACAGCCTGTACGGTTGCTAGGTAACAACCAGTCACGCTTTTTGTATCGTTAATTATTTCAGATGATTCCGAGCTATAAGAACTGAAACAGTCCCTGAAGAAGCTTCTCCTGCCGACTCTTGAATAGTCACTTCCAGAAGTTGCTGCTTTTCAACACTTTCAGAATTACGAAAGGCGTAGTATATTGTTTTACACTTTATTTTTCTACCCAAATGAAGTACATTACACATTAGTTGTTACGTCCACATTCTAAATAGTATGCACTTTCGCCATAGATGTGTCAGTTCTCCAGACGTTCCTGAAGCCATTCTTCCGGAGTGCTGCGTACCCATGCCTTGACAGCTGTGTCCATTTCTGCAAAATCCGCAAAATGGCGACCACGCAGAGGTTTCTTCATGTTTCCGAACAGGTGTTAATCACTTGGTGCCAAGTCGGGAGAGTATGGTGGGTGTGGCAGCTTCCATTTGTAATAAGTTGATGACTACTGATAAATAAAAATATGTATGTATGTATGTTGGGTAATCAGCCCGAAGGCTGGTTTGATCCTCTGCAGCTTCGCCAACAGCTGTCATAAATAGCCTAGGCGTCACTGAAGAGGCGTACTAGGGAAACGAGGAGTGAGGTAGTTTCCCGTTGCTTTCCTCACCGAGCCAGCAGTTGCTCTTACATATCAGTCTGCCAAGCCCACTGAAATGTATGCACCAACTGACCCTATGAGCGATATTTTCACACCATTCATAACAGGGACTGGCTGCATAAGGAATGGTATTACTAGCATCACTCATACCTCAGTCACTTTCATATTGTCAAAGCCAAGGATGAGACTGTGACAGGTCAATGAAAGTAACAAATTTGATATAGCCCATACCAGAAGACATAGTGCACTGTAAACACTACATCTCGCCAGCAAAGGCATAAATAAAAATATATAAATAAAATATTTCTAAAAAACTTAATAAAATTAATAAGCATAATTAACCGAAATGTCCGTAGTATGGGCGCCAGAGTTCACCAGAATGGATCCCTCGAATTTAGATAAGAGCATGGTAAACTTTATATCCCAGGGCGTGTACATAATGCTGCGTACTGGTACATCTGCTGCAGGCCTTACCTAACCTCCTGAAAACGACTAATTAGGTAGGAACTGCACCTAGGTTTATCAATAACACTGATTCTAAAATAGCTAACTATATTCTGAACAAATTCCGTGCATGAGCACCTCATCAACATACAACATTAGACATATAATACACACATAAAATATTGCTGGAAGACTCCATATTTACAACAACAACAACAATAATAATGAAAATCGTGGGAAAACGAAAGTGAGAACTAAGCTACCATTTGCAGATAGTCCGATGAACAATGTACATGTATGAAGATAAATACCCTTCACGGTCTCTATATCAATTCGACTTACCGATTCTCATAATCGGCAGTTATCACTTCACACAGATACTGTACCTTGTACTACTGTGTTCACATATTTTAACACTTGTAAAGATATATACACACGTCTGTCGATCCTCAACATATAAATTTATGGAAAGTCTGAGATAGCTTTCACCAACATATAATGCTAGGCCGCCACAAGTGCTGCAATACTTAATGCGCAAGCACTCTCCACAAACATAACACGACTACGCTCCACGAACGTTTGAAGTCCAGTCCATTGCAGCCATGTCACTCCAGTACCGTGTATCAGCACCACTTCCTTCCCGTACAGTGCCTCAGTTGTAGTTGTAGTTGTAGTTATCTTCCTTCTCGTTCCTATACAATCACCTCTACAATCACCCTTACAATGTCTCTTACCATGTCTCATACAATCATCCTCACAATGTCCTGGTTGCTGCCGTATCATCAACCTTTATAGACATCAACATCCCCCTCCTCTCAGATGAGACGTCTGGATTGGTGCTTGCCAGCCAATCATGAGTGATCTCAAATCAAGACCAAGCCCTGAACTACTTCTTCCTCCCAAGATAATAACAAACTCTGGGGAGTTTTCATGAATCACCAAACTTTCCTGGTACAACAACAAGCTTATCTTATCAGGCTGGGATATATACACGAGTAATGGAATTTCCTGACACAAGTACATCATAACAGTCACTGGGGTAGCCAGATGACTCATTCAAATTACCAGAGTTATTACAGCAATGTTTTCCCACTCGTGCAAAACAAATTACTCATACCTACATATGTGGATATCTTCCAGCTTACCAATATAAATGACAAAACATACAAATGGAATACTGATAATAATAATAATAATAATAATAATAATAATAATAATAATAATAATAATAATAATAATAAATCGAATACTGACAATAATATCTCTAACTTCTACATATAATTCAGGGGTGTGATATATGTACTATCACATAACGCCCCCTTGGTGAATCGATGATATCATATATTATGATTCACCATAAAACAGAACTTCATAAATTATATAACTGAACACATAATTTACTGTAATAATGATATATACATTGCGTCTACTGCATTGTATTCGCACACACGAAATACAATTTGTCCAAACAATAATAATAATAATAATATGGCTATATACACACAACTCTGATTGTTTCACATACCATTGAACATATTCCCTTCTTGCTACTGTACACATACATTAAAATTGATAATATATACATCCAAGGTGCAGATCCTATCTCTTATATCTGCGAAGGCTATAGATATTAAATGTCCCAAGGACCTTATTTTCAGCGGTTAGGAGCCTATAAGCACACTTGCCTATTCTACTGTCCACAGTATACGGACCCTGATATAATTGAAAAAAACTATACATAAACTTAACATTGGCATCGATAGACGAGGAATGCGTACCGCAATAAAACTAACTACTTCTAGAATACACTCTATCTCACACACAAAGATTCATCCCATTCGGTCACACAAGAATCATACAAACTTTCATTCGGAACATTCATAAAAAGGAAATCCCTCTTTCTGAAATGCGCGGGAATCTCACTACGTTTACTCTTCCACAAAACCATAATTAACGCAAGCAAACAGATCACATACTTTTTCACACATTCCACATCGATATAACTCAGCACGTCATTCGAATCTTTCACACATCTCTCAGAATTAAATAAAACATTACACACCCGCTTGGAAAGACTTTCTTTCATCTCACGCACCCTTCCATTCTCACTTACGCTCACTCTATTACTGAAATTCTTACCATAATACACTTCGAAATTGCTGTCATTACTACTTAATGACCCAACAATCAAGTCATCTTCACCACCTTCCATATCAGCTTCTACTTGCACCATCTTCATGCCAACAACACTGCTACTTTCGACTCTCTTATCAGAAGTTTCATTAATCTCAAAGTCACCATTTTTACACATAATGGACCTAACTTTACTCTCCTCACGTACACTTAAATTAACACAAACATCCTCATGATGTATACTCCGTGAACACTTTTCACTCACAAAACAACCTTCCTCAACTTCACATAAAACTTCACTTTCAATTTCAGAAACTTCTGTAAGATTATCGATCGCAACATCGCTATTACCATCACCACTAGTACAAAGTAAGTCATCCGACACATCTTTCTTACCTTCATCACGCCCCCTATACACAAAATCTCCCTGATCACAAAACACATGGTCATACAATAATTCCTCTTTCACGTCTACCTCGTAACTTACCTGTTTCATCGCGTGAATAGGAATTTCGGTATCGGACTGCCTATCTGACCCAACTAAGAAGTCCGATTCCGGTTTAAATTACTTGACGTGTACTGTTCACTGTTATCATGTCCCTGCACTTGATCTGGAGGTCTTTGATCCGTACGCCCCCTACTTTCTGATTCCCCTTGATTAGGTCTTCTGCCATAATATTCCTGGTGATTAACTCCCTGATTAGACTGTCTGTTTCCCCTTCCGGAATTACCACCCTGATTCCCTTGCCCAGAATGACTGAAATTCTGATTATTCCTATCTCCCGCTACCTGATTACCTTGTCTCCCATTATCCCCGTAATTTCTACCTTCACTTTGCCTAGTCCTCCCCTGCCCTTCCAAAGCATCAAACCTCTCTAAAAGCTGCTCTAATTCTTTAATCGTAACAATATTCTGCATACATGCAGCTAATCCGACCTTCTCAGGAAAATGCCTCAACATCTGGCGGACTGTATCTCTCTCCGATGCTAGACCTTCAATATTCTGGCTGATCAGAACATGCGCTAAGAAATACTCCGTCATAGATACACCTTCCTGAGGTCTATATTTGCCAAATAGCACGCGATCTCTTTCCCTTCCCTGAATAGCATCACTCCAAAATTTAGAACTAAATTTCTCCCTAAATTCCTCCAAACTCGAAATACCCTGTCTATAAACTTGAAACCAGGATCTCGCTTCTCCAACAAATGCAACATCCAACAGCTCATCAACCATACTCCAATCAATCAAACCATCGTCAAGATTCTTGGAAAACCGTTTCTCCACCGTTTTCAAGAATTCCATCGGATTAAACTGCCGACCATTAAACTTGGGTAATTCAGAGTCCTTCGTACAAGATAAGTGCCTATTACATATGCTGCTACCTAATTGGATTTGACTGATCTCCTGCCTTAATTTCACATGACATGATTTAATTCCTTCTTCCACTACCATTCTGGCATTTCCTTCTACTGCCTTGAGGTCATCTTTTACCGACTTAAGGTCTTTCTCCAATTTCTCATTCTTCTCAACTATACGCTTCGCTAAAACGTTCTGATTGGATTTAATTCTATCTATTTCTTCTACTTTATCTTCCACTATTTTTATTCTCTTATCACATTCCTTGCTGTTTTCAACAAATTCTTTCCTAACTACATTAAATCGGCATTCAATTTTCTCAGTCAATTCCAAGCATTGAGCTTCTACCTTATTATTGACTTCCTGAATTTCCCTGCTTTGATGGTCAAACTTCTGGTTCAATTCATCTATTCTACCATTCACAGCACTACTTAAACTATCAATTTTACTAGACAATTCAACACTCACTAAATTTAACTCCTTACTTTGATTCTCAATCTTACTGGACAATTCCGTACTAACTGAATTTAATTCACTATTAATACTGTATATTTCATTACTTAAAAAACTCAATTCACTCTTCAACTCTTTACTCTGACTATCAATCTTGCTAGACAATTCAACATTATTATTATCGATTTTACTGGACAATTCAATATTATTATTATCGATTTTACTGGACAATTCAACATTATTATTATCGATTTTACTGGACAATTCAACATTATTATTATCGATTTTACTGGACAATTCAACATTATTATTATCGATTTTACTGGACAATTCAACATTATTATTATCGATTTTACTGGTAACAGCATTTAATTCAACACTCACTGAATTTAACTCTTTACTCTGGCTATCAATCTTACTGGACAATTCACCCTTCAACTCATTAAGTAGCGATTTAATCATACAGAGCATTGAAGACTCGCCTTGATTCCCTACATTCTGAGTTTGAGACGGGGTACTAGATTCCTCACATATCGTTGCCGATTGATCTTTCCTACTATCAGCCATTTCGCTACTCTCACTTAAATTAGATAAACTCAATGTGGTGGAATTCTTTTGACTTCTCCTATCCTGATTCATGGTACCAGCAACTTTAACAACCTCTCTACTTCTCAATTTTATAATACTCGACTCGCTACAACATTTCTTCATACTCCAACATACATATCACGTACATATAAAACACTTCACTGACATAGTTTGTAGAATTCCATCCACACCTGACAAGTGCACCTACGCTTATCAGCCTAACAGATGTACCAATCATTCAGCCACACGTTGGGAAGCCAATTGTAATAAGTTGATGACTACTGATAAATAAAAATATATAAATAAAATATTTCTAAAAAACTTAATAAAATTAATAAGCATAATTAACCGAAATGTCCGTAGTATGGGCGCCAGAGTTCACCAGAATGGATCCCTCGAATTTAGATAAGAGCATGGTAAACTTTATATCCCAGGGCGTGTACATAATGCTGCGTACTGGTACATCTGCTGCAGGCCTTACCTAACCTCCTGAAAACGACTAATTAGGTAGGAACTGCACCTAGGTTTATCAATAACACTGATTCTAAAATAGCTAACTATATTCTGAACAAATTCCGTGCATGAGCACCTCATCAACATACAACATTAGACATATAATACACACATAAAATATTGCTGGAAGACTCCATATTTACAACAACAACAACAATAATAATGAAAATCGTGGGAAAACGAAAGTGAGAACTAAGCTACCATTTGCAGATAGTCCGATGAACAATGTACATGTATGAAGATAAATACCCTTCACGGTCTCTATATCAATTCGACTTACCGATTCTCATAATCGGCAGTTATCACTTCACACAGATACTGTACCTTGTACTACTGTGTTCACATATTTTAACACTTGTAAAGATATATACACACGTCTGTCGATCCTCAACATATAAATTTATGGAAAGTCTGAGATAGCTTTCACCAACATATAATGCTAGGCCGCCACAAGTGCTGCAATACTTAATGCGCAAGCACTCTCCACAAACATAACACGACTACGCTCCACGAACGTTTGAAGTCCAGTCCATTGCAGCCATGTCACTCCAGTACCGTGTATCAGCACCACTTCCTTCCCGTACAGTGCCTCAGTTGTAGTTGTAGTTGTAGTTATCTTCCTTCTCGTTCCTATACAATCACCTCTACAATCACCCTTACAATGTCTCTTACCATGTCTCATACAATCATCCTCACAATGTCCTGGTTGCTGCCGTATCATCAACCTTTATAGACATCAACATCCCCCTCCTCTCAGATGAGACGTCTGGATTGGTGCTTGCCAGCCAATCATGAGTGATCTCAAATCAAGACCAAGCCCTGAACTACTTCTTCCTCCCAAGATAATAACAAACTCTGGGGAGTTTTCATGAATCACCAAACTTTCCTGGTACAACAACAAGCTTATCTTATCAGGCTGGGATATATACACGAGTAATGGAATTTCCTGACACAAGTACATCATAACAGTCACTGGGGTAGCCAGATGACTCATTCAAATTACCAGAGTTATTACAGCAATGTTTTCCCACTCGTGCAAAACAAATTACTCATACCTACATATGTGGATATCTTCCAGCTTACCAATATAAATGACAAAACATACAAATGGAATACTGATAATAATAATAATAATAATAATAATAATAATAATAATAATAATAATAATAATAATAATAATAATAATAAATCGAATACTGACAATAATATCTCTAACTTCTACATATAATTCAGGGGTGTGATATATGTACTATCACACATTGTATCGATTATTGTTTCGTTTGTGGCTCATAGTAATTTAGCCATGTCTCATCATCAGTCATAAACCTAGCCATGAAGTCGGCTGGTTCTTGATCATGGCGTTGCAAAAGTTCTCTGCACACGTCCACACGCCTCTGCTTGCAGTCTGCAGACAAGAGTCTAGACACCCACGTGGATGACAACTTCCCCAACTGTAAGTGACCATGCACGATCCGCTGCGGAGTGTTCCGGCTAATTCCCGCGGCTGCCTCCATTTGCGTTAATGTGATGCCTTTGTTTCCTTGGATGGCCTGTTCGACCCGGGCAATGTTGCCTGGTGTTGACACTGTCACATTCCTTCCAGAAGTGGTTCCTTTGTCCACCGTTTTGCGCCCTGCTTTTCAAGCTTACAACCAGTTGTAAACTGTTTTCCGTGACGGCGGATGTTCTCCACAGACTGCCACCAAGCGCCGATGAATTTCTGCAGTGGTCACGCATTCTTTCCATGGGAACCAAGTCGTAAAGCGCTGTCCCTGACTGTTGCTTTCCATGTTGTCTGCTCCTACTCTGACAGTGTTGTTTTCAAATGGCTATGACGAGTACATTCGTTGGCCCCTATGTGTGTGCTGCTACCAAACGGTGGAACGAGACACTAGTTACACGTCACCACCTTCAAACGTGAAATGTGAACCATACCCGGACGTATAAAAAATAAATTGTAAAACAACAAAGTACGCCCCTCGTGTATGCAAGTTTCTCAATGAAACCTCAACGTACAGTTAGAAAGTTACCTGAATTATGATTGTGCTTGATAATTATTTGTCCGCGCAATTGTACCTAAATTCCGCCTCTGTGGTATAGTAGTTAGTGTGTTTAGCTGCCATCGCCGGAGGTCCGGGTTCAATTCCCGACTCTGCCACGAAATTTGAAATGTGGTACGTGGACTGGAACGGGGTTCACTCGGCCTTGGGAGGGCAACTAAGTATAGAGGGGTTCGATTCTCACCTCAGCTATCCTCGAAGTGGTTTTGGGTGGTTTCCAACTTCTCCTCCAGGCAAATGCCGGGATGGTACCTCATTTAAGGCCACGGCCAGTTCTTTCCCTCTTCCTTGTCTACCCCTTCCAATATTCCCATTCCCCCACAAGGCCCCTGTTCAGCACAGCAGGTGATGCCGCTGGTGCGATGCACTGGTCTTTGAACCCAGATGTATCCTCGACCCAATGTCTCACGCTCCAGGAGACAGGTGGTAGAGGTGGGATCCCTCTCTGAGTTCGAGAGAAAAACCAACCCTCAAGGGTAAACGGATTAAGAAGGAGAAGAAGAAGAAGAAGATAATATACCTAATTACCTTTACGAGATGAGAAATCTGTGAGCAGAGTAAATAAGAATCCCACAAGATACTGACCCTGCAAGTGAAATGGAAAACACTAACTCTGTGCCCGAGAGAGGTACACGAAGACTTAGACTAAGTGAGTGTTGAAGAGGGAATATTACAGCAGGAGGAGAATTCCTGGAATGAGAGAACAACTTGTCAATCGAGGAAAGGGCAAGTCAACGACTTTGGAGGGAGTGTAAAGAAAATGGTATTAGTCTGAGAGATGGAAACACACGTGACTTGTGCGAACTTTGTCCATATGATCGTAACCGCCGATGAATGTATAAAAAATAGTAACCGAGCTCGATAGCAGCAGTCGCTTAAGTGCGGTCAGTATCCAGTATTCCGGAGATAGTAGGTTCGAAAGCCACTGTTGGCAGCCCTGAAAATGGTTTTCCGTGGTTTCTCATTTTCACACCAGGCAAATGCTGGGGCTGTACCTTAATTAAGGCCACGGCCGCTTCCTTCCCCGTCCTAGCCCTTCCCTGTCCCATCGTCGTCATAAGTCCTATCTGTGTCGGTGCGACGTAAAGCAACTAGCTATATAATAGTAATAATTCACGTGCCATATTCAGTCCTCCCCGACGATGGCGTTCACTGTGGCGAAAGATTTCCTATCTTGCGGCAGATGGAAAGGCATTGGGCGCTGTTGATCCTCGTCCATTCTTTGATGTCGTCCAGGGGATCTTCTCTTAATGACTAGAGTTATAAAGATATTTCCATTGTCATCTTCCCTTGTTTCTGTCTGATCAGTGTAACAAGCAGCCACCCATAATAGGTCTACGTTACTCCACTACCTGCCCCTAACTGAATACCTTAACCTATAAAATCGAACCCAGAACGAGATACGAAACCAATACCTTAATCTGATTAACTCTTCTCTCATCCCCATCCCCGGACACATATGACCCGATTGTGGCTGAGTTCTTCTGAAAATCGAGAAAGGTACGGAGTACCATTGTTTTTGCCCGCCCTTAAATTTGATCTTTGGATCGAAGAACCGAACTTCGGATGCTGTGTCGAATAGGGTACAGTCTACTGATGGAGCTATTTGGTGCAGTAAGGAAGTCTCTTTTACTGATACGAGGTTGGCGCATTGTGAGAAGTGTCATGACTTCTACGTGATCCGCCGAACTTCCATCTAAAAGATTATTAAATCATCCTTCCTTTTCAAGCTGCATTTCCGTAGGCTATAAAGATTTGTTCTACCCTCGAATGAAATTAGCTATTTCCTTCCTTCCTTCCTCCTTTTTCACGCTTAATGTGTTCGTTTAAAAATTGTGTTACTTAAACAAGCGAAAGAACTTTCTCCTAGATTGTTATTTTACAACAAGACTAGGAAATCATTCCAATTAAACACGCCAATCTAGGACATGAGTCTGTTATGTAAGACAGGATTTGATACCGTAAAGCAATTAAAAGATCAGTGGATCCACTGGTTGTCTCGGGCTACGCTTTATTCTGCCAGATATTATGAATTCTCGTGTGATGGGGACGGAGGAATACATCTATGCAATCCCGTGCCTAGTTTTAAGGCCGAATCTGTTCAGTATTGCGTATTGCCTTGTTGGTTGACAGTGTGCAGTCTTATATCGATGACCTAGTTCTAATACCACGTGCCTGAGAACGCCCTTCCTATCAACTATTTTCCTTAAGACCTGTCACGTCTCCCAGCCACATATTGATATGCGGTCCAGAACCAGTGTTCTCCCCAGAAATTTTCGTCAACCAGGTGGCAGGAATGAGTAGCCGGGCAGGGAATATTACGAAAAATATGAATATGCTATAATTTCATTCTCCTCAGGCCATTATTATTAATAATGAAAATGAACATGAAAATCTACAGCCTATTCGACCGGGTCAGGAATGGAATGAATGAAGCCCCCATCTAGCGGCGAGGATACGAATTTTACCGGCTGCGGATGCCTGTCGCACTCTTCTGTGCTAATGCTTCATGAATGACAGATGCAATGGAATGATATTGGAGACTGCTGTTGGAGTGAAATATGAAAGGGAAAACCGGAGTACCCGGAGAAAATCCTGTCCCCGCCCCCGCTTTGTCCAGAACAAATCTCACATGGAGTGACCGGGATTTAAACCACGGAACCCAGCGGTAAGAGGCGGGCGTGCTACCGCTCGAGCCACGGAGGTTCATTAATAATAATAATAATAATAATAATAATAATAATAATAATAATAATAATAATAATAATAATAATAATAACACAGTAGTGTGCAGACATTTCAGTTTGACGCCATCCGGCTGTCTGCTCGTGAATTTCGACGTTCCGTTTTACTCTAGGCCCACTAGATGGCAGACCGAGTAAACCGAAACTCTCTTGGGCGTCTGTAGCTGAGATTTTATGAATTATGTCGGGTAAACACCGAACACCAAATATGTCACCAGAGATATTTTTATATCCTGACATCGTACGATATGGAATGTCGAATGGACTGTCTCCCGCCCTTCAAATGTCCGACTACCTCTACCGGGTTTGAAGCCGCTGTTTTAGGATCCGGAGGCCGACACTCTACCACTGAACCACAGATGACATTAACAGTAATATCAAAGAGGTAAGCATTAACTGCAAAATTGATTTCAGTGTTATCACGAACAAGGCGTAACAGAATATTTTGAACTTCTGATGTTCTACTGCTCCATCATCACGTTAACGCCGTGGCTGTGCAGTGCCATACGGGTTTGTGACACGAGGAAGCGAGTGCTCTCCACACAATTCCAGACACAGATCGCGCTCGACACTACGTTACAGTAAAGTTAAACATTAATACTCCGATGTAGTTGATCCAATTATGTTGACAATAATGAATATTTATCATTTAAATAAACAGTTTTACAGTAGTTACATTTTTTTGCTACTTGCTTTACGCTGCACCGACACAGATAGGTCTTCTGGTGACGATGGGGCAGGAAAGGACTAGGAATGGGAAGGAAGAGGCCATGGCCTTAATTAAGGTACAGCCGCAGCATTTGCCTGGTGTGAAAATGGGAAACCACGAAAAACCATCTTCAGGGCTGCCGACAGTGGGGTTCGAACCCCCTATCTCCCGGATGCAAGCTCATCGCAGCGCGCCCCTAACTGCACGGGCAACTCGCCCGGTGTATTTACATTTTAATTTGGAGCACGCAATGACTCGAATGCGTATTAATATTTTGTAATCAGCAGGTATCTAGGTTACGTTAACCGAGCGGTCTGCCCGCTAAAATGGTCCCAGGGAGAACACTGCGAACAAAATTCATTGTGTTCATTTTCCTATCCTAACACGTAAAGGGAAAGGAACCTTGCCGTACCGCACTCTAGGAATGTTTGCATGACGTTCTCCTACAGTATAATATATTTAAGGTTCATTTTCCTTTACAAATCAGCATAGGAAAATGATGACAACTGTCGGGGGTTCGTACTGCTTAAGGTTTAAGTCGCCGAACGTTAACGCGGGAAAAAGATCTTCAGTTGTTATTGGAACATACAGGACTAATGCAAACAATTAAAGAAATAAAAAGGAAACATTGTTCTGAAGGACTCCATATCGATATGTGGCTGGGAGGCGTGACCAGTCTTAAGAAATGAAATGTCGTATGGCTTTTAGTGCCGGGATGTCCCAGGACGGGTTCGGCTCGCCAGGTGCAGGCCTTTCTATTTGAAGACAACACATACATCCAGCCCCCGTGCCATTCGAATTAACCAATTAAGGTTAAAATCCCCGAACCGGCCGGGAATCGAACCCGGGACCCTCTGAACCAAATGCCAGTACGCTGACCGTTCAGCCAACGAGTCGGACACCAGTCTTAAGGAGAATAATGGATAGGATGAGAATTGTCAGATACGTGGTATTAGAACTAGGCCATAAGAGAAGTACTCTATATTATCAAAGATGGGAAAAATACAATAATAAAGTAGTTTGGTTTACACTTACTTGACAAATATTTCACTCAATGACAAATACAAATTACTTTATCAACAAGTATCGGTAATCGATAAAATGTTAATTAGTCTTAAGTAAATCATGGACTTTTGTCCCAAGAATCTGGAATATACACATGTTTGTATGTTAATTGTATATGTTTACAGATTATGCTTATAAATGCCATACGATAATAATAATAATAAGGAAAAGAAATCTACTTTGAGTCTTTTTTTTTTTTTGCATAGAGACATTAAGCGGCTACCCTCGCTGGTTGAAATTATACCATGGAAATTTCAAAATTATCTTTTCACCTCATTTTTATTTCAGTAAGTTACTTTCAGACAATTTGCCATTTACTTTTAAAATTGGTTTTCAAATTTCTTGCCGGTAAGCCTCACCCTCTTTGGGGGAATGTACATCCTCGCATTAAAAAAAAAAAGTAACCTACATAGGAAATTGAAGGAATACCTGTGTTTACCGCGCGAGTTGGCCTTGCGATTAAGATCGCGTAGCTGTACGGAGATCGTGGACTCGAATCCCATCGTCGGCAGCGCTGAAGATGGTTTTCCGTGGTTTGCCATTTACACACCCGGCAAATGCCGTTGTTGTCATTGGAATCAGCAGAGATCTAAGATGTAACTCATGCAGCACTGGAGAAGCTAATGGTTCTGCTCGAGTAGAACTGAACGAGTTATGATGATGATGGCCATCATCACTATTTATTTATTTATTTACTTCTTCCCCGCCTCTGCTTCCATTTTATTTCAAAAACCAAATTAAGAGTAAATGTAAGGGGGATCTACACCTTTGAATATTGAAAAATGGGGTGTATTAAACATTTTTTCACAGCAGTAGAAATGAACACTAAAAGGAAACTGTGTATGACAAACACAGTATTCCTTAATAATAAACCAAACCCCATGGCACTACAGCCCTTGAAGGGCCTTGGCCTCCCAAGGCCTCCGAAGGCCTGCAGATTACGAGGTGTCGTGTGGTCAGCACGACGAATCCTCTCGGCCGTTATTCTTGGCTTTCTAGACCGGAACCGCTACCTCACCGTCAGATAGCTCCTTAATCCTAATCACGTAGGCTGAGTGGACCCCGAACCAGCCCTGAGGTCCAGGTAAAAATCCCTGACCTGGTCGGGAATCGAACCCGGGGCCTCCGGGTAAGAGGCAGGCACGCTACCCCTACACCACGGGGCCGGCCATTCCTCAGTAATATGCCTAGATAATTTAGAAGTCGTATAAACCTATGCCATTATATGTAATTAACTTTTCAAAATGGCGGTGATTCATGGCCACTATTTTGTCGTCTCCCTGATAATTTCCAAACACATGAATATTTTCCTATGATTAATTTTTATTATGCTTAGTAATGCTATAGCTATAACATGTACTAGAATGAGTGAAGTACATCAAGTATAAATATTATTTTCATGAAGTTATTTTCGCCCCACCTTTCTGGTGTAGTGGTTAGTGTGAATAGCTGTCACCCCCGGAGGCCCGGGTTCGATTCCCGGCTCCGCCACGAAATTTAGAAAGTGGTACGAGGGCTAGAAAGGGATCTACTTCACCTCGGGAGGTAGAGGTGGGTTCGATTCCCACCTTAGCCATCTTTGAAGTGGTTTTCCGTGGTTTTCCACTTCTCCTCCAGGCAAATGCCGGGATGGTACCTAACTTAAGGCCACGGCCGTTTCCTTCCCTCTTCTTTGTCAATACCTTCCAGTCTTCCCATCTCCCACCAAGCTCCCTGTTCAGCATTGCAGGCGACGTACTGGTCATCTTCCCCAGTTACATCCCAGACACTGAGTCTGAAGCTCCAGGTCACTGCCCTTGATGTGGTAGAGGTGGGATCCCTTCCTGAGTCCAAGGGACAAACCGAGCCTGTAGGGTAAACAGATAAAGAAGAAGAGTAGATGAAATTAAAATATGAAACTAGTGCTGGAAAACACCAAGCATATGAAATTATGTGCAAGATATGTGAAATATTTAAAGGAGAAACTTTGCTTTCGAAAAGTATGAAACCTTAATATCTGTTATTGTGAAGAGAAGCTTTTCGATGTTTCTCAACGCGCTGTCTGAAAACCGACGGTCCTTCACACCCAAGAACATGGAGATGACTGTGGTGATATACTGTAAAGTCAGCTGAGGTAAGGTTTCCGAATTCCAATTTCTGTACCCCTAGTGTGATTAAGCCAAATATAATTCCAAATATACTAATTTCAATTTCTTTCTTCGGGGTGTCCATTTGCTGGTTCACTGAATTCATTCTAAATTATCCAAATACTTTCTAAACAAGCACGGAATTCCTTTTTAATTATATTAATCTAAATTCATATAATGTCTGAGGAAAGAAGCATTTCACTCATTTTTTACGTCGCACGGACACAGATAGGTCTTATGGCGACGATTCGTTCACTGAAGAAAATGGAAATTGCAACACCCAGAAGGAGTGGTGCTACATTGCTGCAATTGAACATGCATGACGTGTTTTTGGTGGTGATTCGATGATTACACTTTCAGGTCCCTCTTACCGCAAGTTTGGACAACAATCAATACAGGATGTGCCCACCACGACCTGCAATACATTGATGAATTCGTCGAGGCATGGAGTCAATAAGGCCCTGGATAGCTTCCTGAGGAATTGTGGCCCATGCTTGCTGCACTGAAGGGGTCAGTTGTTCCAGAGTTGTGGGTAGCTGAGGACGGTTGGCCAGTTGTCGACACATCATGTCCCACACATGCTCAATAGGACTGAGGTCCGGGGATCTGGCGGGCCATTCTAAGGTTGTGATGTCGTGGAGAGCTTCTCTGGAGATGCGTGCAGTGTGAACCCGGGCATTGTCTTGCTGAAACATCTCATTAGCAATGTTCGTCATCATAGGGACAACCACTGGATTGAGTACCCTATCAACGTACTGTCGAGCAGTCATAGTGCCCTCAACAAGCACTAATTGTGATTTCACATTAAAGCCAATAGCTCCCCAGACCATAATGCTTGGTATTGGCCCTGTGTGCCTCTCGACAACAAGATCTGAGCGGCCCCTCTCCCCGGTAAGTCGGCGCACACGATTCCGGCGATCACTGCTGGGGCAACACAGGAGCGCGATTCATCACTAAAGACGACCCTATGCCATTCATCGACCCACGTCGATCTTTCTCGACACCAGGCCAGCCTTGCACGTCGCTGTTGTGGGGTCAATGGAACACCTTCTGCAGGGACACGGGCTCGTAAGCCAGCTCCACGCAGGCGATTACCAACTGTTTGTTGTGTAACGTGGGGCGCCACAGCTACTCGAATTTGCGCTGCTGTTGCATGGGGTTCCATCCGGGCCATCCGAATGATGCGGCGATCCTCTCTCACAGTTGTCTGTCGCGCTGGGCCTGTGCCAGGTCTACGAGTGTGGGTACCTTCATTTGACCACTGCTGCCATACACGTTGTACCGTGGATGCCTGTCGGCCAACACGTGCAGCGACAATCCTTAGCGATAATCCAGTTTCACTCAGCCCAATTATCCGAGCCCTCTTAAACGGCGACAGTTGTTGATAGCGTGCTCTTCTCTGTTGTCGAGGCATGGTTGACGGGGAACACTTCACTGCTCAGACTGCAAGTCAACTACGCTACACCGGAGTCCGTATACTGGAGTTGATTCCTCCGCGACCAATCACGTGAGGAGACCTGTAGCAACAATCCAATGGGTCTGAAACTTTGATCGTTTACATACCTACATAGAATCGTTCCATATCATGAAAATGAAAACAAACGACAAATGCCTTCATGATGTTGCAATTTCTATTTTCTTAAGTGTATATTTTCCTGCTCTGTGTAGCATACCACCAGAATTTTGCATTTTAAGCACTATATTCACTCATTAAATATTTCATTAAAACTAAAAATGTACTTGGACCGCAAATTTGCCACTTTTTGTGGATATTTTTCAAGGTCTTTTTATAGTTAATTTTAGCTCTTCATCTTCTAAGCCCTATTCTTCATCTTTGGCTCGACAGCCTTTTGTGGACCCTGATCTTCAAAACAAATTTCTGCCAGTATTTCCTGTTCGCTGCCGTGGTCCTCCGGTTCTCATTTCCTAGGACCCTGATTATTTCCTGGCGTGCACATTCCTCGCACCTCAGTTTCGGTGGTCTAACTTTTCGGGATTCCTTTGGTAACGTGTAAAACATTTTCTTCATAACTCTGTTGTCATTGGCATATCCACCCCACGTTGGCCTCTTGATCTTGATGACATTAACAATATCAGGTACATCAATTAGCCTGTTAATCTCATGGAAGTATCGTTTCCTTCACACTCCATATTTTTCTATTGGCCAAAAAATGCATCTCAAAATTCTTCTCTCGAAAACACTGCCGATCTCTCTTTCATCAGATTTTGACAGAGGCCCTGTGTCAGAACAATATGTTAGTACAACGCTCACTAAGAGCTTGTGGGACATTATTTTTATTTCCTTCTTCAGTAATCGGGATTTCAGATATTTCTAAAACCATAGAAACGTCTGTTTGTTTCATCATTAAAACTATTTTTACAATAGACCTTTGATCCCAAGCAGGATAAACTAATTAAAATTTTATGAGCCAGTTTCAATGCATGGATATATTTTTGCATCATTTTCCTTAGTCACAAGCACAAATTAGTCTTATTTTCATTGATACGCATGTTCATACCTTTTGCTGGCTTTTCAAAGTTAGTAAAGGTATTTTTTATTGCTCTTGGTGGTCGTACTATGATATCAATATCATCCGCATAGTAGTGCATCACCTGGATTGCCATAGACAACCTATATCATTCCTGTAATATGCCGATCGAAAGTCAATGAAGGGGTTTATGAGTTTCGATTCGATGCACTTTTCAAATATTTGATGTAAGTTATGGTAAAAACTTGATCGACAGTTAATATTTCTAGTTAATGTCTGCGACTTCGTTCCTGTATGTTCTTTGATCTTTTCGGGTTGTATTGAACGTGGAGCTGTCTTAACTTCAACGCGGTCAGCTGTACTTTTCAATGAACACACGTGCTCGTTGTAAGGCGATTCACTTAGTTTGAGAAAGCGATATCTTGAAAACTACTCAGGAAATATTTTCTACAATAAAGCCTTGCGGTTGCCATTAAATTTACTCACCTATTTGATCGGTTACTTTCATGGATTTCCTCATCTTTACTGTAATAGTCGTAGGAAAATTGCATTGTTAAGTAAAAAGCATATTGGGAGCTATCTATTGGAGATGCCTCAAGTTACTGGACACAAATCTAGTTAAGATTTAATATTTCCTTACTGCTTTGCAGAACTTGCTAGAACTTTTAAGAGTTATGATCAATCGTCTTTTACCGACTTCTTCTACTTTAGGGTGCTTGTTGTTTTAATAAGAGGTACAACTGGACAACTATCGTCTATTGACATTACTTGGCGGGGAAAATGGAAGAGGTCCGACATTTCGAAGAATGAAGGTATCCGCAAACCAAAGACAAGGGCCACGAAAGGCGTGAAAATGAAAGACGCCCTAGGCCTTCATGCGTAATGCCGACGGGGTCGGAAAAGAACGAAAGTTGACCAAGGGAGGTCGAATAGGATAGATGAAAGTGAGAAATCTGGCACAAGTAAGTGGAAGGTTCTCTGCTACGGGCCCCATGGTCACCAACCCACGCTTCCAAGTTGAGATCCAATGGGACTCCTTTTAGTCGCCTCTTACGACAGGCGTTTTTTCTGCAGTTACTTATGGGTCACGAAAACTTTGCTCAGAAGTTTACCTCGACTGACAAACGTTTCCCTGCACTTTTTCTTTTTTTCACACGGCTTTAAGGATATTCTATCAATTATTGTCCACCTCCAAAAACAAGAGTAAAAAAGCACTGGATTGAACGAGATTTCACAGTTGATTTAAATGTAATAATAATAATAATAATAATAATAATAATAATAATAATAATAATAATAATAATAATAATAATAATAATAATAATAATAATTGTACCGTACATTTAAAACTAGTGCCTGGTATGAAATGAAATGGCGTATGGCTTTTAGTGCCGGGAGTGTCGGAGGACATGTTCGGCTCGCCATGTGCAGGTCCTTTGATTTGACACCCGTAGGCGACCTGCGCGTCATGATGAGGATGAAATGATGATGAAGACGACACATACGCCCAGCCCCCGTGCCAGCGAAATTAACCAATGATGGTTAAAATTCCCCACTCTGCCGGGAATCGAACCCGGGACCCCTGTGACCAAAGGCCAGCACGCTAACCATTTAACCATGGAACCGGACAGTGCCTGGTATAATGCCATCTGTAATGTAAACCATGAAACTACTAGTACAAGAAGTTTGGACAGTTCGCGACAAATGTCGGTACTATCAACTTATGTTGCGCCCTCTGGGGTGAAGGTGAACTATTAATTTTCAAGTAATTTTGTATCTGGAGGTTTCGTAAACTGAATTGTTTATTGAATGTTTTTAGTGCAGATGTTGTCAACACTTCTATCTCTTCCCGCCAACCTTATTTTTCTACCAATAAGAAATTTTGTACATTTATTCATTCACCAATGACAAATTTTGATATTTATTTCATTATCCAATGAAAAGTGTGTGTGTGTCAGGGCCTCGGCCTAGAGTTTTCTGGAAACTTCCTCTCCGGTATAAAAGCTGGCACATTTCGGGCCATGTTGTCTTTGATCGCTCCAGTCTAGAGCGTGGGCCGCCTCGTCCATCATCGGGAGGTCCGCCATCTGAAGGTAATGGCAGATTCTTTGAAGGCTAGCTCGAGAGGAAGGTTTCAAATCTTTAGTTATGTAACTTTTATTTTCTCGAATGTAAATTTCAAACAAGTCGAAAGAACTTAAGCGAAATCAGGGAGTAAAGAGTGAGGTATCCTCTTGTATTCCCTCTCAACTTATTGAGGTGACTAGGATTTTGTAACTGTTACCGAGTTTTAGTGGTAGGTAGAGGTGAAAGAAGGTGCGGGCGTGAACGGGTCTCAAACTACGGAATCAAAGTTAATGTAAAATTTAACAAGGTTATATTTTCTTTCCAAAATTCAGAAATAACAAGAATGGCAGGTACGGAGTAGCAAGAGCACAAGGTACAATTACAGTATTTACAGGATTTGGGCTTCGAGCCCTGAAAACACAATTCTTGAGCAACTAGCCCAACTTTACGATATACAAATTTCAACAACGGGGCAGAAGACCCCAATCAAACCCTGGAGCACTTGCTCCAAATTACACAGTAAAGCCTCCTCGAGGCATACAACACTCAGTTTTCAAAAAAAAAAAGAGCCACTCGCTCTCAACTGTAAGCCTCTCCCAGGCCACACCAAACTCCACCTTCAAGCTGTCCTCAACGGACATAAACACAGGGGTAAAATACCCAATCTACTGAGGCCTATTAATTAAAGAAGGAAAATTACATGGCCTCTAAAATACCAACTTGAAAGGAGGCTCTCCGCACTCCTAATACACTTTATTTAAAACCTACTTGGCGCTAGGCCGTTAAAGCAAGGGCTAATCCCATACTACAGAGGTGAATTAGAGAAGACCAATTTACATTACATTAACGAAGAATAGGTTAAGAAAAAATAAGTTCACCTCAAAACAATATGATTGGGAGCTCGAGAGGGTTAAGCACTCTCTATCCCGATATGCAGTTTAAAAGATGGAATAGATACAAGTTTCTTTACATTTTAAGGAAGGTTACATAATGGAAAAACTTCGGACCCGCCCCGAGAGTTAAACTGCTGAGCAAGCAAGAAAAGAAGTAATTAATCGGCCATTACCTGGTTGTTGACTGTCGCCGAAGAAAGAGGCTCTTCCCGCCTCCTGCTATGTACTTTACACACTGAAAGATGGAACAGAAGTGGCGCAGAGACCCAAAAATCAGCAGTTTATATACTCTCGCGGAAGGTTCTAGGCGTTAGGGGAATGAGAACACCCGCCCACAATCACTTTATTGGAGAAAAAAGAGAAACCCCTACACAAGATGAAGAAGAAACACATTATTGGTGGAAAATTAAGTTAAGAAATTCGGGATTGGCTAGATTTAAAACAAGGGGAAAGAAAGGGTTAATATTGCCAACTTAACTAATGACTGAAAGAAATTTAGCAAAGAACAAACTTTTGAAATTACATTTTCTCCAAAAAAAAACAGTTCTTTCACTTCCCACCAGGGTGCACTATTGTCGATCTTCAGTAGTGTCCTCTAGAAGAGAAAGTTCACACTTCTTACTTCAAGCAAAACAAAAACACATCAAAAATGACACAGTTCTAAAACTCCAAAATTTCCAGGTAGTGACATCTTCTGAGAAGGTAGAAAAATACCGTCAATAAAGTTCAGACTTCCTCCAGCAGAGGAGTTTCAACTGGCGCACATTTTGAATTAGCGGCGTGGAGGGGTACCGCCCGGTACAGACCTCCCCCCCCAAAGGTTCCTCCAGGGGTGACATGTGAAATTTGTTTGAAAGCTAGGTCCAAGTTTTGATGTAGATGTGGAGATTAATTGCCGAAAAATTTAAAAGATTCTCTTAATGTGGTTTGATTCAGTTTCAAAATTTTGTTGTTGCAGGTGAAGTAAAGTCTTTATGGTTGTAGAAGTGGAATTCAGAAGATAAACTTTTAATACTTGAAAGTGAAGAAAAATTTTGCAATGTCCACCAAATATTGCTGTTGAATTCCCAAGTGTAGTCATTGCTTATAGTAACTGTTCATGTAGTTGATGTTGATTAAGTTGTATGGCCAGACCGGCCGTTGCAGCTTGCGTCCAAAGGAGGCCGCTCGGACCCCTCAAGTACCCTGAGATACCGCTCGCCCGCACTATGAGGGGAGCAGTGGTGTTGAAACACGCCGCGCCCGCGGTGAAGATATACAGGCTGCGGGCAAGTAGCAGGTCGTGCGCCGCACATCAGCCTTGGCCGGGAGGAGAGCTCCGGCTCGCCGTGCACATGTCGTCCTCGCTGGGGTCGAGGGGGCCCGTCCTCGAACCCAGTCGTGGCACAGCGCCGCGCAGCAGCGGGGGCACTGAAACATTAAAGCTAGGCGGCAGAATATTGTTGGACCATCATCTTTTTTGAGGGCACAGGCTTGGTGGAGAGGTTGAGGGGCCAGCGGCGTGCAGATATCCATGGCATTTAATGGAAGCAAGCCACAGTGTGTATAGCAGGAGACGGGAGCGTGGTAATGGCCGTGGTAAGGACAGAATGGCAGATTAACAAATCGGGGGAGGTTTACAAAAATGCTTAAATATGAAACCAAATTTTATAGACGGGGCAGAAGGCCTTAAAAGTGAAGCTCAAAAAATATAACCTTCATATTCCTTTCAAAATAATATGAAGCAAGTTAACACAAAAATTTACACTGGTTTCACCTGTGACAGGTGAACCCTAAATATCCTCTCGGTAGATGGATTACTTAATAACAACGTAACCGGCGTAAGAAAATCCAGAATGATACACGGCCCATAAAATCTGGGGGCAAGCTTGCCCGCGGGAACAAAGTTCTTGACCATAACTTGGTCACCTACCTTCAAAGGGGTGGGTCTCCGTCCACGATCATACCTTTCCCTAACCATTTCATGAGAGACTTTAAGATTGGCTTTAGCCTTCTTCCAAAGATCTTTGATGTTGTCCGGATCTATTGTCTCGGGTAGAATGTCACTCAGAGACCAGAGGTTAGAGAGCGGCGTGTTGGGAACAAACTTGAACATCAAAGAGGCTGGAGTAAATTTATGTGATTCATGAACCGCCGAATTCAAAGCAAAAGCTAACCAATGCAGGGACGTGTCCCACCTGGAATGATCTTCATGATGATAGGCAATAAGCGCAGACCTGAGATTACGATTAACCCGTTCAGCCAGAGATGGTTGAGGGTAATAAGCAGAAGTAGTTACATGAGAGATGGACAAGTCAAAGCAGAATTTACGAAATAAATTAGATGTAAAAGCCTTAGCATTGTCAGATACAATATATTGGCACGGACCAAAAGAAGCAAAAATAGAATTTAAGCAAGTAATGGTGGACTGAGCGGTAGCCAGCTTAGTCGGAAATAACCAGGAAAATCTTGTAAAACCATCTACACATACAAAGATGAATTTGTTGGCATGTCCCTTCGACTGGGGGAAGGGTCCTACATAATCGATATACAGGCGTTCCATGGGGCGCGACGCTTGATGCGAAGACAGAAGGCCTACCTTGGTGGACATGGTGGGTTTACTAAGCAAACAAGATTTACAAGCTTTTACAAGTTCACGGATTTCACCGTCCATACCTTTCCAAATGAACATTTCACGAATCTTCTCACGAGTTTTAAAGATTCCAAGATGCCACACTAATGGGGTCTCATGATAGTATTTGAAGATCATAGGCACAAGAACAGCTGGAACGACAACTTTCATCATCTTATCCTGCCTCGAAGGGCAACATAGAACACAATTCCTCAGAACATAAGGGACAACATGTTCCCCAGAAGAAAGGGTTTCCATTATCGGAGCCAGCGTCGGATCTTCACGTTGGTATTTCTCGATATCCCTAAAGAGCATGGGAGCATCTGTTAAGATGTCATTAGCACCAGATAGTATGGACTCGGGAGGTGATGAACTGTTGGCCAGTTCGTGGGTCTCGACGTCGTTGGAAAACATACGGCTGAGTCCATCAGCAACAACATTTTCGGTCCCTCGGATATGCCTGACATCGAATTGGAAGGCAGAAATACGGATGGCCCAACGGGCTATACGACCAGTACGACGCGGCCTACCTAAGACCCAGCTTAGGGCTTGATTATCTGTCTCCAGGTCGAATTTGACATGTTCCAAATAGAGACGGAACTTCTCTAAGGCGAATAAGACTGCCAAACCTTCGAGCTTATAGATGGAATACTTGGCTTCTTGAGCCGACAAGGTCCTAGATGCATAGGCGATGGGTCGCCTCCCTAGTTCAGTCTCTTGAAGAAGGACTGCAGCTACTGCTGACGACGACGCGTCGGTTTGGACGATGAATTTCTTCGAGAAATCAGGCATAGCAAGTACAGGGGCGTTACAGAGAGCTAATTTAAGATCTTCAAAAGCGGCTTGTTGAGAAGGTCCCCACTCGAATTTGATGCCTTTCCTACGAAGAAGGTTTAAGGGCGCCGCTCTATTAGCGAAGTTAGGAATAAACTTCCTGAAGAAATTCACCATACCAATGAACCTGGCGAAACCTTTAATGTCCTTGGGAGGTTTAAAATCACGGATGGCCTGTGTTCTAGAATGATCGACTGCTACACCATCAGGTGACACAATATGCCCTAGGAATGACATAGAGGGCTTAGCAAAGGCAACTTTGGACAACTTGACAGTTAACCCAGCCTTACGAAGGCGATCGAGAACTTCTCGCAGATGATCTAGATGTTCTTCAAAAGTTTCTGAAAATACGACGACATCATCCAAGTAGTGATATAAGTACTCAAATTTGATGTCGGAGAAGACCCTATCTAGTAGCCTAGTGAGTACAGCTGCTCCCGTGGGGAGCCCGAAAGTCACCCGGTTGTATTCATACAAATTCCAGTCCGTGGCAAACGCTGTAAGATGTTTAGACTCTTCGGCAAGGGGAATTTGATTATAGGCCTGATTCAAGTCCAAGATAGTAAAGAACTCGGCCTTACGAAACCATGAAAAACAAGAATGAAGGTCGGGAAGGGGCACAGATTGCAACACCACATTCCGATTGAGAGCCCTATAATCAATGACAGGCCTGAAGCCTCCTTGGGGTTTCGGGACTAGAAAGATAGGTGACGAATACGCCGACTTAGAGGGCCTAATAATACCGTCCTTCAACATCTGATCGATGATTTCTTTCAATGCCTTCATTTTAGGTGGAGATAGCCTATAAGGTGGAAAACGGACAGGAATCGAATCCGTGACCTCGATTTTGTATTCAATAAGGTCAGTAACACCAAGAGTATCGGAGAACACCTCTGGAAATGACTGACATAATTTACGAATACTATCAGCCTGCTCCTCAGGTAGATGTCTAAGGTCTAACAACATCTCATCCTGGGTAGGCGAAATAGATGAACATGATACAGAATTACACTTTAACAAGGGAATTTTACAATTGGACGCAAATTTGAATGTGCACGACTTACTCAGAAGATCGAGCACAAGACCAGTGTGAGAAATAAAGTCAGCTCCCAATATGATGGGGCAAGACAGGTGCTTAGCCACAAACAATTTAATTTTCCATGTGAATTTAAAGATACGAATTTTGACATGTACAGAACCGAGAATTTCTAATGGAGAAGAATTAGCCGAAACATATTGGACAGGAGATGAGCCATAGTCAGGTAGTTTACAAACAGATTTCAATTTAGAATACCATTGATCCGAAATAACAGAACAAACGCTGCCTGAATCTAAGAGAGCTGTTACAGGTTCATTATTTAACTCAATCTTAAGAAAAGGAACCGGTGCGGGGGTATCCGCCGCAATCCTAAGACACTCCTTGGGGAATTCAAGGGATGGATTTGAAGATTGACTTTTCCCTGATTTTTCGATCTGTTTACCCGGGGCTGAGTCTCGAGAAGATGGATTAATCGACTCAGCCGAAGGCACTAGTCACTTTATATTGTTGTTGGAAGTTGCACCAGAAGTTGAGCAGGAGGGGTGCTATTCGAATTGGGACAATTTTTGGCAATATGTGAGAAAGCCCCACATTTAAAACAGCCTTGTGATGAACCAGCTCCATTCCTTGTCACACTAGATTTGAGCAATGGGCACTTGTTCCGAAGGTGGTCGGGCGACCCGCAAGCATAGCATTTACGGGGTGTGACTGATCGGCGAGGTGGAGGCCGAGTATTACTAAAAGAAGGCGGGGGTTCTTTCGCGACACGCAATGAATCGGCGTATCTAACTCCTTCCGCTGAGACGGCCAATGCCTCAAGTTCAGAGAAGGTTTGCGGGCACGCCGCGAAACACAAATATGACCTATAGGATGGTGAAATGCCTTCCACAATGGCTTGTACAATCTGGTCCTCCGGAAAGTGAAGAGCAAACACCCTAGTATAGAATTTAATATCTTGGATGAAGTCAGCCAAGTTTTCATCCAAACGCTGTACACGATAATAGTACTTCTGAATAAGGGAGGACCTTGCCCTAGCCGGGATGAAGTTAGCTAGCAAGTGGGCGTGGAAGTCTTCAATTGATGATTGCTCGGCAATGGCTCTTACTATTTTGTCAGAGAGAATACCAATTGCATAAGGATAGATAATTTGCAAAATTTGACATGGAGAAAGAGAAAACACAAGGGCATGATCCTGAAATTCAACTAGAAATCTTAAAAATGAAATTACGTCACTGGTGGTATTAACGGAAAACTTAGAGATACCTCTGAGCAACATTGCCAATGGATGAGGCAAGCTGCTAAACCCGGGTGACATAGTAGATAAAGGTTTCTATGGCAAGGAAGTTAATTCAGAACGTACATTATTTAACGAGTTACGGCGTTCAGACTCGTCCAATGGGGCAGAGGTTGTTTGAGCAGCAATGGTTTTCCTATTTGCTTCTCCCTTAGGAGGCTCTTCCTCACTACCTACATTCACTGTGGTGGGTTGATCAATTTTGGGAGGAACTTCCCCAGTTAACAATTGAGTGACCTTGCTAGATAATTCAGAAATATTCTCAAGCAGCGTACTAGCTTCCTTCTTCTGAACGTCATTCAACTTTAGAGACAACAGATCGTTAACTCTATTTGAAAAATGAAACAGCCTAGCTTGCACACGCTTAATTTGATTAGGAGAAGGATCATTTTCATCAAAAAAACTAACTACAGAAGCTAGCCCAGTAGTATTCTCCGTGATCGTGGAAAGAGAGTCGTCAATTTCTTTCTCTCCCAAATTGGGGATGGAAATGGGCAAATCTAGGGACTCTCTAAGCTTGTTTGTGTCTACTGCAACCGTGCCTCCAGATTGCACATTTCTAGTAGTTAATTCATAGATTAACTCCTCCTTACGCAAAATAGTTAAGATGGAGAACATCGCGAGGGCCGGGCATGATGACAGAACAATTTTGAAAAAATCAAAAAAATTCCAGCAACTGAGAAAATTGTTAGAGTTCGGAACAAAACAATGTTTAGCCGTCGAAAGGGGCTAAAATGAGACCCATTCAACCACGCTCTGCTACCACTTGTTACCGAGTTTTAGTGGTAGGTAGAGGTGAAAGAAGGTGCGGGCGTGAACGGGTCTCAAACTACGGAATCAAAGTTAATGTAAAATTTAACAAGGTTATATTTTCTTTCCAAAATTCAGAAATAACAAGAATGGCAGGTACGGAGTAGCAAGAGCACAAGGTACAATTACAGTATTTACAGGATTTGGGCTTCGAGCCCTGAAAACACAATTCTTGAGCAACTAGCCCAACTTTACGATATACAAATTTCAACAACGGGGCAGAAGACCCCAATCAAACCCTGGAGCACTTGCTTCAAATTACACAGTAAAGCCTCCTCGAGGCATACAACACTCAGTTTTCAAAAAAACAAGAGCCACTCGCTCTCAACTGTAAGCCTCTCCCAGGCCACACCAAACTCCACCTTCAAGCTGTCCTCAACGGACATAAACACAGGGGTAAAATACCCAATCTACTGAGGCCTATTAATTAAAAAAGGAAAATTACATGGCCTCTAAAATACCAACTTGAAAGGAGGCTCTCCGCACTCCTAATACACTTTATTTAAAACCTACTTGGCGCTAGGCCGTTAAAGCAAGGGCTAATCCCATACTACAGAGGTGAATTAGAGAAGACCAATTTACATTACATTAACGAAGAATAGGTTAAGAAAAAATAAGTTCACCTCAAAACAATATGATTGGGAGCTCGAGAGGGTTAAGCACTCTCTATCCCGATATGCAGTTTAAAAGATGGAATAGATACAAGTTTCTTTACATTTTAAGGAAGGTTACATAATGGAAAAACTTCGGACCCGCCCCGAGAGTTAAACTGCTGAGCAAGCAAGAAAAGAAGTAATTAATCGGCCATTACCTGGTTGTTGACTGTCGCCGAAGAAAGAGGCGCTTCCCGCCCCCTGCTATGTACTTTACACACTGAAAGATGGAACAGAAGTGGCGCAGAGACCCAAAAGTCAGCAGTTTATATACTCTCGCGGAAGGTTCTAGGCGTTAGGGGAATGAGAACACCCGCCCACAATCACTTTATTGGAGAAAAAAGAGAAACCCCTACACAAGATGAAGAAGAAACACATTATTGGTGGAAAATTAAGTTAAGAAATTCGGGATTGGCTAGATTTAAAACAAGGGGAAAGAAAGGGTTAATATTGCCAACTTAACTAATGACTGAAAGAAATTTAGCAAAGAACAAACTTTTGAAATTACATTTTCTCCAAAAAAAAACAGTTCTTTCACTTCCCACCAGGGTGCACTATTGTCGATCTTCAGTAGTGTCCTCTAGAAGAGAAAGTTCACACTTCTTACTTCAAGCAAAACAAAAACACATCAAAAATGACACAGTTCTAAAACTCCAAAATTTCCAGGTAGTGACATCTTCTGAGAAGGTAGAAAAATACCGTCAATAAAGTTCAGACTTCCTCCAGCAGAGGAGTTTCAACTGGCGGACATTTTGAATTAGCGGCGTGGAGGTGTACCGCCCGGTACAGTAACCTTTAAATCTATCTCTTAATTGTGCAAACTTTCTCTCCATCTACTTATCTCCTTAGGCTCTGTAACGCCGGGCCGTAAGCCCCGATAGGTTATAATTTATATCATGTGAACTTAAAAGGAGTGCAAGTGGTCTCCTCGTAACATGTTGATTTTAGGCCTGTAACATTAACGTTGTCCGCCTCTGTGGTGTAGTGGTTAGCGTGATTAGCTGCCACCCCCGAAGGCCCGGGTTCGATTCCCGGCTCTGCCACAAAATTTGAAAAGTGGTACGAGGGCTGGAACGGGGTCCACTCAGCCTAGGGAGGTCAACTGAGTAGAGGTGGGTTCTATTCCCACCTCAGCCATCCTGGAAGTGGTTTTCCGTGGTTTCCCACTTCTCCTCCAGGCGAATGCCGGGATGGTACCTAACTTAAGGCCACGGCCGCTTCCTTCCCTCTTCCTTGCCTATCCCTTCCAATCTTCCCATCCCTCCACAAGGCCCCTGTTCACCATAGCAGGTGAGGCCGCCTGGGTGAGGTACTGGCCATACTCCCCAGTTGTATCCACCGACCAAGAGTCTGAAGCTCCAGGACACTGCCCTTGAGGCGGTAGAGGTGGGATCCCTCACTAAGTCCGAGGGAAAAACCGAACCTGGAGGGTAAACAGTTAATGAAGATGATGATGAACATTAACGTTGTCCTTTTCAATAAGGACATGTAGAATGGGTACTTGTTACCCCTGTTAAAGTCAACTAATTTATTTCATTGTAAGGCAATTAGGGTGTTTAATTTTATTAACTATTTAATTGTAAGGCAATTAGACGCTTTAAAGTTATTAAATGTAGATTGCGCCTTTGATAGGCCTGGATAGTGTAAATGTATAAAGCAAGGATGCTCATCGTACTGATGTAAAAATTGGGAGAGCCGTCTCCTTGGTTATCGGTTGAATGGAGCAGTAGCGCTCATGTAAAATTTGTAATTAGTTTCAAGCTCATGTTGTAATTGTTACTCAAGCTCACGAGATAGCCTCGTATCTGATCTTATTATTTGCTTAGTAAAGTGAAAAGTTCAAAATAGAAAGGAAAAAGGAAGAATAGAAAGAAATATACCTGAAATTTTAAACTTTAAATTTAACCTCCTGACTTCCGTATATCCACCCATTCATGCCCGCACCTTTTTTCACCTCTGCGTTCCATGATATCCCCAAAATAATAATAATAATAATAATAATAATAATAATAATAATAATAATAATAATAATAATTGTATCGGAGGTACACATATTCCGTACATTTTTGAAGGCCATCTGTAATATCTTCAACTGTGTATCCACCGCCGTCCCGATCCTCCTATGCGAAGCTTTTTGCGAATAGGCCGTGACAAAAATTCTCCGCTAGGTGGCAGGTATAGACACACAAAGTTCTTGACGCATTGTTATGACGACAGCCTATAAAACGATCTTTCACTGAAGCTCGTAAATTACACCAGTAATATAATCTGTGTGAAGTCGTAGTTGGCCTCTTTCCTGGCCGAAAGCATGGAGTGATACACCGAGCGGCTAATTTTTCTGTTCTTGCCAACGCAATATCAGTTAATAGAGGTCTTACGAACTTGGTTAGGATAATTTTTTTACGAGTTGCTTTACGTCACACAGACGCAAATAGTTCTTATGGCGACGATGGGACAGGAAAGGGCTAGGAGTGGAAAGGAATCAGCCTTGGCCTTAATTAAGGTACAGCCTGGCGTGAAAATGGGAAACCACGGAAGACCATTTTCAGGGCTGCAACCAGTGGGGTTCGAACCCACTATCTCCCGAATACTGGATACTGGCCGCACTTTAGCGACTGCAGCTATCGAGATTGGTGGTTAGGATAAAATCACTAACAGATTGCTGATATACTTTGACGTCACACTATAACAGAACACATTCTGAAAGGGAATTAGTTTATTATTATTGCAAGTTGTTTTACGTATCACCGACACAGTAGGTCTTACGGCGACGATGGGACAGGAAAAGGCTAGGAATAGGAAGGAAGCGGCCGTGGCCTTAATTAAGGTAGAGCCCTAGCATTTGCCTGGTGTGAAAATGGGAAACCACGGAAAACCATCTTCAGGGCTGCCGAGAGTGGGGTTCGAACCCACTATTCTTCGAACTTAAGCGACTGCAGCTTCCGACCACGGTTCTGAAAAGGAAGAAGTAGCAAGTCTTCGTATTACACTCGTCACTCTGAAGGACTTCCGACAGTAGGGCACAGCAGCTTCAACGAACTCCTGCAGATGTTCGGTGGTGTCGAAGCTCTAGGCCAGGGCCTCTCAAACGCCAAAATCTCACGCGTGCAGATAGAGGCGCAAGAGCTCCGTGCACTGTGCATCGGTGCCGCTCGGCATGACTCGGATCAACGCTTCGTCTCTGGGCTACTCGGCTAAGCTCGGCTCTACTCGGCTATACTCGGCTCAACTCAGCCCGGATTTGGAGCGCTACGGCGCAAGTGGGGCAGAGGGAGACAGGCGGAGCGAGCGAGACAGGCGTGAGGTAAGAGAGAGTAAGCGATATTGCTCCAAATCGAGGAGTGGGGGGTCTGCACACTGGTCAACCAAGCCAAGTCGTCTTTTGCACCGTGCACAGTGTATGCACCACGCGCATGCACTCTGAGAGGCCCTGCTCTAGGCAGTGAGATGTTGCTGACGGAATTGTCACACTCCATCCTCTCTTCAACAACACGAACCAAATACCCACACATTAGATTCTGATATTTTGTTCCTAGATTGATTGGGACATTTGGATATTTAAGTTTGCCCAAAATGTCTAAACATGGAGAGTTTTGTTTTGTGATTGTTCGTCACCATTCTTATCCCAAGAAATCCACTCCCCTCCATGGCTTTAATCACCTTCTGAAATAAGGTGTAAGGGCTACAGATGCGATAGTAATCTGAGGATATCTAACTACCTCCTTTATTAGGACTTTGCCTAGATACAGCCGACAACTACTTTTCTCTTAATTCTCTTGTATACGGTATTTCATGTAATCGTATCTCTTCTGGCTGCGAACCACCTTACAATGATTTGCAAAATGGTACACAATAGTTCAGTATATCTGGGGAAAAATCTGAATTTTCAGTATAACTTGCACAAGAGGAAGAAAGCAAGTACACATTAAACGAACTTTTAAAATATCCATAACCATAACATGATTATTTCATTTCACAGTTCTATACAAATTATCACTTGTACAAACGGAAGTGAACAAGCACGATTACTCATTTTACGAAACAACTCAGCTTTTCACTCAATTACCTGCATCAATAACACTATGCACCACCCACACTGACTGCGAAGACTGTGCGTCTATGACTGCACTCTTACGGCAACTTGAAGAAATATTGGTATTCGGGCCTTCCTGTGTTAAACTAGTGGCATAGAACACGCAGTGTAAAATGATAGAAACGGCGGTGTGTGTAACAGAAGTAGTTTCGAACCTTATTTTCAGATGTCTCTACTGTCGACTTATGCGCTCCCTCTGGGGGCACACAGATTCTAGGTTTACAAAACTGAAATGTTTGTAGATTTTTCTTCTGGTGTTCCAAGGTTACTAGCACTATCTCTCCCTTCTTCGTGAGATTATCCACCAATCAGAAATTTTGGATATGTATTAAATTAGCCAATCAGAATTGAGGATGGGTACAGGGCTTCGCACTAGGGAGTTCCGGAACCTTTCCTCTCCGCTATAAAGGCTGAGACCTTTTGGGCCATGTTGTATTTCCCATCGCTCCAGTCAAGAGGTTTAGGGTGCGCACGTAGTGGAGACAGGGGGCAACCCTTGCCCGGCGTTGGAAGGCCCACCAGATCAAGGTAATGGCAGACATATTTTAATTATGTGATAGTTTCAGAAGACTGACTTCTGGGCAAGGTTTCAAAATTCGTCCTCAATGTAAAGTTCAACCTCATCTTTAAAGGTAAATACTCAAACAAGTCTAAGGACTTTATTCTAACTTAGGAAATAAAGAGCGTTCACACTCTTTTAATTCCCATTCAATTTGGTATTGTGGTGACTCTGATTTCCTAAAATATTAAAATTTATCTCTTGTTTTGGGACTTTATTGTTCTCTATCTAGTAATATAGGCTTAGATTCTGTAACTTAGAGCCTTAAGCCCAGATAGGGATTTTAGTGTTTCAAAGTGTATTTTCAAAGGAGTACAAATGTTTGCCTCCTGGAATTTTGATTTACAGCCGATATATTAAACCTTTTTTTTTTTTTTTCTTTTTTATCACTAAGGCCATGTAGAACGGGCACTTATTGCCTCTGTTAAATGTTAACTGTTCCTATTTAAGTGTAAATCAGACTGTCGAGCGGGTAGGAATGGTAATGATCTAATGTAAAATTTAGATTGTGCCTTGGAGAGGCTAGATTGGAATATGTTTTGGAGAGCAGTGTCCTACAGTGTTTTGAATGGAACAATGGTGCTCATTTGAACAATGTAACTTTGGAGGTATAAGCTCTTTCTCCCAATTATTATGTACCTGAATTTTGCTCTTTCTTGCTATTTCAGCCGACGAGCTCCTGATTTGTTGTTGTTTACTAAAGTTTAAAATCTGAAGAAAATAAAGAATGGAATGAAATAACATTTCCAATTTTAGTTTTTATAATTACGGTTTGGACATTTCTCTCTCTACACATTCACCTTCACACTTTCTTACACCTCTGAAACCTACAAAAACATGGTAATAATAATAATAGTAATAATAATAATAATAATAATAATAATAATCATAATAATAATAATGTCCGCCTCTGTGGTGTAGTGGTTAGTGTGATTAAATGCCAGCCTCGGAGGCCCGGGTTCGATTCTCGGCTCTGCCAGGAAATTTGAAAAGTGGAAGGAGGACTGGAACAGGGTCCACTCAGCCTCGGGAGATCATCTGAGCCGAGGGGATTCTATTCCCTCCTCAGCCATCCTCGAAGTGGTTTTCCGTGGTTTCCCACTCCTCCTCAAGGCAAATGCCGGGATGGTATCTCACTTAAGACTACGACCACTTCCTTCCTCTTCCTTATCTATCCCTTCCAAACTTCCCATCTCCCCACAAAGCCCCCGTTCAGCATAGCAGGTGAGGCCACCTGTACGAGATTCTGGTCTTCCTACTCAGTTGTATTCCGCGACCGAATGTCTCAGGCTCCAGAACACTGCCCTTGAGGCGGTCGAAGTGTGATCACTAGCTGAGTCCGGGGGAAAATCCAACCCTGGAGTATAAAAGGATTAAGAAAGGAAGAAAAAAAAAAAGAAAGAAAGAAAGAAAGAAAGAAAAAAAGAAAGAAAGAAAGAAAGAAAGAAATAATAATAATAATTGTACCGGGCGGTACACCTCCACTCCGCTAATTTAAAATGTGCGCCAGTTGAAACTCCTCTGCTGGAGGAACTCTGAACTTTATCTACGCTATTAATTCTCTACTTTCTCAGAAGATGTCACCACGTGGAAAATTTTGAGTTTTTGAACTGTGTCATTTTTGATGTGGTTTTGTTTCACTTGAAGTAAGAAGTGTGAACTTTCTCTTCTAGAGGACACTACTGAAGATCAACAATAGTGCAACCTAGTGAGGAGTCAAAGAACTATTTTTTTGGAGAAAATTTAATTTCAAGAGTTTGTTCTTTGTTAAATTTCTTTCTGTCATTGTTTAAGTTGGCAATATTTACCCCCTTCTTCCCCTTGTTATGAATGTAACCAATCCCGAATTTCTTTAATTAATTTCTGACCAATCAGGGGTATCTTCCCTCAACTTGAATCTGTTGCGGGGTCCTATCCAATAAAAACGTTGAGGGAGGGTGTTTTCATTCCCCTAACGCCTAGAACCTTCCGCGAGAGGATATAAACTGCTGATTTTAGGGTCTCCGGGCCACTTCTGTTCGATCTTTCAGTGTATTAAGTACATAGCAGGAGGCGGGAAGCGCCTCTTTCTTCGGCAGCGGTCAACAATAAGGTAATGGCCGATTAATAAATTCATTCTTTTCTTGCTCAGCAGTTTAACTTTCGGGGCGGGTGCGAAGCGTTCTACCATGTAACCTTTTCCTAAAATGTAACTACTCTTTTCCTCTATTCTCTTGTAAAGCTACATACTGGGATAGAGAGTGCTAACCCTCTCGAGCTCCCACTCATATTGTTTTGAGGTGAACTTATTTTTCTCAACCTATTCTTCGATAACGTAAAACAAATTGTTCTTTCCTAAGTCACCTCTGTAGCATGGGATTAGCCCTTGCATCAGTGGCCTAAGAGCCAAAGTAGGTCTTAAAATCAAAGTGTATTAGGAGTGCAAGTTCGCCTCCTCTCAAATTGTTTTAGAGGTCATTTAATTAAACCGCTTTTCATTTAATAGACCTCAGTAGATTGGGTATTTTACCCCTGTGTTTATGTCCGTTGAGGACAACTTGAAGGTGGAGTTTGGTGTGGCCTGGGAGAGGCCTAAATTAAAGAGCGAGTGGCTCTTTTGGAAACGGAGTGTTGTGTGCCTCGAGGAGGCTTTACTGTGTAATTTGGAGCAAGTGCTCCAGGGTTTGATTGGGGTCTTCTGCCCCTTTGTTAAAATTTGTATATCGGAAAGTTGGGCTAGTTGCTCAAGAATTGTCAACTCAGGGCTCGAAGCCCAAACTCTGTAACCCCTGTAATTGTACATTTCAAATTGTGTTTCGGCTACTAAGTACCTGTTCTTTGTTATTACTTAATCTTGAAAAGAAAATATAACCTTGTTAAATTTTACATTAACTTTGATTCCGTAGTTTGAGACCCATTCACGCCCGCACCTTCTTTCTCCTCTACCTACCACCAAAACACGGTAACAATAATAATAATAATAATAATAATAATAATAATAATAATAATAATAATAATAATAATAATAATAACGTGTGTCCTCCGCAGAGACCTGGAGCAGGTCTTTCGATTTGAGGCCCTATAAGTGAGCTGTACGTCTGTCAGGATGGGGTCTTGCCTATTAATAATGTACGTATATCGAACCCTTATCCCGTTTCTCGACGGGGTCGGCTATGAAGTGAGGCGAAATTTCGAAGCGAGTTTTTACGATCGGCTGCCCTTCTTGACGATAACCTCGTCACTGGAGTTCGTCAGATGCCATGAAACACGTGATATATATAGTAGTAGGAAGGGAGAGGGTAGAACATGATGCCGGCACATAGCCTACTCCTGTCGATTAGCACCAAGGGGTCTGCTCAAGGTTTTACGTCCCCATCCGACGGACGAATCACCATCAACAGCGTCATATGCCCTCACTCCACATCAGCACTGCGGGGAGGTTTGTAACTGAACCAGGCCTTTGGCACGCAATTTACCCTGCCGGCCAACATTCGAATAATTGAACGTTTTCTACCAACGGAGCTCGAACCGGCTAACCACGGTGTCACACCATTTATAGACTTCACGCCTCATTGATCATGGACATCAGGTGGGCTACCTAATAATAATAATAATAATAATAATGACATATATATATATCTCGAAGATACAGTCCGGAAATCATGAACGTTACCGTAAAAAAGGGAATAAACACAGACTCAGATCACTATGTATCAGTAATCAAGTTTCGGCCAATCCCTCTCAACAAAAATAAGAACGAAGCTACCATAATTCGCTTTGACACAAAAAAGCTCAGAGAAAGAGAGAATGAATTCAAAGAACTTACCCAACCAGTGGAAAAAGACTTCAACAGCACAAGAAAGCAGATGATACAAGCTGCAAAAGGAGTGGCGCAAACCAAGAAGAGGAAGAAGCACACGTGGTGGAACGATAACTGCGAGAAGACCTTAGGGGATCGTCTGAATGCCTGGAGAAAGTATTACACCTCGAAAAAAGGAGAAGATTGGAAGATGTACAAAACACAACAAGCACAAACAGCAAAAATAATACGCAGTGAGAAACGCAAGTATGAAAAGGAACTACTGGACAAGATTGAGCAAGACTTTCATAGAGGTGAGGCCCGTGAATACTTCAGAAATTTTAAAAAGAAGGTGCAAGGATACAAGGCACCTTCCCTTTTCTTTCAAAGGAAAGATAGAACTCTTGCAACATCAAATGAAGAAAACTGCAAAATCTTAGCTAAGTTATTTTAACGACCTTCTAAACTGTGAAAAACCAGCCAACCCCATCAAAACAAACAAACCAGTGAGCCAAAACCTGCCATCTTCTCTACCAAATCGCGATGAAATCAAACGCCACATAAAGAGACTGAAAAATAACAAGGCTCCTGGTGAAGACTCCATGATTGCAGAACTGTGGAAACATGCCCCGGAAGAAGCAATTGACATCCTACACCAAACCATTGTAGACATATGGGAAAAAGAACAACTACCAGAGGACTGGAAGCTAGCCTTGATCCATCCTTTACACAAGAAAGGAAATATAAGAGATGTGAACAATTACCGTGGAATTTCTCTTCTGCCAGTAGCCTACAAGATCCTGTCACTATCCATCTTTGAAAGACTAGAATAGCAAATTGAGCACAAACTCGGGGCATACCAAGCAGGTTTTCGGAAAGGCCGATCAAGTGCAGAACAAATACTTAACCTAAAAACCATAATAAGATACCATATGCTGAGAGGTCGAACCTATGTATCTACATTTGTAGACTTCAGGGAAGCATACGACTCCATCGACCGTGATGTGTTGCTTAACATCCTTGCAGAAATTGGAGTCGATGTGAAACTGCTGGCAGTAATAAGGGCAACACTAACTAATACCAAATCCAAAGTAAAATTCCAAGGATGTCTCTCTGAACACTTTGAGATCAAGACAGGCGTTCGACAGGGAATGGGCTGTCACCTCTTTAGTTCAACTGCGTACTTGAGAAGGTAATACAGGAGTGGCGAAAGACGTTAAAAGAAAGAAACCTTTACAAACCCGTAAGGATTGGGACAAAGAAAAATGGAGTGGAAATAGATTGCTTAGCGTTCGCTGATGATATAGCCCTTATGGCAGAAAATTTCGAAATGCAACAGAACAGATCAATATGTTGAAGGAAGTAGCAGAACAAACAGGTTTACAAATTTCCTTTCAAAAGACAGAAGTAATGTCAAATATCAAAGATGATACGGCACAACTAAACACCAAATATGGAACGATAAACCGTGTTAGTAAATTTAAATACCTTGGGGAATGGATTCAGCAAAATGGACTTGACAAACAGGCCATAGCAGCAAGAATCAAGAAAATGGAAGTCACTTTCCAAACCACCCGCAACATTTACAACAAAAAGTGCTTTTCCCTGAACACAAAAATTCGTCACTACAACACTGTCATCAAACCGGTATCACTGTATGCATCTGAATGCCTTATCACTGCCTTCGTGATGTCCAGGTCGTACTGTAACGAGCGCGGGAAAGCAATCAGCTGATCGTTAGGGGGAAGTTTAGCACATGAGTTAGTAGAGTTAAACATAGATTTTCGCAGTTTTATTGAAATTTTTAACGATGGCCGCGTGTTCACTCAGATATATGTGAGAATGGGTCGTCATCGATTGCATTATTAAGTGTAAAGTCGTTAATTAGTGAAGAAAACTTAGTGTGAGCGTGTATTTATGTGAAGCTATAAGTTAAGAAGATCGTTCTTCAGTGTTTTAATTGTGTAGTTTATCTGTGTAAAGTTATATTTATAGTGTAAAATTAATTGAGTTAGTGCATTCTGTGTTTTATTCTTAACCACGAATTGTATATACTTGAATTAAGATAATCAGTGAGGGAAATAACCATGCCTAAGAATTGCTGTGTGCCTGGCTGCAAAGCCAATTATAAACAAGGAGAGTACACTCCGGTATTAGTGTTTCCTTCTGATGAAGAACGAGTTAAGTTATGGAAGAAGGCTATTCCCAGGGGGAATTTATTAGTTAATCACAACACAGTTGTGTGTATTAAGCACTTTCCTGAAAATCACATCCTGAGAGAAATAAGAGTGTCCCGTCCAGATGGTGAGTTTTTTTATGTCATAAACATGGGTAACATTAGGTAGGCCCTATATGTTTATGTAATCAGACCTCAGACTGTCGGCAGCCCTGAAGATGGTTTTCCGTGGTTTCCCATTTTCACGCCAGGCAAATGCTGGGGCTCTACCTTAATTAAGACCACGGCCGCTTCCTTCCCATTCCTAGACCTTTCCTGTCCCATCGTCACCGTAAGACCTATCTGTGTCGGTGCGACGAAAAGCAAATAGCAAAAAAAAAAAAAACTTATAAGTATCAAAAAGCAGTGTGATTTATGTAAATTTTTTCTTCTGGCAGATTCAGATCTTATTTATGAATTACCTCCAGAAGTAAGATATCTGAATTTCCTAAATCGAGGGGCTTAAAGTATCCATCAGACATTTCAATAGAACTTGGAATTGAGGTGTACAAAGTATTTTGTGTGTTAGTGTCAGATACATATAAGATGGTACCGGTATTTCTAAATTAAGACGATCCTAAGTGTGTCACAAAATCCCTGGCTTTGGAGTCAATGCAGTTGGCAGATTCCCTAGTCATTTGTGACTGCGGGAAGAAATTGGAAGACCTGGCCGGACAGTGTAGGCCTATATATATATTTGGGTGAATATATTTTTAAATAAATTCACAGCGACTTGTGTATTCAACAAAGTGCTTCAAAGAGAGCAGACCTACTCCATACTGGTGTAACTTCCTGTAAGAGGTCTAGGAAAGTTGCAGTGTTCATGGAGTGGAAACAGTGAGGTACAGAAATAATTTATATTTGTAATAAATAGTAATGGTAATTGGCTGCATGTTTTCTGTCAGTGTGTATGATGTGAATGTTCCAGTTGACCAGAAAATGGATAAAATCGCAAGAATATGTCTCAAAGTGTTAGGCAGTACTCACGCAAACGAACGTAGCTTATATACGCGAGAAATAGAACGTTACGGAGAAGGATATGCATTGTATGTCAGAATTAACAAATATTTGAGGATAGGTTTTGGTTTTATAAGGTGTTAACAGTTCTTTAAGTAATTTAAACGAGTGTGTTATTCAAGCGGAGCGTATGCGTATCGTCTTCAAGTCCCCCCCAAAGCGTGACGTCATCAGAGGTACAGTACGGCCTGGACATTACGAAGGCAGTGGCCTTATCCTGTCCGAGAAATGTTTGCTTGCGGATTTAGAGAGGAAAGAAAGAAAGATCCTACACACCATACTTGCTCCAAACTACAAAAATGGCATCTACATTAGAAAATCCAGGCAAGAAGTATACTCTAAGATAGAGAAGATCACGGACATAATGCGTAAAGGCAGAGTTCGCTTCTACGGTCATATACGACGGATGATCGACTTTCGATGGAAGAAACGTATCTTCAGTATATTTGACGCAAAACCAAAAACGGCAATGCCATGGTATCTTAATGTCAAGAAAGATCTTAAAGAACTGGGCCTACAAGCAGAAGATGCACAAGACCGAAATCTTTTCAGAGCAGCCATCAAGACTTTTGGGACTTTCCGGGACGAAAAACGAGCAACTGGTGCTAAATGGACAGAAGAACGTCGTGCTAAACACAGTGAGTTAATGAAGACGATGTGGATCAAGCGAAAGACGAACAAATGCCAGAATGTAAAGTGAGGCTTATCGTGGTCCCTAGTTGGCCGATTAGCGAAGTTGAATGAAATAATGACTTATAAACAAGAAATTTCTTTGGTGATCTATGACTGAACTTCAATTAATTTCCTCACGTAAACAACAGGTGTCCAACCAACATGCCGACATCATACGACATGGAGTGTCGAATGGACTTTTATCCACCCGCCAATAATCCATCTACAAATGCCATTCGATTCCTCCACATTTGACAGTCTTTCGCCATGGCATTGTCATGGGAAGATAGCGAGGTGGTTCCCTCACCACCAATATCGCATCTAATGGAGATTCCCAGCACCTGCCGTTGTTTTGAAGGATCTTCTGCCAGCCGCCCACAGAACTGCGGCCTTCGGCCTGGTATCTCTTACGGGAGATATTGCTGATCGATCTCCTGGAATAAAATTCCAATGGGTTTTCCTCCACTGTGGAAGTCAAGATTTTTCTTCGCCGCCTGGTACTCCATGTCGAAACACTGGTTGTACGGTCTACTGTTACTCCATTCCCCTGGGGGTCAAACCTGGCCACATATGAAGTATGATGAAAATACTTTTTTGTTCTAATGTGATGTTCGAATTTATTCCATTAATCATCTGGCACATGTTGACCTGCGAAGTCCGATTTTGGCCATATTAGAAGATAATCATTGCCCATTGAGAATCCCACGGTTCAAAGTCTGAAATTAAAGACTATGAAGGTGTGTCACCTTATAGTCATGACCACAATGAAGATTTGCTACTCCTTCTTTCCTTGAATATCATTGGTGAATGATTCGATAAGGAAGTGGTCTAGTTGTTTAATTATTGTGGTAGAGTACGTTTAACTGCCAACAGGTCAGCTCAATCCTAGATAACAGGATGCACTATTGTCTTGTCTATGGTCAATATACAGGATTATTCACCTAAGATGTTATACGGGAATAACTTCCAAACCATTAAAGATATCGGCATTCTGTTTTCTTATTCGTAAATGGTACACAGGTATGCAGGAGCATGTAAGATAATGTGCTACGTATTCTCATGGGGTGATTAATAACCGAGATATAGATACTAACTCCGTATTTTTAAACAGAACGGCACAAATTCATACAGCTGGCCTAAAAGTTCAACTGCGTACAAGTCCAAATATGTAAGTATTTTCAAAATCATTTAGTTTTTGAGATACTGTATCAATAAGTACAGAATGCGCGGTTTTGCATGCCGCATCAGACAGCGTGAAGTCGGGCGAGGACATACTGACGCGCAAGCAGTTTCCTGCTTGTGATTCAAGCCACAGAACAGATACCAGGAATGTAAGCATATCGTACACATCTGATGGGTTTGCAAAGTATACTGTATATGACAGGCGAATGTGTGATGTTTTTTTGAAAAGAATAAAATAATTACTTTGACTTCAAAGGAACATAACGAAAGCTATAATTGTCATTGGTTTGAGTGTACAGTACATACTACTGTACGAATTGAGAAGTGAACATAATACAGACACCGGAAGAGCTCCTTCTAGAAATGAAAATTAATAATGTCCGAATAATACTGTATATCTTCCCTATTGTGTGTTCGCCAGTCATACAATAACGTTACACACACAGGGTATGATACGATACATCACGTTATGTATACGATAGTTTACAGTACATGCCTGGTATCAGTTCTGTGGCGGAATCAATGCCAGGAAACTGCTTGCGTGCCAATGCGTCCTTGGCAGACCGTACGCTGTCTGATGCGGCACGCAAAAGCCGAAAGGCGTTCTTATTGATATCTTAAAAAGTAACTGTCCGATTTTGAAAATACTTCGATATTTGAACATTTACGTAGTTGAATATTTAGGCCAGTTGTATGCGTTCCTGCCGTTCCATTTAATAATACGGAGTTAGTAAGTAGTAGACTGACATGTTGAGTGCGGAGTTACCAAATGATGGCCCTCAGTACAATTGTGGGGGCTACGGTTGTACAGTAAGCCCTCAGCCCCAAACAAACCAAAAAGCAACCCAGTCTATTACCGGTCTGACTCAAGTGGTACTGTGTAGAGTTTGCGGTTGTGAAGGTCGTGTTTTGTAGGTGTATCACATCTCCTCTAGAGCGTGTGCTATAATTACAAGTGATGATTGACACGAAGACTACAGCGCCCTAGCTTCTAACCTTGACCTGAGGGTGTTGCACTCTGCCCCGAGCTAACCGCACGCTCCTGCTGGTGCCGCAATACTACACCTGTGTATCTTGTTACTAGCGAAAACACAACAGATGCAAGAGAAACTTACGTGAAGTTTTTCATTCTTAAATTACCAACATGCATACAGAGTGGATGAGATGTTCATAGTTTATTACCTTCTGGATTTCCACATGGACAGATGAGGAACAAATCCTGATAGATCTCATATCTGAATTTCTAATCACGCAGCATTAGGAAACCAAAAATGAGTAATATATGGCATGGCTAAAATGGTGTTTTTAAATATATATGGACGTTAGAAAAAGTTCAAAATTTCAGTAAATTTGGCCAATAAAAACGTTTATCTATCTATCTGTCTACTTCAGGATCAAAATAATATGCCAAGATCTGTTTCTTTAATTATTGTTCAAGACAAAATTATTGTTCAAGACGATAACCTAAACTACCTTTCTTCCCAAATTTATCCTATTTTTCTGGGGTCTTTTCAACCTCTCTGGATCCTTTGGTTTTTGTCCAGGGTTTAAGACCGAACGTTTCAACTTACTTGTGCCAAAATACTTCAACATTTTCTGTTCGATCAATTTTTCCTCAGTCAGATCCTCTGTCCACGAAGGGAAGAACTACTACTACTACTACTACTACTACTACTACTACTACTACTACTACTACTACTACTACTGCTACTAATCTTTTCATTCCCGCCCTGAAGTGTGATGCGGGCCTCCTAGTCAGTGACACAGTCTCTCAGGCCAGGAGATGTGTGGAGAAGGTGAGAGGGTTGTCAATCGTGGCCTATACTAGGAACTGTCCCTGCATTCTCCTTAGAGCAGAATAATGAAAATACCGAGCTCGATAGCTGCAGTCGCTTAAATGCGGCCAGTATTCAGTATTCGGGAGATAGTAGGTTCGAACCCCACTGTCGGCAGCCCTGAAAATGGATTTCCGTGGTTTCCCATTTTCACACCAGGCAAATGCTGGAACTGTACCTTAATTAAGGCCACGGCCGCTTCCTTCCCACTCCTAGCCCTATCCTGTCCCATCGTCGCCATAAGACCTATCTGTGTCGGTGCGACGTAAAGCAACTAGCGAAAAAAAAAAGATAATGAAAATCACGGAAAACCATTCTTAGAACAGCCGACGGTGGAGAAGAGCCCCTCTCTGTCTCCCGAATACAGAGGCACGGTAGAACCGTGGCCACCCCTCCTCTGCTTGGTTGGTCTGTCGCAGTGCAGAGTTGTCGGACCACGGACCAGGAACATATCTTGGGTATCCCGTGCCTGACGTACGGGGCAACTCCCCGGGGAGACCTCTAATTGGAGCGTGGATTGGTGACCGCGACGCCCGTCGCTCGCGTTGCTTCCATGTACTTGTTCCATGTTCTTCATTTTTCTCTAACCTCCCTACTCAAACTCATGTCCCTTTCCGAACTAAGTGGAATTAGATTTGCAAGGCCTTCGATACCATTCACTGTATTTTCATGATATTTTCATTCTTTGGGGATCTGAACCTCTTTCTACTTCAGTTCTTATGAGGCGAAGGTTGTCCAGTTCTACGCCTGTATAAAACAACCACCATCACAGACAGGTGTTGCGGCGACGATAGGACAGGAAAGGGCTAGGAGAGGGGGAGGAAGCCTAGCGTGAAAATGGGAAACCGTGGAAATCCATCTTCAGTGCTGCCGAAAGTGGAGTTCGAACCCACTATCTCCCGAGCGCAAACTCACAGCTGCGCGTCCCTAACCGCACGGCCAACTCGCTCAACTCATAAAACAATAATCACCATTATTTTCATCCTTTTAATATCTTTAATCAGAATTACTAATGTTGGGGTTCAAAGGCAAATCAACACACTTAACGGGCCGTAAGTAATAGAAAGGGACAGATAAGTCACAAGTCACTTATAGAAAGACGTATATCTGTTAAATCTTTACGTCGAAGGCTGATTGAATCCTCAGAGGGCGGTACCATAACGAGGTATACTTTCTTCGCTGGACCGTACGCACGACTAGCGTTAAGAATAGCACTTTACCAAATATCCAGAAGGACTATCGTACTCTGGACCACCACTTATTCCTCATCGGCTTTCCCATTGTCACAGCCATAAATTAGACTGAGACTTTCTATATTTTGCTCTGTTTTGTGGAATGTAAAAAAAATGAATGTGTTTAGAAACAGCAAGAGGCGGGTATGGTAACGTGTCTGTCTGCCAGGTCATCAGCCCAGAGGTTAGTTGGAACCTCAAATAGGACCACCAAAGGCTATGCAGCTATAGAAAAACCAAAAAAAAAATCAATGGCAGCACCAAAATGAGACGTACTAGGCAAGACGAGAAGTGAGGTAGTTCGCCATTGCTTTCCTCACAGGACCAGACAGTTCTATAGCAGCACGGCTGACCCTATGAGCAACACCTTTCATGACACCCACATTCACTGCATGTGCTCTAATGTCATTAGCCAGCACCACACTTGCTCCAGCAGCCATGCCCTGTTCCAACAGTACTGTATCCATCAAGAAATAGCAAAACACAGGAAACCACAATAGGATCCGTCAGTGTAGGAAAGACGAGAAAAGTGGTTTATCTAATTGAGGCAGGGGAGAGGAAGCGCCCCTGCCCATAACTGAGGTAAAGTCACTTGGTGTGACAAGCTGCCGATTGTGGCATTCGAAATCGCAATCTCCTAAACGCAAGCTTACAGTCAAACAGGCCTCATCATGCACTCAACTCGCTCCGTAAAGAGCAGACAAGGATAAGGCAAGGGTATTTTTCTTTTGCTATCTGTTTTAGGTTACAAAGACAATGTCTGCGTCTCCATACACTGTAGTGTTCATACATATGAGCTCTCCTGTAGACGTATTTTTAGAAATGTGTTATTATATTTTATTATTTATTTAGGATCGTTTCAACCTCCTATGGGATACGATTACACAACTTCCTTGACTGTTGATGTTCTTTCTTTTTACGCCAACACTCCTTCATTCTCTGGCTCGCTTTTGCTCGTTCCTCATCCGAGAACACGTTTCTTGTTCTCCTAGGTTTCTCTACGAACAGATCCATCACGTCCGCAATTTTCCTTCTGAACACCGTTCAGTTTATAATATCTCCCTCCTCAAATCCACATTTTTAAAGATGCTAATGAACTTCCTTCAGCCATGGTACCTGGGTCTTTCTTCTTTCCTGGAAGATGAGGATCTTATTCGCTGGGTGTATCGATCCCATTCTTCTCAGATGTCCATAGAAAGTGAGTCGCCTTTTCCTTATCGAGATGGAAATGTTTTCGCATTTTTCATACAGCTCTTGGTTTGATCTCAAACGGAAGGTAAACTTATTTCCTGTTGCTTCCTTGGGTCCCAGAATTTTCTTCAGAAATTTACGCTCTTTCTTTTCTATTCCGATAATCCCCTTTCAGACAATTGTCTTTGCTGCATAGAGGCATTCGGGTTTCACCACGGTATTATAGTGCCTGAGTTTGGCTTGAAAGGAAAGGGATTTGGACTTATACGTTTCCTGGCATAGTCTGAATGAAATCCCCCATCTTCTTTGCTCTTTCTTCGATAGCTGGCTTTTCGTTGTTGTTAGGAGTCAGAATCTCCCCTAGATATTTGAATTTGTGGACTCTGTTTATGTCACCATACTTGGTCTTCATTGTCCATGTTGGTTCTTTGGGATCTATATTTTATTATATAATTCACACTATTACAATAGGGTTTATGAGCTTCTTCGGTACAATGCTAGTTGCTTTTTTGCTAGTTGCTTTACGTCGCACCGACACAGAAATCTTATGGCGACGATGGGACAGGAAAGGCCTAGGAATGGGAAGGAAGCGGCCATGGACTTAATTTGCCTGGTGTAAAATTGGGAAACCACGGAAAACGATCTTCAGGGCTGTCGACAGTGGGGTTCGAACCCACTATCTCCCGGATGCCAGTTCACAGCTGTGCGGTCGTAACCGCATGGCCAGCTCGCCCGGTCGGTACAATGTACATGGAAGAAGTACTATTTAGTACATACGCACATGTTCTCAATACGTACAGATATATACTTACAATATTTACAAATATATTTTACACGCATTTATAAGATAGTTGAGGCTATTGGCATCAAAAGGAGCAAACTTCGCCTTCCTGCACTTTACAGTAGGAGTGATTTTTTATCTAATGCATTTCTATTCACTCTATCTGGGTGATTTTTTTCTTATATGCACAACAGACAGGCTGTGAGCAAGTAATCAAAGAAAACCTACCATATAATTAATGGTTAAAAAAATAATTTCGTGTGGCTATTTCTAGCCGGGTGCAGCCCTTGTAAGGGAGACCCTCCGATGAGGGTGGACGGCATCTGCCATGTGTAGGTAACTGCGCGTTATTGTGGTGGAGGATAGTGTTATGTGTGGTGTGTGAGTTGAAGGAATGTTGGGGACAGCACAAACACCCAGCCCCCGAGCCAATGGAATTAACCAATGAAGGTTAAAATCCCCGACCCGGCCGGGAATCGAACCCGGGACCCTCTGAACCGAAGGCCAGTACGCTGACCGTTCAGCCAACGAGTCGAACTAATTAATGGTTAATTAGATATTTTAAATTGTATTTTGGAGATTGTCCTTTTTGATACTAACTTCAGATTTTCGTGGATGTTGCTCTTGATGATACCAACATGTAAGGAGATTGCTCTTTTCGCTAATAACTTACAGAATTATGATACCTACACTATTTTTGTTTACACTAGATTGAAAGGTCAAGAATGTCACTATAATGCACTGTACATTTACTTAAGAGTTTCAAAAGTGATGAGTAATATTACCTAGACTGAAAAAAGGTAGACCACCAGCACGAAACACATCAGTTTAGATTTTCGAACAATTTTGTTACCAATATATTCAATATAGGGTACAATAAAATTTAAAAATTAACATTATCCTTCAGATAGTCAGTAACAAGAAGGAAGAGAAGTCTGTAAACTAAGGATAGCTTTTATAATAAAGTGCCCTGAGGTTATGATCAGTTCATATGGATATTGACAATACAAGAGTATACAAGTCCATTTCCCAACTGAATTTCTACCTGGTAAAAAAAAAAAATATTTACTGACTGAATGTTATTGCCACTTTTTGGCAACAAGTGATTTCCATTTCCTATGATCGTGAGTCTATTTCCTCGCTTTTGTGGGTGACACAGGTGTCACGTTTTGGGGTAGCATGTCCATCACAGAACACACTGAAGAAAGCTACAGTTTATTTTGGTAATGTAATATGTTCGTGCACGTTCATATACCTTCAAAACTCCGAAAACACCTCCAGTATAATTCTAGAACCGAAAAAAAAGCATGCATAAGCAAGAAAGTCTCAATTTATAACTCAATTGAACCCATATGGCAGCACTCACATGGCGTGAGCAGAAAGAGCTGATTGGTAGTTCTGGAGATTGTCCCTTTTGATACCAACAGATGGCGGAGATTGTTCTGTTTGAAAGTCACACTGTACTTTCGTGCTCTGAAACGATGGGATTTTGTTATTTTTGAAAAAGACAAACACCATAGTTTTATAGACAGCTATTAATACAATACAACGGTATCAGTAACTCATTTCCAGCGAAAAGTGGAGATTGCTCCTTTTGATACCAATAGCCTCAGTTAGTATACATCAATAGCGAAAATTATTAGTGGACGATTTTCATTAGTCCTCTGCATATGGTGGATGTTTCATGCCAATAAACTTCCTTACTATAATGCAACGGCTGTAGCCGTGTTGAAACACCGGATCCCGTGAGATGTGCGAAGTTAAGCAGTATTGGGAGTGGATGAATTGCCACGCGCTGTTGGTGGGGGCGGGGTAAGGGAATGAAGGAGCGGAAAGGAACTAGCCACCCTACCGTACGTAAACTCCGGCTCAGGTACACCACTGCGGAGATTGGGATTTTACTATATTGCACCGGACAGGGGCATGATCCAAGGACCTCTGGTCAAGACTGGTCATCCAAATCGCAGAAGCAATACTATTTTGAGGAAATAAATCTTGAAATCAATAAATATCAACATCATTGCGACACATGAAACAAGCCTTTAAAATTTATTCTATACATTTCTGTGTTTGCGATCTATTGCGCAACCTTTTCCTTTGTCCAGCGGTAAGCGTTATGGATGGGGCTGTGCCCAAGAAAAGCGGAAGAGGCAAACTTTTTCGAAGCGAAATATGAGAGCCATCTTTAAATCAGCTCGGCCAACTTGATTGTCTACGCTGTGAGAATTAATAAAAGTTATATTCCGCCGTCGCTTTTCGATCCAGAAGAGATAGTCATAATTGGGGCATTTATTTAGAGTGTGTAATGTCCGGTTTGTTAATAACTTACGGACAGGGAAAGAATACTCCGTTATATAAACATGGAAAAGTACTGGGAGCCATCTGGTTAGTGTTAAGACACTTCATTGCCGCGGGGATTCCCCCAGGTAGCGGGGGAGCGAGGGAAAACTTTTATTAATTACAAGAGATCCTACGAACAATAATACTATGCAACAGGGAAAAGCTTTTTTCACAAAAGTAGGTGTATTTTATGTATTTCTGCCTCCTGAATTAAAATATGACACTGAAAATATCGTATCACCCACAGTTTTGGCACAAAACGTATACTTTGTTAATAATGATATCACATATTGAAGTAGTACATATACTGTATATAAGGCACATGAATCATGCTGAACTAGAATACAGGTTTAAACCAACAACATATTGAAATATGCACACAGTGAACAGATGCATACAGAGAATGTGGTAAAAACATGCATTAATTATAATCCATTTCGTTATTTCTTAGTTGTCATTGCGTGGCCCCTGCTTTTCCTCTTATGGGGCAATTCTGTGTGCTCACGGTGAAGCATACTGCAATAGTCGCTCATCATCCGAACATCCCAAGTTCCCTGGTATCGTCGTTCCATGTCCTTTATATCCTGATGGAACCTTTCACCCTGTTCCTCATTTACAGCACCCAGGTTTGGAGGAAAAAACTCAACGTAAGAAAGTAAAAAATGTAACTTCAAACTCATTGAGGATCCCAGCATTTTCAACTTCGTCAGCATGTTCTCCACTATGTCGACATACTCTGAACTGCGATTGTTTCCCAGGAAGTTTTAAACCACACACTTAAAGGCAGTCCAGGCTTCTCGCTCCACGGTATTCATTGAATTAAGGAAATCTTCATCTAGCATTACTTTTCAAATATCGGTACCATTCAACACACCCTCCTTCATCTTAGCACCTGACAGGTTGGGGAACTTGTTACAGAGATATTTGACACAGTTGCCACACTTAGGTAATGCTTTCACAAACTACTTCATTATGCCCAGTTTGAGCTGCAGAGGTGGCAAGAGTATTCTGTATCTTTTCACTAGAGGGTCACACTTGATATTTCTGTCCCCTGGAACCAATTTCAGCCTTCGGGGCCACTACTTTTGCTCCCAATGTTTGTCACGAGCACGACTGTACCATTCACAGGTGAAAAAGGAAACTTCGAATATCCGGTCTGTTGTCCTTGAAGCGTACCCCACACTTTCAAATCGCCACACACCATCCAATTGTGATTCTCATAAAGAATGGTGGGAAGAAGCACCTTCATGTTGTCGTATGTTTCCTTCGGGTTCACAGAATGGCCGACAGGTATTGAGGCATGCATTTTACCATTGTGCAGCAGAACTGCCTTCAGACTTCTTTTAGATGAATCAATAAACAATCTCCAGTCACCGCGTGCGTACGGAATGTTGAACTGACCCATCAAACCTTCTCCATCACTGCAGTACACTAACACGTCATTTTGAGAAAAATATTGCGTGAATATCAAGTTTGTTTTATAAAATGCAACGGACGTTCCGGGTGCTAAGAAATGTCTTTCACGCAGTATTGACCCTAAGAGCTCTGCTTTATCCTTTGACAGTCCCAGATCATTTAAATCTGGATGAGTGAACAGAAGAGGGGCCTTATCTGTGCCTACTTCAAAGTCAGTATCATCCGTCTCCTGCACGGCATCCATGTCATCACTGTCATCCGTATTTAATGTCTGCGGAGGCTGTGGTATAGGTAAATCCGGGTCATGTGGAATAGGACGAATTGCTGGAGCGAATGTTTTTCGGATACTCAATAGTCTTCTTGTTTTTCTTGTTGAAGCTAGTTACCTTACAAGAGCAGAAGTAGCAGTCGTTGGTATGATCCTGTTGCTCCCGCCAGACCATAGGGATGCCAAATCGTAATGGCTTCTTCTTTCCTGCCACCCACCGTCGTAAATATTCTACACACACAGTGCATACGACCTGTGGAGCCCATGGTTTATCGATGTCGCCGAGTTTCACTCCGAAATAGGCATGGTAGACCTTTTTCACGAAAGTACTAATGTTTCTTCGGTCTTTTTCTTCACAAGTTCACCACATACATAAAAAACTCTTAGGAGGGTTTACACAAACTCGGGTAGACATTCTTCACTAAGACTATCACGTACTTCCTTCCACAGACAACACAGTGACGGAAAGGCAGCGTCATTTGCAACGTGACAGTTCGCTACGTGCCACTAGGAGCGCAAGTGTTGAACAGTTGAAAGCGATGTACCGCTTCTGAGCTTCATATGGTGTTTTCATGTCTATTATAATAAACACTAAAACCCCATATGAAGCTCAGAATATCAATCAGAATATTATTATAATACCATTAAACTTCATTACCATTAATTACAAATTTATGCGATTTGTGCAAAAACTGTGGGTGATACGTTGTTTTGAGTATCATTTTCGATTTCAGGAGGTCGATATACATAAAGAAAGCCTACATTTTCTAAAAAGGTTTTTGTGACTTTAAGGCCTGAGGCATTAATAAAGTATCGATTAGGTGGTTATTTATACTTACTTCTTGATTAAACATCGATACGGTCATGAAATGGACAACTTGTAATTTAAAATTTCTTGCATAGTGTAATCGCACGGATGTGTCTCATATACATCAGGTGCATACTGGTCACCTAATGGTCGCACTATTTGACCGCTAGTGGGCCGTGGATAGGTCATATGCATATTTTAAATGGGGGGGGGGAGGGAGAGCATCCTTCTTGTTAAAAGGACTACAGAGGGTACAGCTTTTCAGTCGGAACTTTAGTGATTTGAAACCTAAAAACTCAAAGGAAAGAGAGTGATTCGAGTGAATAGTACATTGTGTTAACGCACGCGATGCTAATAACTAAATATTAAAACTGTGTGGACTTGCGACCACTTGGTTCAACTTGTAAAATTATTCTTATGATTACTACACCAAGATCGCGACGCGTAATGTTGAACGAACAGTGGCTGAGAGGTACAGGGTAACTCGATATTGAATCGCAGACTACATTGTACGCCCGTAACGCAATACCCAGTACCAGTAATTTTATCAAAGATCGCGGCCGGACGTGCGTGGTGACGCAGTCGTATGTATCGTGGAATTAAACTTGTGACGTGTTCTGTGCCCAGGTAAATGCAAGTGTCATCATCGATCGAGGACCATGGAATTTCATCTCGGTTGTGAATTGGAGTTATCAGCGATCGCCTTAGTGCTGATGGAGCAGTACTAAAACCCGACATGGACCACCCAAGCTGACGGAGGTTAGATCAAGGATGTAGGCTGAGTTGTTTCTAATTATATTGGCATGGCTGAAGGGGACGGGAATTATTTGTCATAAAATTGTAGCTATAATGTCAGGGATTTAAACATTTAAATATAGATGTGCCAAAGATGAGCACGTAATTTCTTTCCCTTTATAACAGGTCTGAGTGACTTTAATTGTAAATATGAAATTTTTAATCATGGAAAATTTATTTGAGGGAGAAGAAAATCATTTACTTATATAATTTGGGAAGTCCATAGTTACTTATTGCTTTGTAAGACCAGTAATTTAATATATTCAAGGGTTGATAATTGAAGATAGGCTGGAGTTAATCCAGCGCAGTTAGTTTTACATGTGTAGTGATAGTACTGTAAGTTAAGCTACGTGAAAAGTTCCAGAACTTCAAGAGACCCCCCTGGGACTGAAATCCCAATCCCTCCCCTAATATATTTAGCTAGGGAGTGTTTCAATTTAATTTGAGTCGCTTTAAAAATTTGTGTGATTTAATCATGAGTTAATTACCGTGTGGTGATTTTATTGTGTGACTTAATTATGAGTTAATTACCGTGTGACAATTTAATTATGAGTTCATTATGAGTTAATTACCGTGTGATGATTTAATTACAACGGGATGATTTAATTTCGATCTAATTTCCGCGTGTGTGGCATAATTACTGCGTGTGTGTGAGGTAGATCATGTAGGGAAGTCAGTGGTCAGCTGAAACCATTAATAATAATAATAATAATAATAATAATAATAATAATAATAATAATAATAATAATAATAATAATAATAATAATAATACGAATATTAGTATTATAAACCGGTGACCTGATATTTGGGGGAACATGTGCCATTAGAAGCCATAGGTTCGACCGTGTACAGAATACGTGTGGAATTGAGGTTCCTTTTATTTGAAGTCAGGACCCTTTGAAGTTTGAACTCACGGTGTGAGATGTTGTAATCACACATGTAGAGGATTATGAATGAGTAATTGACCTCAGTATTATAGTGTGCACTGCGGTAGTACGTAACATTAAAGGGACGGCTTGTTATGTCCGTAAGAAGCGAGGTTACTGACCGCCCACCGCAGGGGAGGCCTTGAACCAGATATAATTTTTCTGTGTGTATACGTGTCGAGTGAAGGGACTTTGATCCGAGAGAGGCTGTGCTTGACTGAATATTGTTAGCGCGAACCATGTGGGCAGAGTTATTTAACACGGCTATTAGTGTATTTTGGTCATAAGCAATACCATAACTGGTACTTAATATTTTGTTCTATCATTATTATTATTATTATTATTATTATTATTATTATTATTATTATTTATTTGAATTTAACTTAGCTAGGATTTCCAGCGCCACGTGCGACATTGGGGTTATCAGATCAGTCCTGGGCGTGTGCACCGTTATTCCACAGTGATGTGTACCTCACCTGATTCCTGTTAATAAAATGTGTGACTATTTTATGATGTTTTTGTGTAACAGGTAGTGATTGAAATTAGCGTTGGCGAAGGTTTCGTCCCATCGGCGCGGCGGATTGTGTATTCAAGTGAGGGTTCGGTTCAAACCCAGGTGTTTGATCCCTGTCGGTATAATTTATCTTCAGATATTCCGTGGGAAAATAATTTGTGTGTTCTAGAGTAGGCGTTACTCAGACTTGTCGCATGAGTGTAGATTTTATTTGCCCAGTAATATGGGATAACTTCAGTGTTTATGATAAGTGTTTTCCATTCACGTTACGTCATGTCATACTTCATCGCGATAGATAGTACTCGGACCTATCACAAAAGACTAGAGTTCATTAAACAATTGACAACGAAATGTAGAATCAATTATGTACCTCACTTGTATATATGATTCATTTCCATAATCATCAGGATTCAATAAACCGATTTGAATTATTTTAAACTTTATAGGAATGTATTCTCATTCTAGTTCTAGTCCTACCCTGTATGCCGCTAGGTTAATTTAAGATATGCGCCTGTTAGTAATTTTACCCGTAAGCGACCCTGTAGAATTTTCGCCGGAGCCCTTAAGGATAGGAGGCTGGTATAATATGTCAAGTGGCCAGAATTGCTGCCTTTTGTAATTCTCTGTAAGTGAGAGGGTGTAGGTTAAGGGCTTCAATGTACCTGTTTAGTGTCTTTGGTATAATACCATGACATCCAATCACTACTTGAATGATGATGACATTGTTGAGTTTCCGCATGGTTTTTATCTCTGTGGCCAGACCTGTGCACTTGGAAATCTTCCCTGTATGTGTTGACTGAAGGCGGTGAGGTGTTTTATTTCTTTGCATTACATCGCACCGACACAGATAGGTCTTATGGCGGCGATGGGATAGGAAAGGGCTAGGAGTGGGAAGGAAGCGGCCGTGGCCTTCATTACGGTAGAGCCCCAACATTTGCTTGGTGTGAAAATAGGAAACCACGGAAAACTTTCTTCAGGGCTGCCAACAGTAGTGTTCGAGCCCACTATCTCCCGGATGCAAGTTCACAGCTGCACGCCACTAAACGCACGGCAAACTCGCCTTCTCATATATTCTTCATATTTCTTTTCTTTTTTTGCTATTTTGCTTTACGTCACACCGACACAGGTAGGTCTTATGGCGACGATGGGAGGGGGAAAGGCCTAGGAATGGGAAGGAAGCGGCCGTGGCCTTAATTAAGGTACAGCCCCAGCATTTGCCTGGTGTGAAAATGGGAAACCACGGAAAACCATCTTCAGGGCTGCCGACAGTGGGATTCGAACCTACTATCTCCCGAATACTGGATAATGGCCGCACTTAAGCGACTGCAGCTATCGAGCTCGGTCGTTTTTATTTACTGCGCCCAAGATATTCCTAGAATCTTCCTCATATTGTGAGGATTAGGACAGGCTATGTGAATTATTAAGCATATTTTCTTGTTTTTATCTACACAAGTTATATCTGGTCTATTGCAGGTAATAGCTTTATCAGTGATGATACTTATATCCCAGCAAGGTTTGTAATTCTCACATTCCAAGGCTGATTGGGGTTTTTACTTCCAATATGCTGTAGTACAATGGATTAGGTTATTTTGTCCGGCTAATTTCTGGTGAGTGATTTTTTCAATTTGTCATGTCTCTACTTGTATTCTGTATTTGGACAACCTGAGGTAATCTGCAGGATGGTTTCCGGAGCTGTATTGCATCGTAGGCACTAACGCTTTCTGTAGTTCCTTGTATCAATGACTTGATCTTGTATGGCTAACATGAAGCCCTCTGTTTCTGGGTATATATCTGAGTGTGTCAGCCATTATTATTACTTCGTTTCGGCCAGCTATGGGCCACGCTATTTTCTGTCTTGCGATTTAACACTCGCCCAGTACTTCCGCTCCTCGGTCCACGTCTTGTCTGTCCTCATTTTAGGTTCTGTTCGAAAACTCTGCAGACCTTCAAGGTCCACGTTCAGGGGCGGTCGTACCATATGTGCTGAGGTGCTGCAGCACATTGCATATTTCAAAATAAATTACTTTAATAAGGTTTTCTAGTACAATCGAATACAGTACGTTGAAAAAGAAGTCAGTCAAAGAACAGGAAATCATTCAACTCCCCTCACAATCAGGTAAGTTGTGCGTCCTACTCCGGAGACTGTGCGCATACAGCTCAGCGAGAATTCGTTAATATTTTTGCCAGAAAGCAGAAACTCTGCCTATTGCGCAAGCGTGCCCAACTCTTCCGATATGCTGTGGAAAGAACAGCCAAGACATCACTTGCTAGCGGTTCTTCGTTCGACCACAGAGAGGCAGCACTGATCAATGATCATACTTGCATTTCGACCGAAATGAGAGCGTGACATGTGGCACCCTCTGGATTCAGTGGTAGTATTAAGAGGGAATCGCTCAAAACAAACAGGAAAACAACATACTGTTGAGGAAGGCATCACCTGTTCCCGCCAGGTCTTTTAACACTCCCAACTTGCCTATTCCATAGTCACATTTGTAAATCGATGAACGATAAAAATTGTACTTTTTACGTTGTCAAAATAAGGACACGATGTTTTGATTTTCTTTAATTACAAAATACCTAGTTCATAAATGTCACTATAGCAACATAACGTGTATTTTCCATTACTGCGTTGTTGGTTTTATTTCAATGCTTTTGGTAACATTGAGAAGTTCTGCTTTGCGCGCTCACGCAAAGTGTTTCGGAGTTCGTGAATGTTTTGTCATTGCAGGTGTTATTGTGTGCTTAATTAGTTTTGTATGAGGAATGTGTATGTGTTGAGATTATTTGAGTGTTAGTTCAGAATGAAAAACTCAGTGGAGAGGCTCTTGAAAAGAGCCAGAACTCTCAACCAGAACTCTGGAAGAAAAAATTAAGGTAAAGAAGTTAGGTAGACCTACCCCAGATTTAGATATTGCTCAGAAAGCCATCTCTAATAAAACTCCATACATTAGAAAATTTACCAGAAAAGTGTATAAAAACGATTGGGTGTGCGGAGGCGAGATTAGAAATGCCCTTTTCTGTTTTCCATATTTGTGTTTTGGCAATATTGATTGTTGGAAACCGTGTTTGTAAAAGATCTTGGACATCTAAACGCTTTAATTAAGAAGTATAATGACAGTGAGAAACACATTAATAAATCTTTAAACTTAAGTACTTTAGGAAGAGTTAATATTGCAACATTTTTAAGCCGTGCTTACCACGAAGAAAAAGGTAAGCAAAATCAACAAGTGGAAAAGAACAGGTATGTGCTATCAAGAATTGTAGACTGCATTAAGTTTTGCGGTGCGTTTGAATTAGCTTCAAGGGTTTACGACGGAAGTGATAGTTCCGACAATCCTGGTGTTTTCTTGGGCGTAGTAGATTTAATTTCTAGCATAGACAGTGCAGTAAAGAAACACACTGAATCTAATAGTTTTCAAAGGGACCTCAGAAACCATCCAGAACGAGCTGTTGGACTGCATGCTTGAGACCTGCAGAGAAAAGATAGCAGAAGAAATACAGCAAGCAGATTTTGTTAGCGTAATGGCCGATGAAACTACCGATAATTCAGAGCAGACGCAGTTAGTGTTTGTATTTCGGTAGGAAAAAGATGGTATTCCATACGAACGATTTTGGGGCTTCTTTAAACCAGAAGGTCAGGATGCGGATGCTCTTGCATCATGCATTTTAAGTGAAATGAACAACATGTTTAAAAGTACACCGCACAAAGTTATTGCTCAGACATACGACGGGGCATCAGTAATGAGTGATGGTAAAGGTGGAGTGCAAGCAAAGATAAAAGCCTACTATCCCAACGCACATTACATCCACTGCTATGCACACCAGCTGAATCTGACAATGGAACACGCTGCTTCGCAGAATCAGTCGGCTAGGGTGTTCTTCGCTCACATTTCAGCGTTCCCTGTTTTCTCTTCAAGGTCGCCGCAACGATTGTCTGCTTTAGAAGCAGTGGCAGCTCGAAGAATTCCAGCAGGACCAGAGACTAGATGGAATTTCAGGTCACGCACTGTAAATGTGGTGTACGAACAAAGTGATTCCATAAAAGAGTGTTTATTAATGTTGGAGGAAACCCCATTCTATAAAACTTGCCTTGAAGCAAACGGGCTTCGTCGCAGCTTAGAAGACGAGGAATTCATATTTTGGCTATCATTTTTTGATAAATTGATGCTACATGTGGACATTATGTACAACCAGTTGCAGTCAAGAACAGCTGATGCTGTAAAAATAAAATATGCGGTGTCACACTTCCTTCAAGTGATAAAGAACATAACGAAATCGGTAGAAAACATTGCCAGTACTTCTGAAGGAGCGTGTGCTTCAGAAAACAATCGCAGAAAACTAACCTGTCGGCGTACTGATGCCAAGGAAGTGTGCGATAGAATAACACGTAGGGGCCGTGATCACTTCCAAACCTTGGATCACATGGAAGCAGCAAAATTGTTAGAGTTCACCAACTTTGAACGGTTTTCTAAAACGTTTCCGGATAAAGAACTTGATGTGACTGTCCAGGCCTATAGCATGGTGGAAAACAGAGCTGTCCGTTCTGTATTGTAGGTCAGATTTTAAGAATATTGGTGGGGCAGTTCCACTTCTGCAGTTCATAATTTCTAGTAATCTGCAAGGTACATTCTGCCAAATAACTTAGCTTCTGAAGATATTAGTAACAACACCCATGGCTACTTGAGAGCCTGAGAGATGTTTCTCATCGATCAAGACCTTCCTGCGGAACGCCATATTACAAGAAAGACTAAGTGCCCTAGCAATGCTCTCCATTCAAAAGAAAATGGTCTCCAGCATGGAGGGGTTCAACGCCAGGGTGATCGACAAGTTCTATAGCAAGAAGGAGCGACGTATGGACTTCATTTATCGTCACTGAGTGAGTTTTTCTATATGTTTCTAAATATTATTTTTGGACGAGGGGGGGGGGGTGGGGTGGAAATGGGTTACAGCACACAACCGATTTTATACACCAGTCGCCACTGGTTGCAAGATGTCATCGCGCAAGATCTCCGGTTCTTTTAAGTCCACGTCTGTGAACGAGACCACTTTAGTTTTCTTATTCGGAAAGTAAACAAAGTGTCGAGTGGACAACCTTTCTGATCTCATTCGTGTTAAGTAACCACAGAAAGAAATTCGTCTTTTCCTTATAGTGTCTGTTATTTGCTCCGTGTTCAAGTATAGTTCATGATTGTGCCTTCTCATATATTCTCCATTTTCCTTTACTGGGTTCAGGATGTTCCCTAGAATCTTCCTATCTTTGGTTCCCAGTTGTTCTTCCATACCTTTCTTATTCATTGAGAGGCATTCTGCTACATATAGGGCTTCAGGTCAACTGATTCAAAGTTGGAAAAATAATAGTATTAAAGTTTATTTAATTTGCTTGGTTTTATGGGTGATTATATTGACTTTGTTGATTTTATGGTTAGACAGCTTATATTAGAGCACAACACTGAAGATGTTGGGGAAGTTATTTAACTTTTAAGTATTTAAACATATTAATAAATATATTATATAAACAATGAAAATGTATCGTTTTATTTAATGTATATAAATTTAGAAGTATTAATGGAATTAAATGGCTTTGCTGGCGGGACCTAGTGTTTACAGTGCACTATGTCTTCTGGTATGGGCTAGAGCAATTTTGTTACTTTCATTGGTCTGTCTCAACTTTATGCTTGGCTTTGAGAAAATGAAAGTGACTGAGGTATGAGTGATGCTAGTAATGCCATTCCTTCTGCAGCCAGTCCCTGCTATGAATGGAGTGAAAATATTGCTCATAGGGTCGGTTGGTGCATGCATTTCAGTGGGATTGGCAGACTGATATGTAATAACAACTTCTGGCTCGGTGAGGAAAGCAATGGGAAACTACCTCACTCCTCATTTCCCTAGTATGCCTCTTCAGTGATGCCTAGGCCGTCTATGACAGCTGATGGTGGAGTTGTTGAGGATCCAACCAGCCTTCGGGCTGAGGACTAAACATATAATGGAATTAAACCATTAGAATAAAACGTTAGCAGCTTTAATTTGATCAACACATTTCCTTAATTGGAAATAAATTTCAATAATATTATTAACAGTAATACACCTCTATTTTTGTTTCAATTAAAAGTAAATAAGGATGTAATCCTCTAAGATGAGGTCGAAACAGATTGCAACATATCGCTTCTTATTTAAGGTAAATTGAAGATCAGTACTTTTTGAGTGCAAATCAAATGTTATAAGTAACTACAATCCTAATGTGCTCATTCTAAAGCACCTTGAATTCATAGTTACTTCGCTTGATTGTCACAGATATTTTTCATCAGGTTGTAGGCCATTATTATTATTATTATTATTATTATTATTATTATTATTATTATTATTATTATTATATTTTAACGTTCTTTCAATTCCTATAGATTTCAACAGACGCCGAACTATTCGGAGTTTGTCTCGCAAGAGTTCTCTATCGTGACGGAAGCTAACAACACCATCGGTCACTGTCTGCTGGCGAGACCTAGTGTTCATAGTGCACTGTGTCTTCTGGTGTGGGCTAGAACAGTGTTATTCTTGACTTCGACAACATGAAAGTGAGTGAGGTATGAGCGATCCTAGTAATGCCACTCCTTTGGCAGCTGTAGAGCTCACAGTGTTGGTTAGTACGGGAATTATAGCGTGTTTTGCTCACTTAAATAAAATTACAACTTCTGGCTTGGTGATGAAAGCAACAGAAAACTTCTCAATCCTTATTATTTCCCTAGTACGCCTTTTCAGCGATGCCTTGGCCATCTATGACAGCTGATGGTGGAGCTGTTGAGGATCAAAACCAGCCTTCGAGATGAATGCTCATGCATCTCGTCCAGAATCGAACTGGCTACATTGTGAATTGGGGTACAACAACTAACCCGACTTCGTGAATGAGGTTGAAACCGTGTTTGTGCCGTCATTTGAATGATACAGAAGATACCACTTATCCGGAAATAAATCCCTTAGAAAAAATTGTATACTTATAAAGCAGAATACCTTCACCTGCACCGCGAGTCTTAGCACAATCCACACAGCTATTAACTCAGTCAGGGAAATATACCAAATGATTTACTCTTCTCGTAATGAACTGTAATTATGACGGTGTAATACATTCAATAGCATAGGCTTTTTCAGTAGGTTCTTATATTACATGAAAAAAAGATGTAAAGTGCATATGCGAAGCATTAATTGAAGATATATAATTTATCAAGTTCTTGAAATACAGGTTTTGCATCTGCTATTAAGGCAAAAAAATTTCTCGTAATGTTAAATAATTTGCATCAGATTTTATCTTTCAGTGAGATCAGTTCGAACTTTCCAAGTCTATCTCCTTCTACATGAAAGGATAGAGCCTTCCCAGGGAGTTCTCTCTCTAGCCCGACTCTTGACACTGCACCAGGGTACGTCCCTTTCTCTCCGACTGCTTTTGATGTTATCTTCCACGGTCACTCGTTGCCGAAGTCTAGTTTCCTCCAACCTGATGACGTGTCCACATCCCTGAAGCTGGGTTTTCTCAACTTTCGACTGAAGTCAGTGTACGTTAAGCATAGTCTGGTTGCGTACTTTATCATATCATATCATTCCTTTATATCCTTCTACAACTCTACAGATTTCTCCATCAGCTGCGTAGAGGAAATATACACAAAATTAAACATAAAAAAAGGTTACACGTGTCGAGTCTATGACAATTGAACTTGAGTAAGTCAACGCGGTATTCCCTCTCTTAGATCCCCCCCCCCCCCAAGCCCACGCCGAACCTTTTGTTAGGAGGGTGGAGGTGGGGGTGTACTCCACTACCGATTGCCTTAATTTCCTCACTTTCGTCTCCCCCTCCAGGAATGTGTACTTTATCTCTCGTTGTCTTTCCCTCAATTCTTCGGAGATTGCACCTTTCTGTGGCCTGCAGTCGAATATTATGCTGCTTATCTACGGTCCATGACTCGCAACTATTCGTAAGTAACGGCACACGTGTTGAGTTGTAAACGACCAACTTTGTCTTCTTGCTGATTTCCTTCTTGCCTATGAAACTTCGATTGATGCCATGGTAAAGGCGACCCGTTGGAGCAATCCTAGCATTTAACTCTGCATCGTACGTCCTCGCAGATACTTGAACTTCGGTACTTGTTGTATCTGCTTCCCGTTCAGGTTGAGGGTATGTTGGACAAACTTCCTCCTCCTGGACAGACTTGCTCTGTCTTCTCTGTGATAATGACCGCCCTTGTTTCTATCATTCCCTGGTCCCATACATTAAGATTGTGCTGGAGGCTGTCCTGTGGCTTAGCGTTTATGACAACATCATGATCGTTGTAATATTTTCTGTCCATGGAATGCTTGTTGTACTCTTGTTGTTTTAATTGTTTTGGGGTAATTTTGCTTTAACTTTACTGTATTATCACACTACTGTAATTGACCATTGCCACCTGGATATTTCCAAACTGCGATGCACTTGTTAATGAAAATAGTAAAAAGTGGGAGCTTTGAAAACATGGCTGGTGTCATCCCCGAGTATCCCAACGTAAGTAGATGGGTGCGCATTTTACAAGTATTGATGATGTCACCCATAATAATGATAAAATGTCATATGGCTTTTAGTACCGGGAGTGACCGAGGACAAGTTCGCCTTGCCAGGGGCAGGTCTTTTGAACTGATGACCGTAGGCGACTTGCGCGTCACTTTTTAAATATTTGCTTTACGTCGTACCGGCACAGATAGGTCTTATGGTGACGATGGGATAGGAAGGGCCTAGGAATGGGAAGTAAGCGGCCGTGGTGTGAAAATGAAAAACCACGGGAAACCATCTTCACGGTTACCGACAGTGGGGTTCGAACCCACTATCTTCCGGATGCGAGCTCACATCTGAGCGCCCCTAACCACACGGCCAACTCGCCCGGTCCTTCGTGGTCGTGATGAGGATGATATGATTATGAAAATAACACATACACCCAGCGGAATTAACCAATTATTGTTAAAATTGACGAAACTGCCGCGAATCAAACCCAGAACCTTTGTGACCAAAGTCTAGGACGCTAACCTTTTAGCCATCGAGCCGGATATAACAATGATGAACAAGTAGGAAGACAAAATATCTCTTTTGACTCCCTGTTTCCAGTTTTCACATAGTTTCTGCAGCTCTTGTGGAAACTCGACATGCCTGAATTATGATCTTTCTGACCTGCTTCCACATATCACATCATGGAACGTTATCGAGGGCTTGTCTCCCAGATCGATGTAGCACCCATGCGCATTAGAATCCTGATCAATAGTCACCTCATTCAACTCTCTGAGTGTCAGAATGAGATCCTGGGTTCTCCTTTCCTGTCGGAAACCACATTATTATTATTATTATTATTATTATTATTATTATTATTATTATTATTATTATTATTATTATTATTCCAATTGTCCGTCAACTTCTATCCTGAGTCTTATGCCAATAATTCGTGAGTAGATTTTGTGCGGTACACCCAATAGGGAAGTATCTCGATGGTTAAGGAACTCTTGACGATCGGGACCATGACTGAGATATCCCAGTCTCCAAATATTTCCTACCCTTTCATGAAAGTTAAACTACGTGAAACAGGAGATCTTCGCCAACTTCTCACATGAACTTAACCATTCCTATTACAATTTCATCATGGCCAGCATCTCATCGCAGATTAATCTCCTTAATAACTCTCCTTAGTTCTTGAATGTTGCTTGCAACAAGAGAGGACTGAAGATAAACATTAAGAAAACCCAGTTCTTGGTCATCAGTAAACGGCAAATCGTCCACGTGCAGCTCACTCTCAACAATGAACCCATCGCTAGCGTTCACCAGTACCAGTATCTAGGATGTTACCCCAACCAGAAATGGGACTGTAGCCAAGAAATACGGTTCCGCATTGAACATGCGAGGCGCATCCTCATGCAGATGAGCAGACCGCTCAACAATCGCAACTTACAACTAAACATAAGGCTCCGTCTTGTCCGTGCCTGCATCATTCCCAAGTTACTTTATGGAATGGAAGGCTGGACACTTACTCAAGCCTTCTGCAAAAGACTGGAAGCATTCGAAATGTGGGTGTACAGATGGATGCTTCACATTTCGTGGACAGACAAAATCCGGAATTCCGAGGTGTTTGATCCACTAAGAAAGGAAGACTCAAGTCTTGCTGACCAGTAACAGGTGGAACCTGGAACACTTCAGCCATATAATACCGAATGATAAGTACAGAATCATGCAACATGTTAGACAATGAAGAATGAAAGGACGTAGGAGTCCTGGTAGACGACGAACTCTGTGGATGAAGAACCTCGTAGACTGGTATGGGTTGGACACGATGTCTCTGTTCCGTATCTCTGCGTCCAAATTCAAGATCGCCATGTTGACCGCCAAATTTCGCTAGAAGATGGTACATTAAGAAGAAGAAGTTCTTGACAAGTATTAGTCATTTGGTTGCAATTCTTCACATGGACCATCCTCCACTTCTGTTTCTTGTTCACAATTTAATAATTACTTGAAGTAGGCCTACTCTCTCCAACTTTTCGTAGTCTGTTCCTCATCAGTCAGTAAGTTCCCTTTTTCGGAATTAATGTATTTTAGAGGGCATTCCTTTTACTCACGGAGATTCTTCAAGACCTTATACAAAGGTTTTTGGTTTTCGTATCGTGACTTCATGAATTTTCCGAACTTCCTCCAGGAGCTCTTCTTAGCTTCCCCAATTGCTCACTTTACGACGATCTTCTGAGCCGTAAATACTTCATAGTCATCATATCTACCAGTTTCCAGGTAATCCTTCCATAGTGTCTTCTTATTCATAATCTCAGTTTTCACAGAGTCGTTCCACCATACCGTCTGTTTCTTTATCCGGACCTTGATTTCCCACAGGTTTTATTTGTCACCATCTCCTGAATGGTCTTAAAATTTACCCAGGCTACCTTCAGATCTTCCGTAGCTATATTATCCAGCCTCTGAGGTTCTTGAGTTGTAGAATATTGATACTTACGAATATTATTATTATTATTATTATTATTATTATTATTATTATCATTATTATTATTATTTTCGGTTCATTTTGGGCTGCTAGGGACTACGAGGCTCGTCTTAACACTTAGCTGTTGTCTTCTGCTTTTTCATTTCTCTGTACGCTTTCATTTTCTGACTGTGTGCCTGCTCCCTTCCATCCATCCACTTAGGTCTGGTGGTTCCTGTACTCTTTTTGCTTGTGAAGGATAGTGGGAAGACTCCCTGTAGGATGGTCTGTCAGTACTGATATTAGCTCGCTGTGATCTCTAATGGGATCTGCAGTTCCTTTAGGTCTGATTTTACTGAGGTGATACATTTGGTCTTGGAAGCCTCTCCCCTACTTGTCATTGTGAGGGTTCTGTTGGTGAGCCTGCAGGGTTTCAAGCGGGACATATGCCCCGAGAAGGTCAGTCGCCTTTTCCTTATTATTATTATCATTTTAGCAGGGGTACATCTTCCCCTGCTACTTACACTGCGCGCCTTCTCTGTGGCCATCTCTGTCAGGGTGAACACGAACATTTAAAACCATTCTAAGACTTTCTTCTCCATCTCTTTACTAGTGATATTTGGTGGACTAAACACAAACTAATTGCAGAATGTATTTTTGTTGTCGTAGTTGGTAAACTTTTCTTTCTGATGATTGTTTTTATGTACTGAAATTGTCAACACTTCACCTGGTTCCTCCGCTAATCTAATCTACCTATCACATGCCTGTAACTATGTTCTCTAGCTAAGCCAACCCAGGGGTGTGTATGGAAATTTAGCCTATCAGCATTTTGTATTTTAATTTAATCTGAAACTTTCCCTTACGGATCTAATTAAGCAAAGCACTTTATGGTTATCTTAATATCTAATATGTATTCTCTTCTTTTGGGCTGAAATGTAGGACATTCTGCGGAGTCTTCGGACTTTATTTATATTCCCTCCTTGAAAAGTATTTATTGTAAGGGATCAGGAGTGGAGAACCTCATATCTCTCCGCTTCAACTTTTGAGCTGGGTGACTAAGGTTTTCAACTTCTAAATTTTGGAAATTTTGTCTCGGATTTTAAATTCTCTTCCCTCCCCTTTAATCATCCTTTTCAATATGGGATTAGCCTCTGCATCATTGGGCCTTAAGACCACGTACGTTCTCGTTTCTTCCAGAATGCTCGTTAAGGAGTGCTGCTGTTTCGCCTCCTTGCCCTTTTGTTAATGGCCTGCCTTATGTAACATTTCCTTTAATTCTAAAGGCCTTGTAGTACGGGCAATTAAGCCTCTGTTTATTATTTATAATTCGTAGGGTAACCGCGTCTGCGTTTTGGTTCCCCTTGGGAACAATACCGAAGCTAATTGTGGAATTTACCGAGCTCGATAGCTGCAGTCGCTTAAGTGCGGCCAGTATCCAGTATTCGGGAGATAGTAGGTTCGAACCCCACTGTCGGCAGCCCTGAAAATGGTTTTCCGTGGTTTCCCCATTTTTACACCAGGCAAATGCTGGGGCTGTACCTTAATTAAGGTCACGGCCGCTTCCTTCCCACTCCTAGCCCTTTCCTGTCCCATCGTCGCCATAAGACCTATCTGTGTCGGTGAGACGTAAAGCAACTAGCAAAAAAAAAAAAATTGTGGAATTTTGTAAGCCCGCCATAGGGCAACCAGTGTATGAATACTTTGAAGTGGAGTGACCCAAGGGGTTACGGAGTGTGACTCAGATTCTAAACAGCAACTGATTGCTTGATTAAGGCTGGCATCTATTGTATTTCTGGAGCTGAGACTCCTATAATATTGTACCTGCTCGGAGCAACTATGCTCTTTCATAAAATTGTACATGTCAGGAGCAATTATTCTCTGTGTTATGTACGTTAACGATTGGGAGTTCTCCCCCAATTAATTTTGTACCTGATTAAGGACTCTTAAGTCCAATCCATTATTGGAGTTGTTATATAAATATGCCCGAGTTATATTTCAACTATTCCTTGTTGATTATCCACAGCCTGTTTCCAGTCATTCGACCGGGTCAGGAATTGAATAAATGAAGACCCCATCTAGCGGTGAGGATAGGAACTGTGCTGGCTGCCGAAGCTTCTCATACTCCTCTAGGGCAATGATGAATGAAATGAAATGATATTGGAGAGTGATGCTGGAATTAAATGTAACAAGGAAAACCGGAGTACCCGGAGAAAAACCAGTCCCGCCTCCGCTTTATCCAGCACATATCTCACATGGAGTGACAGGGATTTGAACCATGGAACTCAGCTTTGAGAGGTCGGCGCGCTGCCGCCTGAGCCACGGAGGCTCACTATTCCTTGTTATGTCATTAATTTTTTCCCTCTGAATTTTAAGAAAGGAAAGAAAGAAGATTTCCAAATTTTGTTCAATAAATGTTTGCTCGAAGTAATTCCTTATCCAAGCATTCAACCCAGGCACGTCTTATTCCTCTGTGAGCCACGAAATCTCGGTAACAATTATTATTAGCCATTCCATGATGAAGACGTAGAGTGCCTGTCTCTCATTCCAAGACTCTGGGTTCGTTTCCTCCCCTCTTGAAGGTTTTTAATTCTGGACTAAGATGTAGAACGAGCTTCACTTCATACCGTACGAGTTTTTTTCAGCTCTTAGTTACAGGAGAAAGCGCACAGTGAGAAGATGTCGCTAGTGTACATAGACAAAAGTCGTTGCCATGGTTACAATTGTGCCGGGAGTTCTTTTTTTTTTTTTTTTGCTAGGGGCTTTACGTCGCACCGACACAGATAGGTCTTATGGCGACGATGGGATAGGAAAGGCCTAGGAATTGGAAGGAAGCGGCCGTGGCCTTAATTAAGGTACAGACCCAGCGTTAGCCTGGTGTGAAATTGGGAAACCACGGAAAACCATCTTCAGGGCTGCCGACAGTGGGATTTGAACCCACTATCTCCCGGATGCAAGATCACAGCCACGCGCCTCTACGCGCACGGCCAACTCGCCCGGTGCCGGGAAATTGATGACGCTAATTTCAGATAGAGCCCTGCCCAAAAACTCATCCATGTTAATAATAATAACAATAATAATCATAATCAGACTAAGAAAATCCCAAACCAAGCAGGTAGCCGCGTGGTTTTCGTCGCGTAGCTGTCAGCTTATATTCGGGAGATAATGGGTTCGAACCCACTATCGGCAGGCCTGAAGTTGGTTTCCGTGCTTTCCCATTTTCACAATAGGCTGTACCTTAATTAAAGGGAACTTAACTTAGCTCTTCTTTAAAAAAATCAAATTGAACTTTTTAAAAATGTTGCAGGCCCTAAACATCCTAGGAAAAGTTGTATCCTGTTAATAACTGTATTACTTTCTGAATATGGGCCAGTAAAGTTTAGTGTGGCTCACAGCAACTTCAGCAAACCGTTACACACTTTGCTGGACTCAAGGAAGTTCACCCACGCATCCCTCTGTTCATATTTGCCTGTTTCAGACAGAAAGCCCTACGAGGAAGTTGTCCAGGTTGAAAAACTGGAATACACTGGCCACATTCAAGAAAGAATGGGTTGCCGCATGAGAAAATTACGTGACAGCCTCAAGGGAAAGAAATTTTCCGATGAAAAGGTGTTATAAGGAAAGGGAGGTAAAGGCAGGCTTTCTGATTCTGAAATTGACACTCTTCAGTATTATTATGCTGTGCCCATAAGGAGCAATGCTGGAGACCTTGAACGTATGAGGCAGGTAGTTTGGGCAACATTCCGTCACAAGGCTTCTACAGACCAGGCCCCACAACATTCCCTCTGTCCCCCAAGACCGGATAGTTGGTGTAGTTATAACAACTCCCTTGTTGATCGTAGCATTAATTATAAACGTGACCATTATCTCCAGGCACCTGTTATTGATGCAATAAAGCCCATCTAAAGAGAACTTGCCCATCCAGAACTCTTGAAAAAGTGCCATCATGGAAAGACACAGAATTTCAGTCAGTCACTCAATCCTGTTATCTGCAGCAGATACCCCAAAACTAAGTTTCTTGGTAGGGGTTCCATCACTATTTGTGTATTAGATACCATTTCTGTGTTTAATGATGGGTATCAAGCAATAAAATTGATATTAGAGGGAATGGGATTGGAAGGAGGGTCCTGGTGCACTGCAACACTGGAAAGTCTCGATGTTGCTCGAATGAAAAGTAGTGAATATAAGTGCTCGGAAGACCTGAAGAAGAAGAGAAAAAGGAAGATCAAGCAGAAAAAGAAGAAGGAGGAAGAGGAAAAGAAAACTGGAGCACAATAGTATTGATATAGAATGTTTTAGACTTGTAAGTTGGAACCTCATTAAAATTTTGCATGCTTTTCTTTGATCGCGTTCATCTCTAAATTGATATTTGTCCACATAAGGTACACTTTCTCAAAATATAGCCAAGGAAATTGGATAACATTTTTGGGGATGATTTATATCCCAAATGAGCATAATTTGACGAACCAGATTTCTAATACTTTTTTTCGGTTACGAGAAAAAAATTAAAGGCTAAAATTATAAGTAATTTTTTAAGAAATTATAAAATTATAATTTTGAAAGTTGATGAAGTATAACAGTTTCTCTTCCTTGGATCATGCTACAGGCATTCCTTTTTATGTCTGGGAAGTTTCAATGTTCTCATTCCAACACTTTTTTTTCTAAAAATGTACATTTAGTGACACTATATCAGAGATAAAAGTGATAAAATTTAGGAGCTGTAAGTTGGTAGTTGTGTAGTATTCAGAATTGAAATTTATTGCATCTTAGCTGTCATATGCATATAGTATCTGGACAAGATTTCAGATACAATGGTGAAAGCATTGCTGAGAAAATAAATTTTAAATATTTTTCGACCATTTGGGAGAAAGGTAAGTTGACGCCCCCTTAAGGCCACGGTGGTTTCTTTCCCGGCCCTAGCCCTTCCCTGTCCAATCAGTCGTCGTCAGGAGACTAATCTGTGTCGGTGCGTCGTAAAGCAAATCGTATTTTAAAAAAATAACAAATTAAAGCTCAAATGAAGTAGTCTGGCATTGGTGAACGTATCCCCCAGAGAACGGAAGGTCATGACGGAACTGAAGGCCACGGACTAAAATAAACTCGTTCGTTATGAAAGCATTGCACGTATTTCATGTTGTGTTGTGATGATCGCTGTATGGCTGCAGTGTTCTTTGCATGACTGAGTTATTTCGTTACAGTCAGTTCGCTAGATCATGTACTGTCAGTTAACGTATGGGTGCGTAGATTCATTTCCTCTTGCGATCTTGCAGAATAAAATTGCACGTCAAAATTGACACTCAGGCAGCCTAACTGGTGTCATATTAAATTGTCTGCATCTAGTAAGTGAGGCCACCCGTTACCTACAGCTGAATTTTAATAATTTATCTCAGATATACACCAAATGTGTCACCTGCAGACATCCTACGACATGGAAATCCGAACGGACACTTTTCCATTCTTTAAATATCCCACACGGATTATTATTATTATTATTATTATTATTATTATTATTATTATTATTATTATTATTATTATTATTATTATTAGCATGTTCCCGCGGCTTTGCCCGCGTTTAGTAATTCAACCATTAAATGTTTCTAAACCCTTAACTCTTTATTTAAAAGCAAATTAAAGCACTACATTTGTCAACTCACATCTTTTTGACATAAATTGCATGAAATCCATTATTTTATTTTTATTATATTGTTACTTTCAATGCTTAAGATACCGGGTTGATGGATGGTACAAATAATATTAAAACCATGCAAAAGACCATGTTACAAATACAAAATATATTGTTTCCTAAGAGCTTCGGAATAAACTATATTAATGTCCTTCCATTTGAAGGTAAGATGTATACTGTATTGAGTTTGCCTTTCAAACTCTTGAACAATCCACGTACAGTTGATAATGGCAAAAAAGCCGTTTTCGAAGATGGAGTCCTACAACTTTAAGCGATTGTCCTATGCCAAAATTTCAGACCTATGTGTGTCGTAGATTTGACTGGGCTTCGCAAACACACACACAAACACTTCCGAATATTACGGGTTGATGGCTCCTCGTGTCGTGGACCGAAAATGGAATACTACTTCGCCCGCGCCATGCTCAATCATGATGGTGGCTTCAATAATATTCGTCATCAGTACAGAGCCGTGTTCATTGCAGAGGGAAGGATTCATATTCCTGAGAAGGATAATTGGTGCCACAAATGTCCACCCCAAGATGTTTGAGGGTACTCTAGGTGACTCCAAATTGTTCAAAATCTCTGTCTTGTAGTTAACAGCCGCATCTGTATGACATGTCCTGTCGGTAGACTTTTCAGTTTATGGGAAATCCGATAATTCTTTTGAGTGTTGCTTGTTGAAGATGTTGAAAGCTTCATGTCTTGGTGCAAGAATTGCTCTTGGACACTGCCATGCGTCTTAGGTGAAAACCTGTGCCCACCTATGACAAACATCTGGCTTGGCATCGCACACATGAACACAGACAGACAGACAGACAGACAGACAGACAGACAGACACTTCCTTTCATAATAATAATAATAATTATTATTATTATTATTATTATTATTATTATTATTATTATTATTATTATTATTATTATTATTATTCCTTCTTTCTTTCTTAATCTGTTTGCCCTCCAGCGTTAGCTTTTACCTTGGTCTTAGCGAGGGATCCCACCTCTACCGTCTCAAGGGCAGTCCCCTGGAGCGTGAGATTTCGGGTCAGGGGAACAACTGAGGAGTAGGACCGGTACCGCGTCCAGGCGGCCTCACCTGTTATACTTAAAAGAGCCCTTATGGGGGTATGGGTAGCTCGGAAGGGAGAGACAAGAAAAAGGAAGGGAAGCGCCCGTGGCCTTAAGTTAGGTACCATCCCACCATCTGCCTGGACGAGAAGTGGGAAACCACGGAAAACTACTTCCAGGATGGTTGAGGTGGAAATCGAAACCCGTCTACTCAGTTGACCTCCCGAGACTGAGTGGACCCCGTTCAAGCCCTCGTATCACTTTTCAAATATTCGTGGCAGAGGCGAGAATCGAACCCGGGCCTCCGGGGTTGCCAGCCAATCACGCTAACCACTACACCACAGAGGCGGACATTATTATTATTATTATTATTATTATTATTATTATTATTATTATTATTATTATTATTATTATTATTAAATGAAAATAAGTATGTCCATAACAAAAGTAATGGAGCGCAGTGGAAGCCAGTCAGATGATGCAGGAAGTATAATACGAAATGAAGGCTTAAAGGAAGTAGATGAATATTGTTACGTGGGTAGTAAAATAACTTACGATGACAGAAGTAAGGAGGACATAAAATGCAGACTAGCACAAGCAAGGAAGAGCTTTCTTAAGAAAAGAAATTTGCTCACTTTAAACATTGATATAGGAATTAGAAAGATGTTTTGAAGACTTCTGTGTGGAGCGTGGCATTGTATGGAAGTGAAAGATGGACGATAACTAGCTCAGAAAAAATATAATAGAAGCTTTTGAAATGTGGTGTTACAGAAGAAAGCTGAAGGTGAGACGAATAGGTCGAATCACGAATGAAGAGATACTGAATCAAATCCGTGATAGTAGATCGATTTCGCTAAATTTGACGAGAAGAAGATGTAGAATGATAGGACACATCTGAAGGCACCCAAGACTTGTTCAGTCTGTTTTGAGGGAAGTGTATGTGGTAAGAACGGTAGGGGTAGACCAAGGTATGATTATGGCAAGCAGATTAGATCAGATCTAGGATGTAGTAGTTACGTACAAATTAAAAGATTAGCACAGGATAGGGTGGCATGGACAGTTGCATCAAACATGTCTACAGACTGATGACTCAAAAACAATATTATCACTGTATTATTATTATTATTATTATTATTATTATTATTATTATTATTATTATTATTATTATTATTATTATTATTATTATTATTGGCGTGGTAACATTTCAATGGACGTTGTATACTTACCGAGTGCAATATCCGACAGGCTGCTAATTTATTTGTTAGAGGAGGTCATGTTTCTTGCGACTATTAGGCAATGAGAAATTCTCGGTTTATAAAAGGAAAGATTTATGTTTAGAATTCGACATGAAACTAAACTATCTCCGTCGTTATGAATGAAATGTTAATTGTTAGGTAATATCCTTTTGTTTCTCTTTTGCAGTACTTATTCTTGGAGCTGTGTGTAGTAAAGTATTCCTGTCTTTACTATGCGCTGACAGGAAAATTGATATGAAGTTCTTCCACTCTTAGAAACCAGTTAACAGAATCTCCAAGTCGTTATTTTCTGCGTTGCACTGTTCACTTAATGAGTGCAAGCTCTGACCTTTATTCATCTGTTCTGTATCTTCTGTCACGTAGAAATTCTCTCTTCATCCTTGAGATGTCTGCGAGACGCAATTCTACATTGTAAATGATAAGGTGAACTTCATTGAACTCATACTCCTAAATTAGCGTGTGGCGGAGATATTAATGTCGCGGTGAAGCAATACGAAGCCAACTCATTACAGGAGTTATAAAACACGGGAACGTCAAAGAAAGGTCATGTGTTAGATCTCTCAACTACAATGGAAATGAACTGAGGGCAAGGAGAGCACCTCCAGTGAATACACATCCATTACTGTGCTATAAGACAGTCTTCAATTCTCTGCCCTTAGCAACGTGAACAACGGGATTATTCATAGTGGGTAAACACTTTAATTCACGCCTAAAACTATTACAGTTAAAGAAAAACTAATCTACAGTATTTCTGGAATATGTTAATATCATTTCTTTATTAAATTTCCCATACGTTGTCCATGCATTTCTCCAACCATAAACTAAATCACTCGAATATTCTCCTTTCTACCACGAAGCTGATTTCTTTGGAACATAAAAGATAAGTAAGGTATGTTTACTATAAGATAATATGTCTTCAGATATGAATAGAATATTTCGTTTTACAATATCCATATCTCACTCTTACACGTCTGCAAACACACTGAAATGTGGTGTAGGGGATTATTCTTTCAAGAGGAAGTATATCTGAGCAACAATCCTCTATTAACATTAATCAGAGGGAAGGCGTCCGACACTAAGAAAAATGAAGGTATATGCCAAAGAAAGACAAGAGCCAAGAAGGGTGTAAAAGTGAAAGACTCCCTAGGCCTCCACATGTAATACCGTCCGGATCGGAAAAGAACAACAGTTGATCAAGCGAGGTCGGAAAAGATAGATGAAATTTATGAACCTGACACAAGTAAGTGTAAGCAATGCCATTGCACAGGTAAGGACTCCGCAGTCGCCAACCTGCACCTTCCAACTTAAAATTCCCTGCGGCTCCTTTTAGTTACTTATTACGACAGGCAGGGGTAGACTACCGTGGGTGTCATTCTACCAACCCAACCCACGGGAATGTATGTATTTTCTAGCTCAGTATTGCCATCGATAACAACAGACTGCTATGTAGGGGTAGTGTGCTTGCCTCTCATCCGGAAGCTCCGGGTTCGATTTCCGGCTGACCACACGGCACCTCGGGGCCATTGCGCTGTAGGATATGGATTTATTTATTTATTTATTTATTTATTTATTTATTTATTTATTTATTTTTCCTTCCTTCCTTCCTTAATCCGTTTACCCTCCAGGGTTGGTTTTTCTCTCGGACTCAGTGAGGGATTCTACCACTACCGCCTCAAGGGTAGTGTCCTGGAGCGAGAGACTTTAGGTCGCGGATAAAACTGGGGAGGAGGATCAGTACCTCGCCTAACTGACCTCACCTGCAATGCTGAACAGGGTCCTTGTGGGCGATGGGAAGATTTGAAGGGATAGACGAGGAAGAGGGAAGGAAGCGGCCATGGCCTCAAGTTAGCTAACATCCCAGCATTTGAGTGGATGAGAATTGAGGAAACCACGGCAAAGCACTTCGAGTATAGATGAGATGGGAATGGAACCCCCCTCTACTATGTTCACCTCTCGAGACAGAGAGGACATCCCTGCAGTCCTCGCACCACTTTTCAAATTTCGTGGCAGGACCCGGAACCGAACCTGGGCGTTCGAGGGTGGCATCTGATCACATTATCCACTACACCCCAGAGACGGTATTTATTTATTTATTTATTTATTTATTTATTTATTTATTTATTTATTTATTTATTTATTTATTTATTTATTTATTTATTTATTTATTTATTTATTTATTGCAGGGCTGAGCGACTCAGACGGTTGAGGTGCTGGCCTTCTGACCCCAACTTGCCAGGTTCGATCCTGGCTCGCTCCGGTTGTATTTGAAGGTGCTCAAATACGTCAACCTCGTGTCAGTAGATTTACTGGCACGTAAATGAACTCCTTCGGGACTAAATTCAAGCACCTAGGTGTCCCCGAAAACCGTAAAATAGTAGTTAGTGGGACGTAAAGCAAATAATAGCTATTATTTATTTATTTATTTATTTATTTATTTATTTATTTATTTATTTATTTATTTATTTATTTATTTATTTATTTATTTATTTAATTTTACTTGCATGTGTTTTAAGTGTATTCGACTCGCCTGGTACAGGTTTCTCCGTTTGACGCCCCTTGGCGAACTGCTCACCCTGATGTGAGATGATGATTTTAATGAGGAAGGGAGAGGGTGAAAGCCGGTGTCGGCACACAGCCTACACCAGTGGAATAACACAAAGGGACTGCTAAAGGCTTAAGTTCCACAACAACAGCGTCATATGCCTTCACTCCAGGTGATCACTGCGGAGAGATTTGGAATTAATCCAGGCCTTTGTCACGCAATCCAGTGATTAGAAGTTGAACACCACCACCTCTCCTACCCTGGCGTCCAACATTAACACTGTTCCAATTACACTCAGAGTTGTTGCTCCGGTCGCTGACTGTACGTCGGTCCGCGCACAGTACCCGCTACTCACTCGACACTCCGACGCGACAACAATCACTCCTCGTTCAGACTCCAATGGAACACCAGCGACTGAACCCAAGACACGGAGTCCACAGCTACAGCTCGACTGATGTCTACCTGAATATTCGTGATGTGGCTAGAGACGGAACACTCTTGTTGCATCTCCCAGAAGCGCACGGGGAAACCAGCAAAAGAGAAGAACACACGGGAAGGCCTACTGGGAGCTCCGCAGTAGAGTGACTCAGCAGTCCCTTGCAGGAAGTAGCGAAAGGGGCTACCACAGGGCTGGCGCGTAACAGTATATACTGTGAAAACAGAGCGAGACATTAGTGGAAGCTGGACCTGGTTTAAATCCTTAAGGGTACGTAGATGAACATCATAGAAAATACTTCAGTATTTGCTTATATTTGTGATACTCCTGCTACACAAATTTATAATTATTATGAAAATTTCACTATTCCTTTAGAAGTGTTTCAAACCCATAAAAGTTGCGCTTATCCAAAAATTATTTGTTCTAATTTTATATGTGTTTTTGTAACATTCAATAAATTTTGTCACTTCATGGGTTGGTACATGGTTCTCAGAACCCAGCTACTCTACTGGAATGAAATCTTTCATACATGTTCACCATAATATGGTCATCAAACTAGATCATTATTGCATTTCTAGTGAGTGAAAAACAGAGTTAATTTTTATATTTTAAAACAAAAAATATTGAAAATGTTTAGTGGTTGGTGCTAACTAAGTATGCGACATATTTCACCCTGCAAATGGTCTGCATTAATCTAATATCTGCCTAAGTGTTCTGTACAAAATTTTGGCACGCTATATTCAATAATTTATGAGATACATATACCAACCCATGAAGTGACAATATTCATGGAATGTTTAAAAAACTCATTAAAAATGATAACAAATTACGTAATTTAAAAAAAGCTCTTTTGTGGTTTTAAAATACTTCTACGCGTGTAGTGAAATGATGATGATAATATAATCTTATGAATTCTGAACTTCAGTAGGAGTACCATGAATATAAGCAAATATTGGAGCATTTTCTATGATATTCACGAATAAGTCCCCTTAACTACACCTTTTATCGTCATCCGTGGTCATCGACATATAGAAGAGCTGACCCTCAAGCAAGGGGGATATGTTCGGAAAAAGAAGGAGTAGAACAAGAAATGTTAATGGTAACTACTATAATTTTCTCTTGTCTGTATTTTGAGATGGATGCAAAAACATTTTATTCGTCATGAACTAACAGATATCAAAATAATATAAATGTTCTCCTTGGATGGATTCCCACCTGTGTAAGGAATTTTAACCACCTTAAATACTCAGATTCGAGGACTAGCTACTTGTGGTGGCCCTATACATATATACACCGCAGCCCTCCACATAGTGTTCGTGCAAGGAAGGGAATCCGGTCGTAAAACACGGCCAAGTCCTCAAGTGCGACATGTATTTATTTATTTATTTATTTATTTATTTATTTATTTATTTATTTATTTATTTATTTATTTATTTATTTATTTATTTATTTATTTATTTATTTATTTATTTATTTATTTATTTATGACAGACAAAAATTCAATAACTAGAAACACCGACATATGACGTGACCATGGTCGTTAAAGGCGTGAAGTCTACAAATGGCCTGACTCACTATACTTTCAACTATATGAATAATTTACATTCGTAGTAGTGACGTTAAATAAGATTAACGTACAGTAACGGTACTAAGACTTGCTTGAAAAGCGGGGGAGGAAGAAGATTGCAGTAAGGTAACAGATCATGGAGGTCATCTGTAAATGGAGATATATTCATTTCTAGGTGACAGGATTAAACGAACAACAACGGCCTTTAAATTCTTACGGTTTTACTAGGCATCAACGCCGTGGTTCGAATGACCAATCCGGTATGAGAATATAATGTACTTGAACCAATCAGCAACTGTCTAGCTCGACAATTGTATCACTTTCGTGTTACTACATTCTATTTATCACCCTTGCGTGCACTTGGTTTAATATAAGTTCATCGGAATGCCGCAATGCGTTTGACCGCATAATCACCAGGACCTGTATTATTCTGATGAAGTCGACATAGAGACACCTGCCCTCTAGCTCTCACCTAGAGCAATAAAATACACAGGAGTACCCTAAGGTTCTGTACTTGGACCATTGCTTCTTATTTTATATATAAACGACATAGAGTCTCGACTGAAATATTGCAATTATCATATATATGCAGATGACCTCCAAGTATATTATCGCACAAAAATGGGATATATTCGTACAGCAACTGATAGAATGAATGCTGACTTACAAAGTATATCATCATATGATTCTGAAAACTCCATGTTAATAAATCCCTCCAAGATAAAAGCTATTATATTTGGAAATCGAAATTAATAAACATGACAAACACTTTTGACATCCCTTCACTCGATGTTTAGCTCTTACCTCAGTTAAAAATCCATGCTGAAAGGTATTTTCTTCGTGTACATTAAGAATAACTACGAGTGTATTGGCCAGTGCTGCTCTGTAGAGAGCCTGTGAATAGTATTATAGCCCTCTCAGGTAATGCCAACGAAGTGGGGCTCCCTGCTGTGTGCACAGAACGAAGACTTGTAAATAGCCAGCAATTAGTAGGTGTGGCCCTTCATGGTTGTGTGTATGTAAGTGCGTGTGCATTTATTGCGTCATCCTTAAATAAATTAGACCAATAAAACAGACGGTGTCTGTAACAATACATTTCTAACTAATGGGTGGTGCTGAGTACAGAGCGTGTCTGGATACTGTGAAAAAGTTACCCATAGCGACAGTCGTGCTGCAATAGCACTTTCTATCTCAGTGAGGAAAGCAAAGGCAAATCATTTCATGTCGTGACGACAAGGCAATCATATGCTTCATTAGAGTTGAGTGTCTAAGGGAAGATAGAAGGAAATGCAGGACCCGGAAGAAGGAGAATTTATTGGCTGAAGAACTTCAGCCACTGGAGTTGATGATCTCCCCATCATCATCATTAAACGCATTCTAGATATTATTTTCCCAGTAATTATGCACATATACAATTTTTGCCTCAGTTATGGAACATATCCAAGGATATGGAAATATGCAATCATAATTCTGGTAACAAAATGTCTCCAACTGTCTCCCTATCAGACTATCGATCAGTGTGTAGACTATGCTTTCATCTCTCTTCAAACCCTTCAAACGGATAATACATCGGCAACTAAAGGAGTATCTTAACAAATATTCCTTGTTTGACCCATTACGGTCAGGCTTTGAAAAGGGACACAGCACGACCACTGCTCTATTGAAGGTTACAGATGATGTTACATACGTAATGCGTGAACAAAAAATCACATTACATACTCTTCCTGATTTTAGCAGTGCGTTCGACACTGTAAACATAGTCATGTTGCTGGCCAAATTAAAATTCCTTCATCTAAATCATACTGCTTTACAACTCTTTAGTTCTTGCCTCACAAACCGCAGACAGCGAGGCTTTATAAAGAATAAAACTTCTCAATTGGCAATGAAATACACAGGAGTACCCTAAATTTCTGTACTTAGACTATTGTTTTTTTATTTTGTACATAAACGACATAGCATCTCGACTGAAATATTGCAATTATCATATATACTGTATGCGGATGACCTCCAAATACATTATCACACAAAAGTGGGAGATATTCGTATAGCAACTGATAGAATGAATGCTGACTTAAAAAATATATCATCATATGCTTGTGAAAAATCTTTATTAATAAATCCCTCCATGACAAATACTATTATAGTTGAACAATCTAAATGAAAATGAAATGTCGTATGGCTTTTAGTGCCGGGATATTCCAGGACGGATTCGGCTCGCCAGGTGCAGGTCTTTCTATTTGACAACCGTAGGTGACCTGCGCGTCGTGATGTGGATGAAATGATGATGAAGACAACACATACACCCAGCCCCCGTGCAGTAGGAATTAACCAATTAAGGTTAAAATCCCCGACCCGGCCGGGAATCGAACCCGGGACCCTCTGAACCGAAGGCCAGTACGCTGACCGTTCAGCCAACGAGTCGGACAACAATCTAAATAAACATTACAAAGACTTTAGACATCTGTTCACTCACTCTATCTGGTACCAAAATTCCGTATGAATGTTCGGTAAATAATCTAGTTGTTGTTATAAATGAAAACCTTAATTTTAATGGACACGTCACACGTGTACCAGAATATATACCTCAATCCATCCTCTGAAATACCACCATTACCGCTAAATATGAAAGTCAGGCCTATAAAAACATTAGTTCTTCCTTTATTCTACTATTGTGATGCTGTATGCATAGATGCAACGAAAGAACAAATTAAAAAGATACAAAAGACCATGAATTAGTGGATCAGATTTATATTTTCGTTATGCTACGACACTCATGTCACACCTTATTACAAGCAACTTTACCTCTTGAAATTTGAAGAACGCAGAAATCTTCACGTAGCTGTATTGGTGTTCAGATCACTAACTGAGAGTACTTCCCACTACCTGTCATCAAACTTTATATACCTTTCCTCTTTTCACCGTTCACTTGCCATTCTCTTTAGCAGGTCAGCAGCCTATAATCGCTCATTTATTGCGGAGGGAACTAGATTATGGAACTCTGTTCCAAATTAGATCCGCAGCAGTAACTCGTTAGAGGTTTTCAAGTCTTCCTACAGAAAGTACTCTTAGATGCACAAACCAACGGTTTGAATCTTGATGAGTGAATGATGATGTGTGGATGTGTGTATAATTTATTTCATTTTCTTTATATTCATTTAAACTTATTTTTCATTAAATTTCATTTAGTAGTTTGACAAATGATATGTGCATATTGGTATAATTATTATGTTGCATTTACTTTGAATTTTTCTTACAAATTAGTTTATTTCAAAACATTTAATATTCTCCATAGTTTTTCTGTGTAATTACGAAGTTAAGTGTTAAGAGAGGACCATGAGTCCTAACTTCGCCACTATTAAAAACAAACAAACAAATAAATAAATAAATAAATAAATAAATAAATAAATAAATAAATAAATAAATAAATAAATAAATAAATAAATAAATAAATAAATAAATAAAAATAAACATGGTTCAATACAAGTTCGGAGGGTCTTTTCAGATCAGCCACAGTTGGCACGCTGATCCCCAACATCCCAAACGGACAGCCAACCCAAGAAGGAGAAACAGACTTTCTCCAATGATAATAACTAGAATTCATTTTACTATTATATTATCAATAGTACTGTAATACTGAAAACTTAACACAAAAGCACGTGTTATTTAGATGACTCAACAGCATGATAATTTTAGGCCGCATATTAAAGAAAGGACATCACTACGTAACCGAGGCTTGGAGTTCTTTTCTTTCCTTCTTTTTTTTCCTTTCTTAGTCCGTTGTCCCTTCAGGGTTGGTTTTATCCTCCGACTCAGCGAGGGATCCCACCCCTAGCGCCACAAGGGCAGTGTTCAGGAGCTTCAGACTTTGGATCAGGGGAATTCATCTGGGGAGGAGGACCAGTAACTAGCCCAAGCGGCCTCACCTGCTATGCTGAAGACGCGCCTTATGGGGGATGGAAAGACCGAAAGGGATTGGCAAAGAAGAGGGAAGGAAGCGGCCGTGGCCTTACGTTACGTAGCATGACGGCATTTGCGTGGAGGAGAAGTGGGAAAACACGCGGAACGACTTCAAGGATGGCTAAAGTCGGAATCGAACCCCCTTTACTCAGTTGACCTCCCGAGGCTAAGTGGATCCCGTTCCAGCCTTCGTAACTCTTTTTCAAATATCATGGCAGAGCCGGGAATCTAACCCGGGCCTAACGGGAGTGGCAGCTAATCACACTAACCACTACACCGCAGAGGTGGACGCTTGGAGTACCTACGAACACCAAAGTATCATTTTTCTACTTCTGTACCATTTTTGGTAAATATTTTAGTACGTAAGCACGATAACGTTGTGCTGTGAATGGCGATCACAAGTAGTAATCGCTTAGACTATTCGATTATTTCATTTTATTCTCTTATGCGATTATATTTCCAATTCGATTATTTTTCGATTATGCATTCGGAACTGCATTCGGATGAAATAGGGAATTAAATAGTGAATAATCGAATTAAAAGTGATGTTATGAAGACAATCAATTCACTCATTTACTTTCAACATTTGGAGGTACGTTCGAGAAAGGCGTATTTCTATTTTTCATAAGAGTCCATCTATTCTCTTAATTCAATCGATAATCCGCCGACACCCTTAAACCGAAAAACTGATTCATGACGCATCCGAATATTCTAAGCGATACAACTGAATGATACTGTATTCGAAAGTAATTTGATTATTTTATTCGATTATTTATTCGATATCTAAATAATCGGATAGAGGTTATCCGAAATTTAAAAATATTCGATTATGCCATCACTACAACTGAATGATATTTGAAACTCATTCGATTATGTTATTCGATTATTTAATCGGCTATTTGAATAATCAGATGGAAGTTATTCGATTACAAACGGTATCGATTAACCCATGACTAATTACAAGAATAGCTATTGTTCACAGTTCTTTACCTCCCCGAATTACGGTGAAGGTAATACTAGGAACTACCACGTTATATTAGTTTTATAAGATTTACCTTCCTCCTGTGAGTCCGGGCGGTGATCAATGCCTGTCGTAAGAGGTGACTGAAAGGGGAACCAAGGGTTGTTTACTTGGGAACGTGAGTTGTCGACCGCAGTTTCCCAAGCTTACTCTGACATTGCTTTCACTTGTGCCAGGCTCATCAATTTTAACATTTCCTTTCCGATCTCCCTTGGTCATCTCTTGTTCTCTTCACTTCCGACCCCAAGGTTTCATGGTCTAGGGAGTCATTTTTATGCTCTTCGGTAGCCTTCTCTTTGTATTCATTTCGAAGGATCCGGCCAGTTCTATCTGGAATTAGTGACGCGACATCACTGTCACCATGACAACCAGTGTCAGTAGCGTCATCTATATGTTGTTATATTGCCGCAAGCTTTGTGAAAACCAGTACCATTTGAACATCGATCTAAGGTCAGCACTTGGTCAAGAGTTTCTCTCCTTCCTGCGTTGTCACGTCCACCCTCGAATTAAACGACTCGAGCCACTTCTACTAGGAGTCGTATCACGTGCACCACCTAACAACCCAGCAGTACGCTACCGTGCATTACTGAGTATAACTTTTTTTGCTAGTTGCTTTACGTCGCACCGACACAGATAGGTCTTATGGCGACAATGGGACAGGAAAGGGCTAGGAGTGGGAAGGAATCGGCCGTGGCCTTAATTAAGGTACAGCCCCAGCATTTGCCTGGTGTGAAAATGGGAAACCACGGAAAACCATTTTCAGGGCTGCCGACAGTGGGGTTCGAACCTACTATCTCCCGAATACTGGATACTGGCCGCACTTAAGCGACTGCAGCTATCGAGCTCGGTACTGGGTATAACTAATGTACGTCTGTACATTAATGTGTAAATACATTTCTGTTTTAATGTTGAAAAGATTTCTAAGCCCAAACGTAAAATTAAGATATTTATTCAATTGCGCTGAACGTTCAAGAGCTAAAGGTCCGGAAAAGATTTCAAACTGTGTGTCTAGCTCTATCAAACTAAAACACAAATTTCTGAAATCACTTCCGGCTTAAATGCAGTTCCGAAAAAATCGCTTGTTTCTTTACTCGTCTTCTTTTTTATTCATATCATAGCCAAATTTATTTATTTACATAATTCTTTCTGTAATGTGTTCCTTGGTTCATTAGCCTCAGATATATTTTTTTTGAAAATGCTCACGCCGAATGTAGTTATGAAGGTTTAAGTGAAATTCTGCATTGACTCACATTAGCGCTCGTAGTGGTGCTACAGTGAAACAATGCACTGACTCAAATTAACGCTCGTAGTGGCAGAAAAGCAAACTGCTAATCTAATAGACCGGATAGCGATGATTAACAAAAGAATTGACATTTTTACATATAGGTATGTATTATCTATAAATACTCAAATTTATATTTATATTTATATTTATATTTATACGAGGGTCGAGTCATAAGTCATGGCAACAATTTTTTTCTCGCGAACGGGAGACAACACGGAAAATCTAAGATATGCATTTGGAAATATAGGGCATGTACGTATGCATAGTGCCTGAAGACAAATTCTGGCTTCAGGAGATTCTCGTAGGAAACTGACAGAACACAGACCAATGGTAAACATTGTTTTATTATCGTATAGACAGCAAATACACAAAACTACGTACAAAGGACAGGTCTCCACTGGTTATAGACCTTCGAAATAATCACGCAAGGTTTCCACTGTGCGTTGCCAGCGGTACATCTTTGTGCATGGACAATGGAAGGCCTGGGCGAGGCAAATCGGCAGTTGATACTCTACCCCGTTTGAACATCTCCATCCACCTCGCCTCTGTTCTATAAGGCATGGCATTGGCGTGCATTTCTACAGCGGAGAACTGCTATTTTAATATACGATCGTTGCTCCTGCTTGTTGACTTCCGTTTTGTGACGCTCTCACTCATACACTGAACTGGGAGCATGCTTAGACCCACACTGTTGTTTACACACACCATCTAGTGGCATCATATGCAAGTACATACCGTACGTTTCCAAATGCATATCTTAGATTTTCCGTGTTGTCTCCTGTTCCCGAGAAAAAAATAGTTGCCATGACTTGAGACTCGACCTACGTATTTATATGTTATTCACCTAAAATCGTAGTTCATATCACTAGGATGTATTCAAAATTGAGTTTCTTGCCCGAAGGAACAGAACTGTGGATATTATTCCATCAGGATTGAAATTTTTGTTTGATCGTGATATCGACCCTCCTGTACTCTGTTACAGACACTTGCACTTCGAACTCATGCATTTTCTCAGCTGCACGGGAACGCATAGAATCATTGATATACCTTTTCTTCTCTAAGCCCAAAAACGTATCCATGTTTTCCGTATAGCGTGTACTGATGATTGTTGATGCAGGATAGTTTCTTAGTTGTGCTGCTTCTCAAAACAACAATAACCACCATCGGCATACAATTTACCTGACGTATATTCTCGAGCTGTGTGCCTCAGATGGGCACAATGGCATCAGCTGAGAATGTATTGTATGTAGGGTTATTACTTGGCTTATCATTATGTTACTCCATAGATAAAATATTCATTGTAGTCAAATACACTTTGTATTTTTAAGGGCGAAACGAATCGAGAATTTTACTCTGGAATTCTGTACTACGCTGATGTAATTCTAGAGGATCCCCGCTGTGTAACACTGGTATAGAAGATTTATCCAGTATTCCTTAAAGCAGCATGAAGTCTTTCATCATGGTATTAGCTAGGAGGTATCATGAGTACAGCGTGAAATCATTTCAGAATGAAGTATGACGGACATTTAGCAGCTCCAGTCCTTGCCACAAATTCAACTCGTGACCGTGGAGTTCAACACAGCTTCTTCTGTTCTTCAGACAAGTTATCTTGTTCGATGAGTCATAGCCGTGAGATTGCATCCTGTTTTCTCTAATGATCATAATTTTGTTTCGGTTCAGGGGCTCCTCAAATCATGAACTCACGCTTTTTTTCAACACATGTGTAATTTTCTATTCCACCACAACAATTAATATCACTGCTTAGGGAGGATCACAAACCTTGGTGTGTGGAAGAGGGAGAGATACAGTTAAGAGCGATCTTAAGGAAGAAAATTGTCGGAATAATGGTTGCACCAGAGAAAAAGCCATATAACCCTTTGGCGGAAACGCGAGACAAGTAAGGTCGACTGGGGTGCATTGAAATACAGGCGTGCCAACTCCCCCGATTTAGGCGGGAGACACCCTATTGTTGGTCCTTCCTCCCTCTCTCTTGATCGCAGAGACTTATCCCCTGATTTTGAGAGCAGATTTAGTATTGCTGTATTTTTTGAAAATTCCAGGTTTTTCCTCGCTCTTTGTAGATGGAGAGAATATATAATTTATGTTCAGTGAGGAATGGCAACACAGATGCAATCAGCTTGTGGTGTTCTTAAATATGACAGAATCCCTAAGTTAATGCTTTTTATTTTATCATTTCTACATTACAATGACACCTGTGAAACTATTTCTTAGTATATTTACAAGGACTAAAACTCAATTCAAATCAAAAGCCTCCCGAAAAAAGAATTCTGGAAAAATTTGCACCTTAATACCATTTCAACAATGCCAGTACTTTGAGTATATATCTAGTTCAGAAATTTATGAACTGGCCTAAGGCAGTTACAATGCTTTTTTGACAGCTGTCTTCTTGACGAACCCTAACCTCACTTTGAAGGACAATAGAGCGTCGCTAACCTCACTGCTGCCATCTTTACGGCAGTAAACCTCAAGGCTGCCACCTTATGCATGTTACAGCGCGGAATTTAAAATCCAACAGCAGAACGTCGCTAACCTCACTCTTGCCATCTTGATGGGCTTAAACCTTACTGTTGCTACCTTGGTTATACGCTTTTGTGTTAGTTTACTATTAATCGCTAAGCTGTTCGCATCATCGAAGTAGAGAGTAACAAATGTCGAGTAGATTTAAAGAAGAATCTGTTAGCAGAAGATAAAAGTCCGTCATGGAAAAACCTATTTCTAGGTATATTTGCGAAGAGTGTGGAAAAGCATTTTCCCGAAGCTATCACAGGAGACGTCATGAGATATCATGTAGGATGATTTTTCAATGCAAACATTGTAGAAGAGAGTTCAAGAACGCATACAACGCTCAACGTCATGAAGCCGCGTGTAATGTAGCTTCATCGGGAACAAAATACAAAGAGCTCAACCATATTCCAGCGAACACTGATTTATGTTTAAAAAGTACACCTCTGCGAGAGATTTTTAATTCTCCCTTGCTGTCTAGGCCTGCTGCAAGTTCTGTTACTGAGCACAAACTTCAAGATAAAGAGAGGCAAGATCATGATTATGATAATAAGGATAATGATGTTGATCAAAACAGTAGTAAAGGGAAAGTAGAAGAAGAAGAAGAAAATTCATTGCCATTACAGCTTGATGATTTTACTTCATTTCCTAAGCCTACTACACGTTCTGTCGAAGTGCAAACATCTCAAGAAGAGATGCAAGGTAAAGAAGAAGGAAATTTCAACGCTTCATCGCTATCGAAACAAGTTATGTTTGTACCTAGAAACGCTACTGCTGAAGCACGTATTATATCAAAACAAGTCCCTGCACATCAACTGTCTGCATATAGACTCAAAGTTCACAACAAGCCTCTGTTACCCTATGTAGATATAAGCTACTGTAAAGACCCCAACGTACTGGTAAAACGTTTACAACTGCTAAGAGCCTATCATGATGCTGGTTACACACAGTACAAAGAAGATATTTTTGAAATAGAGCATGAATTACGTCGTGTTGGTATTATTAAGTAAGCGCTTACCCTCACCTAAGTCATCCATCTGTAGTATATAGTCGATCGAGTAGCTATATTCGTATAGATTATTTCCCAACATTCTCCCTTCCTTAGGGTGTTAACTCCGCCTCTAGTTGTAGAGCCGGTCTCAAGCCCGGATAAAGAGAGGAGAGGCGCCCTAGCCCTTTAGCCCATTAGCCCATTAGCCCTTTAGCCCTTTAGCCCTTTAGCCCATTAGCCCTTTAGCTCATTAGCCCTTTAGCCAAGGAATGTGCGGTAATCTAATCTTCTTAGAACAAAGGTATCCCCTGACATGTTCTAAACACATGTTGTATCGAGTACAGTGTTCTATTATAGTCTTGATCACTTATTTAGTGTTCTAAACACTTCAATCAATGTTCCGATCACATGATAAAGTTAACGGCATAGAGTGCGGTGTTCGATTCTAGTCTTGTTATGTTTCTTTAGTGATTTGCAAGTCTAAACATGCATAATGACGTCATCACTGCAGCACATGCTTACTCTAGCTATCCCGATGCAGGTTTAAACTTGTTCGATAGAGCTATACCTTGACATAAGAGGAGGCCTTAACAGCTTATGTATAGCCGCTATTGTTTAAAGATAGCTGCTGTGAAGAAAAAGCACGTCGAATTTTTCAAATTACCTGCTACCACATTTCAAAGGTATGAGGTTTAGTGCTGTAAAGATACCTGCACGATGCAAAGCTAACTTTCTTCATCAGAGCAGCCACCATCTTGTGTGAGCACCTCTAGGCCGTATCATAAGCAGCTGTGTATAGTCACCGTCTTGTCGCTGCTACCTCCCGCAAGCACCCCTAGGGCGTCTCATAAGAGCAGCAGCCATCTTGTGCAAGCGCTCTTAAGCTGTCTCATAAGAAGCTATGTATAGTCACCATCTTGTAGAAATAGATAGCTGCCAATGCCAAAGGGCCTAAGTAAGGATCGAACCGTCGATCTCATCATTAGACTATGTTTTTTTCATGTTCCTAATACTGCAAACCTAGGTATCAGGTAGAAAAATTTTATCCGTTTTCGAGATATTTAACATTTTGCATTTAAGCCCCAAATTTAATGAATCGAACCTGCACGGCACGTTATACTCTCTACCATAGCTAGACCTGATCATGTTACGAAGACTTACTTCAATACAAGCTAAAACAGAGTGAATGCCAAAGGGCCTAAGTAGGAACCGAACCGTTGATCTCATCATTAGACTATGTTTTACTTGATCCTCGTACTGCGAAGCGAGGTATTGGGCAGAAAATTTTTTGTCCGTTTTGCTCTACGATGCACTGCTTTCGAGATATTTAACATTTTGCATTTAAGCCCTAAATTTAATGAATCGAACTAGCACGACACGTTAGTCTCTAAGCTAAGAGCAGCAGCCATCTTGCGCAAGCACCCTTAAGGCGTCTCATAAGGAGACGTGTATAGCCGCCATCTTGTGTCCGCCATCTTGCGCAAGTATCCTTAGGGCGTCTCTAGCCATCTTGTGCAAGGACCCTTAAGCCGCCTCATAAGAGCAACCGCCATCTTGCACAAGCATCACTAGGGCGTCTCATAAGGAGCCTTGTATAACCACCATCTTGCGCAAGCATCCCAAGGGCGTCTCATAAGAACCTGTGTATAGCAGCCATCTTGCGTAAGCACCCTTAAGGAGTCATGTATAGCCGCCATCTTATGCAATTAGCGTTGAGAGAGGACTGCTGTAGAATTTTTCTTTTTAAATTATCCACCACCACATTTCAAAGGTATCTAGCTAAAGATAGCAGCACTGCGTATGACAGGTGACGAATTTACATCTACTGCGATAAAGAGGGCAGCACGGTGCTCAAAGATGGCGGATGATAGCTGTCAAAAAAGCACGTAGCTATGTTTACCAAACAAGAGCATGTGGAATTTGCCGCCACCACATTTCAAACTAAAGAGGGCAGCCCTATGCTCTGTTGATTAAAGATGGCGGATGGTAGCTGACAAAAAAGCACGTAAGTTTGTTTCCAAACAAGAGCACGTGGAATTTTTCAATTTGCCGCCACCACATTTCAAAGGTATCTAGCTAAAGATGGCAGCACGGTGCTCTCTTGATTAAAGATGGTAGATGATAGCTAACAGAACTTTCCAAATTGCCCGCTACTACATGCTTAAGGTAGTAGCCATAAAGAGGGCAGCACGGTGTTCTGTAGATTAAAGATGGCGGGTGATAGGTGATGAAATTGCCCGCATGATAGCAGCACGGTGCTCTGTTGATTAAAGATGGCGGATGACAGCTGTCAGAAAAGCACATGGCTTTGTTTCCAAACAAGAGCACGTGGAATTTGCCGCCACCACATTTCAACTAAAGATGGCAGCACGGTGCTCTCTTGATTAAAGATGGTGGATGATAGCTAACAGAACTTTTCAAATTGCCCGCTACTACATGCTTAAGGTAGTAGCCATAAAGAGGGCAGCACGGTGTTCTGTGGATTAAAGATGGCGGATGACAGGTGATGAAATTGCCCGCATGATAGCAGCACGGTGCTCTGTTGATTAAAGATGGCGGATGACAGCTGCACATGGCTTTGTTTCCAAACAAGAGCACGTGGAATTTACCGCCACCACGTTTCAAACTAAAGAGGGCAGCACTGTGCTCTATAGATTAAAGATGGCAGATGACAGCTGTCAAAAAAGCACGTGAGTTTGTTTTCAAACAAGAGCACGTGGAATTTTTCAATTTGCCGCCACCACATAGAGGGCAGCACTGTTCTCTCTGGATTAAAGATGGCTGCTTGTCGAAAAGCATTTTTCAAATTATCCGCCACCACATTTCAAAGGTAAGTAGCTAAAGAGGGCAGCACTGTGCTCTATGGATTAAAGATGGCGGATGACAGCTGTCAAAAAAGCACGTGGCTGTCAAAAAGCACGTGGATTTGTTTATCTCGAGCTAGTGAGGTTAAGTTGGTAGCAATAAGGTTTAGGCCCGCCAAGATGGCAGCACTGCCGATGACAGGTGACAAAAGAGGGCAGCACAGCGCTCTGTAGTTTAAAGATGGCGGATGACAGCTGTCAAAAAGCACGTGGCTGTCAAAAAGCACGTGGCTTTGTTTATCTCGAGCTAGTTATGTTAAGTTGGTACCACCGAGGTTTATTCCCGTCAAGATTGCAGTACTGAGGTTAGCGATGCGTTGTTGTCTGTCAAAAAGCACGTGGCTTTGTTTACAAATCTGTCAAAAAGCACGTGGCTGTCAAAAAACACGTGGCTTGGTTTACCTCATGCTAGTTAGGTTAAGTTGGCACTACTGGGGTTTAGGCCCGTCAAGATGGTAGTACTGAGGTTTGCGATGCGTTGTTGTCGATGACAGCTGTCAAAAAGCACGTGGCTTTGTTTACAAATCTGTCAAAAAGCACGTGGTTGTCAAAAAGCACGTGGCTTTGTTTACCTCGCGCTAGTTAGGTTAAGTTGGCACTACTGAGGTTTAGGCCCGTCAAGATGGCAGTACTGAGGTTTGCGATGCGTTGTTGTCTGTCAAAAAGCACGTGGCTTTGTTTACAAATTCAAATTTCCCGCGGGAGGTGGAGGAGGCATCTGGGAGGCCTCTGGCTGAGGTGGAGGTGGAGGTGGCCACTGGGAGGCCTCTGGCTGAGGTGGAGGTGGAGGTGGCCACTGGGAGCCTGAGGTGGAGGTGGCGGCCGAACTCTCCCATTATACTACTAATAAATAAGAGTAATTGAGTAGTACAATGTGTCAAATATTGTTCAAAGTTGCGTCGTCAATGATGTGTCGTAACATGTGGGATATGCCGCCAAAATAAATTATTTATATTTTTCACTTTTGAAAGTTGGCACGTCTGGAAATGGAAGTTTGAGGAAAAAGAGGGCAGTAGATCATACAGTCGTGGCACATGGGGGCAGCCGTAATGATGATTGAATGAAATGAAATCGATGTCTGGTAAGTCTTTAAATCCGGCTGCTGGTTGGATCATCGAACATCCTACTGTGCGTGGGGGCGGTAGAATACATCCAATGTATCCCCTGCCTGTCATACGAGGTGACCAAACGGGGAAACTCATAGAGCCTCGTGTAAGGAGCATCGTTCGTTGACCACAGCGCCCCTTACCTGAGGCCTGACATTTTTTCCATTCACTTGTGCCCGGATCCTCACTTTCTTCTTTGCTATCTGACCTTCCTTGACTATCTATTCCTTTTTTTCCGACCCCGAAGTTAATGGGTTTCCGAGGCCCAGGGAGTCTGTCATTTTCACATTCTTCGCGGACCTTCCCCTCCTTTTGCCGACAGCTTCGTTCTTCGAAATGTTGGACCTCTTTCGTTTTTCCTCTAATCATTCTTTAGGCGACACTCCGGAGATAAAAGTGCATGGATTTTCACGAAACTTTGTGGGAATATCATCTACATAAAGTAGAGATATCACGACCATTTTTTTCATGTTACCAAATTGCGAGATGGTACAATTAAAAAAGCAGTAATACAGGACCTGAACAACAAAATGCAAAACAACAATAGCAACAACAATGACAACAGTACAGAATATCAATGGAAAATATTACATGATACACTGTTAAAAGTCTGTAAGATAATCTTACATCAACAAGACAAAAGAAGCAGAGATGGATGACTGATGAAATACTTGTTCTAATGGAACGGAGAAGACAAGAAAAGGACAGAGAAGACAGCTACCGACAGACACAAAGGGAGATTATAAGAAGAAAATCGGATTAGCCAAGGAAAGATGGATGACAATGAACTGTGAAGAAATAGAAGAACTAAATAAAGATCATGATAGTTTCAAGTTATACAAGAAAGTAAAAGAGATAGCTGGGCTGTACAGAAAACAGACGCCAATGACTCTCTTTGATGACAGCAGCAAATCCATCCTAGATGAACAAAAAATCATACAGACCTGGACAAAATACATAAACGGATTGTTCAGTGATGACAGGGGTAAAATAGTGTACTTACACAATGCAAAAGTTCCAAAAATTACAAAAGAAGAAGTATTATAATCCCTCACAATATCACCTAGTGGTAAAGCAGTAGGTCCAGACCAGATACCAGCCGAGGTTCTAAAACTAATAACTGAAGAGAATGTTGACCAAATTGCAAAACTTTTCAATACAGTTTATGATGCTGGAATAATCCCAGAGGACTGATTGCAATCGACATTCATCACAATACCTAAAAAGTCTCATCCAAAGAAATGCAGTGACTACCGTCTCATAAGTCTGATGAGTCATATTCTAAAAACATTCTTACGTATAATACACGCACGCACTAGAACGAAGTGCGAAATAGACTTGGATGACAACTTAACGGGTTTCAGAAATGCCTTTGGCACACGAGTAGCCTTATTCAGTGTCAATGTCCTGCTCCAAAAATGCCGCCTACTACACAAAGATGTATTCGCATGTTTCATTGACTATGAGAAAGCGTTTGATAGAGTGAAACATGAAAAACTGATAGAGATTCTCCAACGAAAACATCTCGATGGAAAAGATATACGCGTCATACAGAATCTCTACTGGGGCCAACAAGCAACAGTCAAAATCAACCAAACCAAAACATCAGATGTGATAATAAGAAGAGGGGTACGCCAAGGTTGTATTCTCTCGCCGCTTCTTTTTAATATGTATTCTGACATCATTTTTAAAGAAGCTTTGCGTGATGTTGAACTGGGTGTGAAAGTAAATGGTGTTTTGATCAATAATATTAGATGTGCAGATGACACTCTGATTCTGTGCAACGCTATAGAAGGCCTTCAAGAACTCCTGAACAGAATCCATGTCAAAGGTTTTGTACCTGGCGGTACACCTGCACGCCGTTTGTTCAAACATTGCGCCAATTGAAACTCCTCTACAGGAGAAAGCCTGAACTAAAAAAAAAAAAAACTGTATTAACTCAACTGTTTCTCCGAAGATGGCTCTGTGTGAATTTTGATGTGTTTTTGTTTGTCATTGATCAAGAAGTGTGGACGTTCTCTACCAGATGTCTCTACAAAAAACTATGATCATGCACACTGGTGCAAAGGAATGAACCTTCTTGAAGAAATTTTGTATTCAAAAGTTGTTGTCTTTACTAAATTTTGTTCTTTTATTTTTGGGTTGGCAATATTAATCCTTCCTTCCGCCAGGTTTGAACTTAGCCAATCCAGAATTTCTTTAATTAATTTTCAACCAATCATGTATGTCTTCTTCGATACGGATATGTTGCTCTAAGCGATCCAATACAAGTGAGAGGGTGTGTCTAAGCATTCCTGAAAGGTCTCGAATTTTCCACGAGGGTATAAAAACTGCTGATTTCTTGTTTCGGGGCCACTAGTATAACATCTAACTCAGTGTGTGGATATGTAGCAGGGGGCGGGAAGCGCCTCTTTCTTCAAGCAGCAGTTCTTCTACAAGGTAATGGCATTTTAACATCTTTATTTCTTGCTAGCTCAGCAGTCTAACTCTCGGGGAGAGTTCGAATCCTTCAATATGTAAACCATATTTTTAAAATGTAAATTCCTGTTCTGTCTATGTAAAATTTACAAATCTCTTTCACTGTGCTTACCCTCTCGAACTCCCCCTCATTTTGAAATTGAGGTGACTACGTTTTCATATCCGTCTCTTCCTTAACGTAATAAAGTTCTCATACGGGTCACCTCCCTAGCTTGGGATTAGCCCCTGGGTACCGGCCTGGAGCCACTTAGGTTTTAAAAGTGTATTTAGGAGTGCAAGTTCACGCCTCCAGTCCTTTCTGTACTTTGGGCCAGTAACTTAACCTGATATATTGTTTTCTTCTCCAGAAGGCCCTGTAGATTGGGTACGCCTTGAGGGCAGTTAGTGGAAAGTCAGTTTATGGCCTCTTAAATAGGCTTGAAAGTTTTGAGAGTGGGTCAGCTCTGTCTTGTGTGTGAAAGATGCCTCTGGGAGGCTTGAGTTAAAAGTTGGGAGCAAGTGCTCTATGCATTTAGGGGTTTTCTACCCTTTAGCAATTGTGGTTGTGAGCTTAGAGCTCAGAAATTATACTTGGGGCTCGAAGCCCAAATCTTGTAATGAACTGTAATTTGTAATTTCTTAATTTGTTGATCTGCTACTTGGTACCTGTTATACTCTGTTATTTGTTGATTTCGAAAAGAAAATATAACCTTTGTTAAAGTTTTAAATTAACTTTAATTTTGTAGTTGAGACCTATTCCAGCCCGCACCTTGTTTCACCTCTGCGGATCCACCAAAATACCGTAACAGGTTTACAGTATGGTCTCAATATAAATGTAGCAAAAACTAAGTTAATGGTATTTAGCAGAAATAGTAATACAAATGTAACCTTGACATTAAACAACCGTAAAATAGAACAAGTCCACCAGTTCAAGTACCTCGGCAGTATAATAACAGACAGTATGGATCCAGATAAGGAAATCAGATGCAGAATTGAGAACGCTAGAGCTGCATTTCGCAGGATGAGCTCTTTGTTCTGTAATAATCATCTGAATCTGAAGCTCAGACAGATATTAATGAAGTGCTACATCTGGTCAGTACTGTTATATGGAGCAGAAAGTTGGACATTAAAAGCCACAAGTATCAAACGACTTGCCGCCTTTGAAATGTGGTTGCACAGAAAAATGCTTAGAATACCCTGGACAGATATAATAACAAACGATGAAGTCTTAAGGAGAGCTAGGACGAAGCAAGAAGTAATAACAAGTATAAAAGTTCGAAAAATAGCTTATCTAGGCCGCATATAAAGAGGAAACAATTATGGCCTCATAAAACTCATTCTCCAAGGTAAAATAGAGGGCAAATGGCGAGTTATCAGACCAGAGATAACAGGGTTACACAACATCAAGCAGTGGACCGGTATTGAGACAACTGAGAGACTCTTCCGACTGGCAGAAGACAGAAGAACTTTCTCCAGAGTAATCGCCGACGTCTGGGCAACCGGATATGGCACTTGAAGAAGAAGAAGTATTCCCGAATTTGTTTTAAATTTTTAATTTTTTTTTTTGCTAGGGGCTTTACGTCGCACCGACACAGATAGGTCTTATGGCGACGATGGGATAGGAAAGGCCTAGGAGTTGGAAGGAAGCGGCCGTGGCCTTAATTAAGGTACAGCCCCAGCATTTGCCTGGTGTGAAAATGGGAAACCACGGAAAACCATCTTCAGGGCTGCCGATAGTGAGATTCGAACCTACTATCTCCCGGATGCAATTTTTAATTCTATTTTTTAATGAAATTTAATTAACATGTTAATGTAAATTCGTAATTAGGCAGATAATCATCATCATCATCATCATCATCATCATCAGTTTACCCTCCAGGTTCGGCTTTTCCCTCGGACTCAGCGAGGGATCCCACCTCTACCGCCACAAGGGCAGTGTCCTGGAGCTTCAGACTCTAGGTCGGGGGATACAACTGGGGAGTATGACCAGTACCTCGCCCGGGCGGCCTCACCTGCTATGGTGAACAGGGGCCTTGTAGGGGGATGGGAAGATTGGAAGGGATAGGCAAGGATGAGGGAAGAAAGCGGCCGTGGCCTTAAGTTAGGTACCATCCCGGCATTCGCCTGGAGGTGAAGTGGGAAACCACGGAAAACCACTTCGAGGATGGCTGAGGTGGGAATCGAACCCACCTCTACTCAGTTGACCTCCCGAGGCTGAGCGGACCCCGTTCCAGCCCTCGTACCACTTTTCAAATTTCGTGGCAGAGCCGGGAATCGAACCCGGACCTCCGGGGGTGGCAGCTAATCACGCTAACCACTACACCACAGAGGCGTAGGCAGATAATACTTACGTTAAAAGCACTGCGTATCGATTTTTGTGTACATAATTTTTATAAGGATATGTATCGTACTAAAGTCTGTGTATTTTAACGTTAAAAAATTTTGGACTTAAAAATTCCTACTATTTCAAAAAATTCTGCAATAAAAAATTCTATACGTAAGTTTCTTTATATAGCTGTGATACATATAAAAATCCAAACCAAACCCTATGGCACTACAGCCCTTGAAGGGCCTTGGCCAACCAAGCGACCGCCGCTCAGCCCGAAGGCCTGCAGATTACGAGGTGTCGTGTGGTCAGCACGACGAATCCTCTCGGTCGTTATTCTTGGCTTTCTAGTCCGGTGTGATACATATACACCATACAAATTTTGTTACATTTGGCAGAATATTATGGGAGAAAAGTGGGATTTAAGTGTAAAATTGGAATTGGCAAACAGCATTATTGCAGTGATGAATTGTTTGAATTCAGCGGAATAACTTCGTGACAAGAAAAAAGAAACTCAATCCTTTCAATTTCAGTCATTAGAAAAATTTCACCAAATTAACCAATATATCGATTTTTATCTGCGGAGTTTCGCCTTAAGAGAGGATGATTGTCCAGTTGTACTTCTTTTTAAAGAATTGATTACCATGCCACATAGAAAATAAAACAGCCTCCATGGCTTAGGTGGCAGCGGCCTCTCACCCCCGGGTCCCGTGGTTCAAATCCCGGTCACTTCATGTGAGATTTGTGCTGGATAAGGCGGAGACGGTACAGAATTTCTCCGGGTACTCCGGATTTCCCTGTCATCATTCATTCCAGCAAGACTCTCGACTATCATTTCATTTCATGTCAGTCACTAATCATCGCCCAAGAGGAGTGCGACAGGCTTTGGCAGCCGGCACAGTTCCTATTCTCGCCGTTAGATGGGGCTTTATTCATTCCATTCCTGACCCGGTCGAATGATTGGAAACAGGCTGTAGATTTTTTGCCTAGATAATAAAAAGCAAAGCAAAGTCACCTCCGCACAGGCCATGAAGGCCCTCGGAGGAGTGGAAGGTAAAGGCTTCCATCATTGTTAACCTCGGCACGTGATGGGGTAGAGTGGTTAGTTCTACGCCCGGCCGCCTTTGCCCCCAGGATTTAACCTGGTACTCATTTTTGGTGTAGGCTGAGTGAACCTCCGGAAGTGGAAATCTCGTTTCTTAAATTTTACGACTTCCTGACGGGGATTCGAACCCACGTCCTTCCGGGTGAACCGAGCACGCCTTTACCGCCTCGGCCAGGCAGCCCCTACCTAGATAATAAGATTATATAAATCCTGAAACCTTGATAACCTGGCGACTTAGCCGTGCGGTTAGGGGAGCGCGGCTGCCAGCTTGCATCCGGGAGATTGTAGGTTCGAATCCCACTGTCTGCAGGCCTGAAGATGTTTTTCCGTGGTTTCCCATTTTCACACCAGGCAAATGCTGGGGCCGTACCTTAATTAAGGCCACGCCCGTTTCCTTCCAACTCCTGGGCTTTTCCTATCCCATCGTCGCCATAAGACCTATCTGTGTCGATGCGACGTAAAGCAACTAGCAAAAAAAGAAATAAATGAAACCTTGATAAATACTGCCTACTGATGAGTTTTGGTTCGATTTAAAAAAATCAAGGAAATTTCTTTTTGCTATAATTTACGCCCCCTATTGGAGCACTTTAATCAGTCATATTAAAGTCTAATAGTATTAGAGTCAGCTTTTCAGCTTCTTATTCCGCTCCCAAAACGTCTTCATCCTGTCGGACCTGGCTCTCCTTTGGTTGTCAGTAATGATGTACGTCCTTCGTTCAAATGTTATTAAATTTATTATTATTATTATTATTATTATTATTATTATTATTATTATTATTATTATTATTATTATTATTGCGTAGGGAGGGAAGAGCTCGAAAGGAGAATATGAATATATCTCCCTAGGTGTCCTAAACCTCGCACTGTACAGGTAGGAGGAGAAAAGATGGCGACCAATGTAGAATGGATAGTAAATGTGGCACGAGTAAGTGAAATCAATGCCAGACTCAGCTAGGAGCTCCATGATCGCCATCCAAGTTTAGAATCCCTGTGTGATACCACTTTTAATCTCCTCTTATGGTAGGCAGGAGATGCCATACATATATTTGATTCCACGCGCTCAAGATTTCTTGAGAAATGAAAGAAAGAAGTGATTAGAAAAGAAACCACTTGTCTCGGTCACGGGCATCCATCAACGGCTGTCAATTTCAGACGGAATCCTGCCGTAAGACACAATCTGCACGGTTGCTAAGTAACATTGTCCGACCCCGTACCTTACATCACTGTCTGCACCGTTGCTATGGTTACACTTCCGTCACATATTTTGTCACGTCACGTTACTCAAATTTTCAGACAACCCCCAACCATAAGACATATTTATCTCAAAACACAGATTAGGAGGGAAAATAAAGGAATAAAGACGTTAACGAAAAGGGTTGCAATGTGAATACATGTCGGCAGCTGTAATCATACTCGTTATGTGAATCTAAAAGCCTATTGCAGCTCAGGAAAAAAAGGAAGTGGAAATATTTCTTTTCAGTAGCAGAGGGACAGTGAATGTGCACCATATGATGTGCCTTGAAATCTTCTCGTATGGTAATTCGTTTACATTATGCGTTCAGTATAGCGGTTCTTACGTTGCGCAACCAAGAAATGTACGATAAGTACTGTAATTGTAGCTGTTAGGTAAGAAGACTCACTCCTCCCATTGTGTTCTTCTTGTTGATGCTGCCAAGCGAAACGGCTGGAAGGTGGATTGCAAACTCCTGATGCCTTTTTAAATTGTATCTTTCCCAGATAAGAAAGGTACTAGTCTGTAGGTGATGTCAGTCACATCAACAAGTCATGAAGTATAGTAAAAATTATTGATTTTTTAATTTTTAACAAACTTCCTTCTACGTGTATAAGAAATATAATAAAATGGAAAAAATTAAAACAAAGTAGTAAATCGACTGATAAATATGAATATATGACAAATTTACGGGAAATAATTTTAAAATTTTAATTTTATTTCCAAATTGTATTGTGCACTCTCCATCAACTTCTATATGTGAATCTGAGTTTTCTACAACAAATCAAAATGCTGAGCACGGCTAGATGTGAGGTGTGCACTATCACAGTTGGAACCAAACATTAAAATACTTGTGAAAGAAAAACATTAATCATTAATTCTGTTCTTACAAAATCAAATCAAATTATGTACTTTGATATGTTAATTGCAGTCAGTGTAGAATCCTCCGTCACAAATTTACTGTCATTTGTTTCACTTTCTTTTATAATAATAATAATAATAATAATAATAATAATAATAACAATAATAATAATAATAATAATAATAATAATAATAATAATAATAATAATAATAATAATAATAATAATTCATTTCCAATTCAGCAGTATATCAGGGAATATAATCTAGAACGGATTTCATGAGAGAGAAGAGGAAATCATTCTTTGGTCATCTGCTGAGAACACCTCAAGACAGGTTAATACGCAGAATTTTGGAAAAGCTTTGGAAACAAAAGCAACAACCTGTCTGGATAAAAGAAATAAAAGAAGACATGAAAGAATTAGACATAACACTGGAGGATTTAAAGAATAAATCAAACAGAGTAAATAAATTGAAGTTAGATTCCTACCAAAATGTGATAAAAGAGAAACAACTAAAAGGGTATTTTCAGAAGAAGAACGACAACGAAGATCAGATACAATGAAGAAATACTGCAAGATCAGAAAAGAAAAAAACATAAAATATCATAGAAGACCGGACAGAAATTGAGTACAGTGGTCCAATGCGGCCGTAAAAGCACAATAATAATAATAATAATAATAATAATAATAATAATAATAATAATAATAATAATAATAATAATAATAATATGTATATGATGTTCTCGGTCCCCCAGAAACCGATTACAGAGATAAACGAGGACTGGCACTAGGGCATGGGGTACCGTAATTGTTTTGTCAACTGACACTTCCATCAGGCTAACAAATTGAAGAGAGTGGGGAGATCGATGGAAGTCGGTCTCAGGGATACAACTAAGGTACTGAGCCTTAGACGTTGCCTCAAGGTGTTCCCTGGCTGTTGTTTTACGGCTTTAAGCACCCGAGTCCGTAGAACATCTTCATGAAATAGCGGGAAGAACAGGTCTGCAAATTTCATATGAAAAGACAAAGCATATGCAAGGTACAAAATCAGGATTTATCAACCACCCTCTAATCACTAGATATGAAAAAATCTCCCAAGTTGATAAATTCAAATACCCAGGAGAAATTATACAACCAAATGGGATAAATCAGAAAGCAAAGAAAGAATTATAAAATTACAAAAGGGATAGAAAATTGTCTGGAACAGATTCAACAAGAAATCTATATCCCGAAACGCAAAATTAAGGCACTACAACACAGTTGTCTAACCAGAAGCCCTTTATGCATCTTCAACTCTGATAATTGGTGGGAGATCACAAATAATAGTCATCGAAAAACAAAATAGGAATATGCTCAGGGAAATTCTAGGACCTAAATGTGAAAATGGTATTTGGTTGAAAAAGAAATCACAGGAAATCTATCAAGCAACAGAAAAATCACAGACACCGTTAGAAAAAGATGATTTAAATTCTATGATCACCTGATCAGGATGGGTAACACAGAAAATACTAAATCTCGCAGTATCTCTAAAAAATCACAACAACTGGCTTACAGAAATAAACAAAGATCTTCAGGAAATTGGTATAAATGAAGAAATCTTGCAAGACAGAAAACATCAGGAATCTTGTAAACAAAAACAAATTTGCCGATCAACCGAAGACAAGCTAGGGGGTGGACGAAGGAACGCAAAAAGAAGCACAGCGAAAGGATGAAAAGGTTTTAGGAAGACAAGAAGAAAAGCTGTGCTAAATAAGTTCACACGCGCTTCTTACTTGGACCTAAAGAATAAAAATAATTACTTTTATTTTTATTAATATTTGTGTTATTCATGACTTTCTTTGTAAATTGATTGCATTATAATTATTAGTTAAGATATGTAATATTATGTATTAAGCACTCATAATTAATAATAATATAATAATTATAAAACCTTTTAGAGAAATTAACCCTAACAGAACAGTAGAACTCAATAATTCATTAGGGGGTCGTGAAATAATTTACGGATGAAAAGAGGGCGCAGGCCCACAAACCATTGATCTGAGCTTCACTGCTGTGGAAGTAACAGACGAACTCTTGATGGCATAAGTGTTGCGGATCAGTATTTCTAACACAGCGGTTTTCGCTGGTGCTGTCCATTGACCCTCCAATGGTGAGGTGGGGTACCAGTCAGACTGTACACCTATCATGTTGCTCGCTTTACTCCCTAACTGTTGTTTTGGATTGTACCTTACTTTCAGCCGAAGACTAATTCTTGTCTGAAACGGCTGTTCACTAATGTTGTCCACCTTCGATCTACCCAGTGTTGAAACAATAATGTTGTCATGATTGACACCCCATCACCATCTACGTAAGTATAATAAATTTTACTTTCCATATCTATTTTACAAATTTCGCACAATAAACTTCAGCTGTTCTCTCAATGACGTTCACATGTCTCTCTTCAGCATTAGTATGACCTCCAGGGAAATGTTTCTATCACTGATCCCGATTTTCGAGTCTTTATGAACAGTGTACTAGGTGATGATTACGATGTAGGAGACGGGTGGATAAGGATCCTGTGTTTCAATTTGGAAGTTCTGTAGCAGAATCGGACTAAAAATACTGTACTGTGTCGCCTGCAGCCGGCCAGTGTGTCAAAAGTGCCGTTTCGTTGTTCGCCGCGAGTGTGCAGAGGACATATTGTAACGTAACCTACTTTCACCACTTGCAAAATTAAAGATTCGTAAAAATGTTTCTTGTTTTTTTTTAATATTGATTGTTTAATATACATTTTGGAATCACTTGTCTCACAATTCCTTCTCGAGATTGCTGGGAGAATGTCATTCTGTCCGTTAATTATACCAAACATTTTAACACATTCAGATGGGCTGTGTAATCACTAGAGGGCAGATTTGAGCATATTTGCATGTTTTATTTGTTTCAAGATATAATATGCCCATAAGAAGTAAAGGCGATTCATAACATCTGCAATCGAATGGCTAAGTTTTATAGAGCATATAAATGCAAATATATGGAAAATGCACATATTCTTGAACTACGTGCAAACAAATGCATAATTGCAGTTATTATTTTGTATAAAACCACATATATATTATCATTTACACTTTCACGACCCGTGTTACTATTCATGATGTAATATTTTTTGGATTATGCAGGGCAATATACTATAAAACACACTCAACACGCGTTTCAAAAGGAACCTTGCCTTTCTTTATCGGGAGAAAACAGAAAACGGAAACACGACGCATCAGTGCTTGCTAAGAGAAAGCGACAAAGAATATAAAGTGGTGCCCTAAGATGTAATAGGGAAGCCATTTTAGCTCCATGCTACGGACAACGAATGGCAACAGTAAATCATCATTTCATGATGGTTCTGATAATACGTAGCTATGATTCACGGAGGTTCAACCGCGATACAAACTAAAACTTCAGTGAATCATGGCTAGCTATTATCAGAACCATCAGGAAGTGATCTTTTACTGCTGCCATTCGTTGTCCCTATCATGGGGCTAACATGGCGTAACTATTATATCTTAAGGCAGCATTTTAATTTTGCTTTCTCTTAGCAACCTTTGATGCGTCGTGTTTCCTTTTCCTGTTTTCTCCTGATGAAGAAAGGCAACATACCTTTTGAAATGCGCGTTGAGTGTGTTTATACACAGGGACTTTATTTATGCATGGCAAGGACTTTTTCGCTCGACCTTGGCCGCCGATGACAGGCCGCTACCGGCCGCTGGCGCGCGCGGCTTCCGGCACTTGCTGCTGTTGCTGAGAGCTGAGCTCCGAGATAGTACTGTAGGGTGTTCAATGAAGCTACTGTGTACTGTATGTCGTATTGTATAGTGTTTTATTGTGATTGTGTATAGTGCTGTAATGTATGTGAAATACTTGTTACGTGAACGTGTATATCTGCACAATACTTACATTAAGTGCAGAAAATCGTGCGCTAGGACAAGACAGTAGTTCCGAGCGAAATTTCCAGAGAAACCTATTTCTATCTATCGGACAATAAAACAACTGGCCAAGGGATTCAAACCTACAGGTTCAGTAAACAATAAAAACAAACGTAAAGGTCGTTATCTCCTTACTGAATCGTGTCTCGTACGAGGATCATCAGCAGAAATCTGTGGCCCCCTCATAGCCCAGATTTAACGGCATGTGATTTTTATTTGTAGGGAATGTTAAAAAAATGTAATTTACGGGAACAACCCTCGCACACTAGATGAACTTAAAGACAGTATAAGATCTGCAATTGCATCCATCGATGCTGAAGAACTTGTTAGAGAAACCGAAAACTTCATTAGGAGATGCCGATTATGTTTGGCAGCGCATGGGGAACATTTTCAGCATAAACTAAAAAAATGGTGAGTCAAATGCATGAGCACCGTATTCTGCCGTACATACGCACGCGCAGTAGCTGGCAACTGAACCGTCACTGGCGGTCAAGGTCGAGCGAGAAAGTCCTTGCCAAGCATAAATAAAGACCCTGTACTTATTACTCGGCATAATCTCAAACAGATTACATCGTGAATAACATATATACTGACATTCAAATCGGTACAACAATGCAAAGGAATGAACATGTAAAAAGTTCCATTCACCTTCGGAAGCATTTACAATGCATTGTTTGTGACAGTCGACAATAGTAACAGGAGTGTGAAAATAGGTAACTTTTTCGGTGACGTTTTGGTATTCTGTTCGGATGTTGGAATCAGAAAAAAATATGTTTTACGATACCTGGAGTTGAAGGCAGAAGAAATCCTTCCTTGATGCTTGGCAGAGACCAACCTGCCCGTCCTAGTAAAGCAGGTGTGACACCTGACTAAAATTTTAGTGTGGGTCAGATAATGATATTATTGTGTGATATTGAACATTGTTTTATATGTGACACCTATTGTGTCCTATATTGCCATTGTCATCATTCTACACAATATGATATTTGAAATAAATTGTAATAAATAATTCATGCATTAAAAACCGTACTCATATGGTTCCCTATTTGTAAATATATTCTCCTCTCCTGTGCTTGGATGAACCAAATTTTATATCGCTTTGGTGTTGAAATTCTTGATTTCCGATAAGTACTCGTTGTGAATATAAAGCACGGCCAGTGTCTTTTCGGACTTCATTTGCACAGAACTCACGAACTCACTTGTACTTGGAACACCAGACAACCGAAAATGTATAAATACATTTTTACATAAAATCATATATTGTAACTGTGAACAATGCCTAAGTACCCGTTCAAGGGTACGGGGTAGATCCATCTCCCCTAAACTCGTTTGACCTTCCAAACAGAGATCATCTATTTCACTCCAACGCAAAGTTATGGGCCAGTTCTCCAGGCCCTTGAAGAGAAGAGAAAATCCCTTTATAGCACAGACAAATTCGCGTGCAAGACAATTATTTGTGCACTGTTTTCTCACTCTACTCTACTTTACATGGAATGCTCTATGGAGCGACTCTCGCTATTACAATACACCGTACGAGAATGTCAGGAATTTAAGCTAGGGATCAAATATGTATACCGAATTCTTTTCAGAGATTGGAGAAGGGAAAATAACTTATTTTACAGTAAGTAGAATATCTGCAATATAAAGTAATTTTTAAAGACATTAATAAAACAAATTTTGTGCAATACGGCGTAACGGCGCTGGGTGGGCCAGGCCCTTTAGGCCCTTAATGACGCACCAGCCTTGAAATAGAGTATTCTATATAGAAAGATTTTATTTGTTCCTGTGGTCTTGTCACTAGCAGGACCTAACCAGTCCAGACCAATAGTTTCCTGCTCTAACCGTCCTATCACCTTTGCCGTTCATCTTTCGTGTTAGTATCTGTGCATAATGCGCCGACGTTGGCAAGACTGTTTACTGCATTGGTTTTCATTTCTTCGTTGTATGAAGAGAATGAAGGACTAGAAATTACGCCAAAAGCAAAAGCAGATACAGGTATCCTGCTTCAACAGTGGACACTCGGAGAACCAAATTTATACATAACAATTGTTATGCGGAATATGCAATAGTGCATAAATGAGTGCATATTTTGCAACTTTTAGTGCATAAGTAGAGTGCCGCTGTGAATGTTTCTTCGTTATTTTTACCTACATTATTTATAATACGTATATTTTTATGTTGCTGCCAGTTTTGACTCTACCTCACAATTTTAGGGTTAACAAAACCTGTTATTCTTGTTAGAACAGAATGTAGGGAAAGGAAGAACAACATATCCCATGTCCTTCACTGCACATTGCTGTTATACAATCTTCGTAAACTCTTTTTTTTTTTCATAATACAAAATGGGAGTGTATACAAATGCAGTTCAATGAGGGACATACATCTGTAGCATTGCGTATTCGGAGTTGGACTTGGACGATGACGAACTATGAAAGTGCGAGCTTGAAGTTTTCAAGCTCTGGTACCGAGCTCGATAGCTGCAGTCGCTTAAGTGCGGCCAGTATCCAGTATTCGGGAGATAGTAGGTTCGAACCCCACTGTCGGCAGGCCTGAAAATGGTTTTCCGTGGTTTCCCATTTTCACACCAGGCAAATGCTGGGGCTGTACCTTAATTAAGGCCACGGCCGCTTCCTTCCCATTCCTAGCCCTTCCTTGTCCCATCGTCGCCATAAGACCTATCTGTGTCGGTGCGACGTAAAGCAACTAGCAAAAAAAGCAAGCTCTGGTGTTAAAGGAGAATGCTCAAAATTTGCTGCACGGCAAAAGTGACAACCAAACCCTTATTAAAATGTAAGCCTGTGGATAAACCTTGTCCGACGAAGGTGAAGGCTAGTAGCAAGTATACTTATTCTTACCAACCGTATTGTAAGGAAGACACGAAGGGAAGACCAAGATCATCTTCTATCCAAGAAATCCAAAAGGATGTTGGGTGCATGAGGTATCAGGATGTGAAACGACTTTCTCAAGACAGAAATGTGTGGAGGGTGCTTCCTCTGCTTCTGCTACAACATTTGGCTTGATAAGTCGGTGATAATGCAACAGGCAAGAAATACCGTGGACGCATTCCGCAGCTCGGTTACAGTGGTGACCTCTAGGGTTTAAACCCACGGTCTAGAGAGCTGGAGGCCGACAATCTACTAGGCATCCACAGAAGGAGCGAGCTAGGAAGTGTTAACTGATACCCATCATACGAGCGGGTGTGATTAGAACTGACATTCGAAAGTGCCAGCGAGAACTTGTTCGCGATAAATTATTCGTAAAGTTCCATCCATAACCTTGATGTTTTGATTAATGATCAAGAGGAAGGCATGTGCATTTGTATGCAAGGTTATCAAAAACGTGTTAGAAAATGATACCACGATGATGTGGGATAGTGTTCTATGTTCCAGTTGCAGTTACCCGCGGTTTCGCGGAATCTGTTAAAAGTAATCTTTCACCGTTACTGTACTAAGACATTAACTGAAACTCCGTAAGGTATAACAACTCACTGAAAAACTGAGTTTCATTTGCCCCAGAAACTCTTCGTAAACCACGTTTGTGGTATTACCTTTTGAGGCGAAGGTGACAATGCGACATAGAACTGTACATGTGAGAAACAGTCTTCCCTCAATTAAAAAAAAATTGTTTCTTTATTTTTTAAAACAGATTCCAAATACATATTTCCATGTCTGTAATATCTTCAGTTTTTGAGATGTCGGTATCCTCATAAAAATTCATTCAACTCTCTTTTTCTCTACTATTCACCCCGTCAGGTGCGCTTTCTAAAAATAAAAAAAATGTTCCTGTATTTTTAAACGACTTTTCAAATACCAAGTTTCACGTCTGTAACATGCCACGTTTTTTAAATATAAGCTACTGTAGATATGCCGATACTCAACTTAAACAAATTCACCCGCTTTTTCAATTCTTTTCACCCCCTTTAAGTAGATTTTCCGAAACCAAGAAGTGTTTCTTTTTAAAAAGAGATTGCAAATACCAGTTTTCAGGTCTCCTTTCACTTTGCTGTTTCCTCCTCTCTTATGTTCAGATGTTATTATTACATTTCCTATTTTCCTTCTCCTGGAAACCATTGAAATTTTGTACAATCTTCTGAAAGTTATTCTGTCTTGTATTGTTATAGTATGTCATGATGCCCAGGAGATGAAATATGCCGTTTTCCGCGTCATTCTACGATAAAAACTACCCAAGTTAGAATTTTTCCACCCGCTCCGGGATACGATTTGCAGTATGCCGAACTCTCGTTGTTGGTAATTAGCAGCGAGACATTGCAGGAGCGCTGGTACTCGAAGTTTTCTTACTCCAACGATGAGCAAGCAGAAAGAGACGCGTAATCACGTGACAGGGAATCTAGGACACTAGCAGGGCTCAGGGAGTACATCCAACGTGACAACTGACATTATACCCTATTTTCCTCCTTCATTCACCACTGCCAACTCATCGAGTTCAATTGTTTTTCCCTTGATAATTTTAAAAAATCGCAAGATACTCAACGGATAGTCACGTGCAAACATTCATTTGAATCAGGGAATTTTTCACATAATTATGAGACCGAGAAGTGCTCTACTTAATTGAAAGAATGGTAGCTACGCCGAAACAAGGGCCCGTCTAAATGGTTACCAGATGTTGAGTCCCAACCGTGGCGGCGAGCTGAAGGATTCCCCTATTGCTCTTCATTATTCACCAACAGAGACAAAAGGACGCTTTTAAGATTGGTGGAGAATCTACGAAGCTATTTCAATAATATTCACTCAGTCAAAATGGGAATACAGGAGCTACAATTTGATATCCTCTTCGTCACTCTACGTTGCGTATTACCGGAGAACATTTTGAGAAGGGGTTGTGTTTTTCCCCCACTCTAGGTCTCAGGGCATCTCGCCTATATAGTAAGGGGCTGATGAACGAACACTACAAGTTCATTTCCAGTTCAACGTCAGTTCGTTACTAGTTCGTCGTGATTTGTGTGTGAGTCTTTTATGAAGAAATCATTCTGTAATATGAGCAGTGTAATGCAGTGATTTATTAAAGTCTGTAAACGTATGTGGGAAGAACCACATCTGAGTAAGTTGTTGGCGCGTACAGTGTGCCACTAACAAATATAGTAGGAACGGTAAAAAACCGTGATGATTGCTGTCCGTGTGTCGAAGAGGTCGTGCATCGAGCCTCATATATGCCTAAACTAATACGGCTCAATTAACATAAATAGGCACGTATTTAACTAAGTGCGTGGAGCGTGTGTACTCGATATGAATGTGAAATATAAGGACAGGAAATGAACGACTCATTGTCGGCATGATTAAGGGAAATTCCACGTCAGATCGATCCCTAACGCAGTAGAGAACTCGACTCACGTATGACTAAGTGCAATATAGTATGCCTGAATTACTGTTGTGTAAAACGAGAGTGCTAACATATTAGTGGCCTAACCAGTGACGTTCTAAGTGAACCAGTGGAGATTCAGGACTTAGAGTAGCTGTTAATTAAAAATATAGGTGGATGAGAAGGGAATAATGTCGGGCTTCAGGGACACAACCGACGGTAGGTTGGGATGCTTGTGTTACTGAGCAGATCCAACCACATATTTAATCTGTGATGTGTAATATAAACTAACGCATTCACATGAGATAACTTTCCCTCATTTACATAAAGAGTCTACAAGAACGTCAGAGAGAACGAGACACCTAGCTGCCTACCAGAATTTTGCCTTGTGTAGCAGAGAGAACGAGACATCTAGCTGCCTGCCGGAATTTCCCCTTTTGTATCAGCGATCGTCTGGAAATTCGCACGAGATCAAACTATCATGTCCGTGACTTGCCAGTTGGTCATCAAAGGACTTCACATCGCTACTGACGGCATGAGAGCAGAGTAAATGCATGGGCGTGCCCTCCTGTAACGCTGCGTTCGTGGTATCCAGAAGGCTGAGTACGTTTCCAAATATTAATAGCTTTGAAAGTCATATCTTATTGTAAATATAGAGTAAATTTGCATGTAGTTGGAACGTAGATCGCCTATATGCTATTTCAGGGGGATAATAATAATTTCATTTTTATTTAGGGTTTTTTAAATGGAATACCTTCATCATGGTTTGGAATAACCATATTTTACTTCCGTTTTTGTAAGGGTTTTGGTAATGCATGACGTAATTCTATGGACCTTAGATTAATTAAGTTTGAAGCGCTGTCGAGTAAAGAGAACATAAATATTCTGTAAAAATTACTCCAGTTATCATCTTCTCTATAGCAAATATGAGTCGTCAAAGATCTTTCAGTAATTTATTTTTTCGTGCGTTTCACACCTGGTAAAGAGTCCTCCTAACTAGTAATTAAGGCTACTGTGAAACAAAGGATAGAGACATGACATTGGGGTATATATCGTCCAATTATTTAGCTCGATATTGCGTGATGTAATTTGGACCTGTGTGGCAGGTGTTCATCATAAAATAGCACTGTATTCGAGGTACCGAGAGGAGAAATGAGGCAACTAGGCAGGCTGTAGCCCTAATGTATATTGTTAAGTAGAAATGTAAAGTTTCCCCTGGAGTCTGTTGTTAATATGCACGAGGTGGATACCGTGCTACGAAGATGATGATTACGGCCGGATTTAGAGCCAATATTTAATGTGCTGCCATTGTGACTAGTAAAGAAAGAAGTGATATTATTTGGCGTGAAGTAATTGTATGAGAGGACCCAGTGGCCGCTATCGGAAGTGGGTCGTGGGCGGCTCACGGCTGGGAGATTTACGAGCCCGTCAAAGGGACGAAATAAAGTGTTTGTTCCATTGAAAGGGAACAGAATACAAGTAGCTGGTTCATTCCCCTCGGCACAACGATTACGTGCATCATTTTAAATATTACCAACGTCGCATAGATTCCAATGTGCATTAAAGGAAGGGTCCCTCCAATTTATTTCCTTGATTATTTACAGCGTGTAGGGAGTTCCAGGTTAGATATACCCCGTCTCAGAAGATCCTGGGTTCATTCCAGAAGACAGAGAAAGCTTATATTTACTGTCACCAGCAGCAGATGACTTGGGCCATCTGTGACTCATTGTGTATGTTTGAAGTGCATTTGTTCCTGCCCATCTCTTACAGGTAGTGCTATGATAATCTGTCTATGATATCTGGTATTCGAGTCGCTCTATGCTTATCCACAGGTAGCAACATTGTGTAAGTAATGTCTTGATATGTGTATTGATAGAAACCCTAATGAAACGATCGTGTTTATTACATTGCCTATTCAGCAATGATTAACTTAGGGAAATATTGTGATACGACTTTCAAAGGCTTGGGAGTGTACACATGAGTAACATACGTATATTTAAGTTCATTCGATGTTTGTAGGCCTATATCATAACTTGATATAATTTGAATATATTAATTCTCGGCAGGTAAAGAGAATTATAGCAGAGTATGCCCATACTGATTAAATATGTGCGTAAAGTGATAAGTGTAAGTGTAGAGTGAAATAATTCGTGAAGAAACGCCTCTCTAAATCTGAGATAGTGTAAATAGATCAAAAAAGGAAAGCCTCTTAAGTTTGAATAATTGAACGTATAATGAAGTGTAGAGAAAGACTACCGAACATTTAAACGTCAAGGTCACCTTCAATACCATATGTAAAGTGTTTGTATGGCATATCCATGTGAATAATACGTGTTTCACTAATATAGTAAAGTTGTTATACAAGATATTGTTTCTCTTCTCATTAGTAATGAACTAGTGTTCCTCTCATAATTAATATTCCCCTACTATAGAGATTATTAGAAAATTAAAACCGGGCGAGTTGGCCGTGCGCGTAGAGGCGCGCGACTGTGAGCTTGCATCCGGGAGATAGTAGGTTCAAATCTCATTATCGGCAGCCCTGAAGATGGTTTTCCGTGGTTTCCCATTTTCACACCAGGCAAATGCTGGGGCTGTACCTTAATTAAAGCCACGGCCGCTTCCTTCCAACTTCTAGGCCTTTCCTATCCCATCGTCGCCATAAGACCTATCTGTGTCGGTGCGACGTAAAGACCCTAGCAAAAAAAGAAAATTATAGCCCCATCGGACGTACCAGTCATACCCAAAATGCGATACCGACTCAACTAGCGAATCGTTCTAGTAGGGGAGGGTGAGACTTCGACAACCGGGCCGAGTTCGGAGCTCATCGGAGGTGCTCAGTTCTAATATCATACTTATGAACCACAGTAACTTGTTTATGTACTGAAGCCTTGGCCAGGTATAGTATTATATACCGATTTTCATTAAAATCTGTTTACCCATTTCCTCGTGACTTGGCGCTGGTATGAACTTAGCAACAAAAATCCAAATTCATGAATATCTCTGTTATCATAGTCGGTACGGTAAAAGTGTATAAGACATAAATGATCGGAAATTTGATGCTATGTAACTTTAGTTATGTAGTATTTGTTGATAGAACCGCTAATAACACAAATATTTGAGACTTAGGTTTTAGGCCTTCCTCTAAACTACCATTTCACTCAGAGTTAATAACATTATTTATAGCCTAGATTGTAGCGACTTATTCCCTGACTTTTTATACCGATTTTCATTAAGATAGGACCTCTAATAACATAAATATTTGAGAATTAAATTTTAGGCCTACCCCTAAACTACCATTTCTCCCAGCGTGAATACGATTATTTATAGTGTAGATTGTAGCGACTTACTCTCTGACTTAGCAAATCAATTTTTATTAAGATAGGGCCACCTAATAATATAAATATTCGTGAATTAAATTTTAGTCCTTCCCCTAAACTACCATTTCTCTCAGCGTTAATAAGATTATTTATGGTGTATATTATATCGATCTATTCCCGAATTTTACATACCAATTTTCATTAAAATAGGACCACTAATAACATAAATATCTGAGAATTAAATTTTACGCCTTTCCCTAAACTAGAATTTTCCTAAGCGTGAATAAGATTATTTATGGCCTAGATTGTAACGGCCTACTCCCGGACTTAACATACCGATTTTCATTAAATTTCCTTCAGCCGTTTTCTTGTGATGCGTGTACAGACAGACAGACAGACAGACAGACAGACAGACAGACAGACAGACAGACAGACAGACAGACAGACAGAATTTACGGAAAATTAAATAGTGCATTTCCTTGTTACTATGGACACGGCCGATACAGATATACCACCCTTTTTAATTTCTGAGCAATGTACAGACAAAACTCTTATTTTATAGACTAGCTTCGCTACGGAATTCTACATTGTTAAGTTATACAGAATTATAGGTTAGGTATTGTACACGTTGTGAGCAAGATTGTATTATATCGCATAGCTCTTAACGTTACCCGAGAAGCACGACGGGCAAGTCACCAAACGTCTTTTCTCATATGAAAACTGGGTTAGGGATTTGTTATTGTAATGGTAGGCCCTTTTGCCTACGATCAGTCACAATCAGGTTGGGGAGTTTTCATGACGTTTGACTCTCACTCTCCACCTGCTTTTTTACATCCTCAGAAAGACTGTCTTAGTGTTTTCCCAAGTGAAAGGAACATAGGTCATTACAATGACTTCAGTAGGAATGGCGCGATTAAAAGCAATAACTTATGAAATACTCGATCAAATGAAAAACCACGCATTTTCTCACTTTTAACGAAAAAGTACTGCGCTGCCGATCTAACAGTCCAAAGTTCCAGAGCTAGAATGACCAAACCGCAGACAGCCCTGATCCGTGAACACGTTTCGTCTTTTTTTCGGCAGGGGGGGGGGGTGTCGAATAGTGGAGAGTCCCAGGGAAAATCTATGCCCATTTACTAATCTGTTTCCCAGGAGTACCCGATGAGTCCGAAAATCTCAATTCACTACAATGGCGGCGGAAAAATCTGACTTGGAGGCAATTTTTTTCCTCCAAGCTCCTCTTCACTGCTAATTTGAAATAAAATGAATGTAGAATTTAATAAAAGTGAAGAGGAAGACGCTTTTTAAGAAACGGCTCTTTTCAGGGTTGAATTTTGAATTATTTAGTGAATTGTGGTGCTATAATTTAGAATAGGCCTAAATTGTAATTCTAGATCAGGTCATTCTACTATTACTAAGCGAGCCTCTGCGAAATGTGCACGCTTCTCATTCAAAACCGTCAGAGTAGGGATCGAATGCTGGAATACTATGGTGAGCCAGAGTGTTACGTACCAGCAGTATCAGACTGTATGATACAGAGGAATGGCATGCTAAAGAAAAATGTTTTCTAACTCCCCAGCTATTTCCCGCCAATATTCAGTCAGGCTGTTATACTCAGTACGCAACAGTAATCCCATCTATCGGAGATGAGGGCACCATAAGAGGCAAAGAACACCACAACAAACAATGGTCAATGTAATGTTATTGTTGCTCAATGTTATGCCCTTTCGATATTGTAGGCCTTCACATTTAGTTTTCTTCTGACTCTGAAATACCACTCTTATCATAGTCAGCGCGGTAAAACTGAATAAAACATAAATGGTTGGAAATTGTATTCTCTATAACTTTTGTTATGCAGTACTTTCCTCTAGGACCAATAACATAGGTATTTAAAAATTAAATTTTAGGCGCATACCCCTCAACTACCATTTCACTCAACGTGATTGTAGATTGTAGTGGCTCATCCCCCGACTCTACATACCGATTTTCATGAAATTCTCTTCAGCCGTTTTCTCGTGATGCGTGCACAGACAGACAGACAGACAGACAGACAGACAGACAGACAGACAGACAGACAGACAGACAGACAGACAGACAGACAGACATTACGGAAAAGTAAAAAGTGCATTTCCTTGTTACTGTGGACATGACTGATACAGAAATACCATTCTTTTCAACTTTTGAGCAATGTACAGACAAAACTCTTATTTTATATATATAGATTTTGTCAACTTTAGCTATACATTTATGTATATATTTCTCATTTTTTATATTACATATAATCCTGGCTCTAATGATCAGATACCATGCATATAGACTGCTAGGCTTTGTCTAAGCTAAGGCAATAAAAGGGCGTGTTGCTCAGATTACGAACCCGTGACTTGCAGAGACAGGTCCAAATCGCAGACTGCATAAGTAGTATTCGTCTCTTCCTGAGGATATGGACTCTTAATGAGGCCCTGAAAATTTCCGTTCGTATCGGATGTCATGTAGCGCCGTTGTTGTGAAATGGTGATTCATCTGAACGGGTTATAATGGTGGTGATTATTGTCTTAAGAGGGAGTACAACTCGGCCACAATCCTCTATTAACATTAATCAGAGGGAAAATGTGGAAGGGATCCGACATTTCGAAAAATGAAGGAACTGGCCAGAGAATGACAAGGGCCACGAAAGGCATTAAAATTAAAGATTCCGTACGACTCGACTCATCTAATATCGTCTGGGTCGGAAAAGAACAAGAGTTGAACAAGGGAGGTCGTATAGATTGATGGAAGTGACGAGCCTGGAACAAGTAAGTGGGACCAATGCCAGGGATAAGCTAAGGGCCCAGATGGTCGCCAACCTACAGTCCCAAGGTGAGAGCCCCTGGGGTCGCATTTTATCGTTTCCTATGACAGGCAGGGGATACCGTGGATTCATTCTACCGCCCCCACTCACAGGGAGAGATCAGTGGTAGAGTGTTGGCCTTCGGATCCCAAGGTAGCGGGTTCAAACACGGCAGAGGTAGTCGGATACTTGAAGGGCGGAAAAGAAGTCCATTCGACACACCAGGTCGTACGCTGTCGCCATGTCTGGTGACATATTTGGTGTTTACCCGATAAAATTCGTTAAAACTCAGCCATAGGGAGAATCGGTTCACTCTGCCACCTAGTAGACCTTGAGTAAATGAAAACGTCGATATTGACGAGCTAGCAGCCAGATGGCGGGCGTGGAAATAAAATTCTTTCATGCTGTAGCTGCGGCCATGCAATTGTTGTTAGTGTCTGCAGAATTAGCATACACTGTGTATTCCCCACATGAAATACCAACCTAAGCAACACCAATGGATTAATGGGTACAGCACCCATGGCAACAGGTTGTTACTAACTAAAACCAATAAGGAAACGATATGAACACACGCACCGGTCCAAATATGAAGTGGGGACTAGAGCTGTGCAGAACGACGAGTATATATGTTCAGATCTATTTGTAAGAGGTGGGTCTCTTTCAGTTTTTAGAACTCTAGATTCGTTCCAAGCTTCCTCTCAGGAACTCCGGTCAGTGAAACACTGAAACACGCTTCACCTCACTGAAGAAGTGACCGTCCATACTGCCTGATCACAATGGGCAGAATCGATCAGCTCTGAAACATGAAAGTGTATATGCCCACTAAATAATAATAATAATAATAATCGTATGGCCTCAGCTACCGTGTGCAGACATTTCAATTTGACGCCATCTGGCTGTCTGCTCGTCAATTTCGACGTTCCGTTTCACTCTAGGCCCCCACTAGATGGCAGACCGAGTAAACCGAAACTCTCTTGGGCGTCTATGGCTGAGATTTAATGAATTTTGTCGGGTAAACACCAAATGTGTCACCAGAGATCTTTTACATGCCGACATCGTACGACATGGAGTGTCGAATGGACTTTTTCCGCCCTTCAAAAATCCGACTACCTCTGCCGGGTTTGAACCCGCTATCTTGGGATCCGGAGGCCGACACTCTACCGCTGATCCACAGAGGCAGCTATATGCCCACTTATCGGTACATTGCATTGGTTCTTGGAAGATATTAATGCTTGCTTGCTCCATCTCTTAATATTAAAGCCGGTAACACCCTCACGTGGAGCAGAAATAAGGTAACAACTGAGTGGCCTGGTATACACAACATGTTAGCGAATTTAGGATGGCACACGCAGCTCACTGTTCAAATACCGTCCATTTTAGTGCAGGTCTCTCTTTGTTCGTTCTAGCAGCAGGCTCGTTCTCTGACCAAACCAAAGACCACTATGGTCGCACCGGCTATGGACCACACGAGCAGAGTTCTAGAAGTAGATGCATGCAGTGCGGGCCTTAGTCGATTTGCTGGTTATTCCCCTTGCCGTGTCGGGATGAGTGGATGATGTTACAGCCGACTGACCCATATAGCTCACGCAGTGATGTCATAATCTGCGATAAGCTTCCATGCAGCGTACAGCGCGATTGCTTCTTATACAGCGGTAATTGATCGGTATAATCCGTATTAAGGCTAAAGTGTTAAAGTGTTGCGTGTGCTGTAGATTTTTATTGCAATTCGCACCGAAATTATAAATGTTCCTAAGGTTGAGTTAGAGAGAGTGAGGTGGTGATGGTTATTGCTTTAAGAGGAAGTACAACTGGGCAATCATCCTCTCTTAACACTAATCAGAAGGAAAATAGAAGAGGTCCAACACTTCCAAGAAAGAAAAATGGAAATCTCACTACGCCTCAAAAACGTAATACAGTCGGGGTCGGAAGAGAACAAGAGTTAACCAAGGAAGGTCGGATAGGAAAGATTAAATTGAAGATATGACATAAGTGGAAGAACGTCCCGTCTCATCAAGGGAACCGTAGTGGCCGGCCCACGCTCCCAAGTGAAGAGCCCCTGACCCTGTTTTGTAATGTCATACTACCAACTACTTGTTTCATTGACGTGAGAACAAGCTGATTGTTGAACTTCCTTAAATGAAAACCCGAAGCGAAAATAGAAGGAAGTTACTGTTGTTCGAACGACGAGGAGACTAATTATTTTGTTGACTGTTTGTTTGCACTCGATGAGGTAAAGACATTCAGAAGGAGAGGACACCTTCCTACGCGCAGTGATTCATGTGTGAGTAGAGTTGACAAGTCCTGATGACAAGGGAAAGTAGCAGGTTAAGAGTAACAAGGTTATATGATGCACGCTGTCTGAAATGCGGCTGACCGGCGCCGAGGTCTGACTTGAGGACTCCTTGTCATAAGCGAAGGCTCGTCCCACCTTGAACTTTCTGAGGCTGCTCTTAAAGATATGGGCTTAATGAACCCTGCTTCGAAAAAAAACACCTACTTTTCCCTTTGCGAAAATCCAATGTCCATAAATATGCCTCAAGCTCACGGCCAACAATCAACGGCTGCTAATTTCAAATGGCAACCGGCCATAAAACATTGTCTGCACGGTTGCTAGGTAACATTGTCTGACGATCCATCCACACCTTACATCAGAGCCCGCACGGTTGCTAGGTAACATTGTCTGGTCATTTATTCACACCTTACATCACAGCCTGCACGGTTACTAGGTAACATTGTCTGACCATCCATCCACACCTTACATCACAGCCTGCACGGTTGCTAGGTAACGTTGTCTGGTCATCCATCCATACCTTACATCACAGCCTGCTCGGTTGCTAGGTAACATTGTCTGACCATCCATCCATACCTTACATCACAGCCTGCTCGGTTGCTAGGTAACATTGTCTGACCATCCATCCATACCTTACATCACAGCCTGCACGGTTACTAGGTAACATTGTCTGACCATCCATCCACACCTTACATCACAGCCTGCACGGTTGCTAGGTAACGTTGTCTGGTCATCCATCCATACCTTACATCACAGCCTGCTCGGTTGCTAGGTAACATTGTCTGACCATCCATCCATACCTTACATCACAGCCTGCTCGGTTGCTAGGTAACATTGTCTGACCATCCATCCATACCTTACATCACAGCCTGCTCGGTTGCTAGGTAACATTGTCTGACCATCCATCCATACCTTACATCACTGCCCGCACGGTTGCTAGGTAACGTTGTCTGGTCATCCATCCATACCTTACGTCACAGCCCGCACGGTTGCTAGGTAACATTGTCTGGTCATCCATCCATACCTTACATCACAGCCTGCACGGTTACTAGGTAACATTGTCTGACCATCCATCCACACCTTACATCACAGCCTGCTCGGTTGCTAGGTAACATTGTCTGACCATCCACCCATACCTTACATCACTGCCCGCACGGTTGCTATGGTTACACTCCCGTCTCACATTTTGTCGGGACACAAATTTTCGGATGACCCCCAAGCATAAGACATATTTATGGCAAAACTGCTATAGCTATATTTTTATACCTTCCGATGCCCCTAGCTGTGTCAGGCATCTTATTTTCATCTTTCCTTTCTGACCACCATTGGTCAATTCTTGTTCTCTTCTGTTACACACGATATTAGGTTTATGAGGCATAGGAAATGTATCATTCCCCTTCTTGTTCCGGTATCCTTATTCTTCCTCTGATTAGTATTACGAGAGGATGGTTGAGAATTTCCTCTTAAAATGATAATCACTACCATCATCAGGTAGCGTCCATAATAATCGGACAGTGAGAAATAAAGCCATCTTTTACATGTTGTGTATTGGAGAATGATAGTCGCTGCCGTCAGCGATGACATTTTGCACACCATTCAAATATTGACTCTGCACGTCCGTTACTTTTCAACATTTCCCTATCCTTTCGCCACTGTTAACCTACTTCTGTTGGTGGCGACGGCCGTTATTATATCAACCCTCTTCTATCTACTCGCCTTGTTAAACGTACCTTAGAGCCGCCTACCATCAACTTACTCAATATAGCCTACTTCTCATTTTAATTTATTTTGATGTCTGACAGAAAATACACGGGAATACAACTACCTACGGTCACCTTGTCTCCTGACTAAATCTTCTCAATTTGTATTTTATTGAATTATAATGTTTATAGATTTGAGAATACTTGCTATTATCTCTGCTCTCTAGCGAGTCTTTGCGGAACTCACTTTAAAGTTGTCAACACTGAAGGCGCCACTCAGTTCTTGGCTGTATCAAAGTTAAGTTCATGCTTTCTTTTTTCTTTTTTTCTTTCTTTTTACTACTTGTACTGTACTGCTAGAAAAAATGTGAGTGCCTAAAGACAAATTTAAGTGTACAAAGCTGAATTTTCTTTTCTTCTCTAATGTAGGACAAAAAAGAAGCTGCACTTAATCCAGATGTAGAGAGAATGTTTTCTCTTCTAAACTTTCAGTGGTCGAACGGGCGAAATAATCTCACGGTTGAAAATGTAAAATTGTTGTTAACTGTACTGTTTCCAGTAAAACAATGGGCATGTGTACATTGCTATGTCAGCATTGTCTCTTAAACGGATTTCCTAAAAAAAAAAAGTGAAGGTACTGAAAAATACGTAAAATAAAGCAGTGGTTATGAATTTACTCAGTTTTTAAACCTTACAGTATGGAAACTCTTCGGTTTGTTCATTTTCAGGCTTGAAAACCCTAGTTTGAAACAGACTTCTTTGGTTTTTGCGTATAAAAACTATGCAAAAGCAAATATAATTGTAAGTTCAATGTTCAAGAAGGGTAGGTTTGAATTGAGCAGTGAGTCATAGGCCTAGCTACTTTTATCAGCCAACGTTTTCAGAAAACACAACACACAAAGCTAGCAACATCGGTGTTGGAAAAGAGTAATTGTTGACCAAGGGAGGTCAGATAGGGAAGATGAAAGTGAAGAGAATAGCATTGGTAAGTGCTAACACACGGTCCGAATTTAGAAGCCCCTGGTTGCCTTTTCGTCGCCTCTTTTTGTCTTCGTATTTTAATGTATTGCAGACATCTCTATAGATTTCTACTTTGTGTTTTATCTTGAATTTCCATATTTATTGTGTTTTGTAAATCATTTGATGTTTTTCATCATGTTATTCTCACTCAATTTGTGCCCGGCTTAACTTGTGTCATAAGCTAAATAAATAATCCTCATCCATAAGCGGAATGAAGGTGAAAGGATAACATGTAAATTCTTGGGAATAATCAAGTCTATCAGAAAAAAATATGTAATGAGATAAAATCCTCCACCTAGCGGTTACCAAAGAGCGCTCACCGGAACGCTAGACGGAAGCTTCAACACGTGTGTTTCACTGTTGTTGAAGACAATTACCATACCCACATGTAGCAATGCCTCTATTACATGTGGATAGAGGGTGATAAAGATACGCACGTCCTCTTGCAGTGAACAAAGTACAAATCGTTCCTCTGAACGCTCCGTTAATTCGTTTACGAAACAGGAGGTAACAACTTACGTTTCTGAGGTCTTTGAAATCTAATTAATTGGATCACAGCAACAATTCTTTGTTTCGCTTTTTACGGATAAGCTTGTGTTAACGAATATATTATTTTATTGTTTGTGGAGATGGAATGTGGTGGGTTGGTGACTAGGGATTCGCCTAGGTCAATTGTCTGTTCACTAAAATTCACTCCATTCATCGTCAAGAACTCAGAATTTAGAAGAAGAGGAGGATATGCAGTCTACAAGAATAATGGACTTGGCAACAGAGTGTAAGAGAAAGTAAGGAAGAACGGGCCGCCGATAATTAGATTCAGTATATCATACATATTATTTCAGTACAACGCGTATAAAGAAGACTATAGAGTGGCTCACGTGGCTGCTACAGCGCTCTGCGTGGGGCCAAGGCGAAAGAGCAAGCCATAGTTTAAGCGCAATCCATATAGCTTCCTCCGCTTACAGTGCGTTACTTTTAATAGATTAGATCGAGCAAATTAAGTGCCTAATTTACGCTCTCTACGTGTGCGGCTCGCAATTGCATCAATGGTAGAGAAAACACAAAGGACGTATCATATTTCAAGTAAGTTTCTCTTCAGTAAAATATGCCTACACAGTTGGCAACTAGCAGAATTGTGTCGCCTGTGCTTGTAACACAATCCAGCATGTGTGCAGCAGGCCTACTTTTATTTTCTTGTAGGAACTGACCAAACAGTAAAACGCAATAAACGGTATAGGCCTACTGCCTGTCTGAGTGCTCAGACGGTAGAGCTAACTTGGTATACTGTATTTGGCATTTGAAGGTGCTCAAATACGCCATCCTTGTATCAGATAATAACAGAATAACAGGAATAACAGGAATAACAGGAATAACACTGAGACAAATGAATCAGAAGTCACAGCACCATCTATGCAAAAAGTGATAGAAGCCATACAGCAACTGAAAAACAATAAAGCACCAGGTATCGATGGAATCCCTGCAGAGTTGTGGAAATACGGAGGAACCACACTACAGGAAGCTATATATGATCTAATTGTGAGTGTGTGGAATACAGAAGAAATACCTGAAGACTGGCGCAAAGGCATCATATGCCCAATATACAAGAAAGGGGATAAGTTGGTATGTAGCAATTATAGAGGGATCACACTGCTGTGTACAGTATATAAGCTGTTCACTTCCATTTTGAAGAAGAGACTAGAACCCCTGGCGGAAGAAATTCTAGGAGAATACCGGGCAGGGTTCCGGAAGGGAAGATCCACTACTGATCAGATATTGACTGTGAAAGAAGTGTTGGAGAAGTGTTGGGAACGGGGCATAGATGTGGTACAGATGTTTATCGACTTTCAACAAGCATACGACTCTATTGACAGGGATAAATTAATGGAGATATTAAGATAGTTCAAGATACCAGAAAAGCTGGTGCGACTGCTGATTTAACTATGAGAAATACGATGGTGGGAGTGAAAATTCAGACTGAAGTAGGCAGCTTCTTCGATATGAATCAGGGATTGATGCAAGGAGATGGCTTAGCACCAATTCTATTTAACCTGGTACTAGAATCAGTGATTAGAAAGTTAAGGACGGACACCAGTGGAACACTTCTATACAAAACAGCTCAACTAGTTGGATATGCTGATGACATAAATTTGATGGGAAAAACAACAAGACAGTTAAAGAAACATTTGAAGACTTGAGTAGAGAAGGCAAAGAGATTGCACCTAAGATCAATGAACAAAAGACGAAGGTAATGGTGCAGGTTCGGAGAAGGAAGTATACAAATGACCAACTTGTCCCTGAAGGATCCGAAGTGGAGGTGGTGGATGAATTTAAATATCTTGGTGTACATCTAAGCAACAAGAATGAGGAAATGGTGAAAAAACAGGCAAGAATTCAAGCTGCCAACAGAGCATACTTCGCAGTACTACCACTTTTCAGAAGTAGAGATATAAACTAGAGCTTAAAAGTTATGCTATACAAAACCCTCATTCGCAGTATAGTGATGTATGGAAGTGATACGTGGACCCTCCCAAAGAAAGCCGTGGAGAAGATAGATTCCTTCGAAAGGAAAATCCTGAGGAGAATTTATGGACCCATATGCGTACAACCGGTCTAGAAAGCCAAGAATAACGGCCGAGAGGATTCGTCGTGCTGACCACACGACACCTCGTAATCTGCAGGCCTTCGGGCTGAGCAGCGGTCGCTTGGTAGGCCAAGGCACTTCAAGGGCTGTAGTGCTAAGGGGTTTGGTTTTGGTTCGGTTATATGCGTACAAGGGGAATGGAGAATTAGGTATAACAATGAACTATATTCCCTGTATGGGGAGGCACCCCTGTCGCATGCCATTCGAATGAACAGACTCAAATGGGCAGGTCATCAAATTAGGACGGAAGAACACCGAATCCGAAAAAAGGTATTCTTAGGAGACTTTGGAGGAGGAAGGCCTGTGGGAAGGCCACGTAACAGATGGGAAGATGGTGTACATCAGGACGCAGCACACATCCTTAAAATCCGGGGAGCAACTGGGGAGGCCATGACCCGAAAACGGGCCGCGCGCCATAGGTGTGTGTGTGTGTGTGTGTGTGTGTGTGTGTGTGTGTGTGTGTGTGTGTGTGTGTGTGTGTGTGTCAGATTTACCCGCCCGCCTGTAAAGAAGCACCGGCGGGACAATATTCTGGCACCTCAACTTCTCTGAAAACCGTAAAACGTAGTTGGTAGGACTATGAAACAATAGTATTTACTATTAAATCCTACAGAGCACAGTACCCGGCATTTTGAAAATGAATATATAGAGATCAACGGTGATACAAGACGCTTGTTGCCTAACGCCACATCCACAATGTTTTGAATTTCCTAGTAACCTCTTACCCTCTGCCTACGGTACGGAGTTAAGGACTTTCACTTCTATATCACCGCTACTACTGAGCGAGTTGGCTACGTTGTTCGCAGCATATAGCTCTTACCTTGCATTCGGGATGTAGTGCGCTCGAATCTCTCTGCCGAAAGCCCTGATATCTGGTTTTCCGTGGTTACCATTTTCACATCAGGTAAATGCAGGGAGCTGCTGTACCTTAAGACCACTTCCTACGTCGTCCTAGCCTTGTCCTATCCCACACTAGGCATAAGACATTTCTGAGTGGGTGCAACATAAGAAAAATAAAAAAAATGGCATTACCAGAATCTTCATCCAAAAATGTGGAAGTGAATTATTCAGCTAAGTGTACGATTTAAGATCATTAACACAAGAAGGATTGCCCTCTCATTAATCAATTATTTTAAATTGTTTATCCTACAACTTCTTGTTCTGATTTTATTATTATTATTATTATTATTATTATTATTATTATTATTATTATTATTATTATTATTATTATTATTATTATTATTATTATTATTATTATTAGTGTCCGGCTACTTGGCTGAATGATATCAGCGTGCTGCCCTTCGGTTCTGAGCGCCCCGGATTCGGCCACGTCGGGGATTTTACTGGGTAGTCGATAGTTAATTTCTCCGGATCGGGGACTTGATAACCTTCTTCATCCACACACAATGGAACATACTAAAAATCACCACAGAAACACTCAATAGTGAATACATAATTCCATCTATGGTCAGGAAGGGCATACGTCCGTAAAATTGGGATGAATTCATACAAAATGCCGATTCCAGGTAACTGAGAAGAGACCAGAAAATATTATTATTATTATTATTATTATTATTATTATTATTATTATTATTATTATTATTATTATTATTATTATTATTATTATTATTATTTTCCGTTCAGGGTAAATAATGACCGCGGTAAATAACTGTAACACGTTTTAGGAAGTTTTCTTCTTTTAGCCCAGAATCGCTGTATTTTTTCCATGTCAGCCTGCCGGCTTACCATCGTCCAACCGCTGTACTGCTTTATTTTCGGCATGGAAGCTCCTGTAGTTGTTGATTTTTAACCCCTACTGTGCTCGGTTTCTGATGTCCTCTGACCTTAGTCCAGCCTTGTTGAATTCCTTCCTCACCTCCTGGGACCACTTGTCAGAAACTTTAGGTCTACTCTCAAGTAACCTTAAGATTTGTTTTGTCAATCGCTTTCCATCCATTCTGCAAATGTGTCCGTAGAATTTCAGTCTTCTTTTCCTAACAGTCTCGATCAGTCGTTCATTTTTCCGATACGGTTCTTCACGTCCCCTTGACCTATATCTTGACCGACTATCGTGCGAAGAAGTTTTCTCTCAACCTACTGAGTGACTCAGACCATCATTGTTGAAGAGAAGTGGTGATAACCCATCACCGTGTCTGACTCCAGTTTTAATGTTAAATTATTATTATTATTATTATTATTATTATTATTATTATTATTATTATTATTATTATTATTATTATTAATATTATTATTATTATTATTATTATTTTCTCTGGGTATGTGGCTCCTTTCTCTTCTTCGTCCAGAGTAGTGATGGGACATTCGATTCATTTTACTGAATCGATTCATTTGATTCCATTCACGTTGCTGAATCGATACAGTGATCCGATTCACTACATATTAGAGTCACCGCACCTACTGCATCTGTGTAGTATGTAATGGTAAGACAGCAGCACCAGCATTCATTGTTCGCTGCGGCCATCTGGTCTTCATACTACGAACTCCTTTCTTAGAAAAAAATACTAGTCACTCTAATAGGCCTACATCGAAGGTTTCATGCGACGCAGGATGGAAAAGGTCCTGGATTAGGAAGGTAGTAGCCATGGCCTTAATTAAGGTACAGTCCCAGGATTTCCTGGTGTAAAAATGGGGAAACTACGGAAAATCATCTTACGGCTGCCGACGGTGGGATTCGAACCCGCCATCCTCCGAATGCAAGCGCATAGCTACGCGATACTAACCGCAAGTCCAACTCGCTAAGTAATTTTTGAAAATATGTACTGTATTTTTCTATCAGCAGAGGATTTTTTTTAATCGTCATATTTTGTATGGGCTACCCGCGATGTAGCCTACAGTAGCCCACTGGTTTTCTGATTCAACATACTGTTGGTTAAGTTATTGCGTAAGTCGGCTCATTTACTGTCCACATATTATTGAAGTCTTGTGCAACGATGTGACATACGAACTGAGACAATACTGAGCCGTTTTTCCCGATATAAAACAGGTACTTTTGAGTGGTCATGAGCATGACTCATAATCATAGGGCAGGCTAGAGTCGAGTTTAATTAATTGTCAAATGTCAACTAAGTTATAATACTAAGATTCATTAAACTAATAAATAATATAACCTAACAGCCTACCTACTCGTACTTACTAGCTAATTTAGAATTATGTTTTGACTACCTTTTTAACACTGAAAATAAATCCATCTATTATTTAAACCTCCCTGTAAGAAGAGGACAGTGAATGCAAGTGTGTATTATTTTCAAATAAGCTGAGCTCGGGAGTCCATTTAGCGTACGATATGTACCATGGCTCTGTATGCATTGCTTCAGAGGAAGCCCAGCTCTCCGCCAGTGTCCACTGTCCAGTGTACCGATAAGGAGCCGTGTGTATCTTGTGTCTCACTGAGTCGTGCTCGTTCACGATTCTTTCGGTGTGCAATGGCTCACTGTATGTCTCGCTGCAGCGGAAGCTCGGCTCTCCGCCGATAAGGAACCGTGTGTACCCTGTGTCTCACTGATCCGTGCTCGTTCATGATTCTTTCGGTGTGCCATGGCTCACTGTATGTCTCGCTGCAGCGGAAGCTCGGCTCTCCGCCACCCGCCAGTGTCCAGTGAGCCGATAAGGAGCCGTGTGTATCTTGTGTCTCACTGAGCCGCGCTCGTTCACGATTCTTTCGATGTGTCATGATTCACTGTCTCGCTGCAGCGGAAGCTCGGCTCCCCGTCAACGTCCAGTGAGTGCGCTACTCAGCACTGTCCGCTGGGAGTAAGCTGAATCGTGTGCCGTGACCCCGCCGTTCCTGCGAATCGATTCACTCGGACACTTGAATGAATCGATACACTGCTTCGAATCATGCATTCAGTAGTCAACACTAGTCCAGAGAGCGCCTGTCTTCTTTCGCACTGGTTTGCTCTAGAACGTCTGAGAAGTAATCGGTCTCTGAAGTCATCTTCTGCAACTCCTATTTCCTGAATGTGTTTGGTTATTTCTTTTAGCCAGTAAGTAAGGAATTGGTTAGTTAGTCTCCCTGGATTCATCTTTCAAATATGACCGTATAAAGTTAGATGTCTCTTCCTGGACACGTCTGCGAATCTTTTCAGAGTACCTGTGCAACTCCTGGTAGAGTCGCCTTCTTTGTTCATTCCGATCTTTTACTGATCCTAACATTTTCTGCTGCATCTTTCTCTTCTAGACGTCCACTTCGCCCGCCAGTCCTTTTCTGTTAAATATCAGACACCCAGTGATGTTCATGCTTCTGGATAGATGACTGCAAGGTAGTGTCTGAGTTTTGTAATGGGGGAGAGGACACTTCATATTATAAGTGTTCTTGTTTCGTCAATATGGCATCTCTAGTTTTTTCGTCCGGATTGTTATTGCATTTCTTTCTGAAAGACTGGACACAAACCAATAACAAATTGTCCCCACTTTTACATCCTGGGGTACACGAAATTTTCCGTACTTGCGGTAAGGTATATATCGGCCGAACATGCCGGTCCATTGGTACCCGTATCATAGAACATGAACGTAATATTCGTCTCAACCAACCTGACAAATCGGCAATAGCTGAGCACGCTCTATCGTCGGGTCATGATGTCATGTTCCAAGATGCTCGAGCTCTTACCCACACTAGACACTACAAGTCCAGGAGTATATGGGAAGCTGTGGAAATACGTAGGAATCGTAACAATTTCAACAGGGACACTGACTATCAATTAAGTAATACCTGGTTGCCAGCCGTTAAGTATTTACGTAGGTAGTTCCCTTCCCTGTCCCTTCACTGCTGTTCTTTCGTCTCGGTGTTTTCCAAATTCGTACGTTCCTTCACCAGATGTTTCATTCCACGCCTCTGTCAATGCCATACACTTGTCAATGTCATATGTTACCTACACACATGTTATGTGACCGGTGATGGTGGTGGTGATTATTGTTTTAAGAGGAAGTACAACTAGGCAACCATCCTCTATATAACACTAATCAGAGAGAGAGAAAAATGGAAGGGATCCGACACTTTGAAAAATGAAGATATTGGCCAAAGAAAGACAAGGGCCACGAAGAGTGTGAAAATGAAAGACTCCCTAGGCCTCGGGAACGTAATACCATCGGGGTCAATCAATCAATCAATCAATCAATCAATCAATCAATCAATCAATCAATCAATCAATCAAGAAGTTCTTTCATTCCCACCTGCAAATGAGGTGGGCGGGCCAAAGCTAAACTAGTAGCTCTTAGGCCAAGTGGAAATGAAAAGAATTGAGAAGAGTAGATTATAGCGGGTATGTGTCGTACATACCGGAGAAGAAGACTGTAAGTGAAGAGGCTCAGGGACACCCATCGGGGTCGGAAAAGAATAAGAGTTGACCAAGAGAGGTCGGATAGGATAGATGAGAGTTAGGAGTCTAGCACAAATAACTGTAAGCAATGCCATGACTCAACTAAGGACCCCGTGGTCGCCAACTCACGCTCACAAGTTCAGAGTCCCTGGGGCCCCTATTAGTCGCCTCTTACGACAGGCAGAGGACACCGTGGGTGTTATTGTACCGCCCCCACCCACAAGCGGATATTATGTGACCCTCCTAGACTGATTCTGATGGTTCGGTCAGCTTCCGCTTCGAACGCTAGCGCTGTGTCACGTCCGGGGAGCCATCTGGTGATGAATGAACCATTCCCACTTCTATTATAAAGTCTACATTTCAAAAGGTCATTGTCAACATGTTTAACAAGCCTTTCTCGTGGACAGTCGAGTTTTTTCTGATGACGCAAAGCACAGTTCTCTGCGAAACGTAAACACCTTATTTTCTTGACACTGTATAAGCCCAAAAGCCGGTGTATTATGCATGCCTTGTGCGTTAAAACAAACATGAGTCATTACTTCCATGAGAACAGCAAACAGCACCTAACCAAGCATCGGCCAAATATTCGCGGACACGTCAGTCTTCGAACATCGCATGTCCACGCTTTTTTCGGCTGGGTGGCGCTCATCTCTACTGTTACCCAGTCGGCCCAAGGAAAATCAAACGGGCAGACGCCTAGTTGGCTGCCACCTCCCCTCTCCACTATGTACTCGTGCCTAATCAAGGGCGTGGACACCTCTTATTCTCCAACCTCCATCCGTGATGAAATTCGCCGCAACGGAACCTTTGTTGAAGCGGTTCTTCGCCTCCAGGATGGCCTCTCAGGACAACCTTCTCCAGACGTCGTCGCCTTCTTCCGCTGTCCAGGCCCACCGCTCGGCATCATTGAAATGGTATACGTCTCTATGATGCTGACTATGCTGCAGTCCCTACTCCGGAGCATCTACTACGGCAAATGATTTCCCTTCCTGACTTCCCCATCTCTCCTACCATCCCTCCCATCGTTACTCACTCCACCCCCACTTTTACTACTACTACTACCATCACCACTTCTGTACATTCTGCTCCGTCTACTTCCACCTGCACTGTTACGTCCAGTCACCCCTCTTCTATCATGTCTGCACCCCTTATCTCCCTACCTGCTCATTCACAGCCACCCCCTGCTCACTTCACCGATGCCACCGACGCAGCTCCGCCACTCTCCCCCAACACTGAAGACTCCTCCGTACCAGCTCATCACCGGCTTTCGTCACCGAGCTGTGGCGTCCGTGGCCTGTACCCCGCCTTCACCGAGCAAGACATCCTGGCTGAACTGAACTTAGGAGGCGTCCCCGCCCGTCGAGCGCTACGCATCTTCAACTCCAGCGGCTCGACCTTCATGGTTCGTCTCCATCTCTCTTCTGCAGCCGACGTCGCCCAACTCATCACCACCGGCGTCCGTTTTCGCGGGCGAACATATCGAGTGGAGCCTTCTCGTTCCCCACCCCGCCCCGAACATTCCCCTCCTCTTACCACTTCTCGTACTCCACCGCCCGCCCCGCCACCCTAGCCACCAACGCAAGCGGTCAAACTACCCGCTCCACAACCTAACTTCTTCACACCGCCCCTCCCGACCCTAGACCTTCTCCGCTTTCTTGCCACTTCCATTACCAACATTACCGCCACCCTTTCCTACCTTCTCTCACAATACTACCCACCACCTTACACCCAATTTCTACCAGCACCATTTATGTAATACGCTTATGTACATCTCTGTAAATATATGTCACTTTCTGTAATGCGCGCCCGAGCTACATCTGTCTTAAATAAAATAAATTCTCCTCCTCCCCTGCTGTTCGTAGGGGTTTGCCTGCGCGGGGTGCTTTGGAGGCTTCGCCCTGGGTCCCGGCTTGTTGTGATGGTGCCCTTACGCCAGATTCATTCACTCTTTTCCCCCTCTGGTGTGTACGACACACACCCCCTAGATTATAACTTCTCCACCACTTCTTTCCTCTATAAGGCCTAAGAGCTCCTTAGTTGAGCTGATGGCCTGCCCCTCCTCGTTTGAGGAGAGGAATGAAATAACTTGTTTTCGCTTCGCGGACACTCAATCACAGGTCGGAAAATAAGGCGAACTACGGATTTTCATATCCCCACTCCAAGGCTTCCCCTCTTAACCTATCTGGCAGTTTTGAAGCACTCACTACGTTACCGTACTGCTGATTGCACTCAACACAACCCGATAGATCATGCCAAGCTCGGTCGTACAACTGCTGCGACTTGCGCATGCACGCATACATCCATAATCTTGGTCATATTGGACATTCCGACTGGAGCTGAACTATGACTTAAAAACGGCATCCAGATTGTCACAGTTCTTCTCGGGGCCTTGAAAACTAGGTATTGGACATTAATATTGAACCCTTGGTGGTAGGTGATGGGTTCAATATCTGGGTGCTAGGGGTTTCTTTCCCCCACAGTCGTTTTTGGTTTCAGATAGTAAGTCGTATGTGTACCAAGTTTGGCTGAGAGCTTAGCCTACAAGGAATACAAAGCCTGCCCAATAGCCAATCATAGCTGTCCGCCCTGTGGATGCTATATTTGCCGCTAGAGGCGCTGCAATTCAACCTCACATGAACACCTCGGTTGGTGGTATTTCTACACGTTGTATGCTTACTGGTGGCGTCCACTACGAAAGTTGAATGTTAATACAGATAGAAATAATGAAACTCAATAATGATTTTGTTTTGGCCGAATCCTTGGCTGAATGGTCAGCGTTGAGACCTTCGGTTCAGAAGGTCCCGGATTCGATTGCCGGCCGGATGGGTGATTATAATCACGTCTAATTAATTCTTCTGGCTCGGGGACTGGTGTTTGTGTTTGTTCCAACACTTTTCCTTTCATATTCAGACAATACACTACACTTCCAACCACCACAGGAACTTTATATAGTGATTACTAGACCTCGGATTTTAGGGGCTAAAATGTTATTTTAGCTGCCTAAAACAGACTCTCAAATAGGCTCTACAATATTTTTAGGCAGGTGCAGTTTTACGTATCTTAATATGCATTATTTAAAATACCATGGTGATTTTGCTAAATTGATTATAATTCGTTATGGGGAAATATAAAACAAGTTTCACTCACCTCTTTGCTGCAAACGTCACAGAATATAATTTTACCATCCGATTTGAAATGCGTAAACTCTTGTAAATTGAGGATGACTTAGAACCTGACACTTTCGGCTTAATTCACACACTGAGCAAACGGGAAAAGAGTAAGATATTGTAAAAATACGTCAGTTATATTACAATGGTGTACTGTTGCGTACCGTTTTCTAAACAAGGCTCTAGAAATAGAGTTCCTGGAACTATTTTCCATGAATTCCCTTGCCAAGAGCCAACTAGGGAATTATTGATTAAAGCAATACGCATATAAGGTGTGGTACAGTAAATACGCAGACCGTATGACGGCAAAAATTAGGTTACTTATTATTATTGCTCCTGTTCTGATGATATTAATTTCCTTATTCGGTTGTGTACATGTCAAGAGTGTGTGGATAAAATTAGTAGTATCCAGAGTCCCTTTCCACTAACGTCATTAATAAAAATCAAAGACAGAGGTGGTCTCACGTATCCAAAGCCATTTTTTTTTTTTTTTTTTTTTTTTTTTTTCACTGCTGATGAAACCGGGGCAAGTAAGGGACGAAATGCTATCGGTAACGCTGGGCAGTCCAAAAATAGCACAAACATTAACCCAAATACTGTTGCCACATGTTGCTAAAAATCCTATTCTACAGTGTGGGAAAAGTGATCATCCTTAGGAACTAAGCAGAATAATACTGCAGAAGTTTCTGCGCCCCTCTGTCACTAACTACACTAATGGCATGACAGATGAGTATCGCCGAGAATACTTCTTGAGAAGAAAAACAATTTATGAGGAGAAAATATCAAGGAAAATGGTTAAAGTCGTTCCTTTTCACGACTAAAACAGTGCAGACTGTATATAAGTGCAGACCTTATATCCTTTTAAATGCCAGACAAATTTCGACAGGTATGAGTGTTATCCGAAATGAAAATCCATAGCTGAATTGAACTCCTAGGGGTAAAAGGTGAACATTTATTATTTTCTACCTCATTCTGCTCAGTAACGTATATAATATACAGGAAGTATAGTGTAGAGTGAAATTTGTGCTGGTTTTAACTCCCGTTAGTAATGCTAGTGACTACTGATGTGAGGTGGTATACTAGCGCTGAAGTGGTCAAGACGCGCACTGCCAGGCGGACACTGTTCCTGAAGAGAGCACTGCGAGTGAGCAGGCTTTGTATTCCTTGTAGGCTAAGCTGAGAGCTATGCTGCAACATGAATACTTTCATCCGTATTCTTGATCCTTTTGGACATATTCTTACCTGCTCCTTCTCACCGCCGTGCCAATGGGGCTGATCTTGGACTTAAATTATATCTGGAGTGTGACTATTCGCCTCAGAACTATGGATTCTGCATTTAATATACGTCTTTTGCTATTATTTTTACACTTCACCCCCTATTCATCCCCGCCCAAAAGAGTCCTATGAGCGATTACAAAACAGTAATTTTTTTCCAGATGGCAAGTCATATGTGTACCAAATTTGGTAGGCACCTATGCCCAACGTACATGCATAATCTCGCTGCTGTAGAATCACGGAGCTGACATTGCCATGGTTTATCCTATTCCTAGAGCAGGGGTAGTGTGGTGCCAATATCTCCATAACGGTAGGTTTTAGGGACTTAAAATATGGGTTTCTGGCCCGTAGGACTTACCGAGTTTGTTGTTTGCGTCAGGGGGATAGAAATGAGCAATTTCTCGTTCTTGTACGACAAAATCGTTATTTCACCTATATTGGCCTAGTATTTTTATATCTCCCCTCGTCGCACCACCCCTCGAATTGTTTTTAAAATAAAATACAGCCCATGTCCCTCAGGGATAATTTACATTTACATTAGTAAACGAATTTTTAGAATCTGTCCAGTAGTTTCTGAGATCACCCTCCCGATATACACAAACTTACAAAATTCGAATCTGTTTTATATTAGTATAGATGATATTACATAAAATAAATAGGCCTATATTTCCGTTGGATTTTCAAGAAATGCAAGCTTTTTCGTAACTACTGAAACTATTTGAAAGAATTTGGTACAAACCGCACCTTATGAGTTTTGTGAAACGTACACTTTAGCGTTTTATGTATATACAGTAGATTATTTAAAATTAAATGAATTAGATAAAATAAATATATTTCCATTTGCTTTTCAAGAAATGCTTAATAGTCCTGCTCTACTGAGACGATTTTGAAGTTTCTGGTACAAACCGCACTTTTCAACTCCCTCTGGATTAAGAGCTTGAGTTTTGAGAAACAAGCACGTTAGCGTTTTATATATATAGATTGCGAAGAAAGATCAATATTTTGACGAGAATATGCCTCACGGCTGGGCGTCATCCGAAAAATTGTGTAACGAAACGCAACAGAATGTGTGGCGGATGTGACGTCACATTAGTGGTTACCGTAGGCTTTGGTTGCCAAACATGCTGCCGCTGCAAGTTAAGTTCCTTTGACGTACAGTTGTAGTTGTCCTTGAAATACCAATGGGTTTCAATATTTAAAGACTTAACTCGTGTTAATTAGTTTTCCGCAAAGAGAAACGTTTCTTATTATGTTTTTATTTTATTGGATAGTGGTTAATCGTTAATCTAACTCAGGTAGATTTTCGTCAACGATAGGAAACAAAGGGACAGGACTGGGAGAGAATCCACTACAGTAAATCCCCATTATTTACCTGGTATGAAAATGGAAAAGCACGGAAAACCGTCTCCAGGGCTGCCATTGGTGAGATTCACAATCACCGGTATGCAAGCTGATTGCTACACGGCACGTACCACCTAGCCATCTCATTTGGTCCACAAGATATCCTGCTCGGTAGCTACAAGTGATACACGAAAAGTAATTGGTAGTCCTTCCACTTGAACATATTGTTCATTTCAAGGTACATCCCCCTGATTATAGGTGCTGCAACTCGAAGTGTGTATTAGTAAATTACAGTTGTTATCATTCACTTTGGTAAAGGTTTTATTGTTTCTTGAACACCGTCTGTTTACTCGCTTGTTCAGCTGATGGGCTCTTGTTTGCTCGATTGGCTTGCGCGTTGTAAACGAGCGTGGCATTGCTTGGCTGCGAGTGAAAATAATTCAATTGTAAATTACGTCCATGGATGCCGTTAAATTAAGTGCAGTGAACATGTTGATTACGCGATGAGGTCACTGTGTTAGGTAACCGTGTAAGTATGAACTGCTCGTTATAGTACTCTGTGAGGCAGAGGGGGGAGCGCCTACATTCTTGTAGAGACATTTTCAATTTTTAAAGAGACTAAAAGCATGAAGAAGCAATCAATCTCTGGTGTTACGAGCACGACACAAATATATTTCTGTGTTTTTATCGACAATAACCTTAATGAAGTGTCTATATACAATATCTGTGGTTATGTTAATCTGGATCTGAACTTACTGAACTTAAATCCGTATCCCATGTAGCATATAAAATATCGATTAATTTTGACCTATCTTTGATTTCTTTACTATCAGCTGTAACGCGAGTATAGTTTAGAGGCGGTATCCCAAATCAAAGCAGCCTTTTAATACGTAGTATTGTCATCGGCTGCACCTAGCTGATGCACCTACCATATAATAACACTTACTGAGAGCTCAGTCAGATGCAGATTTTCCAGTTGATCAGTTTGGTCAACTAGGCTTCTCCCCCATTATTTTCAAGCCCTAGGATGCTGAAACCCAAGCTTACACATCACATACATGTTGCAAATATAAGTTAGAGGTGATTGTATTTATTAAGAGGTAGTACAGCTGGGTAACCATCAGTAGTATAATAAGCGGGTTCTGCGGCACCTCCGCCGCCGCACGCCTCCGCCCGCCTCCTCCTCCGCCGCCCGCGGGAAATTTGAATTTTGGCGGGAAATTTGAATTTTGGCGCGAGATTTGAATTTGTAAACAAAGCCACGTGCTTTTTGACAGCTGTCATCGACAACAACGCAACGCTAACCTCACTGCTGCCATCTTGACGGGCCTAAACCTCACTAGTGCCAACTTAACCTAACTAGCATGAGGTAAACAAAGCCACGTGTTTTTTGACAGCCACGTGCTTTTTGACAGACAACAACGCATCGCTAACCTCAGTACTGCCATCTTGACGGGCCTAACCTTAGTGGTACCAACTTAACCTCACTAGCATGAGGTAAACAAAGCCACGTGCTTTTTGACAGCCACGTGCTTTTCGACAGATTTGTGAACAAAGCCACGTGCTTTTTGACAGACAACAACGCATCGCTAACCTCAGTACTGCCATCTTGACGGGCCTAAACCGCAGTAGTACCAACTTAACCTAACTAGCGCGAGATAAACAAAGCCACGTGCTTTTTGACAGCCACGTGCTTTTTGACAGCCACGTGCTTTTTTGACAGCTGTCATCCGCCATCTTTAAACTACAGAGCACCGTCCTGCCCTCTTTCGTCACCTGTCATCGGCAGTGCTGCCATCTTGACGGGCCTAAACCTTAGTGCTACCAACTTAACCTCACTAGCTCGAGATAAACAAATCCACGTGCTTTTTGACAGCCACGTGCTTTTTTGATAGCTGTCATCCGCCATCTTTAATCTATAGAGCACAGTGCTGCCCTCTTTAGCTACTTACCTTTGAAATGTGGTGGCGGATAATTTGAAAAATGCTTTTCGACAAGCAGCCATCTTTAATCCAGAGAGAACAGTGCTGCCCCGGTGACGGCAAATTCCACGTGCTCTTGTTTGAAAACAAACTCACGTGCTTTTTTGACAGCTGTCATCTGCCATCTTTAATCTATAGAGCACAGTGCTGCCCTCTTTAGTTTGAAATGTGGTGGTGATAAATTCCACGTGCTCTTGTTTGGAAACAAAGCCATGTGCTTTTTTGACAGCTGTCATCCGCAATCCTTAATCAACAGAGCACTGTGCTACTATCATGCGGGCAATTTCATCACCTGTCATCCGCCATATTTAATCCACAGAACACCTTGCTGCCCTCTTTGTGGCTACTACCTTAAGCACGTAGTAGCGGGCAATTTGAAAAGTTCTGTTAGCTATCATCCGCCATCTTTAATCAAGAGAGCACTGTGCTGCCATCTTTAGCTAGATACCTTTGAAATGTGGTGGCGGCAAATTGAAAAATTCCACGTGCTCTTGTTTGGAAACAAACTCACGTGCTTTTTCGACAGCTACCATCCGCCATCTTTAATCAACAGAGCATAGTGCTACCCTCTTTAGTTTGAAATGTGATGGCGGCAAATTCCACGTGCTCTTGTTTGGTAAACATAGCCATGTGCTTTTTTGACAGCTGTCATCCGCCATCTTTAATACAGAGAGCACCGTGCAGCCCTCTTTATCGTAGTAGATGTAAATTCGTCACCTGTCATCCGCAGTGCTGCCATCTTTAGCTAGATACCTTTGAAAAGTGGTGGCGGATAATTTAAAAAGAAAAATTCTACAGCAGCCCTCTCTCGACGCTAATTGCATAAGATGGTGGCTATACATGACTCCTTAAGGCTGCTTACGCAAGATGGCTGCTATACACAGGTTCTTATGAGACGCCCTTGGGATGCTTGCGCAAGATGGCAGTTATACATGGCTCCTTATGAGATGCCCTAGGGATGCTTGCGCAAGATAGCGGCTGCTCTTATGGGACGGCTTAAGGGTCCTTGCACAAGATAGCTTGAGACGCCCTAAGGATGCCTGCGCAAGATGGCGGACACAAGATGGCGGCTATGCACAACTCCTTATGAGACGCTTTAAGGGTGCTTGCGCAAGATGGTTGCTACTCTTAGCTTAGAGGCTAACGTGTCGTGATAGTTCGATTCATTAAATTTAGGGCTTAAATGCAAAATGTTAAATATATCGAAAACGGTGCACCGTAGAGCAAAACGGACAAAATTTTTCTGCCTAATACCTAGGTTCGCAGTATGAGGAACAAGAAAATCATAGTCTAATGATGGGATCAACGGTTCGGTTCCTACTTAGGCCCTTTGGCATTTGCTCTGTTTTAGCTTGTATTGAAGCGAGTCTTCGTAACATGATCAGGTCTAGCTATGGTAGAGAGTATAACGTACCGTGCAGGTTCGATTTATTAAATTTGGAGGCTTAAATGCAAAATGTTAAATATCTCGAAAACGATGCATCGTAGAGCAAAACGGACAAAATTTTTCCGCCTAATACGTAGGTTCGTAGTATCAGGAACAAGAAAAAACATAGTCTAATGATGAGATCAACGGTTCGATTCCTACTTAAGCCCTTTGCCATTCGCAGCTATCTATTTCTACAAGATGGTGGCTGCTCTTATGAGAAACAAGATGCCTTGAGACGTCCTAGGGATGCTTACGCAAGATGGCAGACACAAAATGGTGACTATACATAGCTCCTTATGAGACGGCCTAGGGGTGCTCGCACAAGATGGCGGCTACTCTTATGAAGAAAGCTAGCTTAGAGGCTACTGCGCAAGATAACAGCTGCTGTTATGCATGTGGTGGAGGGCAATTTGAAATTCTATGTGCTTAATCAACAGAGCACCCTGCTGCCCTCTTTAGCTGAAATGTGGTGGTGGATAATTTGAAAAATTCTTTTGACAGCTATCATCTTTAAACAAAGGCGACTATACATAGGCTGTTAAGGCCTTATCATTCTCCTCCTCCTCCTCCTCCTCCTCCTCCTCCCCCTCCCCCTCCTCCTTCTCTACCTCCTCCTCCGCCTCTTATGTCAAGGCATAGCTTTATATCGAACAAGTTAAAACCTGCATCGCGAAGGCAAGCGTGTGCAGCGATAACATTATTGTGCATGTTTAGACTTTCGAAACATAAGAAGAGTAGAATCAAACGCTGTACTCGATACGACATGTGATCAGAACATTGATTGATGCGTTCAGAAAACAAAATAAGTGATCAAGACTAGAATCGAACAATGTACTCAATACATCATGTATTTAGAATATGTCAGGGGATACGCTTGTTCTAAGAAGATCAGATTGAAACATAACAAGACTAGAATAGAACACTGTAATCGATGTTGTTAACTTCAACATGTGATCAGAACATTGATTGATGTGTTCAGAACACAAAATAAGTGATCATGACTAGAATCGAACACTGTACTCGATACAACATGTGATCAGAACATTGATCGATGTGTTCAGAACACGAAAAAGTGATCAAGACTAGAATCGAACACTGTACTCAATACAACATGTGTTTAGAACATGTTAGGGGGTACGCTTGTTCTAAGAAGATCAGAATGAAACATAACAAGACTAGAATCGAACACTGTAATCGATGTTGTTAACCTCAACATATGATCAGAACATTGTTTGATGTGTTCAGAGCAAAAGTACAATTTTGATGATTTGCGCAGCTAACTCGCTCGGTAAACGATATAGCCAAAGTATATCTTCAAATTATTTACCTTCCATCATTCGTCTTGTGTGTAAAAATCAGTCGAACAAGTTATCGCATAAACATGGCTGAAAAAAAACGTGATAGGGTATGGAACCCAGGGGTTACATCTTATCAGAAGGGCAAAAAGGATGAAAGGACTCTTCCTCCTCCTTACCGCACATTCCTTGGCTAAAGGGCTAATAGGCTAAAGGGCTAATGAGCTAAAGGGCTAATGGGCTAAAGGGCTAAAGGGCTAAAGGTGCAACAACCTCATCGATCGCTATCAGCAAGAACGCTTGTACTTTGTTACGTGTAGAAAATTAATCTTTATTGGTAAATGGTTTTATGTTCAGAACAAGGAATGGAAAATCCCCGAGGTGCGATGAGTTACGTTTTTCGAACTAGTGTTTGGAACACTGAACTTTTCAAGATGGCAAGAGTGAGGTTAGCAATGTTCTTTTGTTGGATTTTAAATTCCGCGCTACAACATGCATAAGGTGGCAGCCCTTGAGGTTTACTCCCGTAAAGATGGCAAGAGTGAGGTTAGCAATGTTCCGTTGTTGGATTTTTAAAATTCCCCGCTATAACATGCAAAAGGTGGCAGCCTTGAGGTTTACCGCCGTAAAGATGGCAGCAGTGAGGTTAGCGACGCTCCATTGTCCTTCAAAGTGAGGTTAGGGTTCGTCAAGAAGACAGCTGTCAAAAAAGCACGTGGCTATGTTTACCAAACAAGAGCACGTGATCGTGACGTCACGGTCACGTAATCAATCCTTAGCTCGACGTCGCTAAGAGCAGCATTAGGATTAGCTATTCTTAAAAGTCTTGGGAACAGAGCAGCAGTATGAATTGCTATGTTTCAAAGCGTGTACACATCACCTATCGATTTTACATACATCGACCATCGAACTAAACTTCATCCGCTAGATCGTGCTGCTATCTTAGCATGACTTTAAAGTACAATGAATAGCCATGTTTCAAAGCGTGTACACATTACCTATCGATTTTGCACGCATCGACTCTCGTACTAAACTTCTTCCGCTAGATTGTGCTGCTATCTTAGCATGACTAAGATGCATGAACTGAAAGTACGAAGAATAACCATGTTTTAAAGCGTGTACACATTACCTATCGACTTTGCATGTATCGACTCTCGTACTAAACTTCTGCAGGTAGATTGTGCTGCTATCTTAGCATAACTTATACGCATGAACTTAAAGTACAGAGAATAGCTATGTCTCAAAGCGTGTACACATTACTTATTGATTTTGCATGCAACAAATATCGTACTAAACTTCTTCCTCTAGATTGTACTGCTATCTTAGCATAACTTATACACATGAACTTAAAAGTAGAAAGAATAGCCATGTTTCAAAGCGTGTACACATTACTTATTGATTTTGCATGCATCAAATATCGTACTAAACTCCTTCCGCTAGATTGTGCTGCTATCTTAACACAACCTATACGCATGACCTTAAAGTAAAAAGGTGTGTACACATCACCTATCGATTTTGCATGCATCGAATCTCGTACTGAACTTCGTCCGCTAGATTGTGCTGGTATCTTAGCATAACTTATACACATGAACTTAAAAGTACAAAGAATAGCCATGTTTCAAAGCGTGTACACATCAACTATCGAATTTGCATGTATTGACTCTCATACTAAACTCCTTCCGCTAGATCGTGCTGCTATCTTAGCATAACCAATACGCATGACCTTAAAGTAAAAAGAATAGCCATGTTTCAAAGTGTGTACACATTACCTATCGACTTTGCATGCAACAAATATTGTACTAAACTTCTTCCGCTAGGTTGTGCTGCTATCTTAGCATAACCTGTACGCATGAACTTAAAGTACAAAGAATAGCCATGTTTCAAAGCGTGTACACATTACTTATTGATTTTGCATGCATCAAATCTCGTACTAAATTTATTCCGCTAGATTGTGCTGCTATCTTAGCATAACCTATACCAATGAACTTAAAGTACAATGATTAGTCATGTTTCAAAGCGTGTACACATCAACTATCGAATTTGCAAGTATTGACTCTCGTACTAAACTCCTTCCGCTAGATCGTGCTGCTATCTTAGCATAACCAATACGCATGACCTTAAAGTAAAAAGAATAGCCATGTTTCAAAGTGTGTACACATTACCTATCGATTTTACAAGCATCGACTCTCGTACTAAACTTCTTCCGCTAGATTGTGCTGGTATCTTAGCATAACCTATACGCATGGCCTTAAGGTACAAAGAATAGCCATGTTTCAAAGCGTGTACACATTACCTATCGATTTTGCATGCATTGACTCTCGTACTAAACTTCTTCCGCTAGATTGTGCTGGCATCTTAGCATAACTTATACACATGAACTTAAAAGTACAAAGAATAGCCATGTTTCAAAGCATGTACACATTACCTATGGATTTTGCATGCATTGACTCTCGTACTAATCTCCTCCCGCTAGATTGTGCTGCTATCCTAGCATAACCTATACGCATGACCTTAAAGTAAAAAGAATAGCCATGTTTCAAAGTGTGTACACATCACCTATCGATTTGCATGCAACAAATATCGTACTAAACTTCTTCCGCTAGATTGTGCTGCTATCTTAGCATAACTAACATGCATGAACTGAAAGTACGAAGAATAACCATGTTTTAAAGCGTGTACTCATTACTTATCGATTTTACATACATCGACTCTCGTACTAAACTTCTTGCGCTAGATTGTGTCGCTATCTTAGCATAACCTGTACGCATGAACTAAAGTACAAAGAATAGCCTTGTTTCGAAGCGTTTACACATTACCTAATGATTTTGCACGAAACGACTATCATACTAAACTTTTCCCACTAGATTGTGCTAAAATCATGTAAGTGTGCTGCTATCTTAGCATAACCTATCGATTTTACATGCATCTACTATCGTACTAGACTTCTTCCGCTAGAGCATGTAGCAATCGCTTTTGTGTATCCCTAACCCATGTGCACGAACTTAAAGCATAAAGATGAGCTATGTTCTAAAGCGTGTACACATCACCTATCGATAATGTATGTATCGAATATCGTACTAAACTTCTCCTGCTAGAGCGTACGAGTATCGCTTGTGCGTGCACGAACTTAAAGCATAAAGAATAGCAATGTATAAAAATCTTGTAAACAAAGCAGCAGCATTACGTATAGTCAAGATTAAATGCGTGCACACATCATGTATCCATGACGCACACAGTACTAAACTTATTCCATTAGAATGTACAAACTTCGCATGTGTTTGTGCTGCTATCTTAGCATAGCCTATGTGAATGAACTTAAAGCATAAAGAATAGTGATGTATAAAAATCTTGTGAACATAGCAGAGTGTTAACTACGTAGGTGTAGACATTGAACTTTGCATGCTGAGGCAGCATACTACGTGACCGTGACGTCACGACCACGTGCTCTTGTTTGGTAAACATAGCCACGTGCTTTTTTGACAGCTGTCTTCTTGACGAACCCTAACCTCACTTTGAAGGACAATGGAGCGTCGCTAACCTCACTGCTGCCATCTTTACGGCGGTAAACCTCAAGGCTGCCACCTTTTGCATGTTATAGCGGGGAATTTTAAAAATCCAACAACGGAACATTGCTAACCTCACTCTTGCCATCTTTACGGGAGTAAACCTCAAGGGCTGCCACCTTATGCATGTTGTAGCGCGGAATTTAAAATCCAACAACAGAACATTGCTAACCTCACTCTTGCCATCTTGAAAAGTTCAGTGTTCCAAACACTAGTTCGAAAAACGTAACTCATCGCACCTCGGGGATTTTATTAGGTAAGACGTAACCCCTAGGTTCCATTCCTTGTTCTGAACATAAAACCATTTACCAATAAAGATTAATTTTCTACAAAGTACAAGCGTTCTTGCTGATAGCGATCGATGAGGTTGTTGCACCTTTAGCCCTTTAGCCCTTTAGCCCTTTAGCCCATTAGCCCTTTAGCCCATTAGCCCTTTAGCCCATTAGCCCTTTAGCCAAGGAATGTGCGGTAAACTAATCTTCTTAGAACAAAGATATCCCCTCACATTTTCTAAACACATGTTGTATTGAGTACAGTGTTCGATTCTAGTCTTGATCACTTATTTCGTGTTCTGAACACATCGATCAATGTTCTGATCACATGTTGTATCGAGTACAGTGTTCGATTCTAGTCATGATCACTTATTTTGTGTTCTGAACACATCAATCAATGTTCTGATCACATGTTGAAGTTAACAACATCGATTACAGTGTTCTATTCTAGTCTTGTTATGTTTCAATCTGATCTTTTTAGAACAAGCGTATCCCCTGACATATTCTAAACACATGATGTATTGAGTACATTGTTCGATTCTAGTCTTGATCACTTATTTTGTTTTCTGAACGCATCAATCAATGTTCTGATCACATGTCGTATCGAGTACAGCGTTTGATTCTACTCTTCTTATGTTTCGAAAGTCTAAACATGCACAATAATGTTATCGCTGCACACGCTTGCCTTCGCGATGCAGGTTTAAACTTGTTCGATATAAAGCTATGCCTTGACATAAGAGGCGGAGGAGGAGGTAGAGAAGGAGGAGGGGGAGGGGGAGGAGGAGGAGGAGGAGGAGGAGGAGGAGGAGGAGGAGAATGATAAGGCCTTAACAGCCTATGTATAGTCGCCTTTGTTTAAAGATGATAGCTGTCAAAAGAATTTTTCAAATTATCCACCACCACATTTCAGCTAAAGAGGGCAGCAGGGTGCTCTGTTGATTAAGCACATAGAATTTCAAATTGCCCTCCACCACATGCATAACAGCAGCTGTTATCTTGCGCAGTAGCCTCTAAGCTAGCTTTCTTCATAAGAGTAGCCGCCATCTTGTGCGAGCACCCCTAGGCCGTCTCATAAGGAGCTATGTATAGTCACCATTTTGTGTCTGCCATCTTGCGTAAGCATCCCTAGGACGTCTCAAGGCATCTTGTTTCTCATAAGAGCAGCCACCATCTTGTAGAAATAGATAGCTGCGAATGGCAAAGGGCTTAAGTAGGAATCGAACCGTTGATCTCATCATTAGACTATGTTTTTTCTTGTTCCTGATACTACGAACCTACGTATTAGGCGGAAAAATTTTGTCCGTTTTGCTCTACGATGCATCGTTTTCGAGATATTTAACATTTTGCATTTAAGCCTCCAAATTTAATGAATCGAACCTGCACGGTAGGTTATACTCTCTACCATAGCTAGACCTGATCATGTTACGAAGACTCGCTTCAATACAAGCTAAAACAGAGCAAATGCCAAAGGGCCTAAGTAGGAACCGAACCGTTGATCCCATCATTAGACTATGATTTTCTTGTTCCTCATACTGCGAACCTGGGTATTAGGCAGAAAAATTTTGTCCGTTTTGCTCTACGGTGCACCGTTTTCGATATATTTAACATTTTGCATTTAAGCCCTAAATTTAATGAATCTAACTATCACGACACGTTAGCCTCTAAGCTAAGAGTAGCAACTATCTTGCGCAAGCACCCTTAAAGCGTCTCATAAGGAGTTATGTATAGCTGCCATCTTGTGTCCGCCATCTTGCGCAAGCATCCTTAGGGCGTCTCAAGCCATCTTGTGCAAGGACCCTTAAGCCATCCCATAAGATCAGCCGCTATCTTGCGCAAGCATCCCTAGGGTATCTCATAAGGAGCCATGTATAACTGCCATCTTGCGCAAGCATCCCAAGGGCGTCTCATAAGAACCTGTGTATAGCAGCCATCTTGCGTAAGCACCCTTAAGGAGTCATGTATAGCCACCATCTTATGCAATTAGCGTCGAGAGAGGGCTGCTGTAGAATTTTTCTTTTTAAATTATCCGCCACCACTTTTCAAAGGTATCTAGCTAAAGATGGCAGCACCGCGGATGACAGGTGACGAATTTACATCTACTACGATAAAGAGGGCAGCACGGTGCTCTCTGTATTAAAGATGGCGGATGACAGCTGTCAAAAAAGCACATGGCTATGTTTACCAAACAAGAGCACGTGGAATTTGCCGCCATCACATTTCAAACCAAAGAGGGCAGCACTATGCTCTGTTGATTAAAGATGGCGGATGGTAGCTGTCGAAAAAGCACGCGAGTTTGTTTCCAAACAAGAGCACGTGGAATTTTTCAATTTGCCGCCACCACATTTCAAAGGTATCTAGCTAAAGATGGCAGCACGGTGCTCTCTTGATTAAAGATGGCGGATGATAGCTAACAGAACTTTTCAAATTGTCCGCTACTACGTGCTTAAGGTAGTAGCCATAAAGAGGGCAGCACGGTGTTCTGTGGATTAAAGATGGCGGATGACAGGTGATGAAATTGCCCGCATGATAGTAGCACAGTGCTCTGTTGATTAAAGATGGCGGATGACAGCTGCACGTGGCTTTGTTTCCAAACAAGAGCACGTAGAATTTACCACCACCACATTTCAAACTAAAGAGGGCAGCACTCTGCTCTATAGATTAAAGATGGCAGATGGCAGCTGTCAAAAAAGCACGTGAGTTTGTTTTCAAACAAGAGCACGTGGAATTTGCCGTCACCGGGGCAGCACTGTTCTCTCTGGATTAAAGATGTCTGCTTGTCGAAAAGCATTTTTCAAATTATCCGCCACCACATTTCAAAGGTAAGTAGCTAAAGAGGGCAGCACTGTGCTCTATAGATTAAAGATGGCGGATGACAGCTATCAAAAAAGCACGTGGCTGTCAAAAAGCACGTGGATTTGTTTATCTCGAGCTAGTGAGGTTAAGTTGGTAGCACTATGGTTTAGGCCCGTCAAGATGGCAGCACTGCCGATGACAGGTGACGAAAGAGGGCAGGACGGTGCTCTGTAGTTTAAAGATGGCGGATGACAGCTGTCAAAAAAGCACGTGGCTGTCAAAAAGCACGTGGCTTTGTTTATCTCGCGCTAGTTAGGTTAAGTTGGTACTACTGCGGTTTAGGCCCGTCAAGATGGCAGTACTGAGGTTAGCGATGCGTTGTTGTCTGTCAAAAAGCACGTGGCTTTGTTTACAAATCTGTCAAAAAGCACGTGGCTGTCAAAAAGCACGTGGCTTTGTTTACCTCATGCTAGTGAGGTTAAGTTGGTACCACTAAGGTTTAGGCCCGTCAAGATGGTAGTACTGAGGTTTGCGATGCGTTGTTGTTGATGAGAGCTGTCAAAAAGCACGTGGCTTTGTTTACAAATCTGTCAAAAAGCACGTGGCTGTCAAAAACACGTGGCTTTGTTTACCTCGCGCTAGTGAGGTTAAGTTGGCACTACTGAGGTTTAGGCCCGTCAAGATGGTAGTACTGAGGTTAGCGATGCGTTGTTGTCTGTCAAAAAGCACGTGGCTGTCAAAAAACACGTGGCTTTGTTTACCTCACGCTAGTTAGGTTAAGTTGGTACTAGTGAGGTTTAGGCCCGTCAAGATGGCAGCAGTGAGGTTAGCGATGCGTTGTTGTCGATGACAGCTGTCAAAAAGCACGTGGCTTTGTTTACAAATTCAAATCTCCCGCCAAAATTCAAATTTCCCGCCATAATTCAAATTTCCCGCGGGCGGCGGCGGCGGAGGAGGCGGCGGAGGAGGAGGCGTGCGGCGGCGGAGGTGCCGCAGAACCCGCTTATTATACTACTACCATCCTCTATTAACACTGATCACAGGGAAAATCGGAGGGGTCCAACACTTCGAAAAATGAAGGTATCGGCTAAAGAAATGCAAGGAGCACGAAGGGCGTGACATGAAAAGCTTTTTTTAGGTCTCGTGACCTAATACTGAGAGTGCCGGAAAAGAACAAGAGATATTGTCTTAAACAAAAAATCCTGCTTCTTTAAAATATTCATAATCTTGTGTCCACCGGGAAAAAACGTTTCCTATTTTATTTTACGCTATGGTAATAGAATAATATTATAACCATCACTCGAATTCATCTCCTAAAATGTGTGAAGAGAGTCCATTCACCAAACATACAAGCAAAATGTTTTATGAGACTTTTTAGGTGAGGGACGTTTCCTTCTAATTATGTGAACACAGCGAGTTAACTCTAAAAAACTCCACTGCTTGAGTTGCTGGTATTAAAAGCAAGATGTACACTGGAACAGCTTAAGGATATACCTCCAAGAAAAATGTACCAGTTCCTGCTCTTTTATTTTCAGTGACCGATTGAAATACTACGCACTTTTTATGCAAGCTTGTAATTACATTTAACCTCGCTCCAGGGATGACTTACGTGAACAGGAAGCAGGTTCATAAATCATCGCAAGTCCTCGTAACGGGCAGAGCTGTGATTCGTTCTGCTACAATACGATGATTCATGTTCTCCAAGAAAAACCTTACCTTGTAAACATAGAGGTTATTTTGCACCGAAATGAACTGGATAAATTTCAACTTACAATCAAGGAAATTCCAGACATCAACGTTTCTCGTCAAACCCATTTCAACCAGAGTCCGGGGACGAATCAACGCCTTCTTGGCAGTAAGCAAGCTAATTTATAATAATAATAATAATAATAATAATAATAATAATAATAATAATAATAAAACACAAACAGCGAAGGCAGGCCTTCAGAACTCTTTTGAGAAAACAACATTTTAACTAATATCAAGCTGGCGCCAAGAGAACTCCCAGTGGGACAAGACAAAATTATACGAGAAGATAAGTTCACGTAAATATTTTTTGCTATTTGTTTTACGTCGCACTGACACAGATAGGTCTTATGGCGACGATGGGATAGGAAAGGCCTAGGAATAAGAAGGAAGCTGCCGTGGCCTTAATTAAGGTACATCCCCAGCATTTGCTTGGTGTGAAAATGGGAAACCACGGAAAACCATTTTCTTGGCTGCCGACGGTGGGGTTCGAACCTCCTATCTCCCGAATACTGGATACGGGCTGCACTTAAGCGACTGCAGCTATCGAGCTCGGTGGTAAATATTTTTTTTGCTAGGGGCTTTACGTCGCACCGACACAGATAGGTCTTATGGCGACGATGGGATAGGAAAGGCTTAGGAGTTGGAGGGAAGCGGCCGTGGCCTTAATTAAGGTACAGCCCCAGCATTTGCCTGGTGTGAAAATGGGAAACCACGGAAAACCATTTTCAGGGCTGCCGATAGTGGGATTCGAACCTACTATCTCCCGGATGCAAGCTCACAGCCGCACGCCTCTACGCGCACGGCCAACTTGCCCGGTAGGTAAATATTTTAGGGCCGGGAGTGTCCGAGGACAAGTGAGGCTTGACGGCCATAGGTGACCTGCGTGACGTGATGAGGATGAAATGATGATGAAGACGACACATACACCCAGCCTCCGTGCCAGCGAAATTAACCAAATATGGTTAAAATTCCCGGCCCTGCCGGGTATCGAACCTGGGACCCCTGTGACCAAGGGCCAGCACGCTAAACATTTAGCCATGGAGCTGGGCTCTGGTAGAATTGACAACTCCAAACTTGTGAGAGAGAGAAGCCGTTACAATGCGGAAGAACAAAATGGAAATTGCTTACCATTTAACCAAGCGCGTCTACAACGAGAGGCCCATATCTTTCAAAGCAAAACTGAGCATTGTTGCAGTGTCATCATTCTAGAGGTCTTATACTCTTCAGAATGTCTTGCAATGAACTAAAAAGGCCTAATAGAGAAACTGGAGGCCAAAGTAAAGATTTTAGGTCCTATCGTAGACAATGGGGAGTACAGAAGACGGCATAACGACGAACTATACACCCACGTAGAGAAGATCACCGATACCATCCGGAAAAGAATAATTACATCTTATGGTCATGTGACACGAACGCACGAAACAAGACTGACCAACCGCATCATTACCTTCTTTCAGCAGAAGAAAACCAAAGGGGCTTGGTTCATTAAAGAAACGGGAATCACACGTAATGATATCTCGGAACGTGTCCCACTTAAGAAAAAACTTCGAGCGTTCCAGAGTTTCCGAGACAAGCCAAAATTAAAAACAGGAAAGGCATGAATACAGGAGAAGAAAGAACGACACCGAGAACTCATGCGGAAGAACTAAGTAGACATAAAAGCCAGAAGTGGCCTGTTGAAATGACATGGTCCAAAATTGGCCGATACGAAATGAATGAATAATTCGAAGTTCTCCAAGTATTTGGTCTAGACAACAAGACCTGACAGATGATCCAAGGTACACTCACTGGCACGTCTTCCAAAGTGAAATTCAGATCTGAGATTTCTGAAGGCTTTCAAATCCAAACTGGATTTCGGCAAGTAGGTGGACTATGACCACTACATTTCAACTGTGCTCTCGAGAGGTTCATCCAGGAATGGAGACATGTTCTCCATTGTAAGGGATTTCTTAAGGAAATTCAAATAGGACGAACTCTTAACGGTAACAATATTGATTGCCTTGCTTTTATAGATGACCTGGGGCTCCTCACTTCCTGTCCTGAACTAGTTACTCAACAAATCAATTACATGCACGAATGTGCAGTTAAGATTGGCCTCAAGATCTCCTACACCAAAACCCACTTCAATTCAAACATCATACATGCTCCACCACATCTTCTGGCTACCAACGGTAGAATCTTGAAAGTTGGAAGATTCAAGTACTTCGGTGAAAGGGTTGAATCCAACAATTGTGGGTGAGAAGTTCGCCGTCTTAACACGTGTCAACAAATTTGAAACAGTCTTCCGACTCACTCGAAACAAGTATAACAAAACGTCTTTCTCTCGAAATACAAATATTAGACATTATAAAACTGTAATTAGACCTCAAGCATTATATGCAGCAGAATGTTTAACACTTTGAACACATAGCCTGTTTGAAAAACTGCCAGCCTCAACTTCGGAGCAACCTAGAAATATACACCCACACCGAAAAAATACCAAGCGTAATAAAGTAAAGAAGGATAACCTTTGACGCTCTCGTCTTCAGATTGCCACCTGAAAGAATCTGTAAAAGTTTGTTATCCTAATTCAGAACTCTCGAAACGATTCCTACTTGATGGTTGGTGGAGATCGATAAGGATCTTTTAAAGTTTGGAATCACAGAAACAGGCATCTAACACCGAGAACCACTCAAACACAAATTTAGACAGGTCCACCAAGAAAAAGCCCCAACTCGAGTGAAGCATGTGCATTGTGATGCATGGAAGAAAGCACACTCCGAAAGATGAAAACCTGGTGAGCCCACAATAGGACAAACAGTTGAGATATCGCCATCCTTAGTGGACCTAATGAATAACAACAACAACAATAATAATAATAATAATAATAATAATAATAATAATAATAATAATAATAATAATAATAATAATAATAATAATAATAATAATAATAATTGTACCGGGCGGTACACCTCCACGCCGCTAATTCAAACCTTGCGCCAGTTGAAACTCCACTACTGGAATAAGTCTGAACTTTGTTTTATGTGTTAATTTTCAAGTTTCCCTGAAGATGTCACTACTTGGAAATTTTGACGTTTCTGAACTGTGTTGTTTTCGACGTATTTTTGTTTTGCTTGTAGTAAGAAGTGTGAACATTCTCTTCTAGAGGACACTACTGAAGATCAACAATAGTGCACCCTAGTGCGAAGTGAAAGAACTGTTTTTTGGAGAATTTTTTTTTTCAAAAGTTTGTTTCTTGTTAAATTTCTTTCTGTTATTGTTTAAGTTGGCTGTATACCCCTTTCTTTCCCCTTGTTTTGTATTTAGCCAATCCCGAATTTTTTAAATTAATTTCTAACCAATCAGGTGTATCTTCTCCAAAGGGGATATGTTGCTGTACCCTAGCCAATAAATGATTGTGGGCGGGTGTTTTTCTTCCTGAAACGCCTCGAACTTTCTGCGAGAGTATATAAACTGCTGATTTTAGGGTCTCTGCGCCACTTCTGTACCATCTTTCAGTGTGTAAAGTACGTAGCAGGGGGCGGGAAACGCCTCTTTCTTCGGGCAGCAGCTCAATAACCAGGTAATGGCCTTTTAATAACTTCTTTTCTTGCTAGCTCAGCAGTTTAACTCTCGGGGCGGGTCCGAAGCGTTTCCACCATGTAACCTTTTCCTAAAATGTAACTACTCTTAGCACCTATTCTCTTTTAAAGCTACATATTGGGATAGAGAGTGCTTAACCCTCTCGAGCTCCCACTCATATTGCTATGAGGTGAACTTATTTCTCACAACCGATTCTTCCTTAATGTAAGGTAAATTGTTCTTTTCTAAAGTCACCTCTGTAGTATGGGATTAGCCCTTGCATTAGCGGCCTAGAGCCAGATTAGGTTTTAAACAAAATGTATTAGGAGCGCAGATCGCCTCCTCTCAAGTGGTTATTTTTGAGGTCATGTAATTAACCTTTTTCTTACTTAATAGGCCTCAGTAGGTTGGGTATTTTACCCCTGTATCTATGTCCTTAGAGGACAACTTGAAGGTGGAGTTTGGTGTGGCCTTTAATAGGCTTAATGTTGAGAGTGAGTGGCTCTTTCTCGAAAATTGAGTGTTGTACGCCTCCAGGAGGCTTTACTGTGTAATTCGGAGCAAGTGCTCCGAGGCATGATTGGGGTCTTCTGCCCCTTTGTTGAATTTCTGTATATCGTAAGAGTGAGCTAATTGTTCATGTATTGTGGGTTTGGCTCTCGGAGCCCATCCTGTAACTCTGTAATTGTACATTCTCGAATAGTGGCTTTGCTACTCTGTACCTGCCATGCTTGTTATTTCTTAATTTTGAAAAGAAAATATAACCCTGTTCAATTTTAAATTCACTTTAATTTCGTAGCCTGAGACCTGTTCACCCCCCGCACCTTCTTTCACCTCTAACTACCACGGAAAACTCCGTAACAATAATAATAATAATAATAATAATAATAATAATAATAATAATAATAATAATAATAATAATAATAATAATAATAATAATAATAATAATAATAATAAAATTATTGTTGAAATATATCGGAACATAGAAAAGACAACAGAAACAATATGGAAGAGGCGAATGATATTGTTTGGACATTTGTATAGAGAGGGAACTGGAAGGGGTCCAGAACGTAGACAAATGAAATTATTAGCCATAGAAAGAAAATGACCGCGAAGGGCGTGAATATGAAGGACTCCCTAGACCTCATAAACCTAATAGCGTTGGGATCGAAAAAGTTAAGCAAGAGAGGTCGGATATTAAAGTGAGAAGTCTGGCACAAGTAAGTAGAAGTAACGTAAGGACTGAGCTTCATAATTACAATTGAAGAGATGTCTGATGGTGAGATTGCGGCCCCGGTCTAGAAACTCCGCTAGAGAATTTGTCGCACCGACATGCGTCACCTTCTAATCTCCAGGTCTTCGGGTTAAACAGCGTACGCTTGGTAGGCCAATACCGCGAAGGACTATCACCTATGTATGTTTGTATGTATTTTAACCGTCCGTGGGTCGATTCAATTAACGGTTCGAAGATAGTGTAAGTACGCCTCGGCTATTGTCAACGGAGCTACATGAGTCTCCACTCACATTCGACGAACACCGGTTGTAGCTCACTTCTACTTAACATTAGGCCCGTATTACTATAGCAAGAATTCACCCCACTTAATTATGTAACGCTATTCTAATTCTTAATTAAACGAAATGTAAATATCGAGAATTCTAGTTTCTTGGAAAGATATTCCAATTTAATTAGTCAAATATAAATGTAAATAAAATAACAATAATATTTACATTACAACATGATTGGGAAATAAGATTGAAGTCGACATTGCATGCTGTGTCGGTTTGGATATTAACACAATGAATCACATGTTGGTAATAAACTAAATTAAATTCAAAACTTGACTTGTAACAAATCCAACATGGAACTTGCTGAAGGCTTATTTATCACGACACATAAAATTATTTTACTATCTTTTCATTGTCTGCCAATCATAGAATTACAAGACAAATATGTAGTTATTTCACTCGTATTTGTCACTCATTAGTCCGAGATTTTATCTTTCTATATTCCATCGATATTATGACTCATCACATGAATTAACTATCTATCTAACAACTTCAGTATCCCGTAATAACCTATGTCCAACGCTGTCGCTTGTTAATAACGTAATCACATACTATTCAGAGACATTACGACTAATTCTAACAAGTAAATTCAATCAAAGCAGGAACAGCATCTCCTGGAAACTCATATCCCCCGCACCTAACATACACAACATCTAGCTGATGACATCATTAATAAATAAGAAGTCTTGAGAACGATCCAACAATATCTGGCTTCACCGAGATTATTCCACTGAAAATTATGAAGATCTACTACTATCTACGGAAATCCATACTACAAGCAACTAATTATATAAATAATAGTCATGCACTGCTTCAGGTGACAATAACATCACTTATATGAGATATCTCATTACCTTCATATCAATGTCGTCCACTGTCGAAGATCCTCTATCAATGATTATCCGTTCAAATATGTAACATTCGCATCTTATCGTGCCATAAATTAATATTTTCATGTCCGTACACACGTTTCAATACTTATAATCTTCGGAGCATTATGCAAAACCCTATCATCAAATCTTATCGCTTGTCCATTTCCGGTGCCACTTCAATTTCGCATGATGAACATCTTATTTAATCATTCTTAACTTTAAATTCATTAAAATACTGGAAGACCACACTACACTTCCGTAGTGCTTATTTTCAACAAATCATATATCACAGCAACCTCATTTACAATTCACAACACCATACATGCACACCATACCTATTCATAACTGTCCGTCCAAAACTATACAAGCACAAATATCGGAAGAAACCATCTTATCATCAAATACGTGTTAGAATCATCCTACTATTAACTTCACGAAATACTCACATCTTACACAAAAATTACGGAACATTATCATATAAGAAGATCTCAAAATCGACACTTTAAGTACATCATTTCGCAAGAATTATCTACGCAGTAACTAGTATGTCATTTCGAATACGAGGGTAATATTTCCTACATTCACGATCAATCTTTAGAAAATCCCGGAATGATCACCACGAGTCCGTGCTTTTACAAGTTGAATGTTGCACGGGAAACATAATTCCAGTATCTCCTTATTGAAAACTTAAATGCAATTACGGGTATCATTAAATATTTGCGATGATCACATTATGTTACTCAAGTTGTATCTTAATTATGTAACCTAATGACAAAATAAAGAAAATCTTCGCTACTGCTCTACATTCTACATGATAGGATAGGGGAAAGACAACATCTTGGAGTACTTATCGTTGATGGATTCTTGTAGCTCATCTCCATCCTCTCATCTGGTTGAATGTTAAATGTTATTTCATTTCACCATAGTTCTGGGCTGTCAGGACACTAATCCTGTTCATGCCCTCATGGTTGATTTGGTTATGGTATTGCAATAACAATCTTCCACCTTCGTGGGCATTCTGACCTGAAACTTGTACAATCGGAATTAGTACAACGATATATGATACACAATATTTCAATGTTAATCCAAAAACACCCCCCTTGTTTCTTATGTTAAACGCTAAATATTATTATTACAATTTCTTTCCGTATTCCTCTCACAATAACTTCTCAAGTCTTACCATTTTCAGCTAGCTTCCTTCTTAAATGTACCTAACAGTTCTTTCTCTCGACCTTCAATCTCATTTTTTTCTTACAATATCATTGTTCATATAAAACAAAATCCTATTTAAATATTACAATAATAACATTGGTTCGCATTTTATAATTTCTGACAAATCGCTGGTTTATAATTTCCTTTTCATCTGTTTTTGACATTTGAGGAATGCCTTCTATGACAAAGTCACTCTCTTAATTAAGAAATCATGCAAAGGAACACGCGTAATCATTCACGTATATCTTCTTGACGGTTCTTGACGTATACAATCGATTCTCTCATCAACGCCTTCTTGACCGCTGAACTCGCATCGTTCAAACAATAGCCTCCGCCGCATATGTCATTGCTGGACCTGAATATCACATAATATGTCTTATATTATAAGACTTGTTTTATTCTCCCGCTGACATGTGACCTTCCATTTACTGGTTTCCGCTTATACACTAGATGGTGTTTTCTGAATATAATTATCCGATGAACACGGGGTTTTGAGCTTAAAAATTTACGCCTTCATCCTATTTCCATCAAAATTTTCTATTCAAATGAGCGGGTTATCTCGGCTGACAGACACAGTTGGAGGTATAACAACTGGACCTATGACGGCTGGACGTATGCTTCCGTGCAATTTCCATTGGCCTCTTCTTTACCATAACCTTCAATGGTTCTATAACTGATCTGGAAACCTTTGATTGGTTATAGTATGTATGTACGTACTTTTTAAAAATCATTTATTAACAGCATACGCCATTAGAGAAAGTAATACTACATGCTTGTACTGTGTATACATAATGACAGTAGTAATTAATACTCAATAAACAATTATTTACGTATGGCTTTTGCCAATATTAATCTTAACTGCTATCTCGTTGTAAGGTGTAAACATTTATTTTGTTTAAAATTTAGAAAAATACGTTAGCTGATTGTCCACGTGTTCCTATTTCTCCAGCGGCCAGTGGTCCACTGAGTTGATAACACTTTTACAAAGTTCGCCTCTCTCGAAGTTGAGTAACACTCCCACAGGATATGGTCAACTGATGATCTGTTTCACCACCTATACACACACGTAGGGTATACTGTCATTCTGAACCTAAAGAAATATTCACCAAATTTCCCGTGGGCTGTTGACACAGTTGTCATATTATGCCTTAGGTTTAGTTTAATTTTCAATTTACCCCTTACATTAGGAAAGTATGATTCTGTTATGCTTCCGTTTGTAGTGTTATCCCACTCGCCCTCCCACAATCGAATGGTTTCCTCCCTCAGGGCTTGTTCGCTTGTAAACCACTTCTAAGCCCAGGTTGTTTGCAGATTGTTTAGCCAGATGGTCTGCAAGTTCGATTTCTGCACTGCCAACATGTGCCTTGATCCATGTACAATGTACCATCCAGTTTTCTCGCAGAAGAAATCGTAATATACTTTGTATTTCTTCTATCAGTATATTGTGCTTGCGGTTGTTTCGTAAAAGATCCAAGGTTATTTTACTGTCAGTGTGTATTACAGAAGATTTTTCATGTATATTTTCTCTGTTATTGTAACTTCTCAAGGGCATTCAGTATTGCAACTTGCTCAGCCTTATTGTTAGACCACCTATTATATAATTTGAACCAAAGTTGGTATGTAGGGGCCTATGTATATATTTAGATAATTTACCGAGCGAATTGGCCGTGCGGTTAGCATCACGCAGCGGAGAGCTTGCAGTCGGGATGTAGTGGGTTCGAATCCCACCGTCGGAAGCCCTGAAGATGGTTTTCCGTGGTTTCCCATTTTCACACCTGGCAAATGCTGGGGCTGTTCCTTAATTAAGGCTACGGTCGCTTCCTTCCCACTCCTATCCCTTTCCTATCCCATCGTCGCCGTAAGACCTATCTGTGTCGGTGCAACGTTAAACAAGTGGTCTAGCAAATAAGAAAGAAGTCATTTCAAAAGTGGTATGCCTCTGGCCCTGTTATAACTGATTATAGAAACGGAGCATCGTATTTATTTCTTCTCCTTCTTGTTTCGTATAGTCCAGGTAAGGACCACGACATTCAACTATTGCATTTTGGAATGGGCTTTGATGTTTGCCCAGTAGTTGAGCATCCTCAGGCTGTGTTGCTCCTTCCTCTCCTTTGTCCAAAGAGCGCCAATCTTCTTTGTTGGTAGTCTGTCCTGAAACTTCTCATGTTTAAGCATCTTCCTGAGTGCTGTCCGATCCTTTAAGATTCCTTCTGTTATTCGCAGTTCCTGTAGAACTTTATCCACTTTCATCAACCATGGTGACTTGGTCTTCCTATTTTGCCAGTAGCTGAGAATCCGGTTGGTGAACCTGGTCGGATGCATCCTGTAGACGTGCCCATAGAATGCTAGGCGTCTCTTCCTTGCTACATTCGTTATTCTTTCACAGTACTTGTAGAGCCGTTGGTTAGGCCGTCTTTTATAACTGTCCCCTTCCTTGACTGGCCCCAGTATCTTCCTCATTATCTTTCTTTCTTGGATTTCAAGTTTTTTCATGAGTCCCTTCCTGTTGCATGTTAAACATTCTGAAGCATATAAAGCTTCAGGGCGGATGACTGGTAGTGCTTCATCTTAGTATTACGAGAGAGATCGTATTTATTTATTTATTTATTTATTTATTTATTTATTTATTTATTTATTTATTTATTTATTTATTTATTTATTTATTTATCTTGTTTTATATATGGACTCAGGTTATGAAGTCTTCTATTCTGTCCGACCATACATACGCCTACATGAAGAGTTAAATATACTGTACACTAAATAAATTATTTACAATTTAATATCTTAAGGTATCAATTAAATGTTTTAATTAACGTAATAACTTAACTATGATCTAATCCTACGTATGTTATGAATAATTATTATCTATTAACCAGGTTTGACAGTGTTTCTTAAAGCGAAGGTTGTTTGAAACACTCCTAATTTCAGCAGGTAAGGAATTCCAAATTCGACTGGCGGCGATGATGATCTGGTAGAAATTCTTGAAGGTGATGATGCTAGGTAATGGAATTGTGTGGCAAGGTATTCAGGAGTGTTAAGGTTCAGTATACGATGTAACAGAAACATTGTGTACATTTCGTCGCTCTCTTAAGCGGAGCCATGAAAATCTATCAAATGCGGGAGAAATATTGTTAAACCTTGGCATACCTAAAATAAATCGAACACATACGTTATGTGCCTTTTGGAGCTTGATAGAAAGTGAGGCGTTGAGATTACTGTATACTACGTCACAGTAGCCGAATATTGGCATTACCATACTTCGGATAAGCAGTTTTCTTACATTTTGGGGGAGTAAGTCTCTGAGTTTCTTAAGGAAAGGTAAGGAATAAAACACTCGCTGACATATACCTGTTACATGATCGTTCCAACTAAGATTTTTATCCATTATCATCCCTAAGTTTTTAACTGTGTCCTTGAATTGTAACCGAGTGCCTCTTAATGTTACTGAGTGGGTATGAACGTCTGTGAGGCGTGCGTAGTTTTTTTTGGTTAGCTCAAAGAATACACTGCGACTTTTGGGCATTGATTTTTAGTACATGGTCATCGGTCCATTTACATATTCTTTCTAGGTCGTCATTCATATTATTTATTGCAGTAGGTAAGTCACGAGGACGTGCGTGTGTATGTATTTTAAGTCGTCTGCGTACACATGATATTGGCAATGTTTAATTACTTGTGTTAGTCCTGAAATGAAGATTGAAAATAGGAGTGGCGCTAGCACAGACCCCTGTTGTATTCCAGTCTCTGTAGATTGCCATGAAGAGAAATTTTCACCTGTAGATAAACACTGCCGACGATCAGAGAGATAGGAATACATCCAGCATAGTGTGCTTTATGAGAAATTAAGAACATGTAATTTTGCCATTAGTATATCCGTGTCAACGCAGTCAATGGCCTTACTGAGGTCTAGAAGAGTTACAACAGTAACTTCTCCCTTATTCATAGCTACTCCTATGTCGTTTGTAACTTTAAGTAGTGCAATAGTTGTGCTTTGATTGCTTTTAAAACCAGACTGGTATTTGACAAGAAGTATGTTGCTTTTTAAATATGTGGTTGTTTGTCTGTGAATTATTTTCTCCAAAAGTTTGGACATAAATGGTAAAATTCCTGGCAAGCCGAACCAACACAGGCACATTTTTATTTTACACACGTTTCGTTCTGCTTACTTTTCTTGACATAACGCGAGATTCCAGGCGATTATTTCACTGCCAGTTATCGAGATTCGACCAATGGTCGTCCAAACGAAAAATCAACTGGTAAGCCACATTCTAGTCACGATGCTACTGCCGTACTCAATCATATTTCTCAATTATCCTGCCAAATATTCACGGCAAGTCTTGTCAGGTGTTCGTAATTGTCGCCGAGGTAGATTGTCATGCCGCAACCAAAACTGCTTTGTTGTGGGAATTAACGTTGATGGGTAAATAGCGGCAGGTGTAATTGAGGCACTAGGGGCTATGTTTCACAACATGAAGCTACTGAACGTAGGAAAGGTGGTATTCAGACCTTCAACCTCGCCGGGAGTACGTGATGGGTTTATCTCGGCAATCTGTACGCCCTAAGGCGGGGATGCGGTGCGAAGTGGAGGAAAGGTTAGAGGTATTAACATGCCTTCGCGATCGGCAGCCAGCCATTATTACGTAACCTTGTACAAACGTATCAGAAGAACATTCACTAATATGCGACTTAACCTTGTATGTAGATTATGTTAAGAAGATTATGAATAGTTATAGATCCTACACATTTATAAGAGAGTTGTTTCATGTCATCCTTTTTAATATGTTACATCCTACGTACGTCTGGCATCATGTCCTTCGTCTTTAGAGACAGTTCAGCAAGAAAACTAATGATCTGATCTCCCAGTTTCTCTCTTAAGTGCTGCACTTTGTTTAAGGTCAAGAAGTGAAGTGATCACTTTTACTGAGGAGACACCCTCGCCAATCCAGTCCTTCAGTACTCATTGGCCTTGATGTGGACAGTCTTCTCCATTGCCTTTAAAGCGACTCGTCTTCCAAGTTCAAGATAATGTATTTTCAGTTTTAGGATAATAACAAGGGTTTTAGAAACTTCACAAATGTCGTCATCATCAATCAATAATATTGCGTTTACATCGCATTAACGACTTTTGCTGCTTTCAGAAACTCGAGGTACCGGAAACGTTTCCCGCAGGAGTTCTTTTATGTGCCGGTTAATCTACTGGCACGAAGTTGACGTATTTGAGTACCTTCAAATACCGCCGGGCTTGGAGGTATCCAACCGTCAACCTTGAGTCTCCAGAGGATCTTAAATTTTGAACGTGGTATTGCGACCACGGAGCCCTTAGCTAAATCCTGGCATTGCTTCCACTTAGTTGTGCCAAGTTTCTCCATTTCACCTATCCTATCCAACCTCCCTTGGTCAACTCTTGTTCTTTTCCGACTCCGACGGTGTTAGAGCATTCGAGGCCTGGGGCGTCTTTCATTTTTCGAAGTGTCAGATCTCTTCAACGTTTTCTGTCTGGTTATAATCAGCGTTCCGAGGACACACAGGAGTTCCGAAACGAGCATTAAACCACGCCGGCTGATAATTTAGCTCTGCGCATGGTTGAGTTTCGGCAAGCTCTTCTTGGGGGACATGTAGATCGATCCTACTCTGGCCGCACACCGAAGATACCAGAAATTCTGCACCATATGTATAAAAGCAGGCTCGCTGCTAATAAGAAGTAGTGCTGGTTTTATATGAGTTGTTGATGTTGAGTTATGTTGTTGTCGGGTGATATGTGATAAGTAAGACATTAGGTGGAGTAGTCACGTGAGTTGACTGTGCGAGTTATTGGCCTTGTCTGGAGTCGAACCAACTGTACAGTAGTCGTGTGTTGTGACAACCAATGGAGATGCATTGGAATCTGGCTGCATGGAGATGGTGTGTGAAGGGAAGGGTGCGTGCGAAGCGGAGTGAAAGATAAAACTTGTCAGTGTACGCAGTGGAAGGATCGCCTGTTGCAGGTAACTGCTGCCAGCTGAAAAACCGCTATTAGGACAAGTGAATTTTCCTTACTGTCATTAGACCTATATATGCGCGTCTGCTGTGACATACTTCTCAAGAATTTCATTTCTGCCTGCATCGTTCTTTTTCACTGTCAGGTCTCACTTGAACTTGACTAACGTACGGTATGTTGTAGAATGTAATGGAGAAGCAACCACCCCGAAAGGAGTGAACTGGGTTACACATTGTCCCCTCTCTCTTAAAATATTCTATAGATCCTGCAGTAAAGGAAATCAAAAGTAAATAGGAAAAATCAAAACAAAAACTGTGAGATTGGCGGATGATATTTTATTTGAGTATTCATAATAGTGGTGGTGATTATTGTTTAAATAAGAAGTACAACTGGATAATTATCTTCTATTACCATTCATCGAAAGGAAAAGAATGGAAGAGGTGGGATACTTCCAAGAATGATGGTATCTGCATAGAAGGGCGTAAAAATGGAGCACTTCGTAGGCCTCGAAAACCTAACACTGTCGGGGTGGAAGATCAAGTGAGGTGAGATGGATAGATGAAAGTGAGGAGCCTGACATAAATAAGTGGAAGCATTACCCGACTCAGCTAGCGGAAACGTGACCGCCAACCCTCGCCCCCAAGTACAGAGAGCCCGGTTTCCCTTTCAGACGCCTCTTGCGACAGACAGGGGATATTGTAGATGTATTCTACGGCCCCCACGCACAGAGGGAGAAAAGACAGAGAGTTTTAAATAAACATGTCTTCTGATCACATAAACATTATACACACTTTATTGACCACTCATCTGTCACTCAGGTGTCGGTTCCACTATCAATTGTTTTTCTAGGCCTTTCTTAAAGGATTTCTAGTAGCAGCAGATTTACCGAACATCTCCCTTCTTAAGTGACCGCAATCACTAATTCCTCTCCCTGCCTCGGTTTGTCCTCTTGAATTCAAACTTTATCTTCATGTTATGACCTTTTCCACTTTTAAGGACTTCGTTAAAGCTTGTTCGTGTACCAATACCATTCCATGCCATCTTTCCACTCCACTGACAGCTCGAAAGATACCAGTTAGTCAAGCAACTTGCCTCTCCACTCCACTGACAGCTCGAAAGATACCCGTTAGTCAAGCAACTTGTCTCTCCAATCCACTGACCGCTCGAAAGATACCAGTTAGTCAAGCAACTTGTCTCTCCACTCCACTGACAGCTCGAAAGATACCAGTTAGTCAAGCAACTTGTCTCCTCACTCCACTGACAGCTCGAAAGATACCAGTTAGTCAAGCAACTTGTATTGAACAGGTGGATTCAAAATAAAACTTTATTATTGTATAGCTCGAAAGATACCAGTTAGTCAAGCAATTTGTCTCTCCAATCCACTGACCGCTCGAAAGATACCAGTTAGTCAAGCAACTTGTCTCTCCACTCCACTGACCGCTCGAAAGATACCAGTTAGTCAAGCAACTTGTCTCTCCACTCCACTGACCGCTCGAAATATACCAGTTAGTCAAGCAACTTGTCTCTCCACTCCACTGACAGCTCGAAAGATACCAGTTAGTCAAGCAACTTGTCTCCTCACTCCACTGACAGCTCGAAAGATACCAGTTAGTCAAGCAACTTGTCTCCTCACTCCACTGACAGCTCGAAAGATACCAGTTAGTCAAGCAACTTGTCTCTCCACTCTACTGACAGCTCGAAAGATTTGTTGCAAGTGACTAATCTCATGTTTTGATCCGTATTGAAATCTGTTGATATACAATAATAAAGTTTTATTATGAATCCACCTGTTCAATACATTATAATGTTGTCACATTTAAAATAACTTCATTTTAACTAATGAAGTTTTTTTTTAGTAGTAGTAGTAGTATTTATTCATTCATCATGTCGTTTACATATTTACAGGACTCTGTTTTATATATACATAACTCTTCTAATAACATTATTACTTGAGAAATATTAATCTTATAACTAAACCACATATATTACAGAAGTAGTAGGACATATTATCAACATATTAATACTTAAAATAAATTGAACTACTAACTGTCTCTTGCACACATTAAATATATTATTATTATTATTATTATTATTATTATTATTATTATTATTATTATTATTATTATTATTATTATTATTATTATTATTATTATTATTATTATTATTATTATTATTATTATTATTATTATTATTATTATTATTATACAAAATCACACCAACCTCATCAGAGTCGAGTAGATATCAGTAAAATACCACGTAAGGTGAAACCTTGTGTGTGGTAATTTAGAATATTAATTACATAGTGAGAAATATATTTTAAATGATGCCTGAAATACGAGTATGGGTATGAGTGAATGACGGATATGATCAACAGCACATGGTAGAGCATTGAACAGAAATTGGATATGGTGACGTGATATTCTCATTTAGTTATTTCTTCCATAACAGTTTTATTATCCCTGACAAAGGATTTAAGACACTTCAGACTCGTTTTCTGACCTAATAAAGTAGTTTGTAAAGAACCGGGAAGGACATTAAAGAATTTTGGAATGAAGTACAAGAAATTGCGCTTTGTTATGCTAAGTTTGGGTTTGTATAACATACAACGGTGGTTCATCTTACTGCGTGTTGAATATTCATGTTTAATGTTCTCAATTATATTTTTGTTTTTGTTAATATATTTGTATATTTCAAGGGCATAGAGCTGTTTTACATTAAATATATTTGCTTCAGCATATAATTGACTACTTGGGTATAATGTTCCTTTCTGGTACATTATTCGTAATATAAGGTTTTGAACAACCTGTATTTTATTGATTACATTTTTGTAGGCTCCTCCCCATGCCAAAATTCCGTAGCTAAGAATAGACTGAACTAAAGCGTAATAAACCTCTCTTAACAATTTTATACTGGATATGTATTTTAAATTATGAAATATATAAACAGTTCTTCTCATTTTCTTTCTTAAATCGGTAATGTGACTTTTCCATTTCATGTTCGAATCAATTAATAATCCCAAATACTTAACATTATTTACTTTATAAATTTTGTAGCAGTTACAATTAAATTTACAGTTGATGTTGTGTACAATTAATTCATTAAAATCGTTTCGTGTATCTGTTACAGAAAAATTCATAAATTTTGTCTTTTTAATGTTTAGAAATAATTCATTATTATCTAACCATGCTTTAACTTTAAGCAGTGCTCGAGTTGCTCTCTGTCTGACGAGATTCCAGCTATCACCCTCAACATAAATGACTGTATCATCTGCATATGTTACGACGTGCGTATGTTCGGCATTTGCTATTGTTTTCTCTAGATCATTAATAAATAGAATAAACAATAAAGGACCTAATACTGTGCCTTGTGGGACACCCTTTATTATCCTCATTGGTGTGCTTAGATGTTGATTAATTTTGACATACTGTACTCGATCTGTCAAGTAACTCTCAAGCAAATCCAGCACATTACCCCTAAAGCCGTATTTTTCCAATTTCTGAAGGAGCAAGCGGTGTGACACACTATCGAATGCCTTTTCAAGGTCGAGAAATATCCCTGTGGAGAGCAGAGAAGGATTAAGATTTTCGTATATTCTATTTGTTAAGGCGGATATAGCATCAGTCGTTCCGAGATTTTTAATGAATCCAAACTGTCTGGGCGAAAGTATTTGGTGTTTTTCTAAAAATTGGTAAATATTGTTCTTTAAGCATTTCTCGAATATTTTTGATATTGTTGTAGTTATCGAAATGGGTCTGTAATTTCTAATGTCATAAATATTTCCAGACTTGTGAAGAGGTTTTACTATTGTTGTTTTAAGCTGTTTTGGAAAGTAACCTAAGGTGAAGGAATCATTGATAATATTCAGCAACGGTTCCTTTAATGACTCTATATTTTCTTTAATAATTCGAGCCGAAATATTGTCTATTCCTACAGCTTTGTTTTCATGTACTTCACTCAAACATCTCTTCAGATCGTATTCTGTTACCGGTGCAAGGAAGCAAGTATGAGGGTTGCGAGCGATATTTAATGTGGAGTCGGAAATCTGTCTGTGATGCTTTGCTTTCTCAGTGGTTTCGTTAATGAAATAATTGTTAAATTTATTAGAGATATTTATGTCATCTTTCCAGATTTCACCTTTATATCTGATTTCCTTGATCTCTTCTTTTCTAACTGACCTTTGTGTTATTTCATTGACTATGCCCCAGACCTTACCCCGGTTATTTGAATTGCGATTGATCAGATTCCTATAGTACTCAGTTTTCGTTTTCATAATTAGATCATTTAGTTTGTTCCTATATTTCCTGTACTGTTCTTTAATTTCCAAGTTATCCTTATTTTTTAAATATTGTTGATAAAGTCGGTCTCTTGTGTGAATAGATTTTACCAAACCGTAAGAAATCCATTCTGTTCTTTTGACTTCCTTTGATTTCAATTTAACAGTGGACAGGGTCATGCAGCTTTTAATTGTATTCACGAATTTAAGTTTGATATCTAAATCACTGCTGTTTAAGATGTCTCCCCAATTTTATTTACTTAAATGATTTTTAAGCTCAAAATGATCTATTTTAAAACAGTTACGTCGAAAATTTGGTATATTATTAGGGACCGAGGCATTTTGAATGTTGAGACTTACTATTATAGGATAATGATCTGAAATTTTACTTTGAGAGATGATAGACAGAATGTCGTCATTTCTCAACCTACTTTTAATCAAAGCATGATCAATACAGGATTTACTTGTACCAGATACTCTAGTAGGATTGTTTATTAAGGACTGAAAACTTCTTTCTTGTACCATGTTGAGATATTCGTCACAGTCGTGTTCATTTAAAAGGTCTATATTTGTGTCCCCTATTATCAGTTATTTTAAATGTGACAACATTATAATGTATTGAACAGGTGGATTCATAATAAAACTTTATTATTGTATAGCTCGAAAGATACCAGTTAGTTAAGCAACTTGTCTCTCCAATCCACTGACCGCTCGAAAGATACCAGTTAGTCAAGCAACTTGTCTCTCCACTCCACTGACAGCTCGAAAGATACCAGTTAGTCAAGCAACTTGTCTCCTCATTCCACTGACAGCTCGAAAGATACCAGTTAGTCAAGCAACCTGTCTCCTCACTCCACTGACAGCTCGAAAGATACCAGTTAGTCAAGCAACTTGTCTCCTCACTCCACTGACAGCTCGAAAGATACCAGTTAGTCAAGCAACTTGTCTCTCCACTCCACTGACCGCTCGAAAGATACCAGTTAGTCAAGCAACTTGTCTCTCCACTCCACTGACAGCTCGAAAGATACCAGTTAGTCAAGCAACTTGTCTCTCCACTCCACTGACCGCTCGAAAGATACCAGTTAGTCAAGCAACTTGTCTCTCCACTCCACTGACCGCTCGAAAGATACCAGTTAGTCAAGCAACTTGTCTCTCCACTCCATTGACAGCTCGAAAGATACCAGTTAGTCAAGCAACTTGTCTCCTCACTCCACTGACAGCTCGAAAGATACCAGTTAGTCAAGCAACCTGTCTCCTCACTCCACTGACAGCTCGAAAGATACCACTTAGTCAAGCAACTTGTCTCCTCACTCCACTGACAGCTCGAAAGATACCAGTTAGTCAAGCAACTTGTCTCTCCACTCCACTGACCGTTCGAAAGATACCAGTTAGTCAAGCAACTTGTCTCTCCACTCCACTGACAGCTCGAAAGGTACCCGTTAGTCAAGCAACTTGTCTCTTCACTCCACTGACAGCTCGAAAGATACCAGTTAGTCAAGCAACTTGTCTCCTCACTCCACTGACAGCTCGAAAGATACCAGTTAGTCAAGCAACTTGTCTCTCCACTCTACTGACAGCTCGAAAGATTTGTTGCAAGTGACTAATCTCATGTTTTGATCCGTATTGAAATCTGTTGATATACAATAATAAAGTTTTATTATGAATCCACCTGTTCAATACATTATAATGTTGTCACATTTAAAATAAATTCATTTTAACTAATGAAGTTATTTTAACTAATGAAGTTATTTTAAATGTGACAACATTTTAATGTATTGAACAGGTGGATTCATAATAAAACTTTATTATTGTATAGCTCGAAAGATACCAGTTAGTCAAGCAACCTGTCTCTCCAATCCACTGACCACTCGAAAGATACCAGTTAGTCAAGCAACTTGTCCCTCCACATCACTGACAGCTCGAAAGATACCAGTTAGTCAAGCAACTTGTCTCCTCACTCCACTGACAGCTCGAAAGATACCAGTTAGTCAAGCAACTTGTCTCCTCACTCCACTGACAGCTCGAAAGATACCAGTTAGTCAAGCAACTTGTCTCTCCACTCCACTGACCGCTCGAAAGATACCAGTTAGTCAAGCAACTTGTCTCTCCACTCCACTGACAGCTCGAACGATACCAGTTAGTCAAGCAACTTGTCTCTTCACTCCACTGACAGCTCGAAAGATACCAGTTAGTCAAGCAACTTGTCTCCTCACTCCACTGACAGCTCGAAAGATACCAGTTAGTCAAGCAACTTGTCTCTCCACTCTACTGACAGCTCGAAAGATTTGTTGCAAGTGACTAATCTCATGTTTTGATCCGTATTGAAATCTGTTGATATACAATAATAAAATTTTATTATGAATCCACCTGTTCAATACATTATAATGTTGTCACATTTAAAATAACTTCATTTTAACTAATGAAGTTATTTTAACTAATGAAGTTATTTTAAATGTGACAACATTATAATGTATTGAACAGGTGGATTCATAATAAAACTTTATTATTGTATAGCTCGAAAAATACCAGTTAGTCAAGCAACTGGTCTCTCCAATCCACTGACCGCTCGAAAGATACCAGTTAGTCAAGCAGCTTGTCTCCTCACTCCACTGACAGCTCGAAAGATACCAGTTAGTCAAGCAACTTGTCTCTCCACTCCACTGACAGCTCGAAAGATATCAGTTAGTCAAGCAAATTGTCTCTCCACTCCACTGACAGCTCGAAAGATACCAGTTAGTCAAGCAACTTGCCTCTCCACTCCATTGACAGCTCGAAAGATACCAGTTAGTCAAGCAAATTGTCTCTCCACTCCACTGACAGCTCGAAAGATACCAGTTAGTCAAGCAACTTGTCCCTCCACATCACTGACAGCTCGAAAGATACCAGTTAGTCAAGCAACTTGTCTCTCCACTCCACTGACAGCTCGAAAGATACCAGTTAGTCAAGCAACTTGTGTCCTCACTCCACTGACTGCTCGAAAGATACCAGTTAGTCAAGCAACTTGTCTCTCCACTCCACTGACAGCTCGAAAGATACCAGTTAGTCAAGCAACTTGTCTCTCCACTCCACTGACAGCTCGAAAGATACCAGTTAGTCAAGCAGCTTGTCTCCTGACTCCACTGACAGCTCGAAAGATACCAGTTAGTCAAGCAACTTGTCTCTCCACTCCACTGACAGCTCGAAAGATATCAGTTAGTCAAGCAAATTGTCTCTCCACTCCACTGACAGCTCGAAAGATACCAGTTAGTCAAGCAACTTGCCTCTCCACTCCACTGACAGCTCGAAAGATACCAGTTAGTCAAGCAACTTGTCTCCTCACTCCACTGACAGCTCGAAAGATACCAGTTAATCAAGCAACTTGTCTCTCCACTCCACTGAGAGCTCGAAAGATACCAGTTAGTCAAGCAACTTGTCTCTCCACTCCACTGACAGCTCGAAAGATACCAGTTAGTCAAGCAACTTGTCTCTCCACTCCACTGACAGCTCGAAAGATACCAGTTACTGAAGCAAATTGTCTCTCCACTCCACTGACAGCTCGAAAGATACCAGTTAGTCAAGCAACTTGCCTCTCCACTCCACTGACAGCTCGAAAGATACCAGTTACTGAAGCAAATTGTCTCTCCACTCCACTGACAGCTCGAAAGATACCAGTTAGTCAAGCAACTTGCCTCTCCACTCCACTGACAGCTCGAAAGATACCAGTTAGTCAAGCAACTTGTCTCTCTCCTCCACTGACAGCTCGAAAGATACCAGTTAGTCAAGCAACTTATCTCTCCACTCCACTGACCGCTCGAAAGATACCAGTTAGTCAAGCAACTTGTCTCCTCACTCTACTGACAGCTCGAAAGATACCAGTTAGTCAAGCAACTTGTCTCCTCACTCCACTGACAGCTCGAAAGATACCAGTTAGTCAAGCAACTTGTCTCTCCACTCCACTGACCGCTCGAAAGATACCAGTTAGTCAAGCAACTTGTCTCTCCACTCCACTGACAGCTCGAACGATACCAGTTAGTCAAGCAACTTGTCTCTTCACTCCAGTGACAGTTCGAAAGGTACCAGTTAGTCAAGCACCTTGTCTCCTCACTCCACTGACAGCTCGAAAGATACCAGTTAGTCAAGCAACTTGTCTCTCCACTCTACTGACAGCTCGAAAGATTTGTTGCAAGTGACTAATCTCATGTTTTGATCCGTATTGAAATCTGTTGATATACAATAATAAAATTTTATTATGAATCCACCTGTTCAATACATTATAATGTTGTCACATTTAAAATAACTTCATTTTAACTAATGAAGTTATTTTAACTAATGAAGTTATTTTAAATGTGACAACATTATAATGTATTGAACAGGTGGATTCATAATAAAACTTTATTATTGTATAGCTCGAAAGATACCAGTTAGTCAAGCAACTTGTCTCTCCAATCCACTGACCGCTCGAAAGATACCAGTTAGTCAAGCAGCTTGTCTCCTCACTCCACTGACAGCTCGAAAGATACCAGTTAGTCAAGCAACTTGTCTCTCCACTCCACTGACAGCTCGAAAGATATCAGTTAGTCAAGCAAATTGTCTCTCCACTCCACTGACAGCTCGAAAGATACCAGTTAGTCAAGCAACTTGCCTCTCCACTCCATTGACAGCTCGAAAGATACCAGTTAGTCAAGCAAATTGTCTCTCCACTCCACTGACAGCTCGAAAGATACCAGTTAGTCAAGCAACTTGTCCCTCCACATCACTGACAGCTCGAAAGATACCAGTTAGTCAAGCAACTTGTCTCTCCACTCCACTGACAGCTCGAAAGATACCAGTTAGTCAAGCAACTTGTGTCCTCACTCCACTGACTGCTCGAAAGATACCAGTTAGTCAAGCAACTTGTCTCTCCACTCCACTGACAGCTCGATAGATACCAGTTAGTCAAGCAACTTGTCTCTCCACTCCACTGACAGCTCGAAAGATACCAGTTAGTCAAGCAGCTTGTCTCCTGACTCCACTGACAGCTCGAAAGATACCAGTTAGTCAAGCAACTTGTCTCTCCACTCCACTGACAGCTCGAAAGATATCAGTTAGTCAAGCAAATTGTCTCTCCACTCCACTGACAGCTCGAAAGATACCAGTTAGTCAAGCAACTTGCCTCTCCACTCCACTGACAGCTCGAAAGATACCAGTTAGTCAAGCAACTTGTCTCCTCACTCCACTGACAGCTCGAAAGATACCAGTTAATCAAGCAACTTGTCTCTCCACTCCACTGAGAGCTCGAAAGATACCAGTTAGTCAAGCAACTTGTCTCTCCACTCCACTGACAGCTCGAAAGATACCAGTTAGTCAAGCAACTTGTCTCTCCACTCCACTGACAGCTCGAAAGATACCAGTTACTGAAGCAAATTGTCTCTCCACTCCACTGACAGCTCGAAAGATACCAGTTAGTCAAGCAACTTGCCTCTCCACTCCACTGACAGCTCGAAAGATACCAGTTACTGAAGCAAATTGTCTCTCCACTCCACTGACAGCTCGAAAGATACCAGTTAGTCAAGCAACTTGCCTCTCCACTCCACTGACAGCTCGAAAGATACCAGTTAGTCAAGCAACTTGTCTCTCTCCTCCACTGACAGCTCGAAAGATACCAGTTAGTCAAGCAACTTATCTCTCCACTCCACTGACCGCTCGAATGATACCAGTTAGTCAAGCAACTTGTCTCCTTACTCCCAAGTCTTCCCGGCCCAAAGTTTAGAACGTTTCCGTAGCACTCCTCATTTGTTGCAAATCAACCAGAACAAATCGTGCAGTTTTTCTCTGGATCTTTTCCCGTTCTTGAATCAAGCAATCTTGGTGACGGTCTCCAAAACAGGAAATATTTCTTTATTTTAACACCTAGGTACTTACAGTGGTCGCACACAGTAATTGAATCTGAGAGGACTTTTCCTCCTGATGAACCAAGAATTTAACTTTTAACCCCGTTTACGATTTCACCACTGTATATCCCGCAACAGTACTGAAGTCTTTCTGGATTTGTTCACAGTCCTATAATTTATTTAAAACATTGCACAGTATAAAATAATCCGCAAAACGCCTAGTCTGTGACTTTACTCATATACACTCATGTTCATAAAAACCATGACACCTTGAACAACTAGAGATAGGAAGTTCATATTCACAGGACATGTGCAATAGTACGTTCTGAAGAAATGATTAGCTTTTGAACCATGTTAGCCCTCAGGTTTAAGGTCCACATCGATATCTCGTCGCACCACAACCGATTGCTAAAATGTGCCTGCGGCTCTCGTTCTCGCTATAAAACGAAGGTAATAGGTAAGTGTGACTTGAGCAGACGTCAGGATGCCTCGCAGACGTATGCGAGAACCGTGCCGTCTAATGAGTGAGTTTGGATCAGGGCGCGTTATTGGCATGAGAGAACGGATGCCTCCATTCGGGAAATTGCTGCTCGTATGGGACAGTGTCGGCAGTGCAACGTCTGTGTACAGAATGGTTCACAGAAGGCCGTAGACCACGACGAGATTGGTCTGGTAGCGCCTCTCAAACCACCCCCCGAGAAGGCCGACACCTTATCCGAATGGCAATGCAGGACAGATCTGCGTCCTCCTAAGCTCTGGCTCTACAGTTGCACAGTGTAACCCATCGTACACTATCACGAGTGACAGTCCGTCTCCCTTTATTACGGTCTGGGTTACCGGCGCGTCACGTCGTCCACTTCTCCTCCTACCTTTGACTAATGTGCATAAATACGCTAGACTGCAATGGTGTATGGAACGACGTTACTGGAGATAGGAATTGCAGCAGATAGTGTTTTCGAGTGAATCCAGGTCCTGTTTGTTGAAAATGATGGCCGCATTTTGGTTTGCCGCAGACAGGGGAAGAAGCATCACATTGACTGCATTCGCACAAGACATACAGCGCCAACTCACGGCCTTATGGTGAGGGGTGCTACTGGGTAAAATCACAAACCACAGTTGGTGCGTGTCCAAGACACTGTGACCAGTTTGACCTACGTGAATGACATCCTGCGACACGTAGCCATACGCCTTCTGCACGACACCTCAGACGCCATATTTCAACAGGACAATCCGCAACCATATGTTGCTGCACGAACACATGTCTTCTTGTTGCCATAGGATGTCAGACTGTTGTCCTGGCCCTCCCGATCACCGGACTGGTCGCCAATGGAAAATGTGTGGGATATGGTGAAACGACGGGTGCGGCGCTCTGACCCAGTGCCAACCATCAGAGATGAACTGTGGAACCAGGTGAACCCTGGGGCTACTATGCAACATGAGACATACTGAACCTAGGTGACTGAAATACCAATCGTTTTTGGAAACAAACTAATTAATATGTCCTGTTAGTATGAACTTCCTATCTCTAGTCTTTCAAGGTGTTCTGTCATTTTATGAACATCAGTGTAATGTATTTACGTGCGATAACGTAAAAGTCCAATCTACTGCCTTGCGGAACAAGTTTTTAATGATAACGTGATCAGACAATGCTTCACCTTAAATTTGTGAGTTCTGTTATCAAGAAATTTAGCCAATCATCTAGTCCAAAAACACACAGTTTCATCTGTACCCCGCCATGATTTACCCTGTCAAAGAGCCTCCGAAAAGTCAGCTTTTTAACTGTCCTCCGTAGGTTGGTGTAGACCCATAAACTGTGAAAAACATACCACCAATTCTTGAAGCTGCATTTACCTGGTTGTTTTAGCATACTAAAATGTCCATCAGCAAATTTATTTATTTATTTATTTATTTATTTATTTATTTATTTATTTATTTATTTATTTATTTATTTATTTATTTATTTAATCCTTTTACCCTCCAGTGTTGGTTTTCCCAGTCTCGGCGAGGGATCCCAGTTCTACCGCCTCATGGGCAGTGCCCTGGAACCTGATACATTCGCTCGGAAATACAATTGGAGAAGAGGACCACTACATCGCCCAGGTGGCCTCACCTGTTATGCGAGGATTGGGAGATTGGAAGGCAAAGAAGAGGGAAGGAAGTGGCTGTGGTCTTACTTTAGGTATAATCCCGGCATTTGCCTGGTTGATAAGTGGGAAACCTCGAAAAACCACTTCGGGGACGGCTGGGGTTGAAATCGAAGCTACCTCTACTCAGCTCACCTCCCAAGGCTGAGTAGACCCCGTTCCAGACATCGTACCACTTTTCAAACGTGGCAGAACCGGGAATCAAACTCGGGGCTCTAGGGGTGGCAGGTAATCACACTAACCACTACAACACAGAGGCGAACCCGCCAAAAATTGGGCAATGAAATTACGGACCAGTACTGCTTTACTTCTACAAGTCTAGGGTTAATGATATAACTTACGAGTTTTCAATGCACAATATATTGTCCCACTGGATAAAAAAGAAAAATACTGAATAACTTCCATTGTAAGGTGCTCTGAAGTACAATATACTATACCCTTTAGGGCTTAAGTAAATGGATAAGTCACAGAGAAAATGGTGGGCGTAAATAACTTACCTCCTTACCTGTCCACAAAAATAAAAATGCACCGAACTAGCAGCCGGATAGAACTCGTGTCTGGTTCTTGCGACAAGAGTGTTGATAGAACATGTATACTCTTGTATTATTATCATAAATGAGGAACTGCTTAAAATTCGAACTATTTAATTGACGAAAGTACAGTCAATTATTTAATCACAATTAATGACAATGTTATACACAATCTGATGCACTCGTGGTGCAGAAAATGCCAAGAATGGCTTACATAATAAATTTGAGTGATGATGTTCATCTGTCTCGATGGATGTGAGCTAGTAACCAGATCCTCAGTGTACAACACCATTGGACCTACAACATAATTTTCGTACTAGGATTAGCAACGTTTCGCAGAAAATAAATTTAACACAAAAATTCCCTTGCATCTGGAACATATTTACAACATAATCATAAAAGTTAATCATAAAGTTAAAACCAACCAAAAAGACACAGTAGTTACTTGTGGCACGATCCCACTAATCTGGATGAGTGTTCAATTCACAACCCCTGGGTAATCTTCACGGTTACCAGACAATCTAACTATCAAACATAAAATCAAATAATACACAAGGATATCACCCATTATGTACACACAGATATTGACAGGCAAAAGAAACCTCTGTCACATAAATAAATATATCATCTGGAAAGGAAAGGAACAAATGACAACATGCGACTTTTAAAAATGGGCGTTCGCCCCCTAGGGTGGAGTAACTGTGTCAACGACCTACCAATCGGGAGGGTGAGAGAGCTCCCAGACGATATAAAAAATTGTAAATAAACTGCCGTTCTGACCTAACCTCCACTACCTTTCTGCTCTCAATACCAGACAATGTCTTTCACTTCCGTCTTGCCATGACGAACATTTGTGCTTTTTACACATATTCTTGCAACAAGAAAGGAATCAATTCTCTTTCTAAATATCAAGCTCAGTTTTCAGACCGCTTCTTGGGTCTAAATCCACTTAATCGAAGTAGTATCAAGAAATATTTTCTCACAGAAACACAGTGCTACTCATATATGGCACATCATACCCTCAAGACCCCGGTTCGAGTCTAGTGTTTGGTAGTGTGAAACTCGGTCAGAAATTTTGACGACGTTGCTTACAACATGGTATCAGTCTCCTTAATAGACCTTAATCACAGTGAAAACATGCAGATAAATCATGCGCGTGCATCATGCAGATTTGATACTAGTTTAACCTTTCCATCCTTCCCGATGTCTGAGAATGACAAGCTTTCCTTTTGATGATTCTTATTTTCATTAATATTTTATGTTACCATACCTAAGGAATATTCTGAGATAAGACTAAAAGAAACCATCTTAAGTTACTCCTAACTCCCGTAATATATGTACAAGTCCCAAAATTATTAACCATATACTTTAACAGTTTTAATAACTTAAAAATTATCTTAATAAATGGTCTGGTGGGCTCATGCGACATGATTTTAATCTTATCCTAGTTGACAGAGGGCTTAGCAAACTATTATTTACATAACTAATCACTAACTTTCTGCGTAACTGCCACTAATCCTACCATAGCTCATTTTAAGCGACCCTCTGCTCTCTCCAGAGAATCCCGGCTATGAAATTTAGCCAGACATGATGAAGACGTTGTCCCATGGTTGATCCTCTCGCACTGATGTCTCCAGGTAGGTCTATCATATGCATCTTCTTGGTGCTCGGCTCGAAGTTCGCGTACACACGGTCTTGAAAGTTGTTGCGAGAATTACTGGAATGAAATACTCAGTTATTTAACCACACAACAAAATCGTCTTTCAAACTCTGTTTCTTGTGTGCAATGGATAGTTTACAAGCGTAGTGAAGTTAAAGTCATAGGTTTTATTATTGTGAAAACACGCACGGATATGTGTGCAAGCCTACTTTACTCAATATGAGTTCGTAGCCTTATTTGTCGAGCTAAATAACTCAACCACAAATGTGCGTCAGTCCAAAACAACATGGATAATTTCAGTTCGTAGTTCAAATCCTACTACCGATCAGCATCTCCCTGTGTACCTACCCGTGAAGCTTCTGTGAAGAAGTCTATACAGATGGCAAAGTTTATCGTCGAACTGTTACAGATTCATGACCGCACTGTGATAAGATCCAAATCTAATCTCACGATAAAACCGTTATTGAAATAAAGTTAGTGCGAATGCTCAAACGTAAACATAGTCTTTGTTCAAACAAATGTTTATGGCGCGATAATCAAAACAAAGATACACGCGACACGCACTGGCAGCAATCTTGCAGTTGAATCAGATGCTTCCCTCGAAATCTCCCAGCTCTTATAGGGTGTAGAAAGCGAAGCCAAGCCAGGGCATTCCAAGCCTATGCTCTGAGCTGTTAACATCGCCAGAGAGCCCAGCCACCGAGCGTGCACCCTGATAGCCGCACGCGCACAGTCGTCTCCCGTTACCTGCCTGCTTGCGGTACCCTCAGTACCGCACCCAGCCGCTAGGAGCGCTCCTTCGCCCTGTCTGCGCGAGCCCCCGGCTCGCCCCCGGCTCGCCACAAGCCTGCAGCCGCCAGCTAATCCAAGAGTCGCCGGCAACGAGCTAGAATAACATAGAGGGGCTGTATACCTGACATCAGCGCTCCCTGCTTGAAGCAAGTTGATAAGGGGCAGCCATGTTAACGGTTGTCAAAACAAAGCGAATTGGCGCGAGAGCATATGTTGAGGTGACAGGGAGATCGTGCATGCCAATTTAATTCCTTAAGTTTTAAGAAGTGGAAACATAGATTCTCTCTTTCAAGAATGCCAGCCGTAAGCTCAGCGTATGGTTGTACTAATCGGAGTAATAAAACCAAGGATATATCGTACTTTAAGTAAGTATTACTGAATTATAGCCGAGATTCCTTTTTTAATTTCTGTTTGTAATTAAATCCATTTTATTGTTTACTTAGCAAAAGTACGGATAGCCACGGTAATTATTTGTCGAATTTTGTTTCAGATTTCGTTTAAAGAACAAGGAATTAACCGAACAATGCGTTGTAAAGGCGAAAAGAGATAAATGGTATCCCACTCAATTCAGCTGCTTATGCTCTGTAGATTTCCAGCTCTATTTAATTTTCATTCACATTTTACAAATAAAGGAAATGGAGCGCCCACCACCAAGAAAACGTAACCACAAAAAAACACTTATTTCGTTCAAACGTACACCAAGTACGATAACTACAGCATTTTACTGCTATTTTTGAAATGTATACAGTTTTTATTGTAGATGTTTGTTGCCTTGGTATTTAAAACTATGCCACACTTCATAATGGACAACTTTCAAGCTTACCTTTCAGCTAGTAATCCCAGTATGATATGGTAATGGGAGAAACATGATATCCCCCCTACATTATAATAAATAATTACACTAAACGATTATTGTGGTAAAGTATTCATGGGCCGCCTCTGTGGTGCACTGGTTAGCGTGAGCAGCTGCCACCCCTGGAAGCCCGGGTTCGATTCGATTCCCAGCTCCGCCACGAAATTTGAAAAGGGGCACGAGGGCTGTAACGGGATTCTATCAGCCTGGGGAGGTCAACTGAGTAGAAGTGGGTTCGACTCCCACCTCAGCCATCCTCGAAGTGATTTTCCGTGGTTTCCCACTTCTCCTCCAGGCAAATGCCGGGATGGTACCTAACTTAAGGCCACGGCCGCTTCCTTCTCCCCCCCACAAGGCCCCTGTTCAGCATAGCAGGTGCAGCCTGGCGTATGCATATATGTCGCGCATTTCGAGAATGCATGGACTTAAAAAAAATATTTAAAGGTCATTCGAAGCCCGATGGAATTGTACACGATTCACAAGAAGCGGGTTCTTACCAGTAGAAAAGTTGGCTATCAGACTGAGTGTTACATCTGAACTGCATCCTACTGCCATCTGTGAGCACAGCGTGAAGTTCAGCGCTGCTCTGCCGATTATCGATCGAGTTCGACAATATGTGCGTAGTTTTTTTTTTTTTTTTTTTTTTTCCTAGTTGTTATTGGAGATTCTGAAGCCAAACTGTTCGAACTTGGTCGCACATACTTGGTTTTTTAAAAGAAACCCGATCAAAAGATGAAGACGGGCGAGATGTGGCTGATTTTCGACCCTGGTTAAATTTGTGGCCAACCGGCCACAAATTCTAGTTGGATTTGTGGTATGTTTATCAACTTATATTTGTTTCCGAGAAATTGTAAGTACCCTGCATGATGAAATCTGCATGAATACCCTTTCCCACAGAGGTATCTCCACAATCCTCAAGATTTTTGGTTTGGACCGAACAAGTAAAAAAAAAATCTGAATTGCGAGTATGTTTTAAACTACAGTTATCAAGAGGAATTTCCTTATCACGCGTTAGCCTTTACTCTGGCGTTAATAAGATGTAAATTGTTAAAATCGGGACTCAGATTTCTTATGTGTTGGTAAATTTTCATTTTGAAACTTCTTGTAACTGATAGTTAAGCATTATTTCGGTGGATCACAGATGAAAATCGGTAAGTTGGAGTTGTTTGGTCGATGTCTATCTGATAATGTTTGGTAGCCATGTTTTAATCGCGACATGTGATTCGTTTCTGTGGGAACTGTTGTAAACAAATATGGATTCCCTGTGTTGAAAAAACAGCTGATAGCTGTCGATTGTATTTTGATTCGGTGTATGGACTCGTATTGTACTCCAGTTTACTAATTCTATGTTGAAATACGTCTTCCTTTCCTATGGTGTAATTTAATAATGATTGGGTTCTATTTCGCCTAAAACTTGGTAACATTTATTTGCCACTTCGGTTATTTCATGGAATTATACTAGACGTGTCGAGAAACAAGCCCCAACTTACCTTCAATTATTCCACTACTGGTCTACTATTAAATTGATTAATTAATTAATTTGGTTTTCAAGAATTGTAATCCCAGGATTTATTTCTTATATTTTCAAGGGTCGACCCAAGTTATATTATCTTTTCTTTTAGTCTGATGATAATTTTCTTCTTTTCTTTTAATCATTGAATTGTTTCGAAGGTTATTAATGTCATTCGAGAATTGAAGCACAAATCCATTAAAGTTGGTTTAAGTTTTTAATCTGTCTTTCCTTTATAGTTAGTACATTCTCTTGGGTTTGATTCACATAGCCTCTGGCACCGGTGTCCGTTTCTCATGCCTTTTCTTCTTTGGACATCGTGGTAAGTATTTCATTTCGGTTGTTTTCTTGTAAGGTCCAGTGTTGCCAAACTACTACCGATTGGGAAGTTTCGGAGACACCAAGGTAGAGTTGGTTGTTATACTGTTGTGTTGTGACATCCCTCACAGTTGTATCCCCCGACCCAATGTCTCACGCTCCAGAACACTGTCCTTGAGGTGGTAGAGGTGGGGTCCGTCACTGAGTCCGTGGAAAAACCAACCCGGGAGGGTAAACAGATTAAGAAAGGAACACAGTACTAATGAGGATCCAATAATTTTTTTAAAAATATGAACAGAATGAGGTTGTAACCTATTGTAGGTCGCTATGATTTTAAGGTTTCCTGTCATAAATATTTATGTCCATCGTTTTTATTCTAATTTACGCTTAACCACAACAGCCAAGCAGGGTAACGCTCTTGTTCCGATTTCTAGGCCTATTCGTATATCACTGTGCGATGATTTCGAACTACCCTACAATCAACTGATCGTGATGTTGGCCCCGTGCCGCAATATGATGAAGTGGCGGTATTCGCTTTCATGCTTCAAGCTTTCGGCAACGGTCTTTAATTCTCCCCCAGCGATTCTAAAATGCGCATTTTCTACACTTTTCGTCATTTAAAGGCCATGCCCCCTTGCTTGCGTGACTACAGGAAACATGGCGGACGTTCGTTCTATTAGGTTCACCCAGGCAGCGCTTGCGCCTCTCTATGTTATTCTAGCTCGTTGATCGCCGGCAACGGCCGCCATCTTGCGGTTTTCAGCGCGTTCCGCCTTTTCAGATACATTCCCACCGGACTTTCCGCTGTCCTGCATACTTGCCACAAATTAACACTCCTCCAATCATTAAACGAGAATAAAACCACACAACGAAATAAATTTCCACAAAACAAGAAACCAGGATAAGGCCACCGAAAGTGTGACCTTATTCTAATAAAACACAAATCATTACACCTACCAAAGACCGACAGAGGAGCTCCGAAGGAGCACCGGCATCGGTACCTCACACACCACCTGTCTCTGGTGAACCATACAGAATCTAGGGCTGTCCTGCATATTTCCTCCAGGGAACCCGACCAGTACACACGTCCTGCCAGCCTGCCTGTGCGGGCACACTCAAGTTTTAGGGAAACGAAAGCAAATTTGTCTCACGCTCAGTGTGGTTGCCTGTTCGTGCCTTGTCCCGGCGCGATCCGTTAAAACTACACCTGGCACGACTGGTACCCACTGAGTGTACCCTCAGATATTGGTCCTCCTCGGAGTTTGACCCCTCAGTGCTTCTGCTAGTACCATACCAAGCTTACCTCCTACCATTATGCCCACCTCACCCTCTAATATGGATTTCCCCGGTGGATTGAGTAGCTGGGGCCCATATTACAACTTCAATACTCCTATGGTTATTGTGTTCAACCCGAATCCCAATGACGTCCTCCATACCATAGCTGCACTCCCTCCACTAAGCCTAACCAAATCCTCACTCTGGATCCACAGAAGGAAAATTGCCACCATTCTTCATCCTTTTACCCACCTATTGCACAGCGTAGACGAAATTGAAGACAGCCACGTCATTGGCATCCACCCTATCAACCCATCCGACCTTCCTTCCATTTCTGAAGCTCTAATGAAAAATCAAGTTCCCTTCCAATTCATCTCCCCCCACCCAATTCAGCAGCAAGAAGAAGAAGAAAATCAAGAAACCGAAGAAGAACACCCCTTTGAGCATCCATTCCATTATACCCGCAAAGATACACCCTTCCCCATTTCCTCTAAATGTAAATGTATTATCATTCCGTTAACGAACCCAGGACCAGTACCCATTACTCGTCAATCCGTTATCCAATCCATAGAACCTATCATTTCTCACCATATTGCTGTCATTGAGGAAACCCACAATAACCACCTAATCATCACCCCCTTGTACAACAAATCCATACAAACCATCCTCAACAAACTCAAATACGCCAATATCCCCCCACCTATCATCATCAACCCAACCGACAACTCTTCATCTCAACCAGACTCTCCTGTTCAGCCTACCTGTGAAACCTGCACTCACTCTGAAACCATCACCCAGCCCTCTACTCCCCCACCTACCCAGTCCACTGAAGCCCAAACCAACCCTCCACCTACACTAACAGACACGGGTTCTGGGCCTAACAACCCAATCCCAAACTCACTAGACAAAAACACGCAGACTGGGAGGAGGCGTAAAAAACCTGCTCCCAGGCTCACCACTCACACCAACACACCAACACTCTCAAATCTACATAAAACACCCTCTTCCTCTCTGGTCATCCAATGCTTTAACTGCTTAAAGCTGAACCACACCGCTGCATCCTGCACGGAAGGCACTCGTTGCAACCGGTGTGGCGGCCCTCACCGCCACACTAACTGCACAATTCCCAAGGCCCAGGCGAGGTGCGCTAACTGTGATGGCAGTCACGCTGCCGCATTCCCTGGATGTCCCTTCATCAAGCAAGCAGTTAAAGCGCACTACAAGCACTCCCGACACATCAACACTTCTACTACACCTCCTATCCTAAATCCCACTCCTACCTCCTACCATAGTACCATCCCACCTCCCCTCCAATACAGCCAAGAAACCAACAACCTGCTCCGTCTGCTAATCAATATACTCTCCCCCCAAGCTACTCCAGTACCTCCCGCCATGCCTAGCAGACAGCTAATTGTATACTAATCAAGTCAAACCTCCCCCCACCAAGCACCTGACTGTTATCCCTCACCAAGCACGCCCTAACCAGCCAACAATACTCCTCCACCAAGAAACAGCATACTGACTCCCTTCCTCTTCATTCTTCTCCTAAGTACTGACACAACTATTCTGAATGTTAAACAACATGGGCGTGGTGTCCACCTGGCCGGGTGACCCTCGTCCCACTTGCTTAACAACTGCATCACTTCCTATGTAACCCTGTCTCCATCTCAGGGTCGCAAAGTGCATCGCCCCCTGAAAGTCGGGGCGCAGGTCATATTCTGACCAGTTCTGATCCCACCACTACAGGAATCCCCTCCACACAATTCCGTTCTGTCCAGCATATCTGTTCATCTGAGGAAATAGCACTCAAGACCTCATCTACTGCAGATGGGCGGGCTAAAATCCTCATCGGAACCGGTCTCCGGTAACTCCGTTTGAGATTGGGGCATGGCAGGGGATCCACAGCAATACATACTTGAGTTCGGTATGTGACTGCTTGATTGCTTCCCACGGTGGTTGTTTTAATGTAGAATAATCGAATTTGTCATATATTAATGGCGTTAGACATACCATCATGTTCACAAAATTCTGGGGATTATTTTGATCCTTTTATCACCCCGAAAACCCTCAGGTAGACAAGATATCACTCGATTCCCGTGACGTGGTAAACCTGTCTCTTCCCGCGTTAAATGCTGTTAAGGCGACATGGTAGTTCCCAAAACAAAATTCTCATCTCTCCTTCCTTCTCTCACACGTCTTCGATTTAACTCATATGTGGTCGCACCCTTCCTAGGGAACCACCTACAAGCTCCCGCGTTCTATTCAGTTTCGCGCCCATATGCTTGGCGTCATATTTCGCAATATTACAATTGCGTTAAATATCGCATATCAAGTCATGAACAGAATGGTTCAATACAACTGTTCAAAATGTGGTCTCTGTCTCAGGAACAGGATGGCAGTGAAATATATGCTGATAAAACGAGCTGATAGAGCAGGTTGGTGATAAAAGTAACGCCGTGTGGCCTCCGGAGATGCGTAGTCTTTCGACTTGACGGCGTATAGACGACTTTAGTATGTGTGAGCATAGGAGCCATAGGAATTAACTAATGAAAGTTAAAATGCCCGACCCGAGCGGGAACCGAACCCGAGACCCCTTGGACTAAAGACCAGCATGCTAACTATTCAGCCATAGAGCCGGACAGCAAGCTGATAAAACAAGTTGATAAAACAGCCTGGCATATGCCATCTTTTGTATAATACTAGCTACTGTATCTCCCATTGACTGGTTAGCTGTTCTACCAGGTGTATGCGTAAGTCTTTTACGGTTTCACTAAGAGATGGCGCCAGCGAACAGTACGCAGCGAATGAATTTGGCACATACGTTAGCTTGTTCGTCTGATATTAACCTACCAACACACACAAGTTGAGTCCGCCAAACACTAGCGTCTGTGTTGTATCGTTCAGTGATCTTGTCGACGTTTTTGCCTGAAAAAGAACATTCGCGGCACGCAATGCTTTTCTTATTTGAGAAAAAGGAAAAGGCTGTGGGAAGTCATCGTTTGCTGGTAGAAACATATGGTGAACACGCCCCATCCATTAGAACATGTGAAGCATGGCTTCGACAAATCGCTTCGGCAAGACGACTATGCTTTGTGTCCGGTGGGACCAGAGCGGTATTGTGTATTATAACCTCTTGAAGCCCGGCGAAACCGTTAATGCACAACGCTATCGCCAAGAAATGGTTAATCGAATGACGACCGGAATGGGCCAGAACACATGGCAAAGCGATTTTGTTAAACGACAATGCGCCGTCTAACACAGCAAAACTAGTCAAAGTCACCTTAAAATCGCTTGAATAGGACATCCTTCGGCACTCGTTGTACTGCCCCAACCTGGCGCCATCTGACTTTCAATTTTTCGCATCAACGGGGCATGTGCTCGCAGAGCAGCACTTCGGCAATTTCGAGAAAGTTGGAAAACGGCTTGACGAATGGTTTGCAAGAAAAGTCAAGCAGTTTTTCTGTCACGGTAGTCATAACTTACCTGAAAGATGGTCGAAGTGTGTAGAAGCCGATGGTCAATATTTTGAATAGACGAAGAATGAACTTCCCTTCAAAATTGCGTGTTTTCTTTACCACAAAAACCGGCAAAAACTTATACATACACCAGGTACCTCGGAGATATGTGCTAGAAGAAGAGACAGAACACACCTCAATATCCCTGTGGATGGGGCGCTGGAATAAATTCAAGGAATTATCCCCTGCGTGTCGTTGGAAGCGACTAAAGGGGGCCCGTGGGGATCTTAACTTGGAAGCGTGGGTTGGCGATCACAGGGCCTTGACGTTGCTTCCACTTACTTGTGTCACGTTCCTCACTCCTCAACTCGGACCGCCAAGGAATTAGGTTAGCGAGACCAAGGGAGTCTTTCATTTTCAAGCCCTTCGCCAATACATTCATTTTCCCTGTCTTTAGTTTTAATAGGGGATTGTTTCCTTTATTGCACTTCCTCTTATGTCCGGTTCCATGTTTAAATGGTTCGCGTGCTGGCCTTTAGTCACAGCGGCCTGGGTTCGATTCCTGGCAGGGTCGGAACTTTTAGCCATATTTGGTTAATTCCGCTGGCACAGGAGCTGGGTGTATATGTCGTCTTCATCACCATTTCTTTGTCATCACGACGCGCAGGTCGCCTGCGGGTGTCAATTCAAAAGACCTGCACCTAGCGAGCCGAACTTGCCCTCGGACACTTCCGGCACTAAAAGGCATACGCTATTTCATTTTACTTCCTCTTATAACAATAATCACCACCGCCACCATTTGCCTGACGTAAGAGGCGATTCAAAGGAGACGTCAGGGGCTCTAAACGTGGAAGCGTGAGTTGGTGACCTAGATGTGAGGTAAAAGGGCATAAGAAGGAGGAAGTTCGTTCGTTCGTAATCAGTTTACCTTCCATGGTCGGTTTTTCCCTCAGACTCAGCGAGGGATCCCACCCCTACCACCTCAAGGATAGTGTCCTAGAGCTTCAGACTCTGAGTCGAGGATACAACTGGGCAGGATGACCAGTACCTCGCCCACGTGGCCTCACCTGCTATGCTGAACAGGGGGGATGGGAAGTTTGGAAGGGATAGACAAGGAAGAGGGAAGGAAGCGGCCGTGGCCTTAAGTTAGGTACCATCCCGGCATCTCCCTGGAGGAGAAGTGGGAAACCACGGAAAACCACTTCCAGGATGGCTGAGGAGGGAATCGAACCCGCCTCTATTCAGTTGACCTCCCGAGGCTGAGTGGACCCAGTTCAAGCCCTCGTACCACTTTTCAAATTTCGTGGCTGAGCCGGGAATCGAACCCGCGCTCTGGGGGTGGCAGCTAATCACACTAACCACTACACCACAGAGGCGCACAAGTAGGAAGTTAATTTTCTTATTCACTTTTCAGAATTCTGTTAGTAATGACTGGCTGTTACCTCCTGACATTTTTACTTGTCTTTCTATGGTGGTGGTTAAACACTGAGTCTGATCTACTGTCCTACAGCCACGGCAGACGACTACCTACGACTATGGCAGAATTCAGGACAGAAACTCCTCTTCTGTGTTAGACTCGTAGTAAGAAAGACATGAGGAACATTTTCCTTTTCAATAATAAAATGTTCAACTTATGCTACAATCCCCATGGGCATATTGCTGAACTATTTCCAATCAAATTCAACATTTTGTTAGCGACATAAGTCATAACCATTTCGTTGAAATTGTGTGTTGTGGCAGAACGATTGTTATAAATCAGCTGTTTACAATTGCGTGGTTAAAATGTTTCCTGTATAAACACGTTGTTTTATTGACGTGAACGACGGTTAACAGTGTGATTTAATTACGACTATCACAAAACCAATTTACTTAAGAGCTCTCTTATTTGAATACAATGAACATCCCACTTAATGAGTCTACCACACCGTGACAGCCTCAGGTAGCAGTGAAGTAGCCTTCCCTTTCAATACCTGAGTAGCTTGACCTCATCGGAACAAGACCAGATCTCCTGGAGTGATTGACATGAAAGTTAATATCTGCGTAGACGGTATTCTTGGAAGAGATTTAGAGTTCAAATGATTACAGTATTCTTTCGAAGGGACCACATGGGGTTCCTCAGAGTTCTTTAACACATGCTTCCACGATTCATGTTTTGAAAAGTGAGTACAGTTGTGACAAGCATTTTTCCACGGAAAAATCGTATTAACCCGTAAATGGTCGCGTCAAAATAGTTGCTTGATGGATCGCGCATGGTCGATTTGGCCGGGGAGTATAAAATACCAGTTTTTGTAGTAGAACACATGGTATTATTAATGAAAAATATGTCCATTATACAAAATACCAACATTCTTGCAAAACGCATTGTGTTCTTAGGTACAAATGTATCCAAGAAACTAAATGCACAGCAAAACATGTTATATTATTAAGGGAAAGCACATCCATGAAATAAAATACTACTTTTTAGTGCAAAACACATTATAATAATTATTATTAAAGAAATATATATCCATGAAATAAAATATGAGTTTTTCTAGCCAAACACATTGTATTATTAAAGAACGACATATCCGTGAAACTAAATAGCCTACCAGTTTTTGTAGCGAAAATCATTGTATTATTGAGGAGAAATACAGTGGCGGTCAAAATAGTAGAGCCACCTCTATTGACGGGATTAAGAACTAGGATATGTATTAGTTCGCAAAATCTCCACGAGTGCCGTGTTGTCAATCCCTTTTAGACAACATCAGGGAAGACGTCGCTGCTATCGTACGAAAGGATGCGTTTGAGCTAGACGTGCGAAAAGAGGCAAAAAGGTAAGAAACTTATGGGTCAAAATAATAGAGCCGTTTTACAGAAGTCCCGTTCAAATTGATTTTTTGCAGTTGTTTTGGGGGCTAGCGATATTATTTGTCAACAAACCTCCACCCAATATTATTTTGTAAATTGACATTTGGTTTTGTTTACATTCTTCTAGATGGGCAGAGCAAAGCATACAAGTGATGATGAGCGTATAGTAATGTTCCGGATGTCCATGAATCAAATAGCCAAAGATTTACACGTTTCGCGAAAACGAGTCCAGAAAGCCATTAGACTGGCAAAACAAAGCCGCAGGTGGAGAACCGGGGGCGACCTCGTGTAACTACTCCTCGCGTAGACAGACTTACCACTAGAGAAGTAAAGAAAGACCCATTTTTCTCAACATCACGACTGAAAGCCATTTTGTATAGCGACAATAATGATGTTCAATCATCAACCTCAACGATTCAAAGACGACGGAGATCCGCAAAATTGAATGGGCGCATTGCGAGACAGAAGCCAAATGTTTCAAAAGCTAATGTTCGGAAAAGATTGGCCTTCGTCCGGAGAAATGAACAAAAACCTAATATTTGGTGGAGGAACATCCTTTGGTCCGATGAATCCAAGTATAATAGGTTTGCCTCAGATGGAAAAGTCTATGTGCGCCGCTCACTAAACCAGGAATTTAATCCCAAGTACACTATGAAATACAGTGGTGGAAGTGTTACGGTATGGGGATGTTTTTCATGGTACGGCATTGGTCCAATACACCGTATCAACGGCATAATGAACGCAGAAATGTACAAAGACATCATGGCAAATATGATGCTGCCTTATGCTGAAGAGGAAATGCCACTGAAATGGAAATTTCAGCACGATAACGATCCAAAGCATACTGAAAGGATCATAAGGCAGTTTTTTCAATATCACCACATCGAAGTATTAGAGTGGCCACCTCAATCCCCTGACGCATCACCCATTGAGAACTTATGGGAGATCGTAGACAAGAGAATTGACCGCACAAAAGCTACGTCTTTAGATAAACTTTGGGAAGAAATCCAGACAGCCTGGTATGCGATCAGCAGCGACGAATGCAGGCGTTTAGTCGACTCTGTGAGTAAGAGGTGCAGGGCAATCCTCAAAAATAAGGGTTACCCCACGAAGTACTAATGCAAGCCTATGCAAAAACGACTGTTCCTGTAAATTTCATAAGACTGAGATCAAGAACAAAATATTTGTGTCAATTGGCTCTATTTTTTTTACCCTGTGGTCTGGTATTCTTTTGTATTATTGATTAGTTTGAGTTGTGTTATCTATATAACTGGCTGTGGTACAATGTGACTCTGTTGTAATGGTTCCTGTACAACGTAAAATTTTGTTTCCATCATAGTACAAAGGGTAAGGTAAGGGTTATTCTGCCCGAAGGCAGGCCCGAACCTCCGCAGAGGTGTTCCTGAGCCGGAGTTTACGTGCGGTAGGGTGGCCAGTTCCTTTCCGCTCTTCCATTCCCTTACCCCCCCCCCCCGCCCCGCCAACAGCGCGTGGCAACCCATCCAACTCCTGACCACGCCCAATGTTGCTTAACTTCCGAGGTCTCACGGGATCCGGCGTTTCAACACGGCTACGCCCGTTGGCAAAGGGTTATTCTGCCCGAAGGCAGGCCCGAGCCTCCGCAGAGGTGTTCCCGAGCCGGAGTTTACGTGCGATAGGGTGGCCAAGTCCTTACCGCTCCTCCATTCCCTTGCCCCCCACCAACAGCGCGTGGCAACCCATCCAACTCCTGACCACGCCCAATGTTGCTTAACTTCGGAGATCTCACGGGATCCGGTGTTTCAACACGGCTACGGCCGTTGGCATAGTACAAACATGTCTAGTAATAAATTTGCACTTTATTCCAAACTTTTGCCAGGTGGCTCTATTATTTTGCTAGGGGCTTTACGTCGCACCGACACAGATAGGTCTTATGGCGACGATGGGATGGGAAAGGCCTAGGAGTTGGAAGGAAGCGGCCGTGGCCTTAATTAAGGTACAGCCCCAGCATTTGCCTGGTGTGAAAATGGGAAACCACGGAAAACCATCTTCAGGGCTGCCGATAGTGGGATTCGAACCTACTATCTCCCGGATGCAAGCTCACAGCCGCGCGCCTCTACACGCAGGGCCAACTCGCCCGGTGCTCTATTATTTTGACCACCACTGTATATCCATGAAACTCAGAAAACACTTCTATGCCGACAACAAAGACCGCGGATGACGATGGTCAGGAGTCGCGCACGGTGGAAACGACCAGCCTTACAGAAAATGCTGGCCACTGACTGACTGGTGACGAAAGTGGGAACAGCGAACGTCAACACATGTAGTGGACGAATCCGTTGAAAGATACAGTCATTGTTTGCTGGTAGAAACATATGGTGAACACGCTCCATCGATTAGAAAATGTGAAGCATCGTTTCGACAAATCGCTTCGGCAAGAAAACCATGCTTTGTGTCTGGTGGGACCAGAGCGGTATTGTGTATTATAAACTCTTGAAGCCTGCACCTGTCGTACTGCCCCAATCTGGCGCCATCTGACTTTCACTTTTTCGCATCAATTGGGCATGCGCTCGCAGAGCAGCACTTCAGCAATTTCAAGAAAGTTGGAAAATGGCTTGACGAATGGTTTGCCAAAAAAGTCAAGCAGTTTTTCTGTCACGGTAGTCATAACTTACCTGAAAGATGGTCGAAGTGTGTAGAAGCCGATGGTCAATATTTTGAATAAACAAGGGAGGAAGCTTTATACCGTGAAACTATTTCGAAAGAGTCTCGGCCCATAAGTGGCGACGGCTGGCCCGTGGTCCAACAGCTCTGCACTCCGACCGGGCAACCCAGCAGAGCAGGGATGACCACGGGTTTACTGTGGCTCTACGCCTCTGCATTCAGGAGACGGGAAAGGGTTGGGCCTCACGACTGGACCCAACCGTCTGCTACCCTGGGAATGGTTTTCCGTTTTTTTTTTTTTTTTTCCATTCTACTGCACTAAGGCGAATGCCGGGACAGTTGCTAGTATAGGCCAAGGCCGTCAATCCCCTCACCTTGTTCGAGCATCTCCTTCACCGTAAATCTCCCGGCCTGAGAGACGGAGGCCCTCCTCCACCTTCAGGGGAGGAATGAAAACATTTTAGCAGTAGCAGTAGTAGTCTACTGAAATGTATCAAGTGGCAGGGCGGGATTCAGTTGGACGGAAATTTAGTAAGCAGTTTGGTCCAACGCCGACGAGTTTGTCCTCTTCTTAATGCCAGACTGTGCTGAAAGCTTGTAGTCTCATCTTTTCGGACTTGAAAATAGGTGCAGCGGGTATGATATGAAAATTGACATTTACATTTACAAGACTGAAGTATTGTCAGTAAGTAAGTTGCTAGCCTAGAGAATGGAATGAGAGGTTGGGAAAAGGGAGATCATTTGAAGTATTTAGGTCGTGTCTTCTCCGAGGATGCTAGTATAGTAAGTGAGATTGTCTAAAGACGCATGAAAGCGAATGCAGCCATGATCATCAATATTCTATAAGGAAGAAGTCATTCCCCAGACGAAACTCTCTTTACAGATCTGTTTTCAGACCAGCTTTGCTGTACGGGAGCGAAATTTGGGTGGAGTCAGGATAACATATTCATAAGAGAAGTAACAGACATGAATGTATCGATAATGATGTCCGGTACAACAGGTGGGAACAATGGAGGGAGCGTACTTGGACACTCTGTGGGTGAGGGTGGTAGACCAACACCCACGGTACCCGCTACCTTCGTAAGAGGCGACTAAAAGGGGCCTCAGGGGATCTGAACTTTGGAGCGCGCGTTGGCAACGGCGAGGCCCTTAGCTGAGTCCTGGCATTACTTCCACTTAGTGGTTCTAGGCTCCTCACTTTCATCTATCCTATCCGACATTCCTTGGTCATCTCTTGTTCTTTTCCGATCCCGACGGTATTATGTTGCGAGGCCTAGGAGTCTCATTTTCACACCTTCCGTGGCCCTTCGAAGTGTTGGATCCCTTTAATTTTTTCACTCTGATTAGTGTTATATAGAGGATGGTTGCCTAGGAGAATAATGGAGCCGGTCATGGAAGGTAAGAGAAGTAGAGGGAGACCAAGACGACGATGGTACCACTCAGTTTGTAATGATAAAAGGTATGGTCACAGATCTAGTTACAAATAGAGGATTGTGGAGGCGTTTAGTAAGTTCAGAGAGGCTTACACACTGAAATGCGTAGCAGTCTTCAGTATATTGATGATTATGGTGTGAAACGAAAATTGTCGAACGTTACCTGCTTTATTAATTAAAGAGGTTAGAATCCTAGTATGCGGCAACCGTGGATGTCATAATACCGCCTCAATTCGTAGGGAATATCTCCTCAACCTTACTACCCGAGGCAGGACGGCTGGCTAAACGGTAAGAGAAATGGACATTAAAAATGGCATAGAAATAAAGAAACAGAAGGGCACCTCTTAGACAACTCGGGAGACACCTGGTTAGACTGGCCCTACTCCGAGGCCAATTCAGCACGGGTAACCCTGAGCTGGTACAGTCCTCGGGATCAACGAGCACAGAAGCTTGCCCACCGACGTAAGGTCATGGTGTCCCTAGAAGGGGGTGCGGGAAAGAACAGAGGAGCCTGACACTACTAAGTGGAAATAATGCCATACTCAGCTTGGGGGACCGTGGTGGCAACCCACGCTGCCAATAGTCGCCCGTTACGACAGGTGTTATTATACCACGCCCACTCACAGAGGGTGTAAAGAAGAGGTGAATTTTGGGACATAACTGTGAGGGAGGATTGAACCTACGCAAGGATGTAGCACGGAGGGAGAAGAATAAACATGTCAAAATGAAGTCTGACCTATGCTGACGACTTGGTCCCAGTGGCAGATTGTGCCGAAAGCTTACATTCTATCATACTGGAACTTGAAAACAGGTGCAGTGAGTATGGTATCAAAATTAGCCTTTCCAAGACTAAATTTATGTCAGGAGGTAAGAAATCCAAAAGAATTGAATGTTAGATTGGGGATACAAAGCTAGAACAGTTAAATAATTTGTATTGTTTAGGATGTGTGTTCTCCCAGGATGGTAGTGTAGTAAGTGAGATTGAATCAAGGTGCAGTAAAGCTAATGCAGTGACCTCGCAGTTGCGATCAACAGTATTCTGTAAGAAGGAAGTCAGCTCCCGTTTTAAACTATCTATAGCCTACATAGGTCTATTTTCAGACGAACTTTGCTTTACGGAAGTGCAAGCTGGGTGGACTCAGGATATCTTACTCATAAGCTAGAAGTAACAGACGCGAAAGTAGCGAAAATGATTGCTGTTACACACAGGTGGGAGCAATGACAGGAGGGTACTCGAAACGGGGAGATAAATGCTAAGTTACGAATGAATATGATAGATGAAACTGTACGCATAAACCGGCTTCGGTGGTGGGGTCATGTGTGAGATAACAGAGTCGTTATGCAGGGTAAGAGAAGTAGAGGGTGACCAAGACGACGATGTAAAGAAGAAGGAAACTAAACGAAGCCACAGCACTAGTTACAAACAGAGGATTGTGGCGACGTTTAGTAAATTCACAGAGGCTTGCAGACTGAACGTTGAAAGGCATAATAACGGTCTATAATGATGAAGTATGTGTGTATGTATTTTTATATAATTTATTCACAGCATGCTCCATTACAGAAAGTAATACTACATGCTTGTATATACATAATGACAGTATTAATACTCTGTAGGCTATACAATTATTTACGCATGACTTTTGTCAATATATTAAACTTAACTGCTATCTCATTTTAAGATGTCAATATTTATTTTATTTACAAATTTATAAAATTCCTTTAGGTGTTTGTCCACAGGTTCGTATTTCTCTACTGGCCAGTGGCCCACTGACTTGATAACACTCCTACAAAGTCTATCTCCCTTGGAGTTGAGCAATTTACACTCCCAAAGAATATGGCCAACTGTCTGACGATTTGTTTCACGGCACACACATGTAGGGTCATTTGTTATTTTGAACCTAACGAAGTATTCACCAAATTTTCCATGGCCTGTTTTCATAGCTGTCATATTATAACTTGAGTTTAATGTTCAGTCAACCCCGTATGTTAGGAATTTATGCTTTTTTTAATCTTCCGTTTGTAGTGTTTTCCCACTTGCCCTCCCACAATCGGATGGTTTCCTCCCTCAGGTCTTTTCTGATTGCACAGATAGGTGTTCGATTGTAAACCACTTCTAAGTCCAGGCTGTTTGCAGCTTGTTTAGCCAGATGGTCTGCAAGTTCGATTCCTTCACTGCCAACATGAGCCTTGATCCATGTGAAATGGACGATCCAGTTTTCATGCTGAAGATATCGCAAAATACTTTGTATTTCTTCCATCTGTGTATTGTGCTTGCGCTTGTTTTGTAAAAGATCCAAGGTTATTTTACTGTCGGTGTGTATTACAGCAGGTTTTTCATGTATATTGTCACTGTCTTGTAACTTCTCAAGGGCCTTCAGTACCGCAAATTGTTCAGCCTGATTGTTAGAGCATCTATTATATAATTTGAACCTAAGTTGGTGAGTTAATTCAGAGTTGATATACATAACTATTCCAGACCCGACACCCGGCTCAGTTTTGCTGCCGTCTGTACACATCCGGACAAGAAGTTACAAGACATAGACAATATACATGAAAAATCTGCTGTAATAAACACTGCCAGTGGCCCAATTGGATATTTTCAACATTTCAATATTGGCCTTGTTTTCAAGTTGCAATGCGTTTTCGTCTCTAATCAGGACTAAGACATCATCTGCAAAAGCAATCACTTAGTGTCCTTCTTGTAGTTTAGATAATAATGAGTCGTACTGAACATTCCATAGACTAGGCCCGCAGCAAGATCCTTACGGGCATTCTCTGTTTACAACATTTTCTATCTCTGAGCTGTTAGTAGTTAATGTACATCTTCCCTCACTTAAGTAACTTCTGATGTATGTATGTATGTATGTATGTATGTATGTATGTATGTATGTATGTATGTATGTATGTATGTATGTATGTATGTATGTATGTATGTATGTATGTATGTATGTATGTATGTATGTATGTATGTTAGAAGTAACAGACATGAAAGTAGCGAGAATGATTGCTGGTACAAGCAGGTGGTAACAATGGCAGGAGGGTACTCGGAATGAGGAGATAAAGGCTAAGTTAGAAATGAACTCGATGGATGAAGCTGTACGCATAAACTGGCTTCGGTGGTGGGATCATGTGGGGCGAATGGAGAAGAATAGGTTACCTAGGAGAAAATGGATTCTGTCATGGAGGGTAAAAGAAGTAGAGGGAGGCAAAGGCAACGGTGGTTAGACTCAGTTTCCAACGATTTAAAGATAAGAGTAGAGATGGGCACTATCGACTGATAACTATCGAACTAGTCGATAGTTTAAACTATCGTAACAGTCGACTACTTTAAAAACTAGTCGACTGAATTCAGTCGTATTCCCGTCATGCATCTCCCACGTTTTTCTCTCCAGTTAGCACTAAACAAGTCGACTGAATTCAGTCGCACTCCCGTCACAGCGAATGGAACTATCGGTTTATGGTCACTTCGGATATGTAATATATAATATGTTAACTTTATAGGTACCTACTTAATATGGCGATTTTCTCTTGTCGTTTATGTGCTCTTTATTTCGTTGCATATTTGTTTACATTAATTACGTTATTCATTTATAACTATAATAATAATCTAGAAAATACAGTAGTACGATAGTGTGTTTGGCTATTCTCATATATATCTTGATTGTGTACTACAGCAATAAGTTTTTCATATTATTATTGTTAGCATTGTTCGCGAATAGAGCCTCATTGTCGTCTTTCTACGTTTCACTGTCCATTTAGCACCAAGAAAGGCCATTCGTATGATGTTGGTTCGTATTAAGGGCATCTCTCTATTTGTTAGCCCCGTGTACGGACGAGTGCGTAAATCGGATTCTGGTATCCGCTGTCCGAGAATGGAATACGGAACTGGGATATCCAGGTGGTGCAGCTTCTTATTCCTAATGTGGAGCGAAGTGGACTTCTCGGCTGCGAACGTGGGTCTCTTTGAATAAATTTGTAAGTCACTCAATATAACATTAATTTTTTTCTAATGGGTGTCTATACAAGTGATTTCTAATTATTCGTAATTTGCGTTAAATTGAGTCGAATTCTTAAAAGTACGACTCTCCACTTTTGATACGGAGAGTTTCGACTGGAAACATTCGAATGTTTTTTCATGGAATGACTACTTGCGTGATATGAATACTTTCATTCGACTGAAATCATTCGACTGTTCAGTCTTCTCAACAGGAAGTAATGAATACTTTTGTTCGACTGAAAACATTCGACTATTCAGTCGATAGTTCGAAGGGACTATCGCCCGAGTAGTCGATAGTGGTTTTCAGTCGATAGTGCCCATCTCTAGATAAGAGTTATAGAATTAATCGCTGCCACAGATCTAGTTACAAATAGAGGATTGTGGCGACATTTAGTAAATTCACGGAGGCTTGCAGACTGAATGCTGAAAGGCATAACAGTCTATAAAGATATATATGTATGATGAGGCAACTATTTTATTCCTTTTGCTGTGATCAAGAATGATATACCGTAAAATTCAATCGTTGTAACGAGACCTTCTACATGAGCTTGAGAATGCTATACTGTATATACATTAGAATTTTATTTATCTGAAAAGCTACTGAATGTTTTTTCTGAGAAGTAATGAAAGAGTACATTGATCGAAGAACGTGTATGCATGTGTTTTTAACCCCCGTAGATGCAGAAAGGTATTCTATTCTCACACATTGGTATGTTAAGTACAGTTTTACTGTTACACCATTAAGTAAATGAGTGAGCAAAAGGTCAGGTTACCCCAGGATGCCAACACGTGCTGCCATCTGCCGACAGACTAATTGATAGCTTCATTCAGAGGCTAAGTAGTCTGTTAGAGGGCACAGCTGCGAGAAGGTTGGAGTGTTTCATTAGCTCAGGGTATATTGACATTTGTTTCTCAGCTCTCTTCGTTATGTATCTCATTGTAGTGTTCGGTATAATTAACTTTGTATTTTACGAAGTATAGTGGTAAGGAAAAGAAAATATGTACCTGAATAATATTGGAACTGAAGATAAACCCGCGTTTGTAGTTTACTTCAAAATACTTCAGATAAATACGAATCTAATAATATTAGTTGTATTCTCAAGCACATTAAATAGATTTTCTTACTCCGTATGAATTTGACTTCTCAAAAATGATATTGTTAGGAGGTCATACGACTGTCAGCCTACTTGAAGCCCCGTTAGAAGGATGAGTGATTCAGGTTGAGGAGCTCTTGGATGACCTGAGGGCACGGGACAGCCTCTGCACCTACTATGCTTTCTGTATGGTGTCTCCGTGGATTTTCTGGAAGGGGAAAAAATAACGTTTCCTATTCTGTCCTCCCTTCGAAGATACCAGAACCTCATCACCAGGTATATAAAAGCATGCTGCAAATGGTCGCTCGGCTTGACTCTCGTAACTCAGCTTGCATTTCGGAGACAGTGCGTTCAAAACCCATTGTCGGCAGCCCTGAAGATGGTTTTCCGTGGTTTCCCGTATTCACGCCAGGCCTTATTTAAGGCCACGGCGGCTTCCTTGCCATTCCTAGCACTTTCCTATCCCATCGTTTATATAAGACCTACATGTGCCGTTGCTACGTTAAGCAAATTGTTTTTTTCTTTTTTTAAATTTAAATGCTGTGAACAGGTCGTGGATGGTGTTGTGTCATTCATTGTATTACTGCGATGAGTAGTCAGTTACTAGTCGTGAGCTAAGGGTTCAGTGAGCGAAGCATGTTCGGGAATTGTTAGTGCGAGTATTCGGTCTTATATGGAGGCGTGTCAAGTGTAACGCCTGTTGTGATTTGTGGTAGTCAAGAGAGGTGCATCCGAATCTTACTACATGGAAATGCTGAGTGAAATAACTCTATTGTGTGAGAAGCACAAGTGAACGTTGAAATCTGTCAATTATGATTACGGAAAAATTGCCTTTTCCACGTAATGGCTGTCATCCGGAGACACGCTTTGAGGACAACCGACTTAAGTAGACCTAAATGGCCACTAATCATTAGTGAAGTTTGTCATTCATAAGTACAGTATAATGGAGCGTATAGAAATTAAGTCGTCCTCTATTAAGGTACTAGTTCAATAAAACAGTGTTTTTTGACATGAACATGTCTAATGGCTGGGGTCATCCGAAAATGTGTAAAATGTAACGCGACAAAATGTGTGACAGAATTGACGTCACATTACTTGTTAACGTAGGTCTTGGTCGTCAAAGATGCTACGGCTATGGATTTGTATAAATAGAGTGTATTGGAATAGAAAGTGTACTGTCAGTGACGTCACATTACTTGTTATCGTAGGTCTTGGTCGTCAAAGATGCTACGGCTATGGATTTGTATAAATAGAGTGTATTGGAATAGAAAGTGTACTGTCAGTGACGTCACATTAGTCGTTAACGTAGCCCTTGGTCGTCAAAGATGCTACGGCTATGGATTTGTATAAATATAGTGTATTGGAATAGAAAGTGTACTGTCAGTGACGTCACATTAGTCGTTAACGTAGCCCTTGGTCGTCAAAGATGCTACGGCTATGGATTTGTATAAATAGAGTGTATTGGAATAGAAAGTGTACCGTCAGTGACGTCACATTAGTCGCTAACGTAGCCCTTAGTCGTCAAATATGCTACGGCTATGGATTTGTATAAATAGAGTGTGATGAAACAGAAAGTGTACCGTCAGTGACGTCACATTAGTCGTTAACGTAGCCCTTGGTCGTCAAATATGCTACGGCTATGGATTTGTATGAATAGAGTGTATTGGAATAGAAAGTGTACCGTCAGTGACGTCACATTAGTCGTTACCGTAGACCTTGGTGGCCAACGAAGCTGCGGCTACAAGTTCCTTTGACTTAGAATTGCAGCTCTCCTTGATATAACATTGCGTTTCATTTAATGAAAGACATGACCATCAGCTTGTCGCAAAGGGATTTCTTTTCGGATTGTTGATGAAGTTAATTTTGTTAACTAATACTAAGCCTATATTTCAGTAAATATATTATCAATACATTGTCTAATTTCTGCCATAACATTCACTCTAGAATAGAAACTAGGAAGTTTTCCAATATGTATATTTTGAAATTACTGGGAACTCGGTAATTCCAATAATTTCGGAAGTTTGTATGAGTGACCACTGCCTACGTAAGGTTGAATGTAGCTTGGTGTGCCTGGCTCGAGGACCACCTTCTCACGACAACGTATGCGAATGTGGAAGTTATTCTCATCCCTTGTGTTAATACGAAGCAGCGTTCTCTGCTACCATCTAACTTTTTAGTCCGGATACTGTAATTTTATTTTAGTAGCGAAGCCAGGATCTGCCACTGGGCGGGGGGTTATAGTTACAGAATAATGATCACAATGAAGGTACGTGTGTGTGGTGCGGGCATGCTGGGCTTGTCATAATAAGGACAGTGATAAAATTGAATTATGTTGATATTCAGATTGCAGTTCACTACCAAATCCTACATTAAAATACAGAACAAGAACAATACGATCAAGGTCAACAGTTGTACGAGTGGTATGTTTAGTTTACAATCTAAAATCCAGCTTTTGAGGCTTCTTAGAAAATAGATTCAACAGATCTGTTGGTTCTACAATTATGTATCTGAATGCTAATTTAGTTTATTATTAGATTTTTTAAAGTTCCATGAGAGAGGGTGTCACCCACAGTACCCCACCACCAGGGCTATGCCACTGTTTTATTTATTACTTTCTTTTTCCTCCTTCGGCAGTAGGTAGGGTAGACAATGTCTCAATCGCCTCTTGCTAAGTTCACCATCGGCTTCGGTTTTTTTTTTTTTTTTTTTTTTTGTAAGTTTGATCACCCGAGACAGCAGAAGCTCAACAGGAGAATAATACTACAGTCGTTGGTTCCTAAGGTAGAAATCACACTACTGAACCTAGTGATTTATAGTAATGTTCTAAATGTTCGATAACATTCTTTGTCGACACCCATACAGTGAAGAGACCATGCTTGCCGATACCGAATCTAACACTTTTTAGTAACTCGCATATTGGCAGCATTGTTCGTGATCAGCGAGGAGTTGAACTACTAATATTGATTTCACGTCCAACTAATTATTTTTACGGTTTTCAGATACATCGACGTGCAGGAATTTTGCTACGTGCCAGTAAATCAACCGACATGAGGCTGGCATATTTGTGCACCTTGAAATACCAGGATCCAACCTTCCAAGTTGGGCTCAGAAGGCCAGCGCTCTATCCGAGCTACCTACTACTACCACCAGAATGTTTTCATTCCTCCACTGAAGGGGGAGACGGGCCTCTTATATGGTGACGCCGTCTCTCAGGCCGGGAGACTTCTTACGGTATAAGAGATGCACCTTTGCTGGCAGGACGTAGTGTTTACAGTGCACTATGTCTTCTGGTATGGGCTAGAGCAATATTGTTACTTTCATTGATCTGTTTCAGCTTTATCCTTGGCTTTGACAAGATGAAAGTGACTGAGGTATGAGTGATGCTAGTAATGCCATTCCTTATGCAGCCAGTCCCTGCTATGAATGGTGTGAAAAATGTTGCTCATAGGGTCAGTTGGTGCATGCATTTCAGTGGGCTTGGCAGACTGATATGTAATAGCAACTTCTGGCTCGGTGAGGAAAGCAACGGGAAACTACCTCACTCCTCATTTCCCTAGTACGCCTCTTCAGTGATGCCTAGGCCATTTATGACAGCTGATGGCGGAGCTGTTGAGGATCCAACCAGCCTTTGGGCTGAGGACTAAACATACACAAGAGATGCACGGAGAAGGTGAGGGGGTTGGCGGCCGTGGCCTATACTAGGAACTGTCCCGGCATTCGCTTTAGTGCAGGAAAATAGAAACCCACGTAAAATTATTCTCAGGACAGCCGATGGTTGGGACCAGCCGTGAGGTCCAGCCCTGTCCCATCTCCTGAATGCAGAGGCGTAGAGCCACGGTAGAGCCATAGCCACCCCTCCTCTGCTCAGTTGGCCGGTCGGAGTGCAGAGCTGTGGGACCACGGACCAGCCGTGGCCACATATGGGCCGAGACCCACTCTGCATCTACCGGCCCCGAGCTACCTAGCCCGGCAGTTGGACAACTTCTGACAACATTCGACATGGAATGCCCAATGGACTGATTTTTTACCATCCTCCAGAAATCATGCTACCTCTGCCGGATTTCAACCCACGATTTGGGGATCTGGAATGCGACAGTGCCGGTGATCCACACGGGGAGCACCATATTTAGTGATGTGACTCTACTGAATCTTACGGTACGAGATGAATATTACTAGCGGAAACTCTGCGAGAAACTAGCGAATCTACAGTGACTCTATATGTACAGTGTGGCCAACGAGTGCTTCGTTCTGATTGGCTCCGCCATGTTTTAGCCAAATGTCCCGTCAGCTGATTTAAACGTATGTATTCAGCACAGGGTAAGATCACTCTTTATGCAATTTCAGCGAAGCACAGGCACCTGTTTTAACCTTAATACACCGAACATATGCTCTTATTAAACACGGAAGATTATTTAGTATTATTAGTGTTAAGAAATTTGTGTGAATTTACGTATTTCTGGGGTCTGAATTTTGAAGAAAATTACGCCAGGCCGTTATGCTTATGGTTGCAGAAACAAATCAGGAAAAGTTTTTAAAATGAAATTAGGCAATTGCTTGTTTTCAGCTCCCAACAACGAGTAGGGTTGTTTCGTGCATTATAATGGTAACAATAATAACAAAATTGGTTAGTAATTTTATAGAGGTCAAAACAGTAAATGTCAGATTTCTCCGTTAACATTCGCCGTATCGAAAACCTGTACATAAGGAATGTTGTTTAGAATATAATTTCCGACATTTTACGTTTTATGCAATTTTACCGTGTAAGAAAAAGAACACTGAATTTGACGATTATATTATTTTTCACAAATTTTCAAGTATCCCCGAAAATATCTGTTTTATCTGAAACAAAACTTACAGGAAAGGTCACTCCCAATCATTCACTGTACGTCTCATTCATTTTCACCGTATGAGGTATTATGATTGATATATTCTCGAATTCAAACTTTAATGGCTATTCATCTATTAAAGGACCTGGTTATAAGTGCCGCCTAGCATCAAGTTGAGTTTTCTCATACATTATAACAATAACAATAATAGTCTGACTCCGTGGTTGAATCGTCAGAGTGTCCCGGATTCGATTCCCGGCCGGGTGGGGTATTTTAATAGCTCGAGCTTGGGGACTGGGTGTTTGCGTTTGTCCCAACACTCTCCTCTTCATACTCAGACAACATACCACACTACAAGTCACCACAGAAACACGCATTAGTGATTACATCCCTCCATATAGGATTTGCGTCAGGAAGAGCATCCGGCCGTTAAACAGGACCAAATCCACATGTATGACGCAGTTCCCCCACACAACTCCACAGTTCTGGGAAGAGCGATAGAAAAAGAATAAGGTATTGATAACAGTTATAACAATGCATTAGCAAAAGCGATAGTAGCGAATAGAATGTTTAAAATACAGCGGATATCTAGCAGTACTAACCGAACCGGGGCACAGAATTAGTCGCACATCACGGAAATCGAACAGCGGGTGGTCGATAATTGAGTCCCGAATACAAGTACAGTGGGACCAGGAAAATTGCTTGTTTTCACCGAGCAACAAACAGTGGGACCAGGAAAATTGCTTGTTTTCACCGAGCAACAAGTAGTATTTTCTCAAACGATAGGCCTGTTGTGAAGTGATACTAATATTTTATTCCTAGTTGCGGGGATCAAACCGTAGCCATCATTAAAGGAGCACTATACACAACCCGGGGACCATGGCAGTTGCTTCTTTTCACCACTAAAGAGTAGCAGGTTTTCGCTATTATTTATATTAGTACGACGAGTAAAATGGTACAGTATATTATGTTAACTTATATTACGTTAACATAAATATGGAGTTAGGTAATACAATTTTGTCTACCCATCAGTTAACTAGTCATATTATTTTCTATCTTCTGCGTGTGTTCAGATTATATACTGTACATACCTATAAGTATTATATAAAAATTACATTATCATGTATAGTTTTATGATACTGCGTTGTATATTCTGATATGTAAAACCATGTAACCTGATATATGGTAATGTTGTAACTTTTTAAAATTTAAATGACCGGGCAAGTTGGCCGTGCGGTTAGGGGAGCGCAGATGTGAACTTGCATCCGGGAGATAGTGGGTTCGAACCCCACTGTCGGCAGCCCTGAAGATGGTTTTCCGTGGTTTTCCATCTTCACACCAGGAAAATGCTGGGGCTGTACCTTAATTAAGGCCACTTCCTTCCCATTTCTAGGCCTTTTCTGTCCCATCGTCGCCATAAGGCCTATCTGTGTCGGTGCGACGTAAAGCAAATAGAAAAAAATATATGTAGGCCAACTTTACAGTCATCACGTACATTATTCAAGACAATGACCGAGTTCGATAGCTGCAGTCGCTTAAGTGCGGCCAGTATCCAGTATTCGGGAGATAGTAGGTTCGAACCCCACTGTCGGCAGCCCTGAAAATGGTTTTCCGTGGTTTCCCATTTTCACACCAGGCAAATGCTGGGGCTGTACCTTAAGTTAGGCCACGGCCGCTTCCTTCCCACTCCTACTCCTTTCCTGTCCCATCGTCGCCGTAAGACCTATCTGCGTCGGTGCGACGTAAAACAACTAGCAAAAAAAAAAAGACAATGACAATACTATTTTATGCCACATGTATTATTAAATTTATGCATTTAATGGATTTTAAGGTGTACTCTGTGGGTTGTGAAGAACATAAGGGCAGATTTAGACGAAAGGACCAGAACATTTAAATAAAGGTTATGTAGTGTGCTCGGACCACTTCACAGAAAAGGATTTCAGAAACAAATATCTTGTGGTATTTCTGCACTGAAACTATTGTAGTCAGAGTTACACAGTGAATATGCTTTCCATTATTTGTTAACAATGAGGAAAATAGAGGACTAGGTTACATTGAAAATATGTTTTCGATCACTAGAGCAAAAGGAGCTAACAATATAACCTCAGTTGCAAGAAAATTTAGCTGTGCCATAAGAGATGTAATGTTAAATCAATTGCTCTATATTTCTGATCACAATAATTGCGAATCCGATGTTGCAAACTTTCTATTGACTCATAATGATGTGATGAAGTGCAATTTTGAAGCTAATGTTACTAAACAGAGTGAGTTAAGTGATCCGGTAAATTATTATGACTATGATGTAATACTGGGAAATACAGACCATTATGCCATTGGCTGGCATATAGCAAGTTTCTCCATGTTTAGTATTGTATGACAATGATTATAGCATGGAAAATATGCACATAGAAACGAAATATATTAATTATAAAACGATGTTTTCAAACACGTATATGTGGGGGAAAGTAGTCTACATAAATATCAGGAACATTTGAAAATAGTTTGTTTGGAAAGCACACATGGAGTTAGAAATAAATTAACTGACAGTTTTTTTAATCAATGATTGAATGTAGTGAAGGTATTCGTAACAGCTGTATAACATTGCTGACGATAAGTATTTCAAAAACCAATGATTCAACAGAGAAAACTAATTCCAGCAAAAATATCAAACTGGAAAATCTGTTGCAAGCGTGATTTGCTCTTGAAGATGTTATCAGACTGTAGTCATAACATGACTATCGAATGTTTAAATTTAATAATCCAATTGTTTTGTACTTATCCATGGCTCTTTCAGATCAATATCCACCTCCTTCCTTTCCTGTATAATGTTAGAAGAACGACACAGACGTCTTCAAATCTGTATTTCGTTGGGTATTCGAAGCCGGAATGTGTAGTGTTTTAATAGCTCATTGTGTTAGTGTTCTCCTCGAGCCGCTAGTCGGTAGCACTACGCGCTGTCGCCGCTGCTCTGCGTGGTAGGTGAGAAGAGTTTCCACTATTATCATATTAAGCTATTTTATATGACCTACGGGGCATAACTGAATATTGCTTCCTCACTCTATTATTGCCTTAAGAGGAAGTGCAACTGGAGAACCATTCTCCCTTGACATTAATAAGAGTGCGGCAGTATCCAGTAATCGGGAGATAGTGGGTTCGAGCCCCACTGTCGGCAGCCCTGAAGATGGTTTTCCGTGGTTTCCCATTTTCACACCAGGCAAATGCCGGGGCCGTACCTTAATTAAGGCCACGGCCGCTCCTTCCAGTTCCTAGACCTTTCCTGTCCCATCGTCGCCATAAGACATATCTCTGTCTGTGCGACGTAAAGCAAATAGCAACCAAAAAAAAAAGACATTAATAAGAAGTTGAAAGATGAAGGTATCGCCAAAAACAATGGACCCACTCTGAAATACCTTGGCATTCTTTTCGATCAAGACCTAACTTTTCGTACCCATTTCCTAAACCTGAAAATCAAGATTGCTTCCCATGCCCGACTGGTTCGTCGCCTAACCGGCACTCGGTGAGGACTTAACTCTTGACTTCTTCTCCTCACAAGACTTTCGTTCGACCTCGTATTACCTATGGTCTCACCACCTGGGCAGCCATAGCACAATCCAACCGCAACCTCTTCCACTCTCTCCTCTCCAATGAACGCCGTACCGCACGCCACTCGCCATGCCGTTCGGCTCCCATTCCGTTTTCATACCTCCGACTTGTAAGATATCTTTCCCTTCCCTAAACTCGATTCCTATGTCTTAATTCACATCCATCGTGCCTTCCCCCACCGTAAGGTGATGCTTAATTGTGATCTGTGACGGGACGCCTCAACCCTATTTCCCTCCCATCTCTCACCCCCCCCCCCCCTCCCACAAGAAAAAGACAATGTGATCTACAGAAACAATTGTTATGGGAAACGTATATAAATAACGTAAACAGACACTTAAAACCAATTATGTATTATGCACAACAACTGAATTAAACTAACATTTTAATATCACAAACTAACTACTTTGAAAAAACACAGAATAAAAGAATAAAAATAAAAATACAAATAGCCAAACATCCCCCATCTCTTTTATTTCTACACACCCATTACCCACCTCCTTAATCCCAAACTTCAGCTTTAACCCGCTTAAATCTCTTGGCCAGAGAGAAGGCGTTATCTTCTAAGTGGCCCGCCTCCCCCTTCAGGGGAGGAATGAAACCATGCTTAAAAACTATTTAAAACAAGGGGAGCGTTACGAACGGCTGAAAGACTCTGTCGGCCTCTAATACCGCCTGAGTCGGAAAAGAACGAGATTTGATCGTGAGAGGTCAGATATGAAAGAGGAAAGCGAGGAACCTGGCACTAGTAAGTGGAAGTACTGCCATATTCAGCTAGGGAAACTGTGGTTTCATCCGACCCTCTAAAATTGAAAGCCGCTGGTCCCCGTTTAAGCAGCCTTCAACGATAGGCATGGGACACCCAGGATGTATTCTGCGGCCAACACACACCTGGGTAATTATAATTACATCAGACTGTGCTCATTTTACTAATGGGTTCACTTCACACACTCACTTACATCAAAACAAGGAGCACAGAATATCAGATAAGAAGTGTGAGTAATTTGTTACTACTTCATAATTATGGCGGTGTAGCTTTTACATAGAAGGGAAGCGTAATTCGGGGGAAGACTTCGAGACAAGATGCAGAATCCATGCAAATACTCTTTCCTTTGACCAGTTCGCACACCGCATATGAACAACGCCGTTTATGAAATGGTCGTCGTGGTGATCATTGTTTTCAGATGAGGTACAACTAGGCAACCATCCTCTCTTAACACAAATCAGAGAGAAAACAAGGAACAGGCCTAATCCTTCGAAGAATGAACGTGTCGGTGAAAGAAAGGGAAGGGTGTGAAAATGTAAGACTCCCTGGGCCTGATACACATAATATCGTCGGGGTCGGAAAGGAACAAGAGTTGGACAAAGGAGGTCGGTTAGGATAGATGGAAGTGAGGAACCTGACACAAGTAAGTGGAAGGACTCAGCTAAAAGCCCCTTGACCGCCTACCCACTCTCCAAAGTTAAGAGCCCCTGGGAATACCTAATACGATGCGATAATGAAATAGGCTGAATACATTACTACAGCGAATAGCATTTCTCAAATGTGGGAAAGTGCTTAACACTCTCAACTGCCGCCTCCGAATGCTTTCTGTAGAATGGTGCGATTATTTCTCAGCTGGTCACTTAACAAACGAAGAAAGATACGCGCGAAATGAATAGCTAATTCATTAGTTAACGCCAGCGCAGATAAATCACTAGCAAACTGCCTTTCATGAAAACCGTTGGGAGTTACGAAGAAAATGTATAGGCTTATGACGTTCCTTGTGGAACATTTAAATTCAAGGTAACCCCGTACAGTTGATTTTTAGATAGGACCAATCAGTTACTCGTTATTTTTGTTGATGAAGGGGAAAAATTGCCCAAATTTGGGACATACCCCTGTAAAATCTTCCACCGCTTCCAAACAGTGCATTTATAGACTAAAAATAAGAATTATCCGTATCATAACTGGGAATTCCAAGCTATATCCTTATCAAATTTCAGCTTAATCAGGTCGGTAGATGCAGAGTGGGTCTCGGCCCCAAGTGGCCACGGCTCGTCCGTGGTCCAACAGCTTTGCATTCTGACCGGCCAACCGAGCAGAGGACGCTTGGCCACGGCTCTACCATGCTCTACGCCTCTGTATTCAGGAGACGGGACAGGGCTGTCCTCATGGCTGTCCCAAACCGTCGGCTGTCCTGAGAATTGTTTTCCATTGTTTGCCATTCTCCTGCACTAAGATGAAAGCCGTGACAGTCCCTAGTATAGGCCACGGCCACCAACCCCCTCATATTCTCCGTGCATCTCCTTCACCGAAACACATGTCCCGGCCTGAGAGACGGCGTTACCATCTAAGAGGCCCACCTCCCCTTTCAGGGGCGGAATGAAAACGATTTAGTAGTAGTAGTTGTTGTTGTTGTTGTTGTAGTAGCTCAATCAGTTCAGCTGTGTTCCAGCCGATCTGGAAGAAACAAACAAACAAACAAACAAAAACAAACCGATAGAGAGACACCATCTCAATTTTATTAATAGTAGAAATAATGATCACTAGTTGATACCCGGCGGGCGCTGCTACGGCTCAATAAATAAAACGTGTATTTTAATTAATTCTACTTTATGTACCGGTAATTGTTTTATTAACATTTTCGTCATTATATTTGGTTTCCTTATCTATATTTTTCTTATTATATTTTCTTGTAATTTCACTTACAAAATTCACAAATAATTACTGTAAATATGCCCTATTTTTTTAGAATCCCCTATCTAATAATTTGATCAAACTATCTCTATTTGCTTACATAAATAGCGATTTATTTACATGATGCATGATGTTCATTGCATGATATTCTTTGTTTTTCCACGTGTTGCGAAAATGAGCACATTCCTCGGCAATGAATGGCCTAGTTACATGTAAGTACGTCTCGAACACGGCCTATTAGATTGCTATTTCCAAATAACAGACAATGAGTTGCCTAGTTACATGACAGTGCATCTCGGACACGGCCTGTTGGATTGCTATTTCCAAATAACAGACAATGGCTCGCCTAGTAACATGGCAGTGCATCTCGAACACGGCCTGTTGGATTGCTATTTCCAAATAACAGACAATGAGTTGCCTAGTTACATGACAGTGCATCTCGAACACGGACTGTTGGATTGCTATTTCCAAATAACAGACAATTGTCTAGTTACATGAGAGTACATCTCGAACACGGCCTGTTGGATTGCTATTTCCAAATAACAGACAATGAGTTGCCTAGTTACATGACAGTACATTTCGAACACGGCCTGTTGGATTGCTATTTCCGAATAACAGACAATGGGTTGCCTAGTTACATGACAGTGCATCTCGAACACGGCCTATTGGATTGCTATTTCCAAATAACAGACAATGGCTCGCCTAGTTACATGACAGTGCATCTCGAACACGGCCTGTTGGATTGCTATTTCCAAATAACAGACAATGAGTTGCCTAGTTACAGGACAGTGCATCTCGAACACGGCCTGTTGGATTGCTATTTCCAGTAACAGACAATGGCTCGCCTACTTACACGACAGTGCATCTCGAACATGGCCTGTTGGATTGCTATTTCCAAATAACAGACAATGAGTTGCCTAGTTACAGGAAAGTACATCTCGAACACGGCCTGTTGGATTGCTATTTCCAAATAACAGACAATGGCTCGCCTAGTTACAGGAAAGTACATCTCGAATACGCCCTGTTGGATTGCTATTTCCAAATAACAGACAATGAGTTGCCTAGTTACAGGAAAGTACATCTCGAACACGGCCTGTTGGATTGCTATTTCCAAATAACAGACAATGAGTTGCCTAGTTACATGACAGTGCATCTCGAACACGGCCTGTTGGATTGCTATTTCCAAATAACAGACAATGAGTTGCCTAGTTACATGACAGTGCATCTCGAACACGGCCTGTTGGATTGCTATTTCCAAATAACAGACAATGGCTCGCCTAGTTACAGGAAAGTACATCTCGTACACGGCCTGTTGGATTGCTATTTCCAAATAAAAGACAATGGCTCGCCTAGTTACATGACAGTGCATCTCGAACACGGCCTGTTGGATTGCTATTTCCAAATAACAGACAATGGCTCGCCTAGTTACATGAACCTCTTCCTAACAAGAAAGGTACTTCTTAAAACATGGTGGCGTGTTTCCATTCTCCCCAACGAGTGTTATTCTAGCTCGTTGATTCCCCCATACACAGCATTTCTGACCGGACTATCATGATACAGACAAAGTCGCTGTCGCCTAGCGACAATCTGTCCATCAAGGTCGATCCAGATCTTGATGCGGCTTTGTAATGATATTAATTACATAAAATAAATATAGTTCCGTTGACTTTTCAAGAAATGGAAAATTTTTCCTATACTATTGTGACGACTTGTAAGATTTACGTACAACTGCACATTCTAACTCCCTCTGGTTTAAGAGCTTGAGTTTTGTGAAAAATACACGTTAGCGTTTTATATATAGATAATGTACAATATTTACAAGGTAGCCTACAGGATGTCTTTAATTTTCTCACAATCCACGAGTCTCATCATTCTTTTGTCGATATATTAATTTTTCTTTCAATTGATCGAAATGCTTTATCTCCCTTGTGGTATGGAGTCAAAGCATTTTAAGAGGCTACTAATAATCTGTACTCGCTCTTTCATCTTCTTAGTGCCAAAAATATCCACGATTTTCCACTTTTCTCTGTAGCGGAGAAAAATATACGAGTGCGAAGTTTTTAAAGGGATTCGGTTGGGCGAAAATGGCTTGACGAATGGTTTACCGCAAAAGACAAGCAGTTTTTGTGGCATGGTTGTCATAACTTACCTAAAAGATGAGCGAAGTGTGTAGAAGCCGATAGCTAAAATTTTGAGTAAACAAAAAATGAATTTCCCTTGAAAACTGTGTGTTTTCCTTACCACAAAACCGGCAAAAACTTATGCACACACCTGGTAAGTAGCTTTGTGCTAAGTTAACTACTGTTGAGGGGTTGCTGTCATAAACATATTTTGCAAAGTACGGTACATTTAGCCAACGCAGTAGCCCTGTTGATATAATGGATCCCGTGAGATCGCCGAAGTTAAGGAACATTGGGTGTGGTCACCTATTGGATGGGTGGTTACGCGCTGTTGGCGGGAGGAGTGGGAAAAAGGCTTACCAACCTACCACAAATTAACTCGGTTCAAGAAACTGATTAGGTTGTCAACATCTAGGTTTGAATGAAGAACTCAGACATCAAGAGATATTTATCTACAAAAGAATTCATTAAAATGTAACAGAATATTGGCACTTTCTATTTTCTGTTCCAAAATGAATTGATTTAGTAGAAAATGTTTCGTTATACCGCACTTTAAATATTAGCAAAATTGTCTATATATTTTTGGGTTATAAAACTTTTAAATCAATTTGTCAGTATATGGTTGTAAATCAATAAGAGGTGGTTCGATGAATTGAGAAATTTGTTACCGGTACTGATTCATAGTTTTTCCTCAAATATATTTTGTACCTACAAAATCTTCCGGAAACCGAAATTTTTTAAAATTCTCTCAGCATTTCTTCATCATTATGTGTATTGTTTACAAAAGGACAATGATGGTGAGTAAAAAGTATTTAAACTAATTTTGTAATATTAGTGGCAAATTTCTGGAAAACCAAGTGAAGAGTATTTGTGGAAACAATTAATGTTTTATCATGTTTTGACGTTCAGGTCTCATTACAGGACCTTCAGAGTCATACTCATAGATACCATCTCTCTCGACAAAGTACTTCGGATTCTTCCCATGACAGGTCTCGAAAAAGTGTTCTTTACCATTTGAGGATGGCCGCAATGTCGTTTGAGTATGGTAGAATCCATCACATTGCTTCGTGCATGTACTGATACATAATTATACATAATTATGAAGCTTACAAGATTCACTTCTTCACAATACCTCTTCGCTGGTAACACGATCGAACACCGCATCTTCAAGGTTTGATTAAGGCACACCTCTTCGGAAAATCTCAAACCGTGTTTTGATTCTTGCACTCTCGCAGGTTTAAACAGCTACAGAAAACGATTTTTCAAAGGCGACATAAATAAATGTAAACGTGTGCCAAGATTAACTCCAGAAATCCTGCTAATCACTGTGGCAGCAAATTTAGAGTAATGCTTGGGAAACGAGTGTGGATTTATAAATTAACCCCTATTTCAGCATTTGCTAGTAATGAATATGTGAATCTCTTACGTCCGCTACGTTTAATATATCCCTTACTACCACATTGCTATTCTGACGGTCTTAAAATTCCACTATACTTGATACACTTCGGAAAACTTTCTACACTCTTATATAACGATGCTGTAACCACTGTTTCAAGACACTCATTACAATTCATATGCGTGTACTCGTACGTCACATTTAAATTAAACTTCAAGGCATGGCAGTTACGTGCGAACAACCATTGCGCTATCTCGGTAATATCAGCAATCTAGATACAGTATAGGCTATACGTGTGCTGTGTTGTTGGGGTAATAATATACATGACGAAATACTGCAGACTATCACACACACATCAGCCAGAATAGCACAGTAGTCATATGGCACCCTAAGTGCTAAATATAGCCTGAAATGCTGAAAACAATTCCCGAAATATTCAGAAAGAATATCTCACTACTCACATATGGTCTGGAACAGGGAACTTATTCTAAATTTAGAAATGGAGAACTTAGATGACCGGAGACAGAAAAATTCGGTGGTAGTTATTTAAGGATGGTGGTGATTGTTGTCTTAAGAGGAAGTACAACTGGGCAACCATCCTCTATCAACACTACTCCGAGGAAAAAGATGAGAGGGATCCGACACTTTGAAACCGAAGGTATCGGCTAAAGAAGACAAGGGTCATGAAGGGAGTGGAAATAAGAAACTCCCTAGGCCTCTAATACTCTAATACCTTCGGAATCGGAAAAGAACAAGAGTTGACCAGGGGAGGTGAGAGAGGATAGATTAAAGTGAAGAGCCTGGTACAAGTCAGTGAAACCAATGCCGGGACACAGCTAAAGGCCCGTGGTCCCCAACCCAAGTTTCCAAGTTAAGATCCCAGAGACCCCTTTTAGTCACGGCTTAAGACAGGCAGGGGAAACTGTCGGTGTATTCTACCACCCCCACCCCTAGGGGAACCGGATTTCAGATCGGAGGTCAGAGGTAGTGCCGTACGATTATTAACGGGTTGCAGGAAGTCCATGTGGCACTCCATTTAGGATGACGTCAACATGGAAAAAATCTCGGGTAATACATTCAAGTGTTCATCTAACTAAATTAGTTAAAACTCAAGGATATGCTGACTACATCATAAATTAATGGCATTTGTTAATGAATGGAAGTTTCAATGATGTCTTCTAGAAAGTTGTACCCTTGAAGTACAAAGGTTTTGAAACAATGTTCCTATGTCAACACAGTTGTCTGGACTGTATAATGGAGCCGCAACGTTTCGAACTAATGCTCACTTTCAATTTACGAATATTCGTAGATTACAAATTATTTCGAACTTCTATTTATTATAAAATTAAAAGTTACAAAATTACAAATTTTGGAAGGTAATTGCTTTGTCAAATGGACAACCATTAATACATACATACATACATACATACATACATACATACATACATACATACATACATAGATACATACATACATACATACATACATTATCATTATAGACTGTTATGCCTTTCAGCGTTCAGTCAGCAAGCCCCTGTGAATTTACTAAACGTCGCCACAATCCTCGATTTGCAGCTAGTGCTGTGGCCTCATTTAGTCCTATACCTCTTATCTTTAAATCGTTAGAAACCGAGTCTAACCATCGTCGTCTTGGTCTACCTCTACTTCTCTTACCCTCCATAGCAGAGTCCATTATTCTTCTAGGTAACCTATCCTAATCCATTCGCCTAACATGACTCCACCACCGAAGCCGGTTTATGCGTACAGCTTCATCCATCGATTTCATTCCTAAATTAGCCTTTATCTCCTCATTCCGAGTACCCTCCTGCCATTGTTCCCACATGTTTGTACCAACAATCATTCTTGCTACTTTCATGTCTGTTACTTCTAACTTATGAATAAGATATCCTGAGTCCACCCAGCTTTCGCTCCCGTAAAGCAAAGTTGGTCTGAAAACAGACCGATGTAAAGATAGTTTCGTCTGGGAGCTGACTTCCTTCTTACAGAATACTGTTGATCGCAACTGCGAGCTCACTGCATTAGATTTACGACACCTTGATTCAATCTCACTTACTATATTACCTTCCCGGGAGAACACACAACCTAAATACTTGAAATTATCGACCTGTTCTAGCTTTTTATCACCAATCTGACATTCAATTCTGTTAATTTTCTTACCTACTGACATCAATTTAGTCTTCGAGAGGCTAATTTTTATACCATACTCATTGCACCTATTTTCAAGTTCCAAGATATTAGACTGCAGGTTTTCCGCACAATCTGCCATTAAGACCAAGTCGTCAGCATAGGCCAGACTGCTTACTACATTTCCACCTAACTGAATCCCTCCCTGCCATTTTATACTTTTCAGCAGATGATCCATGTAAACTACGAACAGCAAAGGTGAAAGATTACAGCCTTGTCTAACCCCTGTAAGTACCCTGAACCAAGAACTCATTCTACCATCAATTAGGACTGAAGCCCAATTGTCAACATAAATGCCTTTGATTGCTTTTAATAATCTACCTTTAATTCCATAGTTCCCCAGTATGGCGAATATCTTTTCCCTCGGTACCCTGTCATGTGCTTTATCTAGATCTACGAAACATATAGACAACTGCCTATTCCTCTCGTAGCATTTTTCAATTACCTGGCGCATACTGAAAATCTGATCCTGAAAGCCTCTCTGTGGTCTGAAACCACACTGGTTTTCATCCAACTTCCTCTCAAACACTGATCGCACCCTCCCTTCCAAGATGCCAGTGAATACTTTGCCTAGTATACTAATCAATCAGATACCTCGATAGTTGTTGCAATCCTTCCTGTTCCCTTGCTTATAGATGGGTGCAATTACTGCTTTTGCCCAATCTGAAGGTACCTTACCAACACTCCATGCTAATTTTACTACTCTATGAAGCCATTTCATCCCTGTCTTCCCACTATACTTCACCATTTCAGGTCTAATTTCATCATCCTTTCCACTTCCTCAAGTATAATTTCACCAACATCATTTTCCTCCTCCCCATGAGCTTGGCTGTTCACAACACCACCAGGATGATTTCTCTTACAATGAGAAGATGTTCAAAATGTTCCCTCCACCTCTCCAGTGATTCCCTGGGATCTGTTATGAGTTCACCTGAATTACTCAAAACACTGTTCATTTCCTTTTTCCCTCCCTTCCTAAGATTCTTTATTACTGTCCATAAGGGTTTCCCTGCTGCTTGACCTAGCCTTTCCAGGTTATTACCAAAATCTTCTCATGACGTCTTTTTGGATTCAACAACTACTTGTTTTGCTCTGTTTCTTTCATCTACATACAAATCTCTGTCTCCCTCGGCCCTTCTTTGGAGCCATTTCTGATAAGCCTTCTTTTTACGTTTACAAGCTGCTCTCACTTCAACATTCCACCAAGATGTTCGCCTTTTCCCATCTTTACACACAGTTGTTCCTAGGCATTCCCTTGCTGTTTCTATTACAGCATCCCTGTATGCCACCCATTCACTTTCTATATCCTGAACCTGCTTACTGTCTACTGTTCGAAACTTCTCACCAATCATATCCATGTACTTCTGTCTAATTTCCTCGTCCTGGAGATTTTCTACCCTTATACGTTTGCAGACAGATTTTACTTTCTCTACCCTAGGCCTAGAGATACTTAGTTCACTACAGATCAGATAGTGGTCTGTATCATTGAAAAATTCCGCGGAAAACTCGTACATTCCTAACAGATTTCCTCAATTCGAAGTCTGTTAAGATGTAGTCTATTATGGATCTGGTACCCCTAGCCTCCCATGTGTAGCGGTGAATAGACTTATGCTTGAAGAATGTATTCGTAACAGCTAAATCCATACTAGCACAGAAGTCCAGCAAACGCTTCCCATTCCCATTAGCTTCCATATCTTCTCCACATTTACAAATCACCCTTTCGTATCCTTCAGTTCTATTCCCAACTCTAGCATTGAAATCGCCCATTAGCACTATTCTATCCTTGCTGTTGACCCTGACCACGATGTCACTCAATGCTTCATAAAACTTATCAACTTCATCCTCATCTGCACCCTCACATGGTGAATACACGGACACAATTCTAGTCCTAATTCCTCCAACTGACAAATCTACCCACATCATTCGCTCATTTACATGCCTAACAGAAACTATGTTGCGTGCAATGGTATTCCTGATAAAGAGCCCTACCCCAGACTCTGCCCTTCCCTTTCTAACACCCGTCAAGTACACTTTATAATCTCCTATCTCTTCCTCGTTATCTCCCCTTACCCGAATATCACTTACTCCTAGTACATCCAGATGCATCCTATTTGCTGACTCAGCCAGTTCTACTTTCTTTCTTCCATAACCCCATTAGTAGTGCTAGCTCCCCATCGAATTCCATTTCGTTCGCCAAGTTGTTTCCAAAGAGTCCCTCGCCTGTCAAATGGGAGTTGGACTCCGTTACTCCCATAGGTCCGAGGCTTGCTTAAAATGTTCGGTAAATTATGAAGCAGGATGCTACCCTACTTGCACATAGTCCAAGTGAAAATCTCTCCTCTAACGGGTTATGGACCACCGGTGGATTGTATAGTCCTAGCCGCCTGAGCCCAAGGAGGACCAGGACTCAGAACATGTCTGAGATGCCCACTCCCATTCCATAGCAACTGGTATCCCGACTCTCAGGACCACTTACTAGGCCACTCAGCCGTTGCCCATTGTTCACGAACTAGGGGGTGAAGCAAATTATAGGCAAAATACTAGAAATGCCGTCAGTGCTAAGTGGAATAATGAGAACGTCAGAGAAGACAATCAGTAATTTTGATGTTCACGGGGCTCGAGCTGAGTCTGTCGTAGCTTTCAATTACTAGTTCCAGGCGTCTTTATTCGCACATTTCCTATTCGAACTCCGAAGCTGACGGTCTTCGATTTCCAAGACGTCCAGAGGACCTGATTTTCACATCAATAACGTGTCCTTCTTTTATTTATTTTTCGTGTTAAATTAAGAAAGGGAAGAACTTACCTCCTTGTTCCCTTTAAAATGTATTCACTACCGTTATCTACCTCGGTGTCCGGCTCCATGGCTAAAAATGACCTTTCGCCGCAGGGGTCAACAAGAGTTGGCCACGGGAGGTCGGATAAGAAATGAGGAACCTGGCACAAGTAAGAGGAACCAATGTTAAACTCAGCAAGGGAAACCGTGGTCATCAACCCTCGCTCCGAATTCCAAAGCCTCTGGCCTTACTTTCAGGAATTTCTTACGACAGGCAGACGATGCTGTGGATGTATTTTACCACCCTCGCCCACAAAGGGTAACGACCACCCCGCTAAGAGTAACACTGTTGCAAAACGGCACTTCATTGAAACGAGTTGACGTTATACTCGAGTGGAGGTGGCGGTGATTATTGTTCTGTACAGCTGGGTAACCACCCTCTATTGACACTAATTGGAGCAAAATTGTGGAAAGAAAGACTACGTAGATCTCCACACCTAATACCATGAGTTGACCAAAGGAATCCGTTGTTTTTCGACACAACGATTTTAGAGCACTCGAAGTCTAGGGGTCTCTCATTTTCACGCCCATAGTGGCTCTTATCTTTCTTTGCTCGATACCTTCATTTTTTGAATTGTCGGAGCCGATTCCCTTTTTTTCCTTCTGATTAGTGTTAATAGAGGATGGTTGCCTAACTGCACTTCCTCTTAAAACAATATTCAGCGAGTGAGTTGGTTGTGTGGTTAGGGAAGCGCATCTATGAACTTCCATTCGGAAGATACTGGGTTCGAACCCACTGTCACCAGCTCTGCAGATGGCTTTCCGTGGTTTCCCATCTTCACATCGGGCAAATGATGGAGCTGTACCTTCACTAAGACGACGGACGCTTCCTTCCCACTCCTGGCCCTTTTCTCTCCCCTCGTCGCTATAAAACCTACCTGACATCGTGCGACGTAAAGCCAATTGTAAAAGAAAAGGTGGGGGGGGGGAGGGGTGTGGCAATAAACACCACCACCATCTCTTCTTATTTAAGATTATGCATTGGTTCCTAAGAAGAGATAACATACAGTAGTATCACGGTAACGTGGTTCTTAACGACCTGAGATTGTAACATAGTAATGTTCAGTCCATTTATTTTTACACCACGTTCAATATAATAAGTTTTGCTGCAAGCTATTTAGTATGCACTGTAGTATTAACTTAGACACCCTTCAGTTATCATTTTGATATTTTACTGTTTTTGCTCTTTTCCCTGTCGTAATTTATTGTATTATTATTTACTCCTTATTTGACTTAAATGTTTCTTCTCATTAAATTGTAAATTACTACCACGATATTTTTCAAATTAATACAGTAACATCCCGAAAGAAATACCTAAGAGAGGACCAAGAGCCCTAATTTTGCCAATAAATAAATAAAAAATTCAGTAAATAAATAAATAAATAAATAAAATATGAAATCAATAAACGTACATCAAAATATCAGGAGAACCCCACTAAAGACGAAAAATGGGATAATTTCATATATATGTCTTCCTTGAAATATCTCGGAGAAGTCGTACTAGGCCTACAATCTGGAGTGGACAGTAAAGCCGATTTAGAAAGAGTCATCAAACTCCAAAGAAGCGTAGGCCTACAGAGTATCATGGAATAACTACAGTACAATGAGTGATATCGCATAACGTGAAACTCCGTCATTGCAGGACAGTTGTTCTGCCGCAAGCATTATATGCCTCAGAAACTACAGTACATCTCTGGGAAGCCACTCTAAAATTGCAAAGCAAGAACGAAAATTGGTTTGTAAAATATAATATGGTCCCACTCATGTAAATGGCATAGACCTGTACACAGCAACAGATAAGCATGAGATAAGTTTACTGATGCTGGACATAGGAGACGCTTGGAATTCTTTGGTCACATCTGTAGAATGGACAATATTTGATTTACTAAAATACTATTAGATATAATCAATTCAAAGAAGGTGAAGATTAACTGGTTGGAAGAAAATAAACAGGATTAACAACAAATAAACGCTACAGACAACACTATAAAATAATCGTAAAGTCTTTGGAATTCTGGTTGCAAATCACATATTCGGAAAAAATAGAAGCGAAAAGTCCACTGAAAAACAGTGGGCAGAAGAACGGAAAAAATACTACAGCAAATTCATTAAGATATTTGGGTAGAAGAATAAGAGGAATACGACGAAGACGAATCCGTCAGACCAAGCTAACAAATCCAAACACGCTCTTTAATTGTGCATAACGAAGGAAGAAGGAGAATAAATAAATATTCTGACGCTCTTTAGCAAAATCTGACTGATTATGTGACACAGGAAGAAGTCAATGAATCATACTGCCGAAAGTAGCTAACTGATATTGGACGGAATGGGGTGAATTACAATGAATTAAGAATTAAATGGAAAACATTTAATTCGGAATTTCCTCCAGTTTCAAGAGTAACTTCAAAAAGGAATGAAAGGAAGCAGTTTCTCAAGTTGATGTTTCGTGCCTTTATACCGGTGAGCGAAATAAAACTGACCCGGAGAATATTTACGGTAGGACTAACGTGGGATTGCCCCTTGTTAATGCACATCACAGAAGATGCTGGAAACGGCCTCATCTGAAGAAATGAAGAAGTGAGGATCCAAAAGTCCTGACTCACTTCACTCAGAAACCACCCGCAGAACTCAACACGCGAAGGTTCGTCTGAACGCTTTAACGCGTGCACAGCAGTATACAGGTGCAGGTCCTTTTTGATAATGTCGACACGACGATCGCTTAACTCCCACTTGCACAGATAAACGGCGTTCAGATTTTGTCGAACTTCGTTCCAGGCTTTTCTACACTCGAGCAATATTTCCTGGTATTCGAACTCTTTTCGGATGGTTACGATTTTCATTCACAGAACCCGTTTCACGCCATTTTGCCATTAAGTTTTGCTTTGCAGACTTGGCTGGAGGTTTTGTCAAAACACTTCCAGTCTTAAACTCTTGCACAAACGGTTTCACACAGGTTTTCCACGAAGTGTGCTTCGCATAACACTCGACACTGAACACGCGCTGTTTTATCGTGAGCTCCATTCAACTATCACTAAACACGTCTGTTCCTCTCACTCACTCATAGCGACATACTCTGGAGATGCGGAAGCGCAAACATGTGTCAGCAACAGACTGGTACATCGAAATCGCGGTTCGCAGTAGAGATGGCTGAAAAACAACGTAGCAGTTAGTTTGTCACAGTTACATGCCTGTCATTGTTACAAATGTAAATAGGACAAAAAATAACAGGTTACCGAGTAACGACAACAGAATAACATACTAGTGAAAACACTAACCGGGAAGTGGGAACTGTCACTAGTAGCAGCTTACAGACACAGAATGTGACCTTCATAGTTCACATAGTACGCATGTCTTCCACGTGAGAGCGCTTTCGTAGGAGATTGCTTCTTGATCGTTTTATGTCAAAAACACTAGTGTATAATCTATATATATAAAATAAGAGTTTTGTCTGTACATTGCTCAGAATTTAAAAAGAACGGTATTTCTGTATCGGTCCTGTCCACAGTAACAAGGAAACGCACTTTTTAATTTTCCGTAATGTCTGTCTGTCTGTCTGTCTGTCTGTCTGTCTGTCTGTCTGTCTGTCTGTCTGTCTGTCTGTCTGTCTGTCTGTCTGTCTGTCTGTCTGTCTGTCTGTCTGTACACACATCACGAGAAAATGGCCGAAGAGAATTTAGTGAAAATCGGTACGCAAAGTCGGGGAATAAGTCGCTCCAATCTAGGCCATAAATAATTGTATTCACGCTGAGAAAATAGGTAAACAGAATTTAATGAAAATCGGTATGTTAAGTCGGAGAATAAGGAACTACAGTCTACGCTATGAATAATTTTATAAGACGCCCTAATATCGCTGAGTCAAAAGAAAACTAAATGTGAAGGGCTACAAAATAGAAAGCTCATAAAACTGATCTACAATAACATTACATTGACCATTGTTTTTTGGGATGTGCTTTGTGTCTTCTGTTGCCACTCATCTCCGATAAATAGGATTACTGCTGCGTGCCGAGCATTTTTTTAAAATTTGCTTTACGTCGCACCGAAACAGATAGCTCTTATGGCGACGATGGGATAGGAAAGGGCTAGGAGTGTGAAGGAAGCGGTCTTGGCCTTAATTAATGTCCAGCCCCAGCAATTGCCAGGTGTGAAAATGGGAAACCACGGGATACCATCTTCAGGGCTGCCGACAGTGGAGTTCGAATGCACTATCTCCCGGAAGCAAGCTCACAGCTGCGCGCCCCTAACCACACGGCCAACTCGCCCGGTCGTACCGAGTGTAACAGCTTGCCTGAATATTGGCGGGAAGTAGCTGGGGAGTTAGATGACTTTCTTCTTTAGCATGGCACTCCTCTGCTTCATAAATTTTCTGATAATAATGGTACGCAAGACACTGGTTCATCATAGCATTTGAGCTATTCAATCCCTACTCTGAGACACTGATTGGAATGGGCAGTGTGCATATTTAACGGAATAATGGCAGAGGAGTGTTCACGGCAGTCTGCAGCCTGGTCATTCCAGCTCTAGAACTTTGGACTGTTAGATCGGCACTGTAGTACTGTTCGTTAACAGTGAGAAAATGTGCAGTTTTTCATTTAATGGAGTATTTTATATGATAACATTGCTTTCAATCGCTACATTCCCACTGACATTTTTATAATGACCTATGCTGATTTCAGTTAGGAAAACCACAATCAGTCTTTCTGTGAATCTCGTAGCGCAGCGCGGGTATATCAGCTAGTATACTCTATTGTGTATTTGTTTAAGTTGCTGCTGTCGTCTGGTAACTAAAATGCAAACTGTTATAACATACTCAACTGCTCAGGAGTAATCGTGTACTCAGTGACTCAGACATCGCGCACGGCTACCTACATTATAATATTATTATAAGTTTCACCCATATAATTTTTCTTGTACCATAAATAAATTAGTATGGTAACTTTCCATATTGATATTATAGATAACATAACATTGCTTCCTTTTTCTTAATCGATCCTCTTGGACGGGTTTGTGTGGAGGTTTGGCACACAGATCATCATGTTTTCTTGTCCTCTATTCTTGATCGGGACATTGTCAAACTCACTCCTCTATATTTCAGAAAAGATGCTATATTGTCTTCTCATTTCATCCATTGACTGCCTCTCGTTAACTTTATAGTAAATAGGAATGCGTGCTTTGCTGCACCGACTTTCAACAGCGTAGTGATGCGTGCGTGCACGTGCGAATGAATGAATGAATGAATGAATGGGACTTCGCAACGCAGCTGTAAGGAGACAAGCTTGAAGCCGTGACCAGGCTGTCACCAATAACAGGTGAGTAACGTTGGACGTTATTTTTAACTGTTACTTTTCACACTTACTTTAGTGTAGCAGTGATAGATGTAGCAGTTACAAAAAAAATAACCGTTTGTCACACCTCTAGTTCGCAGCATTTCCTGTGATGAGCAGCTCTGCAAGGGTCACTTCCGCGTCAGTTTTATAAATATTTTGCCCATCCTATACAAGCAGAGTGTATCATGAAACACAATATAAAGAGTGACTACGCTTACGTGGCGAGCACTATAGGTACCTCAATAACTGTCAGCCATAATTTTTGGTCATACTTCAGGCTACTTCCGCTAAGATATTAGGTAGTGTAAACAAATACATTACTTCCGTCTCGCTAGCCAGTGAATGTAACGCATCTTACCGACCGCTCGGAGTCACTCCTGAATAAACGGCAACTCTAATGTCTCACTCCCCGGTCTACAATTAAAAGTAGAACTTCGAATTCTGTACACATATAGAAGGTGATATGAGGATGGAAATGGTGAAAGAACAGGAAATGAAACCGAACCGGCAATCAAGACTACGGCACTCTTGCAGCAAGCTACTCAATTTCGTTCCCACCCGCTTCCTACCGACTATTATTATTCTATAGAAGACACAAATATTTTTACGTCCCTTAGCGATCCATTTTCTTACTTGATTTCACGGAATAGGTGCTGACGTATTTCATCGTACTGATGATTAATAGCCCTCGTAACTCATAATCAATTAATGGCTCCTTACCGCTGTACCACCTTCGATCCTCGCCTCATAACGAACAAATCACCTTCATCTGTTATGCTGTGACCTCGGAGAAACGTCTTCAAACCTGCTCACATTCATTCTCCATCCTTATTCTTCAATATGCAAATATTAGATCTGAGATAATGTATAGAGGACAAGTACTAATTTATTGTCTGTATATGGCAGTTCGATAAAATGTACCGTTTGATTTAGATGTGGAGTCTGGCAACGTGACATCATCAGTCCGTACAGGTAGGTACCAATCTGCGTGGGCAATTACACTCTTCCACCTCGATGTAGTCCTCAACTACTGCACCGAGTGTGGTGGTGGTGGTGGTGTTGATTGTTTTAAGAGGATATTGCTGGAAAAACCATCCTGTGTTAACACTATTTGGAGGGGAAATGGGAGAGCTTCGCCTCTTCGAAAGATAAGGGCTAAGAAGAGCATGAGAATGAAAGAAATCACAGCCATCACAAACGAAATACCGTCGGGATGGGAAGAGGGTATGAATTGGCCAAGGAAGGTTGAATGGCAGAGATGAAAGTGAGGAGGCCGATTCAGGAGAGTGGATACAATGCCGGACTCAGCTAGAGAACAACCCCTTAATTACCTCTTACGCCAAGTAGAGAACACTGTGCATGCATTCTACTGCCCCCCCCCCCACCCACAGGGGGATGAGGTACTGAAAAGGTACTGATACCCTTTATGGATGGATGCCTAGAACAGATCCACGATATAGGGCCTACTCATACGTCTTCCTAATTTGAAACTGTGGTTTCATGACCACGAGGCCTCTAGCTGAGTCAAGAGTTGAATTTACCTCGTTTTTCCAGCCCCTTTCTTGTCTGACCTTCCTCGTTGAAATCTTGTTCTCCTCCAACCCCGACGCTTTGCGATATCAGGGCAGTTCCTTGACTTAACTTCGTGGATGTTTTCCTTTTTTGTGCCGTTAACTTCATTGTACGAAGGATAGGAATTTAGAAAAGGAAAACAACCTCTAGATCAATAAAGGGTAAATACCGCGGCGCTGCACATGAAGTCCCAACACTAATGGCATGGCTGATGACCACAAAACGCTTCTTGACATTAAATCCACTGTAAGAGAAATACTCATCTGTCCATTTCTTCGGACGTGGTGGTAGTGATTACTTGTTTAAGAGGAAGCAAAAATGGGCAGCCATGTTCTATAAACATTAATTAGAGGGAAAAATTGAAAAGGGTCCAACACTTCGAGAAATGAAGATATTGGTCACTGAAAGAGAAGGGCCATGAAGGGCGTGAAAATGAAAGTCTCCCTAGGTCTCGAAAACCTAATACCATCGAGATCGGGACAGAACAAGAGCTTACTGAGGAATGTGGGATAGGGAAGATGAAAGTGAGGAGTCTGACACAAGCAAGTGGAAGCAACGCCAGGACCGAGTGCGGTTAGGGGCGCGCAGCTGTAGCTTGCATTCGGGAGATAGTGGGTTCGATCCCCACTGTCGACAGGCCTGAAGATGTTTTTCCATGTTTTGCCATGTTCACACCAAGGAAATGCTCGGAGTGTACCTTAAAAGGCCGATACCTTCCCACTCCTAGCCCGTTACTACCCATCGTCGCCATGGGACCTATCTGTGTCGGCACAACGCAAAGCAATTTGCAATGCCGGACTCAGCTAGGGGAATTTGGGTCGCTAATACACGCTCTTGAGTTTAGAGGCACTGCTCCCCCTTTCAGTCGTCTCTTGTGACAGGCAGGGGATTCCGTGGATGTTATTTCACCACCCCTAGCCACAGGGAGGGAAGAAGTAAGGCCTCGACAGAATAAATGAAAATAACACGAAGACGTGGAAATGAAAGTCTCCCCAGGTCTCGTAAACCTGACACCGTCAGGGTTAGAAGAGAACAACAGTTGATCAACTGAGGTCGGATAGTAAGGATGAAGGCCAAGAGCCTGACACAAGAAGTAGAAACAATGCCAGACCTTGGCTCCCGAGATGGAAGCCCCTGGATTCCCCTTTAGTTACCTTCTATGACAGACAGCGGGTGTCTTCGATGACGATATTCCCTTTTTGTCTTTACAGGTAACGTGACGAGACTGCGGTATTAATACTCCCCACGCAAGGCTCTCCAGTAAAAGGCAAATATGACCGCCCTATTTCCTGTTTTAATGGCTCATCACTTGACTAGTTATACATTGAAATCATGAGACATAACAATCAATAAAGTAACCTGAATGTAAGTGTCAATAATGGAGGTTCCCTCGCCCAAGTAAATTATAATAAATGTTCAATCAAGATATTCATAATTAAATCTGTTTGCAAGCTTAATGAGGAATTAAGGAAATACACACACTCGATCACTCCCACTCAATTTAATGTTATATATTTCTGTTTTATTTTGATATACGCATTGCTATAATCGTATTCTTCGGTGTTTTCCTAGTGTAAATAATTCAGCTCCCTTCTTGATACTTGATATTATTTGTCAGACCATCGCCCTCTACTATGGCTGCGCTAATACGCCTTCCCAATACAGCAATATGAGCGATACCACGGCCAACTGGATCCCTCGCTGCGCTCCTTATACCGGCCTTGACAATCGCTTGTGAAGCCCAGCATAAAGCTGTAATTGGAAAGTTTCACCGTAATGCCGCTGGAGCGCTGGCCTACTACCCATTGACAGGAAGCTGTATACCGCAAATTGCCGCATTTCCAGTTTTATTTATATGGTTTAGCTGTCGTAAATGTTGGCAATGTGTTCGCAATGAGGTGCTTGTTGGCTTGATATTGGAATCTGAAATATGCGCTAGTGAGTTAATTTTTTATTGTATAGTGTGGTGATAATATTTTTTAAATTGTGTTTACAAATCTTGGAATTTGCGATATTATTGTGCACCTTTTCGTACTTCGAGCAGAAATTTTATGGAAACAAGAACAAAGTGATTTCTCGCTGTAACTTCGTCCTGAACAAGGATTTTAATTTATGCGCTAATTCGATTTTAATGGTGTGGCGATTTGCCTTTCTTTAACTGTGTTAGGAAATATTCGAATATATATTGCTGTGTGCCTTTTTTGTATTCTGAACAGGAAAAAAAGAGCAAAATCATTTCACGAATTCTCTGTAGACCAGGACTAACTACGGAGTGGCTAAAAGCAGATAGCACTCTCATCTTAGTTTTCCGTTTCTATTTCGGGTATTTATCTTCGTTCGTTATTTCTTGCTTTCTTACTCTGTTTACTCTTCCAGGGTTGGCTTTTCGCTCGGACTCAGTGAGGGATCCCACCTCTACCACCTCAGAGGTAGAGTCCTGGAGCGTGAGACTGCGGGTCGGGGATACAACTGGGAAGTATGACCAGTACCTCGCCCAGGCAGCCGCAACTTCTATGCTGAACAGGGGCCTTGTGTTGGGGATGGGAAGATTGGAAGGCATAGACAAGGAAGAGGGAAGGAAGCAGCCATGGCTTTAAGATAGTTACCATCCCGGCATTTGCTTGGATGAGAAGTGAGAAACTATCGAAAATCACTTCGAGATTATCTGAGGTGGGAATCGATACCCCTCTCTACACAGTTGATCTCTCAAGGCTGAGTGGACCCCGTTCCAGCCTTCGTACCATTTTTGAAATTCGTGCCATTCTTTCATAGAATAATCCTTTAGGCGGTGTCGTATTTGCCATATGACAGCAACACAACATATTTATATCCAAGATAATCTGAACTTTAACATTTAAACATTGACAAGTAAGAATCACTACTGTTATGACGTTAAGGCCAACGTATGAAGTGTTGTTACCTGAACAATGGGGCCGATGACCTAGATGTTAGGCCCCTTTAGACAACAAGCATCATCGTCATCATCGAGCAGAGAACAGTTTACAATTTATTTACTCAAAATATCTTTCTCTCACGGAATTTTAATTTAAATTCTTCTTCTTTTTCCGCAATTTGTTTTACGTCGCACCGACACAGATTGATCTTATTATGCCGGTGGAATAGGAAAGGGCTAGCAGTGGGAAGGAACCGGCCGTGGCCTTAATTAAGGTACAGCCTGATGTGAACATGGGAAACCACGGAAAACCATCTCCAGGGATGCCGGCAGTGGGGTTCGAACCCACTATCTCCCGGATGCAAGCTCACAGCTGCACGCCGCACGGCCAACTTGCCCGGTGTTTAATATTCTAGTGAAAGGTATGTATGAAATGTACCGGTAATCTGAAACTATACCGGTAAATAATGAAATTAAAATTGAAACATGTTTGAGTCAAAATATTTATTTTATGCATACAACGAATATGGAAAAAGTAAGACTTTTATGTTTTGTCCAGCCCTCTTCCTGAGAGCAGCGCTTGAAGAATTTTAAAACTCTAATTGAACAATGATTCTTAATCGCAATATTAACATCAGAAGACAAAAGTATTGTGGTAAGTTCTGCTATGTATCTAAATGCCAGGATAATAAAAACGATTATTATTATTCCTCACAATAAAGGAACGGAACGTCAGTTGGACTACTCCATCCTCCGCAGTTTCATTTCATGACGTTATTTTGGCACATATCAATTAAAGTAGCTTTTAGGATTAATCATTTTAACAATATTAGTCAATGTAACATACTATTTTATTCTCTAAATTAAGATACATCGGCAATCAGAGTCAATATCAGAACGTCAGCTGGACTAAGTCATCTCCCTGCAGTTTCATTTCAGGACATCATTTTGGCAAATATCAACGAAAGTAACCTTTAGGATTAATCATTTTAACAGTATTAACCTATGTAACATTCTCCACAACTCTAAATTACGATAAATCGGCAATCAAAGTCAGTATATTTTCCATAAAGAAGTATGCATTTCTACCGCAAATAGGTCGGCCGCCAGCGCCACGTGTCGAGCTATGTAACTACTCCGATTACAGTGCGTGGACCCGATTGTCAAGGCCGGTAAGGAGCTAGCTAGAGCGACGCATCAAGTCGGCCGTGGCGATACGGGCCTAGTTCCCATTTCTACCACCGAGCGCTGCTTCGCTGGCATTAAAACACGATTGTTCATTACAGCACACGTTAAGTATTTTGTATATTTCTGTTCAAATATAAATCCAATCACTCAATAAACATATTTGAATCACACCTTACACCTTAATTTAAAAAAAAATCAGTGAAGAACGTACTCTTCTGCAGCGGAAAAACCGTATAAAATAATGTTAACGGCAGGTAGTAAATACTGTAGATAATAAATATATTCACACACTTTTCTGTTTAAGTGTTTCCCGTTCTCGCGTTCAAATCTTTCAAAGATACCTGTTATTGATGTGGCTATGTTGTTTAAGCTAGTTGCTTTACGTCGCACCGACACAGATAAGTCTTATGGCGACGATGGGACAGGGAAGGGCTAGGAGTGGGAAGAAAGCGGCCGTGGCCTTAATTAAGGTACAGCCCCAGCATTTGCCTGGTGTGAAAATGGGAAACCACGGAAAACCATTTTCAGGGCTGCCGACAGTGGGGTTCGAACCTACTATCTCCCGAATACTGAATACTGGCCGCACTTAAGCGACTGCAGCTATCGAACTCGGTATGTTGTTTAAGAATATAGAAATAGCACACTCGCAAATAACTTCACTAAACTATAAATGTCCGATTTCGGGAAAACTGAAGTGAGGAAAAGCACTCAACACAGGCACTAAAGTCACTCATAGACGCAACAGGATTCTTATGCACAAATGGTTGTGCTTTCAGTACAAAATCATGAATAACTTTCAAAATCTACAGTGGAAAATCAGATGTGTACTGCAGCCTGCTCTTTTAATCTCTTTTATACGAGTAAATCAAATCCATTAGCACTGTTAAATACCTTGGTTTTGTCAAAAGAATCAAGCATCTTGTCCGGCTGCAATGTTGCTACATTTGTGCTACGGACACGTACGTCGAATCAATTTTTTATCGATAACTTGTATTTGACAGTGGTACCTGCATTAAAAAATCGTGCATATCTGTATACGAATGGTCTTTCAAATATTATAGCGCTGTTATTACTTCAGTCACAAAAATATCTTTCGCGCGCAGCACATTCATTAGACGGCTCCATGTTTTTACACGTAAATGAACCGGTTTTACAGTTTCATTTGATTACATCTGATACAGTTTCTTGATAAAATCACCGTTTATATTCTGGGAATCATGAAACATAGATTTTTTTGAGTAAAGAATTTCTTACTTTTCAGAATGTGTCATTTGTCGAAAGCAAGAAGAGGCATTTCACTGTTAACAGGATGACAGATCATCAGTTTAATGTGTTTTGAAGAAGACATTCTTTTTATCCTGCTAACATGATTGTCACTCACAATGCGCAACACGAAAAAACCGCAAGCTTCGACTTCCTTTATTGTTTTGAGTGTTAAAGTATGCAGCTCTGTACATAAAAGCCTCTTAAAGAAAATGCGGCTGTAACCTTTATTTTGTGGTTACAGCAGAAATTGTAAAACAGAAAAGATTATTAACTAGGGTACTTCGATTTCTACTTTCGCTTGGATGACAGTCATCTTGAGTACTTTTTATTCGCTCAACATGGAATGAAGCGTCTTTCTGTTCAAAGAAGCTGTCGAGTTTATTGTCATATAACATCTGCTGTTCGATGGACTACCAACAATCACAATCTCTCTGCTTCATTTAGGCACTGACTTTCTGCTAAGAAACTCTCCTTTACTAAGAGTTTTACCATTCCAGTCTCGCAGTTTATATCTCCTACGTAGCATAAAAGTGTGGATTTATTCGGAGAGAATCCTTTCTTGAAATAACATTTAGCCATTTATGACGTTGTTGATCGTTGAGAAGAAATTCATGAAACGAAATCCCACTTTCCAATCTGCTTTTCATCTTACATTACGGCACACAACAGTAAACAATATTATGTACATAAGCATTAAAACGGTTCACGACCAAAGAAATAACCAAATAAGGTAAATACAGGCACAAATTACACCAGCACTCTTAGCAATGATCACTGAGCATGTCTCATCAAGCAGACTAATGCCAGCTTCTCAGCGCTCCAAGCGCCTGAACTGGTAACTACGCCGTGTTCGCTCGTTTACATGTGTGACCGGGCGAATGAGAAGGCGTATTAGCGCAGTCATAGTAGAGGGCGATGGTCAGACTGAAGAGAAACCTCACTGTAATAATACACACAAGCAAATATGTTACTTGTACAGGGTACGATGCGCATTCGTATCCCTGAAATATCACTATAAAATTTGTCACAAATGGAACATAATAATTGCTTTTACACAGATCAAGTGAAAAATCTGCGGCAAATTAAGAAATACCGTCGTTATTTGAGAAATATGAAAACATACTTAAGACTTGTAGACAGGACTGGTTTATGACGTACTACGCTGCTGGTGCCGTCTTTTGTTACTTTCTTCAGGTCCAGGGCTAGCACCGTGGAATGGGAGTGCTATGTCTGTGGATTCTCATTATCTTTGTCCATATGACTAGAGCGGCCAGTTCAAACAGAAAAATGGAGGTCAACAGAAAAATAGCATGATCCCTGGACCAATAAATATTTTTATTTTTGTTCGAACGAAAGTAGCTCGATCCCTGGACAAATAAATCACTAATCCACAGAATTCTTCTTATGTACATTGGCCATACCATTTTGTCGCCTATTAAATATTGCATATCGCGATACAATTCAGGAAATGATGTCATTGACAACTGAAGCAATGAAACGAAAGCAAAGAACTTCAGTGAACACAGAACCACACCCGAAATTGTTGAAAGTGTAAGACAAAAGACATACGTGTGTCACGGTGAGCGTACTTGTAAAGTGGTTAAGTATGTATACATAATATTCTCTAAAAATCAAATATTTCTTAATTTGCCGCAGAGTTTTCACTTGATATGTGTAAAAGCAATTATTATGTTCCATTTGTGACAAATTTTATAGTGATATTTCAGGGATACGAATGCGCACTATACCCCTTGTACATATACCGTAAGTTAGTAATACACCAAGGCTAAAGTCTGCATACCGTACCATAGTCGTGACGAGACAAGGTTACGTTAAGTTCGGTTAATAGCGAAATTTCGTTCTATTTGAACTGAAGTGATCTTTATACAAGAGGTAATGTTGCTTTCCTTTTCGGAGGAGTTCTTGCAGATTTCTCTAGCTTCTTAGACTCGAATTCTATATGTCAGTATTCGACGAAATAATGACGTAATTAATAAAATCCTGCGTTCGTCATTTCATACCAACGACGTGATTAAATGCTTTATCCGAACGTGCCATAATTCTACTTACCTGGTATTATACAAACAGATTTACAGTCCCACAGAAAAATAAGATATGCTTTACTTATACCCGCAAAAGTAACACTAATGATTTTGACAATACGACGGTGACAATACGCAATACTCACAAATCACGAAATAAACCATTACTGTGCAGTGGGAACCTGCCAGATTAACAGTAACTGGAAGATGTCGTATTGGAAATTAGGGTCCCTAAACTGTATGGTTAGCGACACTGTATCGAACCCAATTCTTAGAAAAAAACTTTAAATCATCACCTTCAGTATTAACAGGTTGTATAGACGTTGAGGTTCACGCTATGAGGATTTATGGTTGTGGAAACCGAGTAAGCTGTCTGTGTTGACAAAGACACCTCAATGAGTAATCTTAAAACAGGCGGTATTTCAACAGTGCTAAATTATACATATCCAAGCCACTATGGAAATATGAGACGGGTTCCTCCCATTGTGCAAAATTACCGTGTCTCCTTTGTTTAATTCAGCAGATTGAAACTGTTAGCAACACTGAAATGTTCATTACTATCTGATTATCATACTAATGATTGATTCACCAGTGAAGGCAAAACTCTGGGATGTAAGTAGGTCACGCGATCACTCGAGCATGTTGCATACGATTAAATATAATACCCTCCGTGTGTCATAACGAGGATGCCTGACTGTTGGCACATCCGTGCAGAAACAGCAGGAGCAGCTTCCGGCGCGGCCAGAATCTCATTAGTGGAGGTCAATAGGATTCACAAGGTGCAAACTTTATTACCGATATGCTAAAAACAAAATTTACGTTTCGTCAGTAGATGATTGAAATGATAACTATGTTTGAATAAAGGATGCGGGTAAGAATTGTTCCTCCGTGTCTGCCGGCGCATGAGTGACTTGGAGTGAAGTAGAAGACACGATAGGTAGTCAATTCAGTACGTTGTTTACACATGATCGCTCAAAACTACAGAGAGAGAATTAGGATTTGAATTAATTGATGATTTACATGTCACTGAGGCTGAAAATCCCCTTCATGTAGCGTCTTCGTATAATACCATACATGTTTATGAACACACTAACTACATTTTTATAATATGAAAATATTAAATTCTACCTTAACTTAAAATATTACAACACAGGCGCCAAAATCAGTAGAATTAAAATATACGTTATATAATAAGCAAGAAAATAAAACATTAAGCCTATTCATTATTTTAGACTACACGGATCTAATAATCTAAATATAACAGAGAAAGAAACAATTTTCTAAAAAAATATACATATTTCTGATTGTTAGACACAGGAATGCCTGATATCAGCCCCTTGCGTACTCCTCCAGAAAGATAGATGTTAAGGACTGCTTTAGTTGATTAAGTGCTATTTGAGAAACGCTGAAGATTAAAGACGTTAAAGATACGTGATGCACTGCAAACAAAAGGTTTGTTAAATTGAGTGGCACGACGGAGGGGAATTTGAAGGTAGTTTTCGTAAACTATCTCTGTTATGTACCGACTCCATGGGTTTAAATGCATTATAAAGGTAGGATGGGGTCTTCAGTTTGAGAATTTTGTGCGAACCAACAACTACTGAGATTCCTCGACCTTCATGGGGTTTCAACCACTGCAGCTGTATCTAATAGGGGTTCATCACGCCCGGCATTTGTCACGTAACGAACATATGCGTTTTGTGCCCTCTGTAGTTTTATGTTCAAAGTTTCATATAAGCTACTATATATGACTGAACCGTAGTCAATTATCTATAATAATAAAAGGAAGTGTTTGTCTGTCAGTGTGTGTTTTGCGTGTGCCCAGCAAAATCTACTCCACGCAGAGATCAAAAATTTTGAACATAGGTAGATGGGAGGGGGTACGAATGCACCTCGAAAGCGGAATTCTCATTTTCGCTTTCGTTGGTGATTTATGAACGAAAAACCATCGGAAAACGTGTATTGGGATATGACATTCCAACGTGCTGTCATCAAGATTAAATGCATAGAGCCACTGTCGCTAGGAAACTTACATAAGATAGGTAGAGAACACAATTCAGAGAGCCTTTTTACGTACATGACCTAGGAAGCCGTTTTTGGTCTAATATGGTGTGAGGGCATATGACGCTGTTGATGGTGATTTGTTCGTCGGATGGGGACGTACAATGTTGAGCTATTCGAGAGGAATGAGCTATGTGCCGGCGCCGTGTTTCATCCTCTTCATTCTTACTATCATGTATCATGTCATTCATTTCATATCATTAACTCATCTGATTAGGTTGACGTCATGAACGTCATCCGGTCGTAAAAATTTCCGGATGAATGTATCACCGACTATCCTTCTCAGGGATATGAATCTTGCTTCCCTCTGCAACGGAACACGACTCCCAGTCCAGAAACTGATGGCGAATATTTTTGAAGCCACTCTCATGACTGGACATGCCGCGACCGAAGTAATATTCATTCCGCGGTTTCACATAATTCCTTCTGATGGATCGATTCAATTTAGATGACTGCAGTTCCCCCGTTTGTTTGAGTTTCGCTATGTGCACCAGCAAGGCACAAGGACGGTCACTTAAAGTTGTAGGACTCCATTTTAAAAAACAGTGCTTTTGCCATTGTCAACTATGCATGGATTGTTCAAGAGTTCGAAAGGCAAACACAATACAGTATACTGCACCCGTCCACCTCCCGAGTCCCAGACTAGCATTTATCTCAGGGGTGTCGGTTCATTATTTAAGTCATCAAATATAAATATAGCGGCATAAATGAACACGGGAATGAACGGAGCAATTTAAAATTAAAATTGGGGAAGGCTCGATTGCAAACTTGAATTTAAGGACTCCATGATAGGACTAGGAAGTGACTGTTAACTTTAAAAAGGGCATCATCTAACTACAATAAAAAGATTATGAGAAAGGTTTCCTTTGAAATAATTGCCAGAAAGAGCAGTTTATTACGCCATCCGACGTACGAAACTTTGATACACCGGGCGAGTTGGCCGTGCGCGTAGAGGCGCGCGGCTGTGAGCTTGCATCCGGGAGATAGTAGGTTCGAATCCCACTATCGGCAGCCCTGAAAATGGTTTTCCGTGGTTTCCCATTTTCACACCAGGCAAATGCTGGGGCTGTACCTTAATTAAGGCCACGGCCGCTTCCTTCCAACTCCTAGGCCTTTCCTATCCCATCGTCGCCATAAGACCTATCTGTGTCGGCGCGACGTAAAGCCCCTAGCAAAAAAAAAAAAACTTTGATACATTTGGCAACGATATTTAAATTCCCACACATGTTACATAAACAAATCACTTGCTATACCGCAAGTGGTATCAATATCGTGCTGGGTTGCTTCTGAAATAAAATGACATTTTGAGGTATAATTTACGGATCGATTCCATTTGAATCGAACCGTTGTTCAAGGATATAGCTTCCTTCTATCGGGAGCCCGAGCATAACCCGTGTTACGGTCGGCTTCCCGATTTAACTAAGATGATGTACTCCGGCTATATACATTTTTCCGAGACCGGTACTCGGACTGGGTAATGTTTCTCGTGAATTACGAAAAATGGATTACACGGACAGTTCCTATCTTACGATGTCCAGCTGATACCATACCACAGAATTAGCATTTACATTTTATTTACATATGATCTGAAATGTTACAAAGTAGCCTCAGTAGACTACTGCCACAGATGAGATAACGAGAAGCGGTTGGAAATACCGTGCGGAAACCGTACGATAGCGAGTTAACAAATGACTATAATATTTATCATTCTTATTATTCAAACATACGAATCGAGGGATGTTGTCACCAATTAATCAATTAACTATCGTCAGAAATATTCATTTATCCATGAAATTATCATCCTCGAAATTATTATTATTATTATTATTATTATTATTATTATTATTATATTCAACGGTTCCTGGCACTGTCACGTTTGATTAATATCGTCATTATTATGCGGGATGCAAACACAAATGGTTATTAATGTTATTATTATTATATCCCTCTTGTCGTTATTATTATTATTATTATTATTAAATAGGTGACTCCAGATTTTATTATTATTATTCACGTCACTCAAGAGGTTATTATTATTTATGAACCGGTCACTTCCGCCAAATATATTAAGATATCGGTCGCAATTATAATTATTTCACTGATCAACCAACGGCATCATTACTGTTATTATTATGACAATTATTATTAATCTGACCGCGATGATTTAACATCGTCCTTACATTATTATTATTATTATCGGTTGCATATTCTCATTTAGATTCCCGTTTAACATCTTTATCAACGCTCAATTAATTAAGGCGGTCCAATCATTTATCTGCAATATTATTATTATCACGACATCATGATTGTCATCGCTCGTCATTACAATGATTATAATATACGATCATTTATGTGGAATCTGAACTCTCATTATCCTTAGATCCGTAGTATCTCGACGAATAGCAGTGCAGTCTATTTATTTCGTACATGCTGTCACGGGTCCGAATTCTACCCGCTACGTAACTCAGTATTTCTCTGTGACACTGCCCGTACATTTTACACTCATTTCAATATCCTAAGTGTCTCTCGTACGGAATTTATTTCCTTTTCTATCTCAATATTCCCTGATTCATTTATTTCTCACAGAATTATCAACTGACTTATTTATTCCACTTTTGACATCGTATGACCTTTTATTATCTGACTGCAGATTCTTTAACATTTTCGATCTCATTTTGATCTACGCCTTAGTTCATTCTCCACAAATAATCGTAACATCTTGAAATTATATTTACCAAAATTTGACAATCATGGTTTCGTAATATTAGTCCTACGTGTTCCGGCTAATGAATTGCAAATTTAAGACACGACATTTATACGTAAAAATACATTGGACCGTAATTTAAACCACACGTTCATTAACATGTACGGATTATTAGCACCGATCTTAAATTTCAATATTATTAATTTTACAAGTTAAATTACCACACACTTTAATTCCGAATTAAAAACGACCTCCCGTCATTAAAATGATTTCCGACAAAATCAACACCTGATCACTTAAATTTATTATTACGCATTGATCACTAAAAATTTCCAATATCACATGAATTATTATTATTTCCAAATTATATTTTAAAAAATTTCTTCTAAAAAAGTAGTTTTATTTTTATTTATTATTATTATTAATTTAAAAAAAAATAATTTTCGCCTGTTACACGGTAATCCACTCTTAATATGTTTAACGCATAACCCCTTTTACAATTCCGATTTATTCTGGCACTAATCAATCCACATATGATTTACTTGGAATATTATTATTATTATCGCTTCTCACAAATTTGAACAACTTCATTTTGAAAATATGAACATACTAATCACAACAAAACACAACTGGTATGGCGAAGCTGGATTTTCCTTCAGTGTCATTACATAGCTCGTTAAAATGACAAAACAGAAAAGCACATATCGGGTCTATTTAACTATAATAACCAAAATCAAATATAAAGAAAATTATTGACTACAAAGAAATATGAATGCATGCATGACTTAACGTACTACACTATATCTACAAATTTACATCTCCAACAAACTGAATACATAAAAGACCCGATTATTTACATTGTTATATTTACTACTGTCCGTGCTACAAATTTAGGATGGGGTCGTTAAGCGACTCATCTTGTTACAGAAGGTAACCAAGTATAATCAAATTATTCCCATTTTTTCCAATCACGCTAACATTTCCCAAATATTATATACATTATGTACTCATCTTAGTTTCTCGGTATTCCATTACAGCTTTGCATATGAGAGGCTCCTTTCGGCCCCTCTCTGCATTTTACTCCTCCATTCTTGATGGCGTAGTTCCACAAAAGATTTCCTGGCACATTACCATTTTACACTAATACCTTAATTATCACAAAACTTCACCATTGACAACGTTAACACTGAACACTTTAACTTTTATACAACAAATTAATATCCTAGACCCAAAAATTTAATATTTTACACTATTTTAATCTTCGTCCAATTACCGCACAATGGACCTGGACACGTACGACGAGGTGTCAAATTTTACGCCCGTCGCGATTTATGTCGTCCGACGCGATACGCCCGTTTCATACGGCACTCTTGAAGTGTTCATGATAGCGGTTCGATATTGCAAAGTACAGGCTATTATTCCCTTAAAGTACTGTTCGTCACACAGTCTGTTATGTACGTACTTATTGTGGTACAATTTATATTACTCTCTTACAGTGCAATTCATTTACTTCACTGATATTTATAACTGACAAACACTGTCCTACGTTAACTATTTCCAGTTCATGTTGCTTGAGCGCGATCACATTTTACAAACACTGGCGGATGCTCGCGCCATTAAATGTTGAGTTACTGTATGCCCGTAAAATTCGAAGTTAGCTGCGACCGACGGTTCACCTCCAGAGATTCATTTCAAGTGTGTTGGCGAGGATCCTTTGTCCCGTATATATGGATGAAGCTTTCTCCCGCGGATTCATTGACGTCATACCCCTGAGGGAGGGGGTGGATTTTTAATATCGGTACTTGCACTCCGAATTGGACGTTAACATTTACATCAAATTAATCCACTCCGCTAGCATATCTGCTGGATTAAATATGAACTCCTGGTGATCACAGATTTAGGAGATACGGGTGGATTTAGCTCCTCACATTTCGCGCCTTCGGACGCGTCCCTTACAACGTGGTCTTCGTCCAGCCAATGAGATTCAAGCTGTCTGGTTTCCAAGAAATCCAGCCTCCAATTTATTTAATTTGCCAATAATTATTGATTATTTTTCCATGCGTGACATCTAATAAATTCATTACATCGATCCGTGTACTCACAATAATTTATTACTAATTACTTTTGAAGTTACGAGAATATCTCATCCATCATTCCTTAAGATGGTATCCCTGAGTCTTACATCAAATTTTTACGATTGGCCGGCAAGCGGTCACGTGATTTAAATCTCCACCTGCCCGAACCTAGGCTAGCGAACATCCTGGCAGCCGCTGTAGCTTTCCATGACGTCACGGAATTTCCGTCCTGCCAAAAATATCCCAGTGCATTACTCACGTAGCGAGCTTCCTTTGTATCACCTATCCCCTTTCTCTTTCTGACCAAGACTTATTTGTAGACTTGTATTTTCTTGTTCGCCAACTAATGAGATCCCCTGCTGTGAAGTAGCTAAATGTTGGTGTGTCGAGCTAATCCGTCAGGCTCCAGCCTGTCGTCCTTCCTTCGCTCCTATTTCGACATTACATGAAATGTTTTCAACTACACTTCTGTATTTCAATAAATGTACCATATATTATTTTATCAATCAAATCATGATTGACTTTGGGCCTAAGTCACTCGGGTTCAATACATGTTATCTCCAAATGGAAGGACATTAATGTAGTTTATACCGAAGCTCTATAAGGAAACAATATATTTTGTATTATATAACAAGGTCTTTTACATTGTTTTAATATTATTTGTACCATCCATCAACGCGGTATCTTAAACATTGACAGTAACAATAAAATAAAAATAAAATAATAATAATAATAATAATAATAATAATAATAATAATAATAATAATAATAGTAATGTTATTTGCTTTACGTCCCACTAACAACTTTTTCGGTTTTCGGAGACGCCGAGGTGCCGGAATTTAGTCCCGCAGGAGTTCTTTTACGTGCCCGTAAATATACCGACACGAGCTGACGTATTTGAGCACCTTCAAATACCACCGACTGTGTCAGAATCGAACCTGCCAAGTTGGAGTCAGAAGGCCAGCGCCTCAACCATCTGAGCCACTCAGCCCGGCATAAAATAATGTATTTCATGCAATTTACGTCGAAACAATGTGAGGTTATATATATATAATGTTTTAATTTGCTTTAAAAAACAGTTTAGAAACATTAATAAACGCGGGCACACGCTAGTTGGGAATATAAGACTTTGAACAAGTAGTTTTAGCATGAAAGGTGGTCTACATTACACATTACTTTTCAAAACATGCATGAATGACATGACTTTTCGAATCACATTTGACGTATGATCAGACCAGAGTAAAGTTCTGTCGACTGATAACGGTGTCACTATAATGGACCGAGCTCGATAGCTGCAGTCGCTTAAGTGCGGCCAGTATCCAGTATTCGGGAGATAGTGGTTCGAACCATACTGTCGGCAGCCCTGAATATGGTTTTCCGTGGTTTCCCATTTTCACACCAGGCAAATGCTGGGGCTGTACCTTAATTAAGGCCACGGCCACTTTCTTCCCACTCCTAGCTCCTTCCTGCCCCATCGTCGCCATAAGGCCTATCTGTGTCGGTGCGACGTAAAGCAACTAAAAAAAAACTATAATGGATATCTGCATCTAGAATTTTTATTGCTGGGAGAGATTTGAGATCAACAGTTTTCAGGAGTTTTGTGTAACCTATGCAAATAAGCCAGATAGGTAGAGAGAGAGCGAGCGAGCGAGAGAGAGAGAGAGAGAGAGAGAGAAACGAATGACATTACTTCAATCTATGTTATTAAAATAGAGTAAAAGTAGCGGCAACATTGACAGAACGCAATATTTAATGACGTAATTAGTACAACTGAATTCCTTCAATTCAGCCACCCGCAAAGTCTATTACCTCTTGCCAAATGTCGGGAAGCGATTGGGGACCGTTGGCAAGGCGTTCTACAAATGTTGATGTCAGCGACGGAGCGCCCTAATGCGCGGAGTGCAGATGCCACGTCAGAAAATCGGCGGTTTCCGAGGTGTTCCTTCAACTTCGGAAACAGCTCGATTTCACAGGGACTCATGTCTGGTGAGTACAGAGAATGTCCCACCGTTGCAATAAGAGCTTGACATTGACAACATACATAGTCATGCAACACGATAAACGTGGTCATTCGCACCGTATAGCCGGACGCAGGTGTACCCTAGCTCCAAAAAGCGACAATGGTAGTCGCAACGCCACAATCAGTATTAGCCTTGCCCGACTGGGTTCCTGTCGAAATTTCTGTGGACGCGGCGTTCCTGGGTGACGCCATTCATTAGACTGACGCTTTATTCCAGGCTCGTAAGGTCGTGCCCATGTCTCAAAATGCAGAAATGCCCCGCCTTCGTTGCGGTATTTGTCTAGATGGATGCCAGCCAGTCCATCGGTGCGAAATCACTCACGTGTTGAAGATAAACAGCCGATATTTGCGGTGAAAATCCACAGTCTCATTTCGATTCGCGCGAAATGCATTGATCCATCGTGCAACCGTCCTATACGGTAATGCATTCTCGCCACAGGCTTCACGTAATCCTCTATAACATTCTGATGCATTTTTGCCACGAGCAACCTCGATGTTAATCCACGAACGATGCTCATCTTTTGAAAACACGCTTTATGGCGGCGAAATCGACACTGTTCACTTCAGCTGAATGCCCGTCAAATGTACACTACACATAGACAACAGCGCCACCTGACGACTCCCATATACTATTTGCGCATGCCCGATCTCCTGCGAGTGTTTGGACTACATGCCGTTATTTTATTTACCGGGCGAGTTAGCCGAGCGGTTAGGGGCGCGCAGCTGTGAGCTCGCATCCGGAAGATAGTGGGTTCGAATTCCACTGTCGGCATCCCTGAAGATGGTTTTCCGTGGTTCCCAATTTTCACACCAGGCAAATGCTGGGGCTGTACCTTAATTAAGGCCACGGCCGCTTCCTTCCTATTCCTAGGCCTTTCCTATCCCATCGTCGCCATAAGACCTATCTGTGTCGGTGCGACGTAAAGCAACTAGCAAATAGAAAAAAAAGGCTACTTTATTTACAGCTCTGGTATTAGTTAACATATATATTATTATTTCTTATGGTTTCTTTTGCACATTAATTGGTGGTGATGTTCTTATAATTGAGGCGTTGAGATCAAAAACGAGACTAGTCATCATTTAGGTGGAAATGAGTCATTGCTGCAGCTCTAACCTATATAAAGTTTCCGCATTTGTAGATGGGGAAAAGGGACTGGTTCAGAAACTGTCTAAATCTGTGTTGAAATTTTGTTTCGTGCCAAAGTGAAGTTTGGGGAATTGATCAGGAATGGAATATGGCGCCCATACTTGTCTGGCTATTTTTTTTTTTTTTTTTTTTTTTTTACAAGTTGCTTTACGTCGCTCTGACACAGATAGGTCTTATGGCGACGATGAGACAGGAAAGGGCTAGGACTGGGAAGGAAGCGGCCGAGGCCTTAATTAGGGAAGGAAGCGGCCGTGGCCTTAAAGTACAGCCCCTGCATTTGCCTGGTGTGAAGATGGGAAACTACGGAAAACAATCTTCAGGACTGCCGACAGTGGGGTCGAACCTACAATCTCCCGAATACTGGATACTGGCCACACTTAAGCGACTGCAGCTATCGAGCTCGGTTAAAAGAAACTACTAATACGGTCTTGAATTGACCTAAGACGGATAAATATCTGAAAAATTGGCAAAATAAACGAAATTACAGACAGCGGACACACTACAACATTATTTATACATATTACATATCCTTAATCTTCCTAATGAGCATGTCGGGTTAACTATAAGTAGCAGGGATATTATTGTTCAAAATTATATACAATAATTTATACATCTCAAAATTACTATTCAGTCCCGTTTTTTTTATTTTTTTTATTTCGGCGCCTCAATTGTGGATGACCTTGAGAAGCGAGAGGTCTCCCTCCAGTTGTGGTGTCTCGTTTAAACATGCGAGTTTTGCACAGTGTTGCCAGCAAGCAAACATCAATTTCCACCTAAATCAATAATCAAAACCCACCAAATTCTTATTACATCAGAAAATCACCAAAGGTTTCATGAAAATATGTCGGAAAATCATATCGACCGCCTAGTTCTAATACCTGCTCTTGCTATCTACTGTTTTCCTTAAGACTGGTCACGCCTCCCAGGCACAAATGGATATGCAATCCATCAGAATAATTTTCGTTGTCTTCGTTTTCCTATGCTTAAGTGTAAATGAAAATGAACCTTACCGTACCGCACTCTAAGAATGTATGTTTTCATGGCGTATTTACGCACTCCTATAGTATAATGTACTGTATTTAAGGTTCGTTGTTTTTTACAGTGATTTCATCAGGTCAATACCAAATATGTCACAAGAGATCTTTTACATGCCGGCATATTACGACATGGAGTGTCGAATGGACTGTTTCCACCCTTCAATAATCCGACTGCTTCTGTCGGATATGAACGGAGGGTGGCACTCTGTCACTTATTCCCAGAGGGAGCTATTGTTTTTGTGATGCACTGGCTTAAATATGATAACTTTCTAGCCACACAGGAACAATGCATGACTTAAGCTCACCGGACGAAAAATAGTGACCCTAGTGCGCAGGCACAGATGGATCGTTTCAGCTTGTACATATGACGCAGCGAACGAGTCCCGTGCTCAACCGTACGCGCACTACCTCTACTTGAGCATAAGGCAGTCGCGATCAGTGAGACATTGATATTCCAAGCTGACAGTGTACATCTCACGTTTATGACAGAGTGGCAAAAAGGGGCAATCGTGTTTGGCCGTGACTATGGCCATGCGGTGCGTGAATTTGCTGGATTTCTTGGTGTTTCACAGCGGACTGTTCAATGTGTCTACAAAAAATGACCACAAAACACAATTACTGTATGTTTGGAAAATATCCTGACTGAGAGAGGGCGGAGAGCCATTTCACGGCTTGTGAATCAAAATCGCTTCCAAACCCTACAGAAACTGCAGCAGTCAGTGAATGAACCTGCTAGCGAGAGAACACTACGGCGGGAACTGCATGCAATGAACATTTGGAGTGGGTGACCTCGCAAGAGTAGGCACAAAGATCTGCCCGTCTCTATGGGCTAGAAAACATCGAACGTGGACAGTAGGTAACTGGCGGAAAGTAATGTGGTCTGAAGAGTCACGTTTTTTCCTGTATTCCAATGAGGCACGTGTCGAGTGCACCGAAGGCGAAATGTAGCATTTCATCCTGGATATGTGCAAGGTCAACCCGGATGCTTTGGGGGTGTTTTTCGCGCCACGGATTGGGCCTGCACACTGAGGTGACCATTAACATGAACCAGCATGTTTACTTAAACATTCTAGATGATCAGGTGTAGCCTTTCAGCCAACATCTGCATGATGAGTATGGAACTGATATCCTGATTATTCAAGATGACTACAGCAAAATTCATCGGGCTGGATGCATATGTGACTGGTTTTACGAACACTCCCCATCCTATTACATCTCGATTGGCTTGAGAGAACACCTGATTTGAACCCCATTGAAAATCTGTGGCAGATGTTGGAACAACGGGTAAAACGCCCACATCAGCATTACCGCAATTTGGTGGAATTGCGCGATGAAATCCTCAGCGAGTGACTTCGCCTGGATACGACGTAGCTGCACAACCTTGTGGACTCAGTTCCTAACCAAACCCAGGCGGAGTTACACGGTGTTAAATGATGCCTGCATTGATTTCCCAAGGGGTGGCTATTTTTTTGTCCGGTAAGCTAATAATGTTACATCTCTGATTATAATACCAACAGTTTGTAGGAGCTAAACCACTAGTTTTCAACTAATACATTTACAAAACCCGACATGAATCTCCCCTATCATCTAGACCAGGGCCTCTCTAACGCCCAAAATCTCACGCGTGCAAACAGCGGCGCAAGGTTCCTGTGCACAGTGCATCGGTCCCGCTCGGCTCGGCTCGGACCAACGCTTCGTCTCTGTGCTAATCGGCTAAGGTCGGCTCAACTCGGCTCAACTCGGCTTGGATTTGGAGCACTACGGAGCAAGTGAGGAAGATGGAGACAGGGGTAGCGAGCGAGACAGGCGTGGGGAAAGAGAGAGACAGCGCTATTGCTCCAAATCGAGGAGTGGGGGTCTGCACTCTGGTTAACCAGCGAAGTCGTCTTTTGCACCGTGCACACTGCATGCACCAGGCGCATGTACGTTAAGAGGCCCTGATCTAGACAGGAAAGCTTCCCATCGTATAGTTACATCGTATTTCCCAAAATGAGCTTTGGTGGGGAAACCACAAAATTGGCAACGGAAATGAACTTCAACGACCTTGTGAGTATCTAAACTCAATAAATAGTGATTGCTTTTGTAAAAATATAAATGAATGATCCTATGGCCTCAGCTACCGTGTGCAAGTGAGTATGTGGTGAGTTGAAACTGGACAGCTACAGAAACACTAGCTGTTCGAAAAAAACACCCACTGTCTTGCCTTTCACCCGTCTCTCGCCACGAGCCTGTATTGTATTGGAAAACGAATATCTCTCTCCTCCCATCTCCCTCTTCCTCTCTCTCACTCCCCCCCCCCCCCCCTACCCTCTCTGACACTATTTGTTCCTCAGAACCAGACTGAGGATCCCTCTATTTTTGCCCCTCGGTGAGTTTTCGAAATTGTCAACTTCTTTGGGGACTTCTGGGGCACATGAATGTGCCTTATTTGTTCATGTCTATTTTATATCTACTTTTGTACATCGACTTGTAATTATTGTCCATATAACTGAATCAGTAATTACGAAAGGGCACATATCTAGAAACGTAACTTTGCAGGAGCAACAGAAACTGATTTAAAAGCCAGTGTTGCTATTTACGTTAAATTAATGTATTTTGACCATGAGTGTTGATGGTTGTTGTTAGATTACTTGATAAAATAGTCAGTAAAGATGAAGGACTGTAGTGGAATTGGCAGATAAAGAAATTGGATATGATGTCTGTATGAAAATAAATTTTGTAGCAAATACACACTATGTCGTTGTTCTACGACAATATTCATGTGAATGTCCGACTCGTTGGCTGAACGGTCAGCGTACTGGGCTTCGATTCAGAGGGTCCCAGGTTCGATTCCCGGCCGGGTCGGGGATTTTAACCTTAATTGGTTAATTCCAATGGCACGGGGGCTGGGTGTGTGTGTTGTCTTCATCATCATTTCATCCTCATCACGACGCGCAGGTCGCCTACGGGAGAACCCTTCCTGGGATATGCCGGCACTAAAAGCCATACGACATTTAATTTCATTTCATCGTGTGAATCATGACTCATTCAAAATCGTCGTCGGTCACAAATGGATGTGCAGTCCATCAGAACAATTGTTGTTTTCATTTTCGTATGCTAATATGTAAAGGAAACTTGCCGTACCGCACTCTAGGAATGTATGTTTCAGGCATCGTGCACGCTGGTATTACGTTGAAACAGTCTTTGTACTCTCCCAGAATGTCACTTCTAGACACTTTAGGTCATTCTTCTTGTTCCCATTAATAGGAATCCGTGCTTTGTATGATAGTTAGTTAGGAAGCTGGACGTTGCTCTCATCTTTCAAACTGGAGGTGTGTTCAATAAGGCTGTTGATGAACTGATTCGTCCGTACGGCTCCTGGATCTTTCGCAGAGTAAACAAAGCGCACTTCCCTTCCTCCAGATCCTCCCTTCTTGCCACCAAGCAGTAAAGTTCAGAATATCACTAGTCTCTATCAGAATGATAGTGAACTTGAATGACGCAGAGGTGCCCGTATTATGATTTGACAAGATTGCGTTACGTCACAAATTCGACCAGTTTATTTTATAGTTCTGTTAATGATAGCAAAATCTCTATCACAGGCATTGGATGATTGCCCATGCATTCGGAAGTTAATGGGGAATGGTGACATGTGCCCTTTCCTAAACGACTTGCAAACCTCATACAAATCAACCTTAAAAGTCAGCATGTTACTGGTTGGATAATTGTTGTTTCTTTTATTAAAAGGTGCACCAGGACGAGAAGAATGTTAATCTGCGATAATAAAAAAGTCGACAATTTGGACATGTGCCCTTTTATAATGATTGATTAAATTATATTTTGAAATATGATATTTTAGAAAATATTTCACAGTGAAAGCTGCATGAATTCCTTGCTTCTTCATGCTGCAAAATATGCAAGAGTAACAGAGTAGAAACGTAATTTTAAATTCAACCCTCATGATGACTGACGTCAAGGTCGATCAGCATTTAACGAGAATGAAGAAAGTTAAACACGTCTCCTTGACATTTCTAACTCTCGCTACTGCCACAAGAAAAGCAGATCGCAGAACTCGGCAATATTGTTCCCATTTTGCTAGTCCTAGCCTCAATATGAAGTAATTTACATAGCAGATCTAAAACACCAGGTGTTGATGACGGATGGAAAGGGCACGGTGTTCCTGCCATGTCATCGTGCGCTCCTCCTCCATTATTTTGTCGTCAATCAAACTGATGAGTACCTTGAACGCTGGAAGCAAGGTCTGTATCGAAAGAAATTTAGGTCTCCAGGTCGACCCTTGGTTAGCGACAAACCTTTTGTTGTCATGATATTAGGCCAGCGATGTCGGAGGAAAAGAGGTCATGTCGTGTCCTTCAGTTAAATAATGTGTTGCAGCTTTCTGAGTGAAGTTTCTGTTGTTGTTGTTGTTGTTGTTGTTGGTGGTGGTGGTGGTGGTTGTGATGTTGATTATTTGTTTAAGATGAGGAATATCTCCGTAACCATCCTCTATTAACACTTATCAGAAGGAAAGTGAAGCCTCCGTGGCTTAGACGGCAGTGCGCCAGCCTCTCACCGCTGAGTTCCGTGGTTCAAATCCCGGTCACTCCATGTGAGATTTGTGCTGGGAAAAGCGGAGGTGAGACAGGATTTTTCCGGGTACTCCGTTTTTCCCTGTCATCTTTCATTCCAGCAACACTCTCCAATATAATTTCATGTGTCAGTCATTAATCATTGCCCCAGCTGCCTCTGTGGATCAGTGGTAGAGTGTCGGCCTCCGGATCCCAAGATAGCGGGTTCAAACCCGACAGAGGTAGTCGGATTTTTGAAGGGCGAAGAAAGTCCATTCGACACTCCATGTCGTACGATGTCGGCATGTAAAAGATCTCTGGTGGCACATTTGGTGTTCACCCGACAAAATTCATTAAATCTCAGCCATAGACGCCCAAGAGAGTTTCGGTTTACTTGGCCTGCCATCTGGTGGGCCTAGAGTAAAACGGAACGTCGAAATTGACGAGCAGACAGCCAGATGGCGTCAAATTGAAATGTCTGCACACGGTAGCTGAGGCCATACGATTATTATTTATTTATTTTTTTTTTTTTTGCTAGGGGCTTTACGTCGCACCGACACAGATAGGTCTTATGGCGACGATGGGATGGGAAAGGCCTAGGAGTTGGAAGGAAGCGGCCGTGGCCTTAATTAAGGTACAGCCCCAGCATTTGCCTGGTGTGAAAATGGGAAACCACGGAAAACCATTTTCAGGGCTGCCGATAGTGGGATTCGAACCTAGCATCTCCCGGATGCAAGCTCACAGCCGCGCGCCTCTACGCGCACGGCCAACTCGCCCGGTTATTATTATTATTATTATTATTATTATTATTATTATTATTATTATTATTATTATTATTATTATTATTATTATTATTATTATTGCCCAATAGGAGTGCGAGCGGCTTCAGCAGGCGGCACAATTCCTACCCTCGCCGCTAGATGGGGCCTCCATTCATTTCATTCCTGACCCGGTCAAATGACTACTAGAAACAGGCTGTGGATTTTCATTTCAGAAGGAATGTGGAAGAGGTCTGACACTTCGAAGACTGAAGGTATCGGAAAAAAACAGAGTGAAAGGTGACGAAAGGCGTGAAAATGGAAGATGCCTAGGTATGTCCGACTCGTTGGCTGAACGGTCAGCGTAATGGCCTTCGGTTCAGAGGGCCCCGGGTTCGATTCCCGGCCGGGTCGGGGATTTTAACCTTAATTGGTTAATTCCAACGGCACGGGGGCTGGGTGTATGTGTTGTCTTCATCATCATTTTATCCTCATCACGATGTGCAGGTCGCCTACGGGAGTCAAATAGTCAAATAGAAAGACCTGCACCTGGCGAGCGGAACCCGTCCTGGGATATCCCGGCACTAAAAGCCATACGACATTACATTACATCCCTAGGAATCATTGGGGTCAGAAAAGAACAAGTATTGACCAAGTGAGGTCGGAGAGGAAGATAAAAGTGAGGATCCTGACGCGGGTAGATGGAAATAATGGCAGAATCAGCTGAGGGATGCGTCGTCTCGAACAACGCTTCCAAGGTGAAGGACCCGGGGTTCCCTTTTAGTTGTCTTTTACGATTGGCTGGTGATATCGTGCGTGTATTCCACCGCCCTCATCCACAGGGGAATTTCGCACCATTGAGCACAGAAGCCGGACACCTTGCCTCTACGTGTGACGTACGGAGTCTTGTTCACGCACATTACATATGAGAAAAGGAAAGTGAGTAAGAAACCTATAAGCGAAGTTCCTTAATTTACCTGTGAACATTCTCACAACACTTTGTCCTACAGTTTAGAATATGATGTAACTAATAATTAACAACCAAGGGAATAGGCAACAGGAGTCGTAAAGGCCATGTAATACTTTTTAAGTGACACAAAGTATTGCTTACTGAATAATTACTTGCGTAAATTTTGCAAGTGCCAGTTTCTACTGGTATTACGCGGTACGTATGATATTACGTTACAATTAGGGCCTATAGCAAGTAGTCTCCTCCTTGGTCTGCAGCCACATGACCTAGTACGGGCTAACCAAATGCAGGGGCAGGTTTTACTACCACTTTCAAAAGGTATATCGTTCAGTGGTTATTATAAATGAAGGGTTCTTTCGGGTGCTTACTCTATGCTGATACTGCAGATTGCAAATGGGAGCCTGTTGAGTGGACTGGCTGGTACAAATGCCTGGCATATAGTGGAGACCTGTTCATAAAGTGCCTTGGCAAAGAAGAACAATGTCAAAATTGAAAGAGAGTAACAATATTGGTGAAGAAAGGTGAAATATACGTTGTGACCAAGGACAGCCAAAAAGTAATACACATTCTTCGTGAAGGGATACATTCTAAATAAGTACAGTAACTTATAAGTAGGCCTACACTTCCTGGCACAAGAACGGAGCGGGTTCTTATGCTGAAGTATCAGCCTTCAAATTCGTGTAGATCGTTCAGCGTTACGGTGGAAACTTCTCTGAACCGATGGTGGGATTGATACAGTATAATTTCTGGGGATATATTAAAGGCAATGGGTTGCTATATCTGAAATACTTATTTCATTACTGTTTGCATGAAGGATCGATACCAAATTAATGGAGAGTTTGAATAGAAACAATAGTTAACATCGGAAAGTGCGATAAACATAAAGCAGATATTTACAGGCCAGTCAGCTTGACATGTGTTGTTTGTAAACTCTTGGAAAGCATTTTCTAATTATATTAAACACGTTTGCAAAGCTACTAACTAGATTGATAGAAGGCCGTTCGGTTTTAGGAAATGTTATTCTAGTGAGGCTCAACTTGATTCCAGCAAGACATAGCAGTTATTTTAGATTGACGGGGTCAAATGGACTGTATCGCTCTTAACCTATACAAGGCTTAAATAGGGTAGATCATGAGGGATTACTGATGAAAATAAGGACTTTTAGGCTAAACAAACGAGTGCCTGAATGGGTGACTACATTCCTACAAAATAGAACACAGAAAATTGGAGTAGGCGATGCATTATCTGATCCCGAAACGATAAGGGGTGGATCCCTCGGAGCAGTATTATCGGACCTTTATGATTTTTTACATACGTGGTATGATGGTGAACGGAATGAACTCTGGTGGAAAGTTTCACCCAGAGAAGAAGTCCTCTCAGTTTTAATTTGTGTTGATAGGATGACGCTATCTCATGGGGATCACTGTAAGGACCTAGGTGTTAATATAAGGGGTGAAAATGCAATGCCGTATGGCTTTTAGTGCCGGGAGTGTCGAGGAGAAGTTCGGCCCGCCAGATGCAGGTCTTTCCATTTGCCCCCCATATGCGACCTGCGCGAGGTGAAGAGGAAGAAATGATGATGAAGACGACACATACACCCAGCCCCCTTGCCAGCGGAATGAACCAATTGTGGTTAAAATTCCTGATCCTGCCAGGAATCGAAGGCGGGACCCCTGTGACCAAAGGCCAGCACGCTAACCATTTAGCAATGGAGCCGGTCAAAATAAGGGGTATACATACTAACATGGTTGTAAAGAAAGGTTGCGAATCTCTTCAAATGGCCATTAAGGTATTTAGGGGTTGTAATAAGGATGTAAAGGAGAGGGTGTATACGTCTGTGGTAAGACCCTATTTAGAGTACGATTTCAGTATATGGGAACCACGGAGGACTACTTAATGCGAGAAATGGAAACATACAAAGAAAAGCAGCACGATTTCTTCTGGGTGATTTGCGACGAAGGAGTAGTGTTACGAAAATACTACAAACTTTAAGCCGTAAAGACTTGGAAGTGAGGCGAGATGTTCGATTATGCCGTGGAGAGTTGGTTTAGAATGGCATTAGTAGACGACAGCGCTGGAGTGGAGCTTTTACAACTAAGAATGATTATATAATAAAGATAAACTTCGAATTCAAGAGGACAAATTTGGACAAATATTAATTTATAGGACGAGGAGTAAGTGTTTGGAATCATTTATTAAGGGAAATGTTCCATAAATTTCCAAGTTCTTTGAAAACATTTATGAAAAACCTAGATAAACAATTGATACGGAATCGACCACCTCCCACTCCAAACCCCAGCCTCTACCACACTCACCTGTCCATTGAACGCCATACCATTCGCCATGCCCTCCGGTTCCCATTCGGTTTTCATACCTGCGAATTGTATGGTATATTTCCCTTCCCGAAACTCGCTATGTCCTAACCCAATTCTAACGTGCCGTCCTTCGAGCCCCCGATCGAGACCACCCCTCCCTTTATCAACTCCTACGTGATTCGCATCCCCCTTCCCCACACTTTACCCAAACTCCTCTTCATCTTCACAGGTGCCTTCCCCCACCCTAAGGTGATGCTTAACTGTAATCTGTGACGGAACGCCCTAAATCCTACTTTCCTCCCATCTCTCACAATGACAATATGACCCACAAAAACAATATTGTTACGGAAAACCTTATAAATAAGTCATGTGAATAGACACTTAAAACTAAATATATATTATGTAAAACATCTTGATGATACTTAAATTGTAAATAACAATAAAAAGATTACAGAATAAAAGAAAAATTAAGACCGAGCTCGATAGCTGCAGTCGCTTAAGTGCGGCCAGTATCCAGTAATCGGGAGATAGTGGGTTCGAGCCCCACTGTCGGCAGCCCTGAAGATGGTTTTCCGTGGTTTCCCATTTTCACACCAGGCAAATGCCGGGGCTGTACCTCAATCAAGCCCAATTCCTAGGCCTTCCCTACCCCATCGTCGCCATAAGATATATCTGTGTCGGTGCGACGTAAAGCAAATAGCAAAAAAAAAAAAAAAAAAAAAAAAGCGAAAGAAATGAAAAATACGGTAAGAAATAGACCTAACACTTCCCATCTCCTTATTTCCGGACATTACATACCCAACTCCGTCCGCCTCCGTAGCGTAATGGTTAGTGTTATTAGCTGCCGTCCTTGGAGACCCGGGTTCGATTCCCGCTACTGCCAGAAACTTAAGAATGGCAGGAGGGCTGGTATGAGGTTAAAAGGTACATGTAGCTGCACCACCTCGGGATGAGGACACAAGTTTACATTTACAATCCCTCACTTCAGAGAAAAGGCGTTACCTTCTAGGTGGCCCGTTTCCACCTTCAGGGGAGGAATAAAGAATTGCCAAAAAATACATATATATATATCACCTGGGTGCCAGGCCTAAATGTAGACGATTGATTGATTGATTGATTGATTGATTGATTGATTGATTGATTGATTGATTGATTGATTGATTGATTGATTGATTGATTGATTGATTGATTGATTGATTGATTGATTGATTGATTGATTGATTGATTGATTGATTGATTGATTGATTGATTGATTGATTGATTGATTGATTGATTGATTGATTGATTGATTGATTGATTGATTGATTGTCTTCAGTAACTAAATATCCCGTTTCCTTCACCACAGTATGGATGCGGCTCCAACCATTATATCACAGAATGGAGAATCTTTTAGAACAGTTTGACACCATATGTACGTAGTAACTGTAAATTGTAATGTTTTGTAAGGTACTTGGTGTTATTACACTGAAGACACTGTTCACCTGGTTGCCACTCTTCAACTAAATAGATTCCTTGTCTTTTCGGTTCTGTTTATTCGTTGACTCAAGAGCGAATTCTGCCATTAATGCTTAAAATATCAGCCATATTGCTGGACGTATGTCACAGCTGATACTGTCTGCCAGTTTCAGTAGCGAGAGGAGCATCCTGGATGCGCACGGCTAAAACAGCGGACTGGTTATGCTACTGAGTGGTCAGCCTTCGGCCTAGAGGGTTCCACATTAAAATCCTAGCTGGTTTGAGGATTTTAACAGCGTTGCACTTATTGCCCTGGCTCGGCGAACCGGTGTTTGTACTCGTTTTAAAACACTTCTACATACAACACCCAACAGTACCAACCACCACAAAAAGACGCAATAGTGAAAACATCTCTCCACATCAGGTTGGAGTCAGAAAAGTCATCCTCTGTCAAATCCTCATCACGTGCCGATTGCAATACAATAGGAGGAAATCCAGGAAGACGAAAAGTAGTGATGTGACTCGTTTAACTCGAGTCAAACATGTATTCGAGTCAACTCGAGTGACTTTCTGCTGTAACTCGAGTAAAGAAATCGTCGGATGTCCAGATTAATCACGGCCGAGCGCGATAAGATCTCACTCGCTGAAGCGCTCTTGAGTCATCCAAGTCAGAGACACGAACTCGCCGGAATCATGCAGAGTGAGCTCGAGTGCTTTCTGTTCATTGACTGATCGCTTTTTAATAAATGCTAGGAAGAGAACTCAAGTTCATTTATCGGGTTTCATTCAATTATAAGAATAATCTCATTCACAAGACATAGCGATGGTCGCCAACTCAAGTTGCCAGAGTTATCGATTACTAGTTACTTGAGTTGACGAAATATTCGACTGGTCCTTTGCTACCTGAGGGCAAAGATACGAAATGTGCCGAATATCCCCGAGTTCGGCCGAGTGATTTCCATTCTTTGATCGATTCCTAACCTAAACAAGAAACCAGTTACAGTATTATATTTTTACCCATTATTAAGCCTTTTTCCTTTAGCTTTAGTGTAATGTGTTACAGAATTAGTTTTCTTTTTAAAGGATTTAGACTATTATTTGGTTTACGTCGGAGAACAACTCACTATTTCTGTTTCCTTACTTATTAATGTTTTCTTCAGCTGCCAGCCAGTGTTAATTTAACAAGTATGTGATTTCTGGTACAAAATATATTACTGTACTACTACGAATACAATTGTCTTCGTTTTTATGCCTCAAATGTGCAACCCACACAGTCTTAACATAGATTCGAATAAACTCGGCGCACACAGAAAGCACTCGTCTTCCCTCACTCGCCTCTTTTATGAGACATAACGTGGCCTCGGCGTCTCGTCTTGCTCTCCCTGCCCGACTCGTCAACTCGAGTTTCCTTACTCGCTTCTTTCACGAGATATTGCGGTTGTCTCGCTCCCCCTGCCCCACACGGTCGACTCGTCAGCTCGAGTGCAAACTCGAGTTCGTAGTGTTTATGACTACGAGTGACTCAAGTTGACGAAGTATTCAACTCGTTAGAGTTGGGTCGATTCGTGAATGAATCGTTCATTTGAACTACTCAAAGTAAAGAATCGTGTGAATCGATTCGCGGTATGAATGAAGTTGGCACGAAGTTGGTAGCGACCATTACCGATCCGTCCCGAAATCTGCGAGTGAGAGATGAGGGTAATGGTGAGGATAGACATTTATAACCCCTATGACCTCGCCTTCACGCTGTCTTAAGAAAGGTATTTCCGGTCTACAGTACAGGTCACCTACAGTATCTATGACAGAGTTGACACAAAATTTTACATTTTCGCTTCGTAGATTTTCGCGGCCGGAGGTAATGCTGTCATGCAAAATATATGCTTGGAATTTCACTTGAGTTTATTGTTGAGGAATTTTGTGGACGTAATGTGTCGTCTCAACTCAATTAAAGTATTTCCAGCTCTGGAAAAATCACGCTCACACTGATCAGAGCTAGTGACAACACACAGTCGTCTTAACATCAGCTGGTGCAGCCTTGGATATCTGTTTCTTGCCAACACCTAAAGGGACCCGCCTTCCTTGCCTGAATATTTTATTTATTTTTTATTACAATTGGCTTTAAGTCGCACGGACACAGATAGGTCTAATGGCGACTATGGGATAGGAAAGGCCTAGGAGTGCGAAGGAAGTGGCCGTGGCCTTAACTATGGTACAACCCAGCATTTGCCTGGTGTGAAATTGGGAAACTACGGAAAACCATCTTCAGTGGTTCGAACCCACTATCTCCCGGATGCAAGTTCACAGCTGCCTTATTGAACCCATAATTCTACGGTGAGAAAAATTTTCATTTTTCTCAAATATTTATTTGGTATTCAGAAACTACTGTATGTTTGAGGGCAGCCATTTTTGCGCTCCTACGAGCCCCGATGTCGCGTGGTAAGGTTCTTCCTCACGGCGAGCTCGTGAATTGCCGGGACACCTCGGTGGGACTCGAGTGCCCGACAATTCTTTAAAGTCGTGGAATTCTGCACAACGAGGGATTTTGATAATATAGTAAATGAAGAAATAACTAAGCAAAATTATTCATACACCCTCTGTGAAGTTAGTGACACCAGGGAAAACTTTAAATGCAGTTAAGCCCAAGTGCATGTTAGCGTGAGATCAGCGAACCAGCTACACGTGCCAAGGTCATGGGCAGAAGAAAACGCGCGAAACGCACGGGCATAAACAATTTATTTCTCCTGTTGTGAGTGTAGAAAAATTATAAAGTTAACATCGAACATAAGTGCAAGTCTGTCCGGAGTTCTGGGACAAGTCTTATCAAAATCGGCTTATTAGAAGCAAAATTGGCAGATTACACAACCAAGCCTCATAGAGGGGATAGCGTCCTTCCTGAAATTATAAAAGAAACCCCCTACCGTAGATTTTTCAGTGTCGATCTGGAACTTGGAGCCGCGGGAGCTTGTGCCCGTCGTCATTAGAAATTCGCGCCAGATTGACCGACAAATATCTAAATACATGTTCGTGGCTAAGGTCCATATATTTGGTTAAAGAGAGAAAGTGATTGGGATTTGTGAACGTTTGCAGAAGAACTGGGAAGGTGTAGGCTGGTCGAAGTATACACAGCAGATTTTATATTTTATCATTTCATGTACTCTTGTAAGTGAAGAGGGTCTGGGGGAAGCCACACAGAGGAGTTCTGCTCCCTTTATCGGTTGAACACCTGTTCTTATTGAAACAACGGAGAGAGAATCCACTCTGGGAACGCATCAGACAGTTGTAGTCGACTGCAGGACGAGGGAAGTTCGTGGTGCAAGTTACAGAGAAAGTGCATTATTTATATGGTAATTTTAATCTCGTGTGTGTGAAGGGTAGTGTTTGGATGAGTGAGATTTTGAAAATGTTATCTGTGAAAATGAGTGGCTAAGTACGAGGTTGCTGGTGAGGATGTAACCAGAATGCTGAGAATGTCACCATTGTGCAGGTCTGTCTATTTTATATTATGTTGTAGTTAGTTAGTTACTGTCTGTCCTAACCAACTTTTCCAGATGCTTGTCGGGTTGATATTCGTATTTATCAGGCGAAAGGCGTTGTAAATTTTGGTTAGCGTGTGAAAATTTCAGTGTGTAAAATTCATGTCAAGAACGGTAAAATGCGACGTTTAAAATTTTGTGTTGAGATGAGATATCATTCAAAGTGCGGGTTTGTGAACGTTATAAGTGTAAATTTTTCGTGGCGAATATCTTAATCTCAGGTGTCAGTTGCATTCAGAAATGTTTGTCGATATTAATAATAATAATAATAATAATAATAATAATAATAATAATAATAATAATAATAATAATAATAATAATAATAATGTTTACCGCGGGATAAGGAAATTCTTCTCTGTTAAATTGCATTTAACCAGTTATATTTACAAGGATCGTAAGCATATTTAGATAATGTCAATAAAATTTGTTAGAGTCACAGTTATTAATGGGAAGAAAATTTTGAGACATCGTGTATACCAGTGTTGCGAAAGGTCGATGTGTGCTCTTGGACTCTTGAGGTTCGAAAGTCGTAATAATAGTAAAGTAAGAGATGTGTTTAATAATGGTTGTCGTTTTCACCAGGGGATCGAAGTATGAAAAAGGGTCTTGAAGGAAAAGGGATTGAGAGCGATGGATTTATATGTACGTGGAGATGAGAGAGAAGCGATACCGCTGGAATAAAGCGATGAGAAAGTGTGTTGAGATAAGCTGTATTTTGTAGAGGAAGTATTTATGGAACAGGCTGTGTGAGGCAGGCTGTATTGTTTTCCGCAATCAATCCAAATTTGAGATGACTATGATGTGAAGCATTGTAAAATTTATAGAACGACTCCAAGTGAAAACGACTCTAGTAAAATGTTAAAGTCTGGGTAGTAAACATCCAGTGATTTTTGATAAGATAATGAGCGGCCTCAAGGATTAACGAGCATTTTGGACACACGGTTGGGTTATATTGAATTTGTTCACTGGATAAGTCATTGATAAGATGGTTGGAATTGATGATAGGCGATTTGAGAATTTCGAATGCGGTGGTGATGATTATTATTTTGAAGGCATCCACTAAAAGGGTAAACGTGTGTTGGGAATTTTCATTTGCTTCCCTAACACTTCAGTGCACAGGCTGAGATTGTGTTCGAGGTGGAGAATCGTTCGTCACGTCTATTTACTTTTGAGTTCACATATTATAATGAGGTAGACACTTACTGTAATTTTCGAGAGGTAGATATTTACTGTATTTCGACTTGCATTCCTTTGATAATAGAGACGTTGGTTCCGTTGTGTGGTATTCGTCTGACCAAATTTAGTGTTGAATATCAGAGTTTGTTTGAAATTGCTGTTCGCCTGATATGTTAAGGGAGACGTGGTACGACCCACTTCGACGCCCGACGATAGATTTAGGACGTCACATGTTATTCTTGGAGTCACTGATGATGAGACGTCCTAGGTCACGCCCGACGACAGAATTTGGAAGGCATCATGTACATAATGATTAGGGTTAGGGTGTACAGATTTCAAGTGAGCCCGACGATAGGTCTGGGATGGTAGCTGTACACACTCAAGTCTCAGCTTAGATGTTCTTCTTTGTTTTGTTTCTTGAAGCGACCTGGTGGAAGGTACAAGTTACAGTACGATATGATTTATTGTAGAGGGTCTGTGCGAAGCTCTCCTTGAGATAACGGGACTGCTGTTGACAAATGAGGGCTGTCCAAGTGTTGGATATCGGCTCGATATAGATGAAATATTTTTACTGTAATTCTTCGTGCGTGTTAAGCGTTAATGACTTCGAGATGTTAATTTATTTTGACGGACTTTATTGTTTTCTCGTTTTGACGTCCGTTCTCGTTTGATAGTGTGCATATTGACACTCAGTGTATTAGTGTGAGACTTGAGTTGCGAATGCGGTTTCGATTCGTCAGCCGATGTTTTATTTTATTTGCAATCTTGTCATACTTTCATTTTTATTCATAGTTAACGTAAGTAAGTAATCACTTTATAGTAGTGTGTTGGGACAGACAGTAAATAGAGAGATCTGTACTGGTAGCATTGTTTTCCAAGGGAAAGAATTCCTTAAAATTGTAGTAAATTTTAGCGTGGACTGGTAATTTTATTAAGCATAACAAACCCATTTCAAACCTGAAAATCGGTTCAATAATAATATTTTCAAGTGACTTTTCACTTTTTGATTAACTTCAGTGTTTGGCATTTCTTCTAAATGCATGATTAGTAATTGTTTCCTGCATTTCGCAGTTTTGTTCCTTTAGAACGATCTAACGTAAGATCCTCCCGGATCCTGTTGTTGTTGGTTCCTTCCGAACAGCTGTTTGGGGTGATGCACAGTTAGCATCGGGATTATCTTATCACTTAAGGGTGTCATGAATGACAAATACATGGTGGAATTTTATTTCAATTGTGAATGATGCTGTTAACTTGTAGTGAACACCATGCTTTCCCATAATATTTCGCAACCTATCCAAAGCAACTGATAGTCAGTTTGGTTCGATTAAGGGTCCATTCGGCGGATGTTCCGTATCCGTGAAGGGTATTTGACTGGTGGATAACCTTAATTGAGAGAAAATCAGGCGTTCTACTTGTTGAAAGTCAGATTTTCCACGGATCGTGTGGATTAACTCTCAGTTCTCGTTTGGAATAATAGGTGCCCGGTTTTCAGGTCTTTCCTTTTTCAGGTTTTCAGTTTCGCTGTCCACTAACATATTAGCTTCTCCGAAGAAACTCTTCGGCTTTGTAAGAAACAAATTGGCGTTATGTAATGTGACTGTGTTTGGAACATTCAAAACCAATAATTTATATTTATTTTTTTCCGCAAGAATGCCTATTAAATTAATTATGTTATCGTGCTATTTCAGTTTAATAAAAGTTAGTAAGCACATTTTTGCTCCTCATTTCAAGTAGTTAGGCTTTCTTCTGAACCCCATCGTTTGGTTAAGATCGTGACCGAATTTATTTCCGCAACGACCTATGATTTAAGAGTTCTAAATTGTTCTACTGTAGCAGCCGTGGCCGACCAACGATGGAATGGTAAGTTCAAGGGTTCATTATATGTGCTGCTGTGAATGATTTATTACGTATGTACCGTTTGGGCATAACCTCATATCAACTAACCTTTCGTAATTTATTTATTTTCTGAGAGACCAAGTATCAAGATGTAATTTATTCACTTTTTTTTATTTCTCGCGGAGTCCGGCTCCATGGCTAAATGGTTAGTGTGCTGGCCTTTGGTCAGAGGCCTCTCGAGTTCGATTCCCAGCAGGGTCGTAAATTTTAACCATCATTGTTAATTTCGCTGGCACTGGGGGTGGGTGTATGTGCCGTCTTCATCATCATTTCATCCTCATCACGACGCGCAGATCGCCTACCGGAGTCAAATCAAAAGACCCGCACCCAGCGAGCCGAACATGTCATCGGACACTCCAATACGCCATGTAATTTTTCATTTCTCGCGGACAGTGAAAATAATTTGGTTCGTAATCCATATCAGCAAGGCATTTCGTCTGCACGTTGACACCAGTGGCATCCGGCAACACTCTGGCTGCAATCAGGTAGACAACCACACATCAACTCGTGGTCCTTGCCGTGCGCTCGAAAGTATCCCGGTCATTCTCCAATCAACGTGGATACCGCAGGCGGATACATAATGTTGTATATTTACATCATTTTCGATTCCCTCGATGACGGCATAAATACTGGAATATACTTTGATGATGTAACATTATGGCACGTGCCAATGATTTCCATCCCCTCCCTCAGTTTTAGGCCTTTTTACTCTCCGTGAGCTCACGAAATTTCAAAATACGTGAGTTACTCATTTATAATTTTTGGTAATCCAGTATTACGAATTATATTTCTTGACAAAATTCAATAAATGAATTATAATTAGAGATTCAGTATACTTTAATGTTGCTGATGATATTTGTTTATGTACACAGAGTAGTGACTAGTGAAGAAACCTTTCACGCATCTATGGGTCTTTGAAATCGTTCTCAGTCCGGCTTGAACGAGTCGCTAAAGAACCGTAAATGAATCGTGAATAGAGATGGCAAACGAATATCGATATATCGGAAATATCGATATTTTAAGATGGAAATTTTGAGGTCCAATATATTTTCGATATCGATATTAGTGCCCAATATATCGATATTTCTGTCTACCACTTTTGGCTACTATCTGATTCTTTTACAAACCCTTTCAATATTTGCGTGCTACGGTTACGAAATTTGAATTTTCATTTCTCAATTCACTTCGGTAAATACAGAGATAATATCACAACTCATTCATCGTGCATAGCTTTACACGTTAGCTAGGCAATACTTGAGCATTATAGCGACCTCTGTCCCAGCAGAGAGACTGTTTTCAAAGGCCAGTAACGCCATCACGGAAAAGAGAAGCCGCAAACTGTTATCCAAGCTGCTTTTTCTAAATGGCTTACCTAACAGGTATTGGAAATCGACCATCTTTTCATTTTTTCACCAACAAATGGAATGCAGTACTGAGGAAGACGTTGGGAAGAAAATGTTTTATTATTTTATAGAGCTCTGATAATTATCGGATGTACTTCGTACACAAATTATAGGTTTGTAGTTTTTCTCCATATGGTTTTTCGGTGTAAGTTATTAGCTCGTTACTGGACACCTTGTAGGCCTATATACTGTTTGTCTATATGTCGTAACATCTTTCGGCTGTAAACGTTTTTATAATGTGTCATTGTAGAGAAAAAGTCATGTTACTTGGTCATTGTTTTAAGCTTGTTTTCTGATCAGTGTCAAGACTTATCCTTTAATCCTTTAATCATTGTGTAAAATGTAAAACTAGATATAAAATAATGGATAATAGCACCAATATTTTAAAAACGGATATATCGATATTTTGAAGACCGATAATTCAATGACATCGATATTTTAACACCGATATATCGAAAAACCGACATATTGATATTTAGAAATGCTTTGCCATCACTAATCGTGAACGAATCGTAAGAATCGATTCGTAATATATGAATGAATCGTTAGAATCGAGTCTTGAAAAAGAACTCTTCATATCGCTAACGAGAAGACATTGCGATACATAAGGGGACTTTTACCAGTACCAGAAAATCACACGCATAGTTTAGGCGATCTGTAATTAATGTTGTGTTTTAAAATTGTCTTAAAAGTACTTTTTAATGATAGGGCAGTGTTATGTTACCTTCCACTTATAACTATTCCGTATGATTCTAGGAAAAGGTCTTTGATAAGTACCTTTAAAATGACACAAATTCAGATGAGGCCACTCCAAAGTTCTTGTAGTTTCGGTAATGAAGTCGCTTTATAGCACTATAATAGAAGTGTAAGATTAATGGTGCTGCCATCTTGCGGACGTCGAGTGACCTACAGCTTTCTCATGGTTTGATATAAATATGTCTTGGAGATGATGGTCATCGAAAAATATGTGCAACAAAATAGTGTACGTAAAAATAAATTGTGACGAAAGTGTAATTTAGGAACCGTGCAGGCTGTCTTGTGAATGTTAGCCATCGCAAACTAGCAACCGTTGATGGTTGGCTATGACCGAGAAACATATCAGATATATTTATGATCATTTGAATTCCTCATAGGGAAATTGGACACTATTTTATGCCATAAAGGTCCTGTCTTTTTCTATAGCAAGATCCTTGTCTGACAATGCTTAGATAAAGTCATCTCCGTACAGGCCATGAAGGCCCTTGGAGGGGTGGAAGGTAAAGGCTTCCACTATTCGTAACCTCGGCACTTGATGGGGTAGAGATGTTAGCTCTACGCCCCACCGCCTTTGCCCCCAGGAATTAACCTGGTACTCATTTTTGGTGTGGGCTGAGTGAACCTTAGGGCCATGTGCACCTCCGGAAGTGGAAATCTCGTTTGTTAAAATTTGCGACTTCCTGACGGGGATTAGAACTCACGTCCTTCCAGGCGAACCGAGCATGCCTTTACTGCCTCGGTCAGGCAGCCCCTATGTTTGGATGACTGGTTTAGATAAATTTCCATATATTAACAAGCAAAGGGATATCTACAGTACATTGCGGTCATGTTTGTACTTGTCCATAACTTTTACTGCCATTCCAGGCATTTATGTAAACGAGTCATAGGCCCAATTAACCAGATCTTGAAATTAACAATACCAAAACAAAGGTAATGAAATTCAGAACGTGAGGGAAAGTTTGAAAAGATGTGTTTACCTGTAATGGCACGCAATTGGAAATTGTACCATCGTTTAAATACTTGAGAATCACGCTCTAAACTCACTGCACATACAAGATAAAACTGCAGTAGCAGCCAAAGCCATGTGTAAAATACCAAAGCTCCGGGATCCATCAATAGCTACCGCAATGACTGTATTCAAAGTTAACATTGCACCAGTAGTAACGTACGATATCAAGTAAATACGGCAAAAATTCACTCCCCCAAACGTGAGGAGATTGGAAAGTACCAAACGAAACGAATTATTCATGTTTCAAAACATACAGAAAACCGGTTCACATATGCAATGGCTAATGAATCATTTTCCTTTGAGGACATTAAGTCTATATTTAGACTCACGGATACTGTTGCATCCATCAAGGCACTAGAATAAAACATAAAGAAAATCACAACAAATACCAGCAGAGTTTTTCAGAACGAAAGTAGCAAAGACTAGTGTCTGGAGAGGGCCTAACTGCAAATTACGCCACATAAACACGCGCTTTGGCTCCCATGGTTTCCATGGAAAGATATGTCTGACGAATGGATTTCATTCCTCAAGTGATGTCTCTATCTGCCGACTTTGTGACTTGCCCCGTTCTCGTTATCACCTGTTCCAACAGAACACAAACCCTCAGTGCATTTGATGAAAGAATTGTGAATGTTGTACATGATCCGCTATATATCTATGGATATTATATTAAGTATGTACTGCTTCCGTAGATTTTACATTATATATGCACACTAGCTGAAGACAGTCCGCTTCACTGGTGGTGGTGGTGATTATTGTTCCAAAATGGTGGTGATGGTGGTGATTATTGTTTTAAGAGGAGGTACAACTAGGCAATCATCCTCTATATAACACTAATCAGAGGGAAAATATGGAAGGGGTCCGACACTTCGAAAAATGAAGAAATCGGCCAAAGAAAGACAAGGGCCACGAAGGGCGTGAAAATGAAAAACTCCCTAGCCCTCGCAAACCTAATAGCGTCGGGGTCGGAAAAGAACAAGAGTTGACCAAGAGAGGTCGGATAGGATAGATGAAAGTGAGGAGCCTGGCACAAGTAAGTGGAAGCAATGCTAGGACTCAGCTAAGGACCCCGTGGTCACCATGCCACGATCCAAAGTTCAGAGCCCCTCGGGCCCCTTATAGTCGCCTCTTACGACAGGCAGGGTATACCGTGGGTGTTATTCTACCGCCCCCACCAACAGGGGGAGCCCGCTTCACTGGGTTATTTCTATATCCGGCAGTTTTCTCTGTACAGAGTTGTCGGAAACAACATGAACCCGATATATGAGCATTAGAGGGTTGGTCATACTGATAATGATAATAATGTTATTGGCTTTACGACCCACTAACTACGTTTACGGTTTCCGGCGACGCCGAGGTTGCAAGAACTACCAATATATCCAAAAATTATTTACGTTTTATTCACACAGATGATCGTAATCACCTTCTTAATTTTATTCCTAAGCTCCTCCGGTGTATGTGGAGAAAAGACTGACTTAGCATTCTCCCTGTGAGTCTGCCGTCATTCATCCATTTCCGCATCCGGTCAGCATTTCCAAAAAACTGCAGCTGCGATGGCCTTGTTGTCTCGTCTAAAACATCTTCTGATGTGCATGGGTTGTCCCGGAGGGAAGAGATAAGTAGGTGGCTTTGGTCTTGTTCAGCACCACATTCACATGAGGTGTCTACGTTCGCTGGAAGGGTTTACCATTTCTTCAGGTTAGTCTTACATCGAGAGACGCTCACTCTTAAGCGGTTTAGGGACCTCCATACACGCTAAGGCACCAGGAGCTAGTTCTTCCTTCGGTGACATGTCTGTTGGCAGTGAGCTCCTCCATCTGTTAAGACAAGTTGTCTCTGGTGTTCACTCCAACGGCAGAGTCCTAGCAAGGAAGCTCTTGTGGGATCTGAGGCCAGACATTGCAGCTTGGTGACCATGGAGTGGATGCCGGTAGCGCCTAAACAAGTGGCCCTCCGGATGTTGGGTGGGGCTATTCCAAAAATCGGGTACAGTTTCTGCACTGGCGTCCGTTTTAGGCATCCTGAGATTATCCTTGCAGTATCGTTGACCGCAGTATCAAACTGATTAACATTTACTGAAGCGCTCCACACAGCAGCCGCATGCTCAGCAGATGGCACACACAGCGCGAGTGCAGAAGTCCTCAGGATATGCGGGCTGGCTCCCCAGGTGCTGCCGATCAGCTTCTTAAGTATGCCATTGCGAGCACTGGCTTTCTGTTTCGGGTTCAGAGATCGCTGCCTGTACGTTACAGTGCGGTCTAGTATGATAACTAGATAAACTGGTGTAGGACAATGTTACAGTCGTTCCCCTCGCCATGTGATATTCAGCTGTCACCGCGCTTCTTTGTTTCGCAGATTAAACGCACACAGTTGTGGTTCACTGGGGTTCGGCTTCAGATCGTTGGCATCATAGTACTTGGAGAGTTCATCTATCGCTGATGTCAGCTTTCCTTCTCCCTCAAAGGATGATCCCTGAGCAGCTTCCGCGTCATCGGCATAGATGAAGAGCCTGGTCTTGTTGGAATTGGCTGATCGTTTGTGTAGATTATTGTACAGTGTTGGAGCTAGTACGCTGCTTTGGGGAGACCTTTCTACCGGGCTCGCCATCTACTCCTCTTACCCTGTAGCGAGACTTGGCATCTTTTGTTATGAAGGAAGGTGCTTCTAAGGGATATTAGTTGGTGGTCCTTGGTAAGATAATACACTTTATTCAACAGCTTCCTGTGATTTACAGTGTCGTATGCAGCTTTTTTTATTTTTTTGCTAGTTGCTTTACGTCGCACCGACTCAGATAGGTCTTATGGCGACGATGGGACAGGGAAGGGCTAGGAAGTGGAAGGAAGCGGCCGTGGCCTTAATTAAGGTACAGCCCCAGCATTTGCCTGGTGTGAAAATGGGAAACCACGGAAAACCATCTTCAGGGCTGCCGACAGTGGGGTTCGAACCTACTATCTCCCGAATACTGGATACTGGCCGCACTTAAGCGACTGCAGCTATCGAGCTCGGTATATGCAGCTTTAAGGGAACAAAGTTGACGCCAGTTATCATAGCACGCTCAAAACCATCCTCTATGTGTTGGGTGGGATTCAAGATCTGGCTACAACATTATTTGCCAACACTGAAGCCTGCTTGTCGTGGGATGAACTTCTCTTCGAAGATGATACTGATTTAAGTACCAGACGTTCCAGTATCCTGAAGGTATGGCATAGCAGGGAAATAGGTCTAAAATTTTTCGGGTCGTTTGATTCTTTCCCAGGCTTCAGTATGCGATGACTCGAGATTTCCGCCACATTTTTTGGATGTGTAACTTGGCGTGTCAGCCGTCATTCCCCCATAAACGTCAATTCCGCCACGTCCAGCTGTCAGAACTGACGGAATTCTCTCAGTCCAACAGTCCAAACGATTGACCGGCCGACCAAAGCATACACGTCAGTTTTGCTGTCAGACTTCACCTGTTCATGCCGAGAGAAACGCGAAACTGTAGGGCCTACATGTATGGGGCCCGAAAAATCGCTCACATCACCGTTATACAACACTTACTAATAATGCTTATAAACTTAGATCCAAATCGAAATCAAACCTTATCTTTGGTGCATATGCTCGAATGATCTCTGTTCAGTAATGACGAGTTCCTTTTACTATGTTTGGGCCATTTTGTGGACACCCGTACACTGGTGCTCGTAATTACCTTCTTTATCTTGTTATTCACTTCCTCCGTTTATGAGGATTATGGGCTGTAATTTTTCCAAAATGAGAGATTCACTGAAAAATGGTCGATTAGTCCCTTATTTTCAGTTTTGTTTACGTAACGCCGACACAGGTAGGTCTTGTGGCGACGATGGGATAGGAGTGTTAACGAAGCGACCTTGACCTTCATTAAGGTACAGCCCCAGCATTTGGCTGGTGTGAACAGGGCAACCACGGAAGATCATCTTCAGCGCTGCAGACAGTGAAGTTCGAACCCACTATCTCCCGGATGCAGAGTCACAACTGCACGCCTCTAACCGCACAGCCAACTCGCACAGTCGATTAATCGTCTATTACTACTAGACTGTGACGCCGCCTCTCAGGCGATAGATATGTGGTGGTAATGAAAATGTGTGGAGACGGTGAGGAGTTTGGCAGCCGTGGCCTATACTGGGAACTGTCCTCGCATTCGCCTCGGTACAGGAGAATGTAAAACAACGGAAAACCACTCGCAGGACAGCCAACGATAGGGACCATCTTCTATTCATCTCCCAAATACAGAGGTGTACAGCCACGGTAGAGTCGTGGCCGCCCCTTCTCTACTCCGTTGATGGGACGGAGTGCAGAGCAGTCGGACCAGAGACCAGCCGCGACCACTTGTAAGGCGATGTCTCCTCTGGAACTGCCGGATTAGTCTCGTTATCGTCAATAGGAGCAATAGAACCTCAATATATCTGAAGAAACTCGTCCGCAACACGTGCATAAGAACGACTGGAGAAATAATGTTCAACAACGCACACTCATTGCTCTTAGAAAAACGACGGGTCAAGCAATAGACAGCTGCCGTATGACTGACCATGACAGCTGGCATTTCAACCATAGAGTTAGTAAATAATACACTACACTATTTACTAACTCTATGGTTTCAACTCCCTTTTATTACTCCTACAGTTCTATGTAGCGGTAGGTGATAATAATAAATAACATCTGCGATGCAAGTTATAACAACGTTTAGTGTTATATGAACGACCTTTCGATTATTCTGCATTTATGTCGTTTTGTAGCGTAGTAATGATTAATTTCTGGGATTCAGAACATGTTCTGTAGCATTATAACAACCGAGGCTGACGAAGTGTAAAATATGTCAAAGAATATCCGAAGATTTTCATCCCAATTAGAAAGTTTTCCTGTTTTTCAAGAAAATACTCGTTATTAAATTGCGCCCAAATTGTTCTTACTTGTTGTTACTTGTTCTTATCCGTACACTGCTATTTTTCATTTGTGGAAGAAGAAGAAAATAATTAAATGAATCGTGTGTGTTGCTGATTTCTCTTCCCTCATATATTTACACTCCATTTACGGTCAACAGGTTCAAGAGAATAGAAAGACAGTGCAGTTAAATGGTCCGTACACAAACATGAGTTGAGCGCTCTCAGATCTGTGCCTGGAAAGAGGTTATTTGTTTTCAGAGACAAGCCGCTGTATGTTGGTCATTCAGGACAGGTACATCTTAGCCAACACAGTCCCAGAGATATTAGTAACAACGGGCAAATCCTTGGGCAAACCGTACTGCTGCTACACTAGTGCTCGATAGCAAAGGATTTTATAATGCAAAGTGGATACCAATATGGCAATATTTTCTCCAGGGTGCAACAAAGCCGACTGCTGCTCAGCGCGAAGATCTGCAGATTGGTCAGCACGACGAATCCTCCCAGCCGTTATTATCGGCTTTTAAGTCCGGGGTCACTATCTCACCGTTAGAAAGTTCCTCAATTGAAATCTCGTAGGCTTAGTGGACATGGAACCAGCCCTGAGACAAGATCGAAGAAAGGAGTCCTTATTTGTCTTTTTTTGTAAGTAAGATTCAGCAGATAAACCATCAAAATTTGATATTAAATAATAATAATAATATCAATAATTGTACCGGAGGTACACCCGCCCCGTCCATTTAAATTAAGCGGCTTGGATAACACCCTGTTTAAAATAAAGTTTGAAACGAATATTACAAGAAGTTTGAACATTTCTCAACAGATGTCTCTACTATAAATTTACGTTGTTCCCTTTGGTGTGAAGATGAACAATTAAAATTCTAAAGTAATTTGGTATGTTAAGGTTTTCTAAACTGAATTGTTTATACAGTACTTTGTTTTCGGTGTGTTATAGTTTACAACATTTCTATCTCTTCCCACCAACTTACGATGTTGGCCAATGAAAAAGATTGTAATTTTTTTCTACCAATAAAAACCTTCTGGTATTTATCTGATTATCCAATAAGAATTGGGGGTGTGTCGGGCCTTAGCTCAGAGTCTTCTGGAACTTTCCTCTCTACTAAAAAAGCTGGAACTTTTCGGACTAATTTGTCTTTATGATCACTCCAGTCTACATCAAGTGTGTGTTCGTAAGGGCGGCGAGGGCGCATCGTCCATTTTCAGGAGGTCAACCAGCTCAAGGTAATGGCAGACCCAGCTTAAAATCTGACATCCAAAGCTAGATAGAGGGGAAGGATTCAAATCTTTTTTTTAAAGTTGCTTTACGTCGCACCGACACAGATAGGTCTTATGGCGACGATGGGACAGGAAATGGCTAGGAGTGGGAAGGAAGCGGCCGTGGCCTTAATTAAGGTACAGCCCCAGCATTTGCCTGGTGTGAAAATGGGAAACCACGGAAAACCATTTTCAGGGCTGCCGACAGTGGGGTTCGAACCTACTATCTCCCGAATACTGGATACTGGCCGCACTTAAGCGACTGCAGCTATCGAGCTCGGTGATTCAAATCTTTAGTAATCTTTAGTAGATATTCAATTGAAGACTTCCATGTCCATCTTATGGCTAACTTTATTCCAGCTAGAGCTATGTCATCGTTAATACAGAAGTACTACTTCCGAGTACAGAGGTTGGGCGAGAATGTGGCCGATTTTATTCAAGACATAAAATTCTATACGCGGGTATTCGCTCTACATTTTCCCGAAGATCAAATTGTGCAAACAATTGTCGAAGGAATTTCTCCACCTTATAGGTCGTACTCATGTTTTGCTTCTCGACTTCCAACATTCGCCGAACTTGAGGTAATGGCAGTGTCAGCCGAGGGAGTGAGGTACGCTGACACCTTACGAGTAGCCAGGAGCCCCCTACGCCATCTCTCAGTTCTCGGCCACCTGCTAGCCGTACCTTCCGCGTACGCAAGTGTTACGCGTAGGGATCGACAGAACACCTTAGAAATAAGTGTCCCTTAGTAAAACCTGGTGGAACTAGGAACGGAGCAGGCCCTTCCCAAGGTTGTTTTAAGTGCGGGTCGTTTTCCTATCGGGCCAAAAACTGCACTTTTCTCAACAGCACACCTTCCTGTTCAACTTCTGGTGCTACCTCAACCAACTTAGATGATAGGAAGTGACTATCGTCATAGGCTGAGTCAAAATGGCCAACTTCCCGAGGCTCAGCCCGCGTTAAATCAGGCACCGAACTATTCGAGGAAGATACTCTCTCTAATTTATCATTTGAAGGCCCTAGGGAATGCCTCAGAATTGCTTCTGACACCGCAGAATTTGTGCCATGTCTTAAAATTGAGCTAAATAACGAACCCGGTACGGCGCTATTAGATTCAGGGAGCGTCAGCTCTATTATTTCCGAGGAGTGGTCCTCTAAGTTGAAAGCCCGTTGTAAATTTCCAGACTATAGTTTGTGCTCTGTTAAATGGATTTAGGCGAATTCTTCACCGTTAGAAATGTTAGGCTTCATTTTTGCAAAAATCAGTATTTCAAAATTCACTTGGAAAATTAAGTATATAATAATTTCGTGTGGCTATTTCTAGCCGAGTGCAGCCATTGTAAGGCAGACCCTCCGATGAGGGTGGGCGGCATCTGCCATGTGAGGTAACTGCGTGTAATTGTGGTGGAGGGTAGTGTTATGTGTGGTGTGTGAGTTGCAGGGATGTTGGGGACAGCACAAACACCCAGCCCCCGGGCCATTGGAATTAACCAATGAAGGTTAAAATCGCCGACCCGGGCGGGAATCGAACCCGGGACTCTCTGAACCGAAGGTCAGTACGCTGACCATTCAGCCAACGGGTCGGACGGAAAATTAAGTTGTTTATAGCGAAACAGCTGTCTTTCCCAGCCATATTGGGAGCTGATTTCATGTCGCATTCTGGTCTTGTTCTCGATCTTCATAGCAAGTCGTACACTTTCAAATTTGATAGTAACGTTAATATTCCTCTGTTAAAATGTAATTCTATATCATTTTCATCTATTTCGTCTACCCAGAGTGAGATATATTTAGATCTTAGACATCTACCTGCGGACCAGGCTGAAAAAATTCGAAGGTTGTGTCAGTCTTTCCCTGACGTATTTTCAGAAAACCTTGGTGTCACTGACCTTATTGAGTATATGATTGAGGTAACAGATTCACTTCCTGTACGATTTCTTCCATATAGGCTATCTCCACTTGAAATGAAAGCTCTTAAGGAGATCATTGATCAAATGTTAAAGGACTGTATTATTCGACCTTCAAAATCGGCGTATTCATCGCCTATTTTTCTTGTACCGAAATCCCAAGGTGGTTTCAGGCCTGTCTTGATTACAGAACTTTAAATCGTAAGGTTGTATTACAATCAATGCCCCCTACTGATCTTCATTTGTGTTTTTCATGGCTTCGTAAGGCTAAGTTCTTTACCATCTTAGAACTTTACCGAGCGTATAACCCGATACCTCTGGCGAAAGAATCCAAATATCTGACGGCTTTCGCCACTGATTGGAACTTGTATGAATACAACCGCGTGCTTTTAGGGCTCCCCTCGGATGCGGCTGTCCTTACTAGACTGCTGGATAGGGTGTTCTCCGACATCAAATTTGAATATTTTTATCATTACCTCGACGATGTCGTGGTGTTTACTGAGACATTTGAAGAACACTTAGATCATCTTAAGGAAGTTCTCAATCGCTTTCGTAAAGCTGGGTTGACAGTTAAGTTATCTAAGGTAGCTTTTGATAAGCCTTCTATGTCATTCTTAGGACATATTATATTGTGTCGCCCGATTGTGTTACTATCGATCATTTCAGAACGCAGGCTATCCGTGCCTTCAAGCCTCCCAAGGACGTCAAAGAATCGCTAGGTTCATAGGCACGTTGAAAATCTTCAGGAAATGTATTCCTAACTCCACGTATAGAGCGGGGCCCCTAAACGTACATCGTGGGAAATGTGTCAAGTTGGAATGAGGGCCATCGCAGCAAGCTGCGTTTGAAGATCTTAACTCAGCTCTTTGTAACGCCCCTGCATTAGCCATTCCAGATTTTTTTTAAAGAAATTCATAGTCAAACCGATGCCTCTTCATCTTCAGTTGCTGTTGTCCTTCTTCGAAAAACCGAACTCGGAAGACTGCATATTGCCTATGCGTCCAGGACTTTATCGGCTCAAGAACCCAAGTATTCCATCTATAAATTAGAAGTTCTGGCAGTTCTGTTTGACTTGAAGATGTTACGCCTTTACCTGGAGCATGTCAAATTTGAATTAGAAACAGAACTTCAGGCTTTAAGTTGGGTCTTAGCTAGGCCTCGTCGTACTGGACGTATCTCCCGTTGGGCTATGAGAATTTCAGCTTTTCAATTCGACGTGCGATACCTTAGAGGATCAGAGAATGCGGTCGCAGATGGATTGAGCTGCATGTTTTCTAGTGATATTGAGTCCTCTGAACAGCAGGGCAGTTCTTGTCCTCCCATGCCCATATCTTCTGGTATTAATGCCAATTGGACTGATGCCGCTATGTTGTTTCGTGATATCGATAAATATCAGCAGGAAGGTCCAGTGCTGGCTCCAATTAATGAAACCCTTTCTTCTGGGGAACATGTTGTCCCTTATGTGCTGAAGAACAGGGTTCTGTGCTGCCCTTCGGGGCACGATCAGAAGATGAAAGTAGTTGTTCCAGCTGTTCCTGTGCCCTTGATCTACAAATACTATCACGGGACCCCATTAGGGGGGCACTTAGGCATCTTCGATACCAGGGGGAAAATTAAGGAAATGTTCATCGGGAAGAGTTTGGACGGCGAAATCCGAGAAATGGTTAAAGCCTGTAATTATTGCTTGCTTAGTAAGCCTGCATTGTCTACCAAGCTAGGGCTATTGTCATCGCATCAAGCATCTCTCCCCATGGAACTTTTATACCCTTACTTCAATCTAAGGGAAACGGGAATAAATTCATCCTTATATGTGTAGATGGTTTCACTAGATTTTCATGCTTATTTCTGAATAAGCTAGCTACCGCTCAGTCTACCATTTCTTGTCTTAATACTATATTTGCTTCGTTTGGTCTTTTTCAATATATAGATTCCGATAACGCTAAGGCATTTACATCTAATTTATTCAGAACATTCTGTTTTGATTTATCTATGTCACATGTCACTACTTCGGCTTATTATCCTCAACCATCTCTGGTTGAGCGTGTCAATCGTAATCTTCGATCTGCTTTGAATAGCTTTTCTTCATGAAGATTATTCTTGGTGGGATACTTGTCTGCATTGGTTATCTTTTGCTTTAAATTCGGCTGTTCATGAGTCCCACTCCTGCCTTTTTCATGTTTAAGTGTATTCCCAACACTCCGTTGTCTAATCTTTGGTCCATCAATGAGATATTGCCAGAGACAATAGATCCCGATAATTTCAGGGACTGTGGAAGAAGGCTGATAGTAACCTTAAGGCCCCTCATGATAAAGTTAAGGAAGGATATGATCGTGGACGGAGGGCCACCAATTTAAATGTTGGAGATCAGGTCGTGGTTAAGAATTTCGTACCGGCAGACAAGCTTGCCCCCAGATTTCATGGGCCATGTATAACTTTGGATTTCTTAACTCCGGTTACCCTTTTGGTGAGCAACCCAGCCACTGAGAGGATATTTAGAGTTCATCTATCTCAAACTAAACCTGTATGAAATCTCTTGTTTTGCAGTATAGGCCACTAACTTATGGCAGTGAGGAGATAGTTACTATATATTTCTTTCCGTAACAGCTCAGAATCTAAAAATTGTAAATTGAAAAGTGGAGGCCTTCAGCCTCACTAATATACTGAACTATATCGTCAAATGCTTCAAATAAATAATTTTAATATTGCATAAACACTGTGGGCTCATTTCGTAACATAGCTTTGTGAGGGAGGCAGTAAGAAGGCGGTTGGATACTGGACCGCGCTATTGAAAGAGACTCGCCAGTACTTAGCTGGTAACAAAGATTATTATTAATTTTGAACGAAACCGCTGGGGACAGCCGCTGCATCACTCTTTGCTCGGCGAGTTTCGAACTCAGCCAATCACGCGTAGCCTGGGAGTTACCGAACCACAACATCAGGACACCCAACCCTGTAATTGCGGCAGTGAACCAGTAATATATTACGGATATAATCCGTCACCGCGCCAATATTCCACAGTTCTGATATGTTCAGTATGACGGGTGTAGTTTTTCTAATGCCTGGAAGTGTAAATGTTGATTAACTAAAGTTTGTGAAAAGTTTATGCAGTCTCAACGGTTTGTCGTTCAAACTCAAGCGGCAGTTGAACCGCCACCCTATTCACTAAAGGGGGTTCCCCGGTTCAAATAGAAGTTCGTATATCTTTAGAGAATATGGAGAGGGGAGAGCGTGGTCATTCCTGCGCTGTTCGTTTACTCCACAATGCCTGTGCTGTGTATTATATTCCGATCCAGAAGTGATTTTAATTTGATTAAATTAATGTAGTTATCTCTACCAGTGACAGTTATTCAGGTGACGCCAAAGTGCGGGTTGGCGCGTAATACTCTAACTCTGTTATAGACGGTAATGAACGGTATTATTCGCTAACGAATTAAACCCCGCAGACTATTAACTTCTGTGTGTACTTGTGATTGTAACGGTTCGCGTTCACGGTCGCGTGATTATCCGTAATCGTATCGATATATTTCCGCGCCAAGGTCTGATCGTACCTAATGTACCTAATGCCCTTAATTTAGTGGTGCACGAATTGGACCTACATTCAGGTACAGGCTGTAGTAAATTGTCAGCCAATCATTAGGGGTGTGACCATTGTACACGGGTACTACTAGCGGTGAAGAAGAAGTACCTAACATCATCTGTATTGCGGGAGTTCCACATACCTAGGACAATGAAATGGAATCATCGCCGAGGATCGATGGAGTGACTTCTAGCAACCTGGATGGACTTGGTGATGGCTTAAGTCGTGGTGACGATTGCGGTCATGTATTCGTCACGAATGCTGAGATTGACGATAGCTAAAGTTCTCCATGTCAAAATATTAAGTATGCCCGGGGTAGTAGTTTTACGCTATAAAAATTCATTGTAAATAAATATTTGATGTTAATTGTCAGCCAGCCGGCACTGAATTTGGTTTGTTTTCTCTTTTAAAGTAAATGCTTATTTCTGACTAAGCTGGCTACCGCTCAGTCTCCGATTTCTTGTCTTAATACTACCTTTGCTTTTTTTGGTCCTTGTCAATAAATAGTTTCCGATAACGCTAAGGCATTTACATCTAATTTATTCATAAAATTCTGTTTTGATTTATCCATATTACATGTCACTACTTCGGCTTATTATCCTCAACCATCTCTGGTTGAGCGTGTCAGTCGTAATCTTCGATCTGCTTTGAATACCTTTTCATCATGTAGATTATTCCGTGCTTTCCCATTTTCACCCCAGGCAAATGCTGGGACTGTACCTTAATTAAGGCCATGGCTGCTTCCTTCCCACTCCTAGCACTTTCCTGCCCCATCGTCGCCATAAGACCTAACCTCGTGTCCTCATCCCGAAGTGGTGCAGATCTTTTTAAGCACACCCCCGATAGAGGTGAGCTGCATGCACCATTTCAACCACATATCAGCCCTCCTGCCATTTCTAAATTTCTGTCAGCACCCGGAATCGAACCCGCACCCCCGAGGACAGCAGCTAATAGTGTCAACCCTGCTATGGAGGCGGACATGTTATGTGTAATGGTACCTTAATGAACCACTATTTACACTTATAATTATCGACCCCTACGGAACAGGTACTTCGTTCCTGATACACATCTCAAACAATGCTTCTGATTTCTATCATTACCCATATCGTCCCTGGCCCAAATACATGAAACGAGATAAATGGAGAACCGATGCAGAATGACTATTTCCGCACGATGAAATTAAATAAACAGACTTTCTAGATCAACAACGTGTGGCTTATTCATGATATGTAATTCATATTCATCAGCGTTGTGCTCATTCTCAAATCCACAACCCACTAGTGCAGCAGGCGTGACCTTAATATAATTCTCATGTCACGAACGTGAGCTAAGAAGAGGGCTACATGACGAAAGCCTGTCTGTGGGAACACACTGCAGGTTGAACTTTTTGTCATACGCACTGCCCTTGACTCTCTCCTCGCCGTGCGTGACTTGGGAAGTACCTGCGCGCTTTGTTTGATCTCAGTGCGGTCACCCGCAGTTTACAGACTTCGTCAGCGAGGTAGGTCGGTTAAACAAAGCAGCAGTTTGTAAATCGGCAATTTTTTACAAGTTGTTTTACGTCGCACCGACACAGATGAGTCTTATGGCGACGATGAGACGAGAAAGGGCTACGAGTGGAAAGGGAGCGGCCGTGGCCTTAATTAAGGTACAGCCTGTCGGCATCCCTGAAGATGGATTTCCGTGGTTTTCCATCTTCACACCTTGCAAACGCTGGGGCTGTACATTAATTAAGGAGACGGCCGTTTCCTTCCCACTCCTAGCGCTTTCCTATCGCCATAAGACCTATCTATGTCGGTGCGACGTAAAGCAAATTGAAAAAAAAATGTTTGTCTAGTTTTCCCTTAAACGATTTTAAAGAAGCTGGAAATTTACCGAGCGTCTCCGTTGGAAAATTATTGCAATGCCTAATTGCTACTCCCAAAAAGGAGTATTTACCGCAGTTTGTCCTCTTGAATTCCAACAGTACCTTCATATTGGGATCTTTTCTACTTTTACAAACTTCATACAAGCTCATTCGTCAACTGATGTCATTGCGCGCCATCTCTCCACTGACAGCCCGGAACATACCGCTCAGTCCAGCAGCTCGCCTCCTTACTCCCAGCCCAAAGATCGCAACACAGTTCTTCTGTTGGAAATCACCCAGAACGAATCATGCTGCTTTCGTTAGCATTTTTTTCCAGTTCTCGAATCAAGTAGGCTGTTTCTGATGAAGATCTCGTACACTGGAATGGTAACCTAATATTGTGGTCTTACCAGCGACTTATCGTTCGCCTCCGTAGCGTGACGGTCAGCACTATTAGCCCGGATTCGATTCGCGGTGCTGACAGAAATTTAAGAATGGCAGGAGGGCTGGTATGTGGTTGAAATGGTACGTGCAGCTCAGTTCCATTGGTGGTGTGCACCACCTCAGGATGAGGACACGGGTTTAATTCTTTTAGTGACTTATTGCCCTTTCCTTTACATAACGAGCCACATCAACACAGGATTGGAAAATACTATGACATATCTACAAATATTCCCGAATTGCGCGAGAAGATAAAGCCATCTTTTGTGTCCTTACAATGGCCTCTGTTCGACACTACGTTCAGTAAACTTCATAAACGTTATGAACATTGTGTGGCTCATGATGATATACATTTTGAACACATGCTATACGAACTCCAAACATTTCAGTGTCGTTTGATTTGCCACAAACGGTATTACACTTGTAACGATAATCAGTGCATCCTTCTGCCCGTACGCCGTACCGTCACCTTGTTTTCCCAAGCTTTTCTTGAGAACGGCGATTTATTGACATAGCAATTTATTATAAAAATTCCAGTAGATGGTACTGTCCGTCTCTGTGATGAACTGGTCAGCGTGACTAGCTGTAGCTCTCGGAGGCCCGGGTTCGATTCCCGGCTTTACCACGAAATTTGAAATGTGGTACAAGGGCTGGAACGGGGTCGATTCGGGCTCAGGAGTTCGACTGCGTAGAGGTGTGTTCGATTCGGATCTCAGCAATCCTCGAAGTGTGGTTTCCCACTTCCCCTCCAAGAAAATGTCGGGATTTTGCCCAACTTAAAGCCACGGCCGCTTCCTTCCCTCTTCCTTGTCTACCCCTCCCAATCTTGTTCCCCTTTCCTTTACATCACAAGGTGCATCAACGCACGATCTTTCCATCCTCCCACAAGGCACCTGTTCACCACAGCAGGTGAGGGCGCGTGGGCGAGGTACTGGTCTTCCCCAGTTGTATTCCCGCAACCCAATGTCTCACGCTCTACGACACTGCCCTTGAGGCGGTAGAGGTGGGATCCCTCGCTGAGTCCGAGCAAAAACCGAAGAAGGAAGGTGGTACTGTGTTCACGAATTGAATTTTCAGGTTTTATTCTTGAAAGTTGGTACCATGATTACATGTTTTATATTCTTCATAGGTTGGTAACGCAGCCTAAAAGAGGAAGTTGTGTTCACTTGCGATTATTTCCAAAGCCAGACTACCCGCTCTGCAACATGCACGTTCACGCGAGTTTTGAATAAATCTACTTTTGTTGAATAAGTGCAATTATAGGGCCCATGCTGCCCCGCAGATTGCTCCGATAACTCGTCTTGATGTGCCTGTTGTAGTAATATTGTTTCTTCTGTCCTTTTCAAAGGCTTATGAACATTTAATAAGAAGCACGTTATGGTATGCCGCAGTTCGTAAGCAGAATTCATCCATTTTGACCTCATCATGCCCTCTGTTTGGTAAAAATCTATCCATATTGTTCCGGGGATTTTGTGGTGCGCAGAGGTGAAAGAACGTGAGGGCATGAATGAGTGGATATATGAAAGTCGAAAGATTGATTTAAAACTTTAAAATTGGCAGTTTTATTTTTTTCTTAACACCATTTTTTTTTCCTTTTTAGACTTTAAATTTTAACAAATAGCAATTGGCTAGATAAGATGAGCTCGTCTAGGATAAACAAATAACAATGTTTTTACAGATTGAGCGTATAGCTCCCAATTTGCCAATATAACAAGAGCAACCACTGCTCAGTTCAATAATACCATTAGGAGAGAGAGTTCCCAAAATATGCTACCTTAAGCGAACACCTTCTTTGCTCCACATAATTACCTAGAAGACTACCCTCCAGAGATCACAAGATACCAGCCTTTCAAAGGCATCACTTAACATTTACATTAATAGGAAGAGCATCTTTACACAATTACTCTTTAGGAGGCTACGTTCGAAAATTCATATTTTCCAGGCCTATCAAAGGGACAACATACATCTAACAAAATTAAACAGTATTCACTCTCTTAACTTCTCAACAGTCTGATATCTTTAACATGAAGTGAATGAAATAGAGTTTATTGGAGGTAACAAGAACCCATTCTACATGGCCTTTGGTAAAAACAAAAGCTTAAAGTTAGTGGCCGAAAATCAAAATGGTTCGGAATCGAACACTTGCACTCCTTGAAATTTGCCAGAAATGTTTAAAACTCTATTTGGAATTATGGCCCGACGTTACAGAGGATAAGCCTATACTACGGACTCGACTAGATGGAGAAAAAATTTAAGTTACATAATTTACATGATAGATTTTAAAGCTTACAAAATCATAGTCACCTCAAGAGATCAAATTTCAAGTTGAGAGGCAAAGCAGAGGGTACCTCACTTTTTATTCACTGATTTCCGTTAAGTTATTTGGACTTGTTTGGAATTTACATTCAAAGTTTGAAATTTATATTTGAGAAAATAAGGTACATTGCTAAAGATTTGAAACCTTCCCCTCGAGATAGTTTTCAAACTGCCATTACCTTGAGCTAGTAGACCTTCCGAAGATGGACGAGGGAGCCTTTCCCCCTACCTCCGTTACGTAGACACTCTAGACTAGAGCAATCACTAAGACAACATGGCTCACCAGCCCTCGTCTTTTATAGCCGAGAGGAACATTCCCGCAGACTCTGGACCAAGGCCCTGATACACCCACTATTCTAATTGGTTAATTTAATAAATATCAGAAAATGCTGGTTGGTGGATAAACAAATGCACAAAATTTCTTACTGGCTAACGTGTTTAGTTGGCAGGAGGAGATAGAAGTATAGCAAAAACAAACACTAAACATTCCAGTTTAGGTAAACTTAACACACAAAATTTGTCTGAATTCTAATAATTTATCTTCACCCCAGAGGGCACAAAATAAGTTGATAATAGCGACATCTATCGAAAAATGTCCAAACTTCTTCTACTAGTAGTTCCAAAGTTTAAGTTGCAGATGGCCTTATCCAAGGCGCTTAGTTTAAATGCACGGGGAGGATGTATCTCTGGTGCACATATATTCGCTTCTTTTATCCTGCAGTTCTTTTTCTAAAGCTTGGTGTTTGGTCGTAGAAGTCAATGGTATTGTTATTGTACATAGAACGGTTGTCTTGTGAGCTCATAGGTTAGTCTCAGAGGAGCGTATTTTTTACCAGGCAGAGAACTTTATTAAGATACATGACCTTCACTCTTTCTAATGTGGCTGGGTTATCCTTCGATAGGTGTTCCAAGATAATGTCTAAGGCGTATATCCTGATGGGGTTTGTTTGTACGTAGATGTTTTTCCTCTTAGCATTATGTAAGTTATTAGGAATGTTTTGCCATGTGTTGATTATATGTAGATGCTTGGAAATATTAGAGAATCAAAGAGTATCTAGCAGATAATAGTATTCGTCCGTGATCAGAGGAAGTGTATACTCTCTGGATTGACAGGTAGTAATTAAACATGGTTGCAAGCAGTGACATTACTAAGGATGAAAAATCACATAGGCCTAGGCTATATCAGAATATTAATGAAAGTGTTAGTCGCCTAGCAACCTGCTATATTCGGAATGTATTGCGGGTTAGGGTAAGCCTTCGCCTACAGTTATTGGGGGTGATTATTATTAATGATTTAATTTTATGATTTCTCGAAGTTGGCTGATTTTCATTTCTTGCTATTTTCTTTACGTCGCACCGACACAGACAGGTCTTATGGCGACGATGGGATAGGAAAGGCTTAGGAGTGGGGGAAGGAAAACACGGAAAATCGTCTTCAGGGCTGCCGACAGTGGGTTCGAATCTACTATCTCCCGGATGCAAGCTCACAGCTGCGCGACCCTAACAGCACGGCCAACTCGCCCGGTTTGGCTGAATAAAAGAGATCCATGAAATTCTCATGATTCACCGGCAGGTAATTCCGGAGAAAATAAAACAAAAGTGAAGAGAATCGGTCCTGTAGCCATGTGTTGGTCTGGTTTCCGCCAAGCTGGCTTGTCACACTTGGTAGGGAAGGAATACAGTGTCAGCAAGTGTAGGTGAGATATGAGATCAGTTCTCACGTGGCGAGGCTGGTGGCTGCTGTCACCGGGTTGGTGGGCATGTATTCCATACCAGGGCTGACGCAGCCAGCAGTCTACTATTTTTTTAGGTGGTAGGTAGGAGTAGGAATAGGGTAGTTTGTATTGCGGTGCTTCCTGCACGTATGCTGGCTATCTGCGTACATGTGGGAGGACACTGAATAGATGTAGAGGTAGATAATTTAGTTAAGTAGTTTTAGGAGAGATGTAGTGCCTATTGTTTGTTTGTTCTGTGTTTCGCTCTGTCTTTATTACCTGTAAGCCGATGGTGTACACTAGGGTGGGTAATAAAGATAAGTGTGTATGTATGTATGTGTGTATGTATGTATGTATGTATGTATGTATGTATGTATGTATGTATGTATGTATGTATGTATGTATGTATGTATGTATGTATGTATGTATGAATCGGTCCTGTAGAACGGACCCACGGATTTGCCAAAGCTGTTTTTAGTAAACTCCTTTAATATATAAATTCTTCCAGGGTTGTACCATGCTTACATGTTTGACAGTCTTCATAGCTTGCTAACGCAGCCTAAAAGAGGAACTTTGTTCACTTGCGATTGTTTCGAATATCAGACTATCCGCTCTGCAACATGCGCGTTCACGTAAGTTTTGAATAAATCTACTATAAGTTAAATAAGTGCAATTATTGTTAAAAATCATTAAAATAAGTAGTAGCTGTATATTGTCCATTCGACTTGTGATCCCTTAAAATACACAAAAGTAGTACCGAAAATATACGTGGTGGAGAGGATCAAGAAACCCAGACTGAAGGTTTACAGGGTCAAAAGGAAGTACGACCTGTGACAATAGAATTCGGTGGATAGTCCTGTACTATCAACATGGCCGAACAGTGCACGGCAGTGACCTTACTGTTCTTCGAAATCGCCCCCTCCCATAAATATGCACTGCTGAGATCGGCGATACATGTCCTGGAAACTTTGCAAGAAGGCTTCCATTGGTATGGTGTTCAAAAGCCTCGTCACGTTTCGCTGGATGTCAGGAATAATGTCAAATCTCTTTCCTTTCAAAGCGAGTTCGAGTCGTGAGAATAGGAAGAATTCTGGAAGATTGAGATCTGGCGAGTATGAGGGATGTTCAAGTTGCACCACCCCTTTTTTGCCCTTTTGACGATATTGGCTGTGTGTGGGTGAGCATTTTCATGGACAAAATTCCATGAAACTTGTTGTGTGTACTCGGCTCGTACCCTGCGTAGACGTTTCATGAAACGTGTCAGAATTTCAATGTACCGTGCACAATTCAACGTCGTTCACTCACGTAAAAATTCCTTGTGGATAATGCCTTGACTATCAAAAAAGGTGATGAGCATCGTTTTGATGCGTGACCTTTCGCCTCTGATCTTTTTCCGAAGCGGGGATCCCGGAGGACGCCATTCTATGCTTTGCCGTTTCGTTTCGGGGTCGTACCTCAGACACCAGGTTTCATCCTCAGTGACGATGCAGTTCAAGTAATTTGGTGTCGCATCCACCGTTTCGACAAAATCCTGTGAAGCCTCTAAACGTGCCTGCTTCTGATCGTCAGTCAAGTGATGTGGCACAAGAGGAGAACAGGTTTTCCTCTTCCCTAACTTCTGGGTAACGATTTGTCGCAGTTCAGAACCAACGCACTAAACACGCACTGTGCCAAATAAGTCGTACACGGCACACACACGACGCTCAACTGAACAACGTTGGTAGCAGGTGGTCAAAACCTGCTGCTAAACAGGTGCAGCATTGCGTGTCGCCAGTGTTGCCGGATCGACCATTTTTAGTTAATTCACCGAACTTTATTGTCACAGGTTGTAGATTCTGGCAATGACTGGCCGGACGGTTGGCTACTTTCGCAAAAGAAGAAATAAAAAAAAAAATACTTCTGCGAGAGAAAGGATTCGATGGTCAAGACCAAGATATATCGGAGTGTATTTTTAAAAGTATGGGTGTTGCTCTAGTAGGCACCTGCATGGTGAACACCGGCACATTTTCTCCCAGGAAAGGGTGTTTCCTGTCATTTTCAACGTTGCGACTGAACGTCATTGTATAATGCGAACAGCTGAAATTATTCAGTTTATAAAATACGCAACCTTACAGGTAAAAGAACCCTACAGACGTTTTGTGTGTGTTCAGTCCTCAGCCCTAAGGCTGGCTGGATCCTCTACACCTCCACCATCAGCTGTCACAGATAGCCTAGGCATCACTGAAGAGGCGTACTAGAGAAATTACAAGTGAGATAGTTTCTCGTTGCTTTCCTCACCGAGCCAGAAGTTGCTATTACATATCATTCTGCCAAGCTCACTGAAGTGCATGCACCAACCGACCCTACGAGCAGCATTTTCACACAATTCATAGCGGGGACTGGCTGCATAAAGAATGGTATCGCTCATACCTCAGTCACTTTCGTATTGTCAAAGTCAAGGAAGGATAAGACTGAGACAGATCAATGAAAGTAATAAAATTCCTCTAGCCTATACCAAAAGGCATAGGGTACTGTAAACAGTAGGTCCCGCCAGAAAAGACGTTTTAGCGACCATATTTGAGCTTTTCTGTCACTTTTCATGTAGTTCCGAGCATTCGATCACAAATATTTCCCTCGTTAGTAACAGCACAATATGAGGAAGCTTTACACAGAGTTACTGTATATATTTGAGGAACTAAGCGACTTCCTATTTGACGCAGAGAGGAAATCAACCGAACGATTACACCTTTCTACCTCTGCCAATATCACTAGTAATTTTCTTGCGGTTAATAATTGCCTGAGTGCAGAGAAACTCGTGAAGTTTGTTGCTTAATGCATAATAATTCATGCCTAATTCGCCAATCTTTATTTTCTTAACAGCCGTGACTACACAATTGCAGTTCATGATGAAGGTGGCTTCCTGTTAATAATTCTCTCTCTCTTAATTACAACTCTCAAGTCGAAGGTAATTACAGACTCACATCATAATTAAACGAAAAAGCCGCTGATTTATTGAGGAAACAATGGAGTGAATACAAACTGTTTGAGAGGTTCTTACGGGAATGCCGAACGATCGATTCGTATTTCACCTACGGTGGTGTAGTGGTTAGTGTGATTAGCTGCCACCCACATAGGCCCGGGTTCGATTCCCGGCTCTGCCACAAAATTTGAAAAGTGGTACGAGGGCTGGAACGGGGTCTACTCAGCCTCGGGAGGTCAACTGACTAGAGGGGGGTTTGATTCCCTCCTCAGCCATGCTGGAAGTGGTTTTCCGGGGTTTCCCACTTCTCCTCCAGACAAATGCCGGGATGGTACCTAACTTAAGATCACGGCTGCTCCCTTCCCCCTTCCTTGTATATCCCTTCCAAACTTCCCATTCTCCCACAAGGCCCCTGTTCAGCATAGCAGGTGAGGCCGCCTGGGTGAGGTACAGGTCATTCTGCCCAATTGTATCCCCCGACCCAGAGTCTGAAGCTCCAGGACACTGCCCTTGAGGCGGTAGAGGTTGGAGCCCTCGCTGAGTCCGGGGGGGGGGGGGGGAAACCGACCCTGGAGGGTAAACAGATGGAGGAGGAGAAGAAGAAGTTACTACGATTTATGCTGCCGATAGCGCTACCTCATAGTGGTCGAACGGAAATATCCATTCAAGCGAAGGGCAAGTTACCCTCTACTTTACCTGTAGGTGGTAGAACCGGCCCTAAACCGAAGATTTTCTTATACCAAAGGTTATCTGCACCAAATATTTTCTGTGCGGAAGTACTTTTTAAAATATTTTTTCACAATTTGCTTTACGTCGCACCGACACAGACTGGTCTTATTGTGACGGTGGGATAGCAAAGGTCTAGGATTGGGAAGGAAGCATCTGTGACCTTTATTAATGTATAGCCCCAGCATTTGCCTGGTGTGAAAATGGGAAACCTCGGAAAACCATCTTCAGGGCTGCCGACAGTGGGGTTCGAACCCACTATGTCCCGGATGCAAGCTTACAGCTGCGTGCCCCTGACCGCACGGTCAACTCGTCCGGTAACCTGAGGGTAGTTCAAAGGCTAACTAGTCTTGAAGTATGTATACCAAAGGTGATCTGCCAATGATGTGTCTAAAATCGACAAGTCTTGTAAAATGGGAGCTCCTTCTCCCCTGTAAGAGATTTAAAGGTTTAGCTTTGTAATAGCTTATTCATTGTAAATTTGTTGCTGTTGATTTGGGAAGAGCAAGAAAATGGAAATGAAATTTTAAAAAATTGGTGTGGCCGCCTTGCCGCTTCTTTCCCTCTACTTACACTGCAGTCAGTAACAATTATTGTGCATTATTGCTGTTATTGTTATTACAATTTAGGACTATTACCAATGAAATGTTGAGAGTTTCCATGGCTCAGGTGGCAGCGCGTCTGCCTCTCAGCACTGATTTCCGTGGTTCAAATCCCTGTCACTCCATGTGAGTTTTGTGCTGGAAAAGGCGGAGGCGGGACACGTTTCTCCCCTTTTCCCTGTCATCATTCATGCCAGCCACACTCTCCAATATCATTTCATTTCATCTGTCAGTCATTAAACATTGCCACAGAGGAGTGCAACAGGCTTCGGCAGCCGGCACTATTCCCATCGCTTCATTCATTGCATTTCTGACCCGGTCGGATTACTGGAAACAGGCTGAGGATTTTCATTTTTAGTACTGAAATTTTGAACGTTAGATATGAAAGGAATCCAGTCAGATTTTACTATCATATGTCTAAGATATTTTCCTTGTAACATCTCATTACCGAACTCCGGCACAATTCGACTGAGAAAGGAACCTTAGTCCTCTGACGTGAAACAATCAGTTATGAGAAGTGACAGATTATCCTTTTCGTGCTGCCTCCTAGTGCCATGGTCGAGTTCACTAGGTTCCTGCTCGGCTGTTTCATTACTGATCTCGAGTATCGACGCGGAGGTGTCGACATTAGATAACGTCGCTAACTTGATGCTCCGTTTGATTACTCATGATGCTTAGGAACCTCCTCTCTCTTAATTATTTATTTACAACGAGATGAAGTTAGAGCTCTTGGCCCTCACTGATACTTGACCAAACAGACTGTCTGAGATTATTAACTTTATTGTTTTCAAACAGCACTGTAATCAACTGTCACTCGTGAAAAGACAAAGATAAGATAAATAGAATCTACAACAGGGAAAATGTCAGAAAACAAGGTGAAATTCTTTACATTTCTTTACGTACTTCTTGTAAGAAGTCTTGCTCGTAAACAAAGGATGATTTTCTTCTGAAGTCGCGCTGCGAAACGTGAAGAATTTCTCCTTGTTTCCTGACATGACGTAAGCCGAAAAGCTGCCTACCCAGCAGGCCCGAGTTCACATCGAGGCTCTGCCACGAAATTTGAAAAGTGGTACGAGGGCTATAACGGGATCCATTCAGCCTCGGTAAGTCAACTGAGTGGGAGGAGATTCGATTCCCGTCTCAGCCATCCTGGAAGATGTTTTCCGTGGTTTCCCACTTCTCCTCCAGGCAAATGCCGGCCACGGCCGCTTCCTTCCCCCTTCCTTGCCAGTCCCTTCCGATCTTCCCATCCCTCAACAAGGCCCCTGTTCAGCATAGCAGGTGAGGCCGCCTGGGCGAGGTACTGGTCATCCTCCCCAGTTGTATCTCCGACCCAGAGTCTGAAGCTCCATGACACTGCCCTTGCGACGGTAGAGGTGGGATCCCTCGCTGACCCCGAGGGAAAAACCGACCCCGGAGGGTAAACAGGTAAAGAAGCAGAAGAAGAAGAAGAAGAAGAACAGCTCCCGGTCCAAATTAGTTCGGATTAACGGGACTCCACAATTTAGATTTTGCTAATGTACAATACACGTAACAACTATCCTGTCTCATTCCTTTGCACTTATTTCCTACAGATGTTCATATTTAGTCAATGATAAAACTGTAGTTGAACTCATGATTCAGCCTGATTTCTTAGGAGCAATGTAGCTTCTTCTGGTTAGCGTTGTCCCGCCATTTCGCACGGTTGTGGACGTCGTTTGACCTCAAGGCAACGTCCTCCATATCCCCTTTCACTGTATCTTGCTAGCACTTTTCTGGTCGTCCATGTGGTCGGACGTCAGAAGTGGAAGGCGAGTTTAGCGACTGTGCCGGGTGCTGCACAATGAACATGGTTATACCAGCGGAGGCGCCTTTTCCACACGCTCTCCATAATTGGTGCCCATTTGCTGCCAAACTGTGTTATTCCTGATGCGTTGGATGAAAGAATGATCCACCGAGCAGTAGAGCAATCGCATCTCCATGCCCTGAAATTGGATTTTTTGAACGGACAGCACTTAGTACTATTCGTCGGTATATCTTCTATTTTCTGCGCAGAATCCCCATTTTCTCTCAAATTACGCCGGTCACATCCTTCCAAGTCGCATTTATCCTAGCTCCCACTTCACTGCTAATTCCGCGGTCACACTGCAGGCGAGATTCAACGTACTGAAGATGTGTTTGCTAAGCTATGTCTCTTTACTTGGATTAGATACGGAGCCGTATAGGGAGAGGTGGTTCCTCACTTCTTCAACTTGGAATTGTAATTGTGGTTTGATGGTTTCAGGGTGCAAGGTCCACACCGTTGCAAGTCCGGAGTGATGGATCCATGACGATGGTGAAGATCTGTGGTTACAGTGCTGAGTCCTGTTGGACACCGACTTTAATGAAGGAGATCCCTGAGGTGCCGACTGTATCGTGAACACTGTATGATTACGACCAAAATTACCATAAAGATCACTCCAGATTACATTTTGTGCCAGAAGCCAGTGTGAACCCATTTAATCGAGGAAATATGCATCGGCTTGGATAGGTGTTACACAAAGGCCACTGAGCGATTGAGGCTGAAGACTTTCCCTACTGGGATACACAACACTTCCATGTTAGCCAGATAAAACTTCACCTTGAAGTATGAAATGGTGAGAATGTGAATTATCTTCTTTCCATTATCCACATTACACGATTGATCATATCCTAAATCGAACCGAACTGTTGGATCGTTAATAAAACCCTACCTAGTTCAGGTATTATTTATTTAGTATTTAGTATCATGATTGATTTTCGTAAAAATAATTTTTAATTTGGTATAATTATAGATAGATATATATATAGATAGATATGGTTTATTTTGACTGGCAAAGATAGGAACCCGTGTCCCTGTATTACACTTAACCAGTGAAATACATAAATAACATAAAATATATAAAATACTGAATAAATGAAAAAAGAGACTGAAACAAATTACTATGGTACTATGCTATCCTGCTGTTCATAAAAATAACTATTATAATACACAATATAAATTAACATTTTCTACGAAGAAATTAACATACATCGATTTACAATTTCAATAATAATAATAATAATAATAATATAGATAAACCTACTAATATTTACAATTAATTTGTCCAATTCCAGAAATATATCACATTGACTAATGTAACAGTTTTCGTGTGTTTACTGTGGGTGAAAAACATTGCAAAATGGCGATAGGTATAAGGATAACTATGCAGGAAACCACAGCTGAGTACCTTCTAACACTATTGAATAATAATAATAATAATAATAATAGTCTAATAATAATAATAACAATAATAATAACCTGTGCAGAAATTACAACTTATTCCTCAAATCTACAGCTTTCAAACGCCTTCCTAGGAAAGCCATGACTTGGAGATGCCTTAACCCAATGCTTGGGGAATTCCAACTGGACCACGTAGCCATCAGTAGAAGCGACAGCAAAGAAGTGCTGAATGTCAAAGTATTGAGAAGTGCAAACATTGATTCAGACCACTATCTTTCTTTGATCAAAACCAATTTCATCCCTCTTAAAAGAAGCAGAGAAAACCACTGCATCAAGTCGCGAATTCCAAGGTTCAATCCAGCCAAGCTGAAAGATAACAATAACTTCAACAAGACCCTGGCTAAAACAAAGACAAAAAAGATTGGCCCCAACTACAGAAGGCACTAATAGATGCAGCGACAACCACCATCCCGGCGGTCAGAAGGAACAAACATCCATGGTGGACAACTACTTGTGACAAAGCAATAGAAGAGAGAAAGCAAGCATGGCTAAAATAGAACTGTAACAAAAGTCTGGATAACCATAAAAACTTCTTAGAAGCTAGGAAAACTGCTACTAAAATTATCAGGAACACCAAGAGGCAGTACAATAAAAATATCATTGAACAAGCAGAGAGGGATTTTCAAAGACACAACACTAGAGACTTCTACCAAACTTTTAAATCTCAAATAACACCCTACTCAGCCCCTACACTTCACCTTCGGGGAGCTGAGGGAAAGCTGAAAATGAACAATGAAGAGTGCACCACAGTTCTAGCGGAGTATTTCAACAACCTTCTAAATTCAAGGGAACCCAAGGAAAAACTGCATTTCGAACCTCAGAATGTTACTAAGTCGGACTCTCTCCCACCAACAAAGGGGGAGATCCAGAAAGCCATTTCAGAATTGAAATGTAACAAAGCAGCGGGCGAGGATGGAATCATAGCAGAGCTCTGAAAATACGCTGATGAGGAGTCAATCCAAAGTATCCATGAAATCATATCTAACATCTGGCTGACAGAAACGTTACCTAGCGACTGGACCTCAGCCACCCGTTACACAAAAAAGGCGACAAATCAGATCTCAACAACTACAGAGGGATTTCCCTTGTATCAGTGACGTACAAGATACTCTCCAAAGTATTACTCACAAGAGTAGAGGCTCAACTAGACTCCTGCATCGGAGAGTACCAGGCTGGGTTTCGCAAGTCAAGGTCATGCGCCGAACAAATCCTGAACCTCAAAACCATCATCACTTACAAAAACCTAAGCGCCTCACCCTACGTGGCAACATTTGTTGACTTTCAGAAGGCCTACGACTCAGTAGATAGTCACTCTTCCAGGCACTTGTTGAACTGGGACTAGATAAGAAAACCTTGAATCTAGTGAAAGCAATTCTTACCAACACTACAGCCAGAATCAAATTCAGAGGGGAACTGTCCCAGAGCTTTGAGATCAAAACAGGTGTTAGACAAGCGGATGGCCTATCTCCAATCCTCTTTAACTGCCTACTTGAAAAAGTCATTCGTGAGTGGACGAAAATGCTAAAGGATGACTCTGGATTGAGAATAGGCTACAAAAAAGACAAGTTGACATTCAACTGTTTAGCCTTCGCAGACGACCTTACACTCCTGGCATCCAGTGTGGAGGAAGCTATCCATCAACTATCCTCTCTCGACCACATAGCAGCTAAAATAGGGCTGAAGATCGCCATCAACAAAACACAGTTTATCACCAACATCAAAGATGCACCCAAATCAATCCCACTGGGGGACAAAACAGTACAAATGACTAACTCCTTCAAATACCTAGGAGAATGGATAACCCCAAACATGAATGAAGATCAGGCCATGAACAGCAGATGCATCAAACTGGAAAGCGCGTACCACCTATGTAAGAATATGTACAAATCCAAATCCCTTAACCTCAAAATCAGGCATTACACTACTGTAGTGAGACTGTCAGTACTATACGCCTCAGAATGCTTAAACATGGTAAGAAAAGGGCAACTTAGAAAACTGGAGCTGAAGGAAAGGAAGATCCTGAGAAAAATCATGGGCCCTATTAAAGAAGAAGGCAAGTACAGAATCAGGCACAACAACGAATTGTACCAACAATTGGAGAGCATTACAACATAGAGGAGATTGAACTTCTATGGTCATGTCATGAGAATGGACAATCAGAGGCTCACCTCCAGAATCTTCCACACCATCTCCAGAGGGAAAGCGACTAATGCCAAGTGGGCAAGACTCGTCAGAAAAGACCTTCAAGAATTGGACATTGCTCCCAGTGAAATTTATGACAGGAATAGGTACAGAACGTTGATCAGAACATCAAACTCTCTCCAGTCACTAACAGAAAAAACAGTACGTCCGGGAGGAGGTGTGAAATGGACTCAGGAGCGAAAAGACATTCACAGTGCAAGAATGAAGGAGTACTGGTCAAAGAAGAAAGCTGCTAGAGATAAGAACCACGTGGTCCATAGCAGTCCCAAACGGAGCTAAAAATAAGAAGAAGAGGAACCACGAGGAAAAGAAAAGGAAGAAGAAGAAGGAGGAGGACCATGAGGAGGAGGAGAAGAAGAAGAAGACAATAGCACTACGTGCTCGTTTCATAGAGATATTTTGAACACATACTTTTAAATCTTCCGTGGTTTCATATCCCTCTGACCTCCTGCGGAAGGAAGTTCCATTCACGGCTGGCCACAACAGTGAAGGAATTGTTGTAGGTTGAGAATTTATGCTTAGGAATAGCGATCAATGTCGAGCTCAGCGCTCTGGTGTTTTTATCATGGTGTTCAGAAAGGCTATGAAATCGTTCATGCAGGTAAGATGGGGATTGTAAGGTAAGAATTCGGTGCAATGAAGTCAGGGTATGCAGCTTGCGTCTGTTTTCAACGCGTAGTCATCCGAGGTCGACGTAAGACTGGGTAACATGATCTGAAAATTTCAGATTACATATAAATCTTACACAGGCATTCTGTGCACGTTGTAGTTTATCTCGAAGCTCGGTTTTCACATCTTTGTAAACTACGTCACAATAATCGAATATTGGAAGAACGAGGGTTTCAACTTGTTTCTTCTTTAAACTGAACAGAAAAGTAAATTTGAAATTATATAATGTGTGTAACGTAGCAAAAACTCGTTTACTCACAGATATTATCTGATCCGTCCACGAGAGGTGCTGGTCAATGATTACTCCGAAACTTTTTACGCTCTTGCAAAAGGGCAAAGCTTGATTTTGAAGTTGTACGTTCGGGATGGACAAGCGGTAATTACTGGAAATAAGTCTTGGGTGGGCAATTACTATAGTTTGGGACTTTTTTGGGTTCAAAATAAGTCCATGCTGGGAAGACCATTTACTTATGGCCTCTAGATCCATGTTAATTTGCTCGATTACTGTCGAAACGTCTGTTGGTTTTGATTGGATGTACAATTGTACGTCGTCAGCATAGATGTGACGTTTACAATGTGTCAGCTGTTTAGCTAGGTCGTTGATATAGACAGAAAATAGCAAAGGAGCAAGGGTTGACCCTTGTGGGAAACTCTTTTCACATATTGCCATGAAGAAAATGTACCTTGATTGATGACACGTTGTTGACGTTCGTGTAAATAAGCTCCCAACCATCTCAAAGTACTGTAGGAAAACCCTAGGTGATAAAGTTTGGATAGGAGCAACTCATGGTCTACAGAGTCAAATGCTTTGCTGAAGTCCAATAATACTAAGATAGTCAGTTTTTGCTCATCAATAGCCTGTCTTATATCGTCGGTCACGCTTAGTAAGGCAGTACATGTACTGTGATTGCGTCGGAAACCTGACTGGTGTGGGTCTAATAGGTCGTGGTAGTTGAGATATTTGGTGATCTGATTATGCACAATGTGTTCGAGTCCCTTGGCTACTATTGACGGTATATTTATAGGTCTGTAGTCACTGTTTAGTCTAGGAGATTTTGTCTTCGGTAAAGGATGCACCAGGGCTATTTTGCAGACAGTTGGAAATACACTATTTTGAAGGGAGAAATTTTATATGAATGACAATACTGGAATAATAGCGTCGATAATTTTCTTTAGCATTATAATACATATATTGTCCACCCCTGTGGATTTAGTTTTAATTCGCATGATAGCCGCTTTCACTTGAAGGGGTGAGACATAACTAAAATAAAATTTGTGTATGCCTACGGGTGGTGTGTTGTAATTTGCACACAAAAGATTTTCTTTTCCTTCTTCGTTTAATTGTACATGGGAGGATACGAATTGATTATTCAATTCATCAAGAGAAACTTCCAAATCGTCTACCTTGTCCGGTTTATTTAGTCCAAAATGGCGGATTGACCTCCATAAAGTAGCGGGTCTTACGCCAGGTTTTATTATAAGAAAATATTGAAGTTTACATTACTGTGACTGGAATTGTAATAGCGAATGTTCAACACGTTCAAGTTATTATTGAGGTATTTTAAAAACACATAAAGGCTCAACATATTCTCAGTGAACTGTTGAAGCTTGGTAGGTCAACATCGTACACTCCACATGACTGAACTTTGACTCACATAAAATATACTCCTATAAAACTAGGAGCACTGAAGCTGAGAACTGTTGCCATGATGTTTATGATGTCAACAAGGAAACGGTATACATGTTTATATTTCATGGAAGATTCATAATGAGCAAGTCTCCCATTAAATTCAATTCATCGGTTATTAAACTACAAGGTTAACAGCACATATATCACATCTATCACCACTACGTAATGTAATACCTCACATGAATACTGGCTAACAGAGTTCTTGCAAAGAAATCCATTCTCTGTCTTTCTATCTGACATTTTCAGTGTTATGATGAAATATTATTACCGGTAATTATACTGCACTTCAAGGTAAATACCTAGGCTTGATCGGATAGTTATATTCCACACTCTACAGCTTGTTGTACAAGGGCTCTATATCAATGGTGCAAAACATGTCAGAAAAACGTGCATTGAAGTTCACGTGTACAGATGGTTATTAGCTATGTTATTATAATTAACGTCATTGATGACGCTTGTAGTGGCAATTGCTAATTTAAGAGGGGAATGTAAAAAAATAAAAAATAAAATCAGAGGAAATAATTATTTTGTTCCTTTAAATTTGATCATATTAACTAACATGGGGAAAGGCTGTGAGATCACGAAAGTAAAAGGAAACCATATGGTTCACAAATCTAATGTCAATGGATCGAAGAAGAAGATTTGACCGAGCAAATGGCTTCTCGTTTCGGTTACGTAGCTATCGGCTTGCATTCGGGAGATAGTGGATTCGAGCCCCACTGTCGGCAGGCCTCAAGATGGTTTTCCGTGGTTTTCCATTTTCACACCAGCTAAATGCGGGGACTGTACCTTAATGAAGGCCGCGGTCGCTTACTTCTCAATCCTACCTCTTTCCTATCCCATCGTCGCCGTAAGACCTATCTGTAATAAAAGATTTGACCAAAGGGGGTAGGATAGGAAAGGTAAGAAAACCAATCCTGGCACAAGAAACTGGGAGAATAATGTCAAACACAGTTTGATATAGCACATGCAGTACATTGTTATCAGCACGCCCGTGGTACGCTTACTGACTTCGAGGCAGGGTAAACCCCAGAGAGCAGTTCTGTACAATTCCTGATCGATTGGAAATGTAAGTTCCCGAGTACAAGCATAAGTAGGAACACATACTGACCAGTCAATACATAGAAATATTACCAACAAGAGAGTGTATTTCAGTGCTTTGAGATCTCGGTTAAGCCTAGCCTATATATTAAAGTGCACCATGGGAATTCATGTAAGTACCTACGTGTTAATACTCGTATAAGGTACGATAATATTCGGGGAAATCACATTAATGAGTTCCATTTTATACATACCTTTCTTGTGGGCTTCTGTTATCTTAGTAAAGGTGTCAAATACTCAAACGTTGGATAAGTATATTAAGTTAACCGAAAGAGTGTAAAAACCTTTTTGTAAGATTCCTACATCACCAAACACTGTACATGGCTTGAACTGTACCCATTTATGGTGTCATACAAAAATGTACTAACCAATGTTGGAATGACCAGCCTTGAAAATCAGATAAAAATAGCAGATGTCAACAATCTGCATAAATTATATTAAACAACGAAATAAATAATATGCATTTACTCTCCCTACAGGATTTTTGGCTACCTCGCTTACACTCAAGAGAACGCAGCGCGTTGAAGGCTGAAAGAGCTGTGACCACCGCCCACAACCACTCCGCGCTCTATACGTTATGCAAAAAATATAATGAAGCTGTTAGCTGTTCGGGATATCAATATTCAAATTCATAAAACGTTTTGCAGCTACACTGCCACAACACTAAAGTTAACATCACTCTGAAAACTGTTGCTGGAGGTACTGAATAATTTAATTACTAAGAAGTTTATTTTCTGCCTCTGTGGTGTAGTGGTTAGTGGGATTGAAAAGTGGTACGAGGGCTGGGTCCACTCAGCCTCGGGAGGTCAACTCAGTAGTGGGGGTGGGGGGGTTGATTCCTACATCAACGATGCTCGAAGTGGTTTTCCGTGGTTTCCCACTTCTCTTCCAAGCAAATGCCGCCATGGTATTTAACTTAAGGCCACTGCCTCTTCCTTCCCTCTTCTTTGTCTATCCCTTCCAATCTTCCCATCCCCGCCACAAAGACCCTGTTCAGCATAGGAGGCAAGGCCACCTAGGTGAGGTACTGGTCCTCCTCCCCATTTTACCCCCGACCGAAAGTCTCACTTTCCAAGACACCGCCCTTGCGGCGCAAGAGGTGGGATCCGCCGCTGGGTCCGAGAGAAAACCTATCCTGGACGGTAAACAGATGAATAAATAAATAAATAAATTCCCTGCGTAGTTCTAATTTTACTCACAAGGTAGCACATATTGTCCGTTGTCAACAGTGAAGGACAATACAAAGTCATCGATTTTTCTGAAAAAATTGTGAAACCACCGCCAGGAGCAAAGCGTTCTGAGGCTCCAACCATCCTTCTGGCTGATGACTTGACTGGCAGTTATTTTTTCTTTATACATATTCCATTTTATTTTCAAAATTATATAAGAACATCACAGCTCTGAGTGGGGTCATTGATCTATGGATCTACCAGTATAATAATATGCTGCTTTCTGAAGTTTCGTAGGTGGAGTGTTGCTCCATATCTGAACAAACAAGATGTCAAGAAATGTGGAATGTTACTATGTCATAAAGACGACTCTCAGAGGTGTGGTGGTCTTGTTTTACATAACAGTCAGATTATATCTTCTAACTTAGTCTAGTTCCGAACACTCCCGCAATATATAACATGGCTCCATCCCAGGAAGGAATTCCAGATCGTGGATAAGAAAAATGTCTTAAAAATACTGAATAGAAAGTCAAACCTAGCTGTTTAAGGTGTTTGTTTAGTGACAGGTCACATTAAACACAAAATATGTTGTGGGAGGAAATGGAAACGCTGACTGTTAGTAGGAGACTCTTTCAAGGAAGAAGCACCGTAAATTGAGATTTGAATTCGTTGGAAGTTTTTAAATTTTGTACATTGAACTTTAAGATAATTTCTAAGCATCAAAGTCAGAATATTATTCAGGAACATATAACCGAACAAAAATGAGCCAAAGAACTGAAATATGAAACACAGTATTGTGTTATATCACACCCCTGAACCTAGTCAATCTTAAGAAGCAGGTGAATGCGTGAATACTCCACGCATAATTTCCGCAAAACTTTTAGTGACACTTCGGCTCCCTAGTACTGAATCGGTAGACCTCGGTTGTCATCGAGATATGGATTTTCAAGCATTGGCACAAAAATTGAATCAATTATGCATCGCCGTGAGACATCTGGCGGTATAATCGTCAAACTTCCAAAATTATTGTTATTTATACAGCAAAGCAAAGGTATATGAGAAAAAAATTGAAATTTTGAAACCTACTGCAACGGCTGAGGAAAATCCAAGTAGATAATAGGGACACCTCAGAACTCCTACTCGGAAATGTACATCATAAGCAGTGAGGGCAGGAAAATAATAACAGGAGAAGCAGTTTGCTATGATACCCAAATAGAAAAGAGTTGTTGCACTTCATCCTCAGCAAGTCGATGAAACGAGCGGCGGCAAATACGGGAAAATTTGTTTCCTCGATTAAGAGCATTAAAACAGTTTCTCCCTGTCACCCTGGTCAAACTCCAGGCACCGCTGGTAAATATAGGTAGGCCAGCCTATTTTATTATGACCGATATTATTATAGACAACAAAGAAAAATACGTCACAGCGAGACATGATATACAGGGTGAAGCGTAATTCGCGCACTCGGGCGTCGCAGCGCGACTCCTCACATGCCAGCAATAAAAAAATGTCTGTCACAAAACTTCGTCCTGCGAGTATATCCGGCAGAAAAAGGACGTTGAAGTGTGGCAATCTAGGCACGTAAATGAGCGAAGGATGTGGGTAGATTTTGCAGTTGGAGGAATTAGGACGAGAATTGTCTCAGTGTATTCACCATGTGAGGGTGCAAATGAGAATGAAGTTGACAAGTTTTATGAAGGATTGAGTGACATCGTAGTCAGGGTGAACAGCAAGGATAGGATATTGCTAAAGGGCAATTTCAATGCAAGAGTTTGAAATAGAACTGAAGGATACGAAAGGGTGATTGGTAATGTGGGTATGATATGGAAGCTAATGGGAATGGGAAGCGTTTGCTGGAATTCTGCGCTGTTATGGGTTTAGCAGTTACGAATACATTCTTCAAGCACAAGGCTATTCACCGCACCGAGCTCGATAGCTGCAGTCGCTTAAGTGCGGCCAGTATCCAGCATTCGGGATATAGTAGGTTCGAACCCCACTGTCGGCAGCCCTGAAGATGGTTTTCCGTGGTTTCCCATTTTCACACCAGTTAAATGCTGGGGCTGTACCTTAATTAAGGCCACGGCCGCTTCCTTCCCACTCCCATCGTCACCATAAGACCCATCTGTGTCGGTGCGACGTAAAGCAACTAGCTAGCTATTCACCGCCACACATGGGAGGCTAGGGGTACCTGATCGATAATAGACTATATCTTAACAGACTTCGAATTCAGGAAATCTGTTAGGAACGTACGAGTTTCCTGGGATTTTTCCATGATACAGAAGACTATCTGATCTGTAGTGAACTAAGTATCTCTAGGCTCAGGATAGAGAAAGTGAAATCTGTCCGCAAACGAATAAGGGTAGAGAATCTCCAGGACGAGGAAATTAAACAGAAGTACATGGATATGATTAGTGAGAAGTTTCGAACAGTAGACAGTAAGCAGGTTCAGATATAGAAAGAGAATGGGTGGCATACAGGGATGCTGTACTAGGAACAGCAAGGGAATGCCTAGGAACAACTGTAAAGATGGGAAAAGGCGAACATCTTGGTGGAATGATTAAGTGAGAGCAGCTTGTAAACGTAAAAAGAAGGCTTATCAGAAATGGCTCCAAACAAGGGCCGAGGTAGACAGGAAATTGTACGTGGATGAAAGAAACAGAGCGAAACAAATAGTTGTTGAATCCAAAAAGAAGTCATGGGAAGATTTTGGTAATAACCTGGAAAGGCTAGGTCATGCAGTAGGGAAATCTTTCTGGACAGTAATCAAGAATCTTAGGAAGGGAGGAAAAAAAGGAAATGAACAGTGCTTTGAGTAATTCAGGTGAACTCGTAACAGATCCCAGGGAATCACCGGACAGATGGAGGGAATACTTTGAAAATCTTCTCAACGTAAAAGGAAATCTTCATGGTGGTGTTGCGAACAACCTAGCTGATGGGGAGGAAGAAAGTAATGTTGGTGAAATTACGCTTGAGGAAGTGGAAAGGATGGTGAATAAACTCCATTGTCATAAAGCAGCAGGAATAGATGAAATTAGCCCTGAAATGGTGAAGTATAGTGGGAAGGCAGGGATGAAATGGCTTCATAGAGTAGTAAGATTAGAAGGTACAGTACCTTCAGATTGGACAAAAGCAGTAATTGCACCTATCTATGAGCAAGGGAACAGGAAGGACTGCAACAAGTATCGAGGTATCTCATTGATTACTATATCAGGCAAAGTATTCACTGGGATCTTGGAAGGGAGGGTGCTATCAGTGGTTGAGAGGAAGGTGGATGAAAACCAATGTGGTTTCTGACCACAGAGGGGCTGTCAGGATCAGATTTTCAGTATGTGACAGGTAATTGAAAAATGTTACGAGAGGAATAGACAGTTGTGTTTATGTTTCGTAGATCTAGAGGAAACATATGACAAGGTACCGAGGGAAAAGGTGTTAGCCATACTGGGGGATTTTGGAATTAAGGGTAGATTATTGGAATCAACCAAAGGCATTTATGTTGACAATTGGGCTATAGTGAGAATTGTTGGTAGAATGAGTTCTTGGTGCAGGGTACTTACAGGGGTTAGACAAGTCTGCAATCTTTCACCTTTGGTGTTCGTAGTTTACATGGATCATCTGCTGAAAGGTACAATGTTTCATGGAGGGATTCAGTTAGGAGGAAATGTAGTAAGCAGTCTGGTATATGCTGACTACTTGGCATTAATGGCTGATTGTGCCGAAAGCCTGCAGTCTAATATCTTGGAACTTGAAAAGAGGTGTAATGAGTATGGTATGAAAATTAGCCTCTCGAAGACTAAATTGATGTCAGTAGGTAAGAAATTCAACAGAATTGAATGTCAGATTGGTGATACAAAGCTGGAACAGGTAGAAAATTTTAAGTATTTAGGTTGTGTGTTCTCCCAGGATGGTAATATAGTAAGTGAGATTGAATAAAGGTGTCGTAAAGATAATGCAGTGAGCTCGCAGTTGCGAACAACAATGTTCTGTAAGAAGAAAGTCAGCTCCCGGACGAAACTATCTATTTTCAGACCAATTTTGCTTTAGGGGAGCGAAAGCTGGGTTGACTCAGGATATCTTATTCATAAGTTAGAAGTAACAGACATGAAATTAGCGAGAATGATTGCTGGTAAAACAGGTGGGAACAATGGCAGGAGGGTACTCGGAACGAGGAGATAAAGGCTAAGTTAGGAATTAACTCGATGGATGAAGCTGTACGCATAAACGACTTCGATCGTGGGGTCATGTGACACGAGTGGAGGAGGATAGGTTACCTAGGAAAATAATGGACTCTTTTATGGAGGGTAAGAGGAGTAGAGGGAGACCAAGACGATGATGGTTAGACTCAGTTTCTAACGATTTAAAGGTAAGAGGTATAGAACTAAATGAGGCCACAGCACTAGTTGCAAATAGAGGATTGTGGCGACGTTTAGTAAATTCACAGTAAACTTACAGACTGAGCGCTGAAAGGCATAACGGTCTATGATGATAATGAACGAATGAATTTCGAATCTCCGACTTCAAATGAGACCGAAGAGCCGCAAACTGTTAGCTTCAAACGCGGAAAATCTTTAAAACTACGTCCGTGTGTGAATTACAGTCATCCTCGAAAACATTCAAGGGGGAAAACAAGAAACAAAAATTGAATGCAATAAAACATTGAAACGAAGGCTATGGTTTCAAGAAAATGGATTTGTAAGGCTCACTCCTCTTTTCTTTCAGCCGACGTCTTCATTAGTCAAAGAATTGGACTTCTTTCCAGTCTCAGAATATTGTTCAATGTGGCCAGTGGAGGATGTTGCGGAAGCGCCAATTACGGAGAGCACTTGTGGGGTAACTCAGGCCTCTCGTATGTGCTTGAAATTCCATATGTAGAAAAGCCTGTCCATTAGAACAAAAGGAAGTTATTTAAATAAATTGTGTCACGTTGCCAGTGACTACTACATTTAAGTTACTAGTAAAATATCTTCACCGAGCAAGTTGGACGTGCGGTTAGGACCACACATCTGTCATGGTGGTGGTGATTATTGTTTTAAGAGGAAGTACAACTAGGCAACCATCCTCTACATAACACTAATCAGACGGAAAATTGGAAGGGATCCGAAACTTCGAAAAATTAAGATATCTGCCAAAGCAAGACAAGGGCCACGAAGGGCGTGAAAATGAGACTCCCTAGCCCTCGCAAATCTAATAGCGTCGGGGTCGGAAGAGAACAAGAGTTGACCAAGTGAGGTCGGATAGAATAAATGAAAGTGAGGAGCCTGGCACAAGTAAGTGGAAGCAATGCCAGGACTCAGCTGAGGGCCCCGTGGTCGCCAACCCACGCTCCAAAGTTCAGATCCCTTGGGGCTCCTTTTAGTCGCCTCTTACGACAGACAGGGGATACCGTGGATGTTATTCTACCGCTCCCACCCACAGGGGGAACACATCTGTGAGGTTGCATTCGGGTGATATTGGGTTCGAACCCGACTGTCGGCAGCCCTGAAGATGGTTCTCCGTGGTTTCCGATTTTCACAGCAGACAAATGCTGGGGCTGTACCTTAATTGAGGCCACAGCCGCTTCCTTCCCACTTTTCTAGCCCTTTCTTCGCCTTCGTCATCATAAGACCGATCTGTGTCAGTACGACGTAAAGCAGCTTTCCGTACCCTGATAGGGTGCGGTGGGTCTTCTAGGAGTGACACCGAATCTCAGCCCGGGAGATGTATTGCGGTGATTTCAGATATCGAGGTGAGAGAAGAGAGGCCATGGCTTACAAAAGTAACTGTCCTTGCGTTGGTGAGGAAAATAGAAAACCACGGAAAACTATTGTCAAGACAGCCGACAGTGGGACCAGCCCACCACGTCCCGAATGCAGAGCTTCAAAAGCCACTGACCACTGTTAGCGAGCTAGTGACCCAGTTCTCAGTTGATATATGACGCATTTAGGGTGGGCTAATAACGATACGTCGCCCGCACGTTGCGTGGTAACGCCCGGAACATTCGCTTTCTCACATAATGAATAATACCATGTCTGTTTCACTAACCTTCGTCTTTATGTCACAATAAAACTAGCAGCTCATTTTGTTACTATTACAGTGATGCTGCTGTTCATCCCAAAGGTGTTCGGGACTTGGAGCAGGTACTCCACAACATGTATCTGAACCACGAAGGAATGGTCCTTGCTTTGTGGACAAGGGCATTGTCATGCTAATACAGAAGAAAACAAGGGTGTCTGACAAGAAAGTGGTTCGTTCAGTACGCTTTAGAGCGCTGTGGTACCTATCACTTTCTTTCTTACTTACAATTGGCTTTACGTCGCACCGACTCAGACAGGCGTTATGGCGACGCTAGGGAAGGAAAAGGCTAGGAGTGGGAAGGAAGCGGCCGTGGCCTTACTGTAATTAAGGTAGAGCCCCGGCATTTACCTGGTGTTAAAATGGAAAATCACGCATAACCATCTTCAGGGCTGCCGACGGCGGGATTCGAAGCCACCATCTCCCGAATACAAGCTCACAACTGCGCGCCCCTAACCGCACGGCGAACTCGCTCGGTACTTTAATTCTTAGACCTACCAAAGCGATGACTGGGTTCAGTGCTTTTCTGACGTTTTACTTCACAATAAACCGGGCAAGTTGGCCGTGCGGTTAGAGGCCCGCGGCTGTGAGCTTGCATCCGGGAGGGAGGGGGTTCAAATCCCACTGTCGGCAGCCCTGAAGATGGTTTTCCGTGGTTTCCCATTTTCACATCAGGCAAATGCTGGGGCTGTACCTTAATGAAGGCCACGGCCGCTTCCTTCCAACTCCTAGGCCTTTCCTATCCCATCGTCGCCATAAGATCTATCTGTATCGGTGCGACGTAAAGCAAACAGCAAAAAAAAAAAAAGAACTTCACAATAATATCACTAACAGTGAACCTGGACGAATGTAAATCCCGCGAAATCACTGTGACGGAATGCCCGAACTTGTAGGCCCCTACAATCATACGCCATCCCGTTCTCTACGCTTACTCATTCTGACAGAAGACATGTCTATGATCATGAAGCATTCTGCCTGAAGTTATACAGCCATTGGTGTGTTCGAAGAGTTTTGGTCACTTAGTACATGGGTACAGCATTTTTACATCAGTCTGGCACAGGCCGGCCAGAGATTTTTTTTTTTTTTGCTAGTGGCTTTACGTCGCACCGACACAGACAGGTCTTATGGCGACGATGGGACAGGGAAGAGCTTGGAGTGGGAAGGAAGCGGCCGTGGCCTTAATTAAGGTACAGCCCCAGCATTTGCCTGGTGTGAAAATGGGAAACCACGGAAAACCATTTTCAGGGCTGCCGACAGTGGGGTTCGAACCCACTATCTCCCGAATACTGGATACTCGCCGGACTTAAGCGACTGCAGCTATCGAGCTCGGTTCAGGCCAGAGTTAAATGGTTGTGACAATATGGAAGCTGCTGGGGTATGAGTGGTGCTGAGTAATGACATTAGAAGCATGGCTAGTGAGTCTGAGTGTTACAGAAGCTGCTAGTTATAGAACAGGTCGTGCTGCAATTATCATTTCTGGCCCAGTGAGGAAAACAATGGCAAACTACCTCACTGTTCATGACTCCACACACCTCTTTATAACGCTGCCCGCGGTTTTTCGGGATGCTGTCTGAGTATCCAACCAGCCTTCAGACTAAAGACTTAACAGGCAAACACTCACAAGTCATTTTTAACTGCCGTATATTTTTCTTAAAGTATTTCTCCATTATTATGAAATCTTGCTTTATTATATTTTCTTCTAATATCTTGTTGTCTAGTGATTGTTCTTGTATAACTTACACCAAAGCAAATCCCATATTACAACAGCCCCGAAGACTAAACGACCACTGATCAGCCCGAAGGCCTGCAAATTACGAGGTGTTGTATTTGGCTCGGCGAATCCTCTCGGCCGTTATTCTCGGCTTTCTAGACCGGGGCTGCCATCTCACGGTCAGATGGCTCCTCAATTGTAATTACATAGGCTGGGTGGAGCTCGAACCAGCCTTCATATCCAGGTAAATAGAAAACCCAGACTTGTCCGGAAATTGAACCCGGGGCCGAGGGGTTAAGAAGTAGGCACGCTACCCCTACACGGTGGTGTCGGCTTGTGTAACTTGTAATTTCGTTTTATTTGCTTACTGTATCACAATTTAAACTGTGGAAGTTTTAGTCTGGCATCTCCTTGCCGCAAATGTAGTTGACCTTGATGGTGTACCAGCTCCTCTGGAATAGTTTGTTTCTTGAGCACCTCCTTCAAGATTTCTACGTAGCTGTAGGTCTTCGTCTACCAGCTGCTGGTTGTTCAATTCCCAAGACTCCATAAACTAGATGGTTTTCAATTATTCGTTGGACATGACTATACCATTTTATTTGCCGAGTATCAATCTCCTCTATAATTTGTGTGACGCCCACTGACCCTCGTACATGTTCACTCGCGACCCGATCTCTGATGATCACACCTATTGACCAAAGCAGCGTCTACATTTCAGCAACATCCAGTTGCTTATTTTGTTTGTACTTCTTCACGTCCTAGTAGTATACGTCATTGTGGATTTGACCAATGACTCACAGATATTTCCTTTTAGTTAATCCGGTATTATTTTGTCACACGCTACCCCGGCTATGTACTTCTACCTCATCCACGCAAGCCTCATTCGGCGTATCACGCCAGAATCTCTTCATTTGGGTGTTGACCGCAGAACCAACAATTCTCAGAGGAACATTACCTTACTGTCTTTATTTCTTTTGCCTTGTCTTTTCTTTCCTCTATTTTATTATGTGAGCTGATCTACACTAAAAGCTGTCTTTCTAACTTCCTTCACGGACTAATTTCAGAATGACTAAAAAATATGAACTAGATGAGAGTGCGGGAATACTTCAACCAAACCAAACACCATGGCGCAAGAGCCCCGAAGGGCCATGGCCTACCAAGCGGCCGCTGCTCAGCACTAAGGCCTGCAGATTACGAGGTGCCGTGTGGTCGGCTCGATGCATCCTCTCGGCCGTCATTCTTGGTGTTCCAGACCTGGGCAGCTATCTCACGGTCGGATAGCTCCTCAATTGTAATCACGTAGGCCGAGTGGACATCGAACCAGCCCTCACATCCAAGTACAAATTCCTGACCAAGCCGGGAATCGAACCCGGGACCTCCGTGTAACGGGCAGGCACACTACCCATACACCGCGTGGCCAGCGCAGGTATACTAGATGATCAAAATTTCCGGGGGTGTGCCAACAAAGGCGGTTTTCCGAAAAAGACTGAAAATCCAAACTAAAGGCTCTTCCATCGTCACACTGAAAACACGTCAGTTTCCCGGCTTTAGTTATTTCCATCAACGAGGTCCAAGGGCAATCATTCATCATCCCACTGATCTGGATGGGATTAGTAGAATCATCTTCGGTATCCGCTGCCTGTCATATGAGACGACTAAAAAGGGAAAGTCAAGGGCTCTCAACTGTGAAGGGTAGGTTGTATTGCCTCATTAATGTTATGTTTGCTATCCAACGTTCTTTGTTCAACTCTTGTTCTTTTCCGACCCTCAGGGTATTAGCTTTGCGGGGCCTAGGGCGTTAAACAATTTCACGCCCTTCGTGGCCCTTCTATTTCTTTTGACGAAAACTTCATTCTTCGAAGCGTCTAACCTCTCCTATTTTCCGTCTAAGTAAGGTTAATAGAACATGGTTGACCAATTTTACTTCCTCTTAGAACAATAATCGCCACCATCGCAACCTTCAACAATATGAATGTTCTCCTTGAGATGTCAGTGTTTCCCTGTACAATATTGTACAATATTTTGTGTTCAGGAGAATTGAACTGAAAGAAATTTTAACAATTTCCATTCAGCGTAGTGAGAAACATATTATTAAATCCAAACGGACAAATATTTACAAAACACTTTGTTGATGTAAAGGATATTGCATTAAACTGTTGTGTTCACCTTCCACTCTAGTAACCTTCTTGATATCGCAGTCCACTTTTCTATAATCGTCCATTAAATGCCAATGCATAGTTCACGTATTGCATTCCATTTTCAGTAACAAGATCAACAACATTTACTGCACTTCGGAAGTTATCATTTTATCAAAATAATCAATAACAGAAATTATCGAGTATTATACGACGTAACCCGGCACCGTAGTCCAAAAGTAGGGAGGGTTGGATTCTCGGCCAGAGTCTGAGGCCTGGTTCGATGTCCGCTCAAACTTCGTGAGAACAATTGCTGATGGTGAGATAGTGTTCCCGATCTGGAGAGTCAAGAATACAGTCGAGTGAAATTGTCGAGCTGACCACCCGTCGCCTCGTAATCTGCAGGCTCCCAGACTGAGGTTGGTAGGCCAGAATCTATTAGGACTGTGGCAGCATGGTATTTATACCAGATGAAGCAAAGCCTTGTGGGTGGTTCTTTACGTCCATTTAAAAAATCTCTACTGTATCTACTCATCATGTCGAAAATTACTACAGCTTATTCAGAGGATTATTTCAGAATGTGCAAAAGAATTATTTCATACAATATTCTTGTATGTTAGGTCAATTATCAAATATATCACTAAGTACGGAATAAGACAAGCTATGGGATATGGCAAAGAACTTCCTTTATTATTTTTTTTCTAGTGGTTTAACGTCGCACTAACACATTCAAGGTTTCTGGCGACATAAGGATTGGGAAGGATGCGGCTGTGGCCTTAAGGTACAGCACAATCATTTCCCTGGTGTGAAAATAGGAAACCACGGAAAACTGTCTTGAGGAATACGGACAGTGAGATTCGAACCGAGCATCTCGCGATTGCGAGTTCACAGCTACGCAACCCTAACGGCAAGGCCTACTTGCTCCGTACACATTACCTCAAACCGTTACAGACCTCATGGACATGGCCTACTAAGCGAGCACTGCTCACCCCGAAGGCCTGAAGATTACGAGGTGACGTACTTTTCCGCCGCTATCCTTAGCTTTCTGCACCGAAAATCCTATCTCACCGTCAGATAACTCCTCACTTGTTCTGAATGGTCCTCGAACCAAGCGTCAGATCAAGATCAAAATCCGTGACCTAACCCACAATCGAGCCGGGGTATTTCCAGTAAGAAGAAGCGTTATAACCAGTAGACTTTGAAGCCGGCAATGGGAGACACAATAAGTCACCGAAAAGAAGGCCGTGTTTTTTTCTTCACCAGGTATTAAGCTAGTTCAAAATAGAAGGTAGTACGATGCCCACATAAAAGTCTAAGTAGTTAGACAGGACAGCGCACGACATTGGGTAGGATTTAGACCTGAGGTCACGGAGAACGTAAACCTGTTAAAAAGAAGCCGCAGAGACGGACCTTGTTTCGATGATACGGATTTTGCATAATGATTAGTTCACGACTGTTGTAGGAGTACGACAGAGGGTGATGAGGTAACTCCCGGTATGAGTAATGCAGTATCAGGATGGCCAGCACTGCATGCGAGGAGAAACTCTTTTCTTCCAACGATATTCTAATAAGGCCATTCTCATTGTTAGCTGTCTCGTTGGATCAGAAGTAGAGTATTCTACCAATGATCTCATGTTCGCGAAGAATAGAACGGATTTCCGAGGTTCGGTCAAAAGGTTTTGGCATTCACTGTCAAAGTTGTTTTGTTCTTCCAAGAATCGGAGTTACTTTCCTCTTAACCTCTGATTAGTATTAAAGAGGGTTCATAACCAAGTTACTTTGCTCCTCATCATCTCGCAATGTCCGACTCGTTGGCTGAACGGTCAGCGTACTTGCCTTCGGTTCAGAGGGTCCCACGTTCGATTCCCGGCCGGGTCGGGGATTTTAACCTTAATTGGTTAATTCCATTGGCACGGGGGCTGGGTGTATGTGTTGTCTTCATCATCATTTCATCCTCATCACGACGCGTAGGTCGCCTACGGGAGTCAAATAGAAAGACTTGCACCTGGCGAGCCGAACCCGTCCTAGGATATCCCGGTACTAAAAGCCATACGACATTTCATTTCATCTCGCAGTCTCCCGGTCGGGAAATACCAGCCCCAGTAATGAGAATGTTCTGTGTGTTACGTGCAATTACCCCCAGGGTACTTCATTTGGTGATGCCCTCTGGGTATTTAATTGTCTTTATGTCCTGCATGGTCACCGTTCATAAAAATGAGAGGGTCCTAATGCCAGAGAGTCATTCGTTAGATGTTTTATTTATTTTTACAACTTGCTTTACGTCAAACCGACACATATTAGTCTTATGGCGACGATGGGATAGGAAAGGGCTAGCTGTGGGAAGGAAGCAGCCGTGGCCTTCACTACGGTACAGCTCCGGCATTTGCCTGGTGTGAAAATAAGAAATCACGGAAAACCATTTTCAGGGCTGCCGACAGTGGGGTTCGAAACGACTAATCCTATCTACCGAATGCAAGCTCACAGCTGCGCGCTCCTAACCGCACGGCCAACTCACTCGGTCATCATCATTCGTTAGAGTCCGGTTCCATGGTTAAATGGTTAGCGTGCTGGCCTTTGCTCACAGAAGTCCCGGGTTCGATTCCCGGCAGGATCGGGAATTTGAACCTTAAATGGTTAATTTCGCTGGCACGGGGAATGGATGTATGTGTCGTCTTCATCATCATTTCATCCTCATCACGACGCGCAGGTCACCTACGGGAGTCAAATCAAAAGACCTGCATCTGATGAGCCGAACTTGTCCTTGGACACTCCCGGCACTAAAAGCCATACGCCATTTCATTTCATTCGTTAGATACCGCTTGCTTCTTTTAATTCGATGTCTTAGGGTGGTGAATTCTGCAATACGATGCCAACAGAGAGGCGATCATCGACCCCTGTCTGAGTCTGACTGAGTCTGTTTCATCTTTCTTAATCGGCCTCCATTGTACAAATTCTGTTTGTGATAGTGTTATTATTTGTTTTAACCTCCCACTAACTAATATTTTTACGGACTTCGGGGACGTCGAGGTGCCGGAATTTAGTCGCGCAGTAGTTCTTTTACGAGCCAGTAAATCTACCGACACGAGACTGACTTATTTGAGCACCTTCAAACACCACCAGACTGAGCCAGGATCGAACCTGCTAAGTAAGGGTCAGAAGGCCAGCGCCTCAACCGTCTGAGCCACTCAGCCAGCCACATTTGTTTCTAACGGAGTGTGAAATTCATTTCTTTTCTCAAGAGTCGAGCGCGTACGCCACGATGGGCGTGAAACTGAAGGAATTCGTAGGTCTTACAGACTTACTGTCGTCGGGGTCGAAAGAGAACACGTGCTGATCAGAGGAGGTCGGGGCAACTGATGGGATTGGCGCAAGTGGTCATACAATTTCAGACTCAGCTAGCGGTATCGTGGTCTCCAACGTACGCTACTAACGTCACAGCCACTGGGGTCCGCCCTTTACGACAGGCAGGGAATACCGTGGATACAGTTACCACCCGCAAAAGGAGACATATATGACGGAGTACGGAGAAACAATATGTGGAGCCACCGAGCGACTGGCTGTGTGGTTCGGGTAACGCAGCTGTGATCTTGCATTCGGGAGATAGTAGGTTGGAACCCCATTGTCGGCAGCCCTGAATATGGTTTTCCGTGGTTTCCGATTGTCACACCAGGCAAATGCTGGAGCTGTACCTCAATTAAGGACGTGGTTGCTTCCTTCCCATTGCTAGCCCTTTCCTCTCCCATCGTCACCATAAGACGTACCTGTGTCGGTGCGACGTAAAAAAGAAACGAAAGAAACATATAACCCTTCGAATTTGACATTGATATGATTTAATTTTAGTTTGCGTTTAGTGATGACAATTTGAAGTTTTAAAGTTCAACTTGCGTTCAACGTCTTAAATTTACCAATAATTCTTAACTGTTGTTTGCCATATGGAATATATAAACGATTTTTCGCGATCACTACGGTAAGCTTTAACATTCAAAGACCGATCATTGGTGCCTACTGTCCATGGGTACGTATTGCAAGGAGCAAGTAGGTCGGTAACGTCTTTGAGACGGAGCGAGTGGCACTCCTGAAGCCTGTGGTGTGTGATGGGGAAGGCGCACGGAAAATAAACGGCGGTTGGTATGCGGGGATGTTTATGGGGTGGAAGGATTACCTTCGGTTGTAGGACCGTTTTGTCATCTGTTACGTAATAGAAAAAATAAGGCATCACTGGTATATGTGTTTGATTGAATCCGAATGTACAGTTGAAGGTGTGCTGTAAACCTATCTCTGTCCGAAATGTATGCCCCACATACATAGGTGAAAAGTGATATGTGGCCTCATGCCAACGGTATGCAATAACGGGTTAAGCACGACAACTACGTGGTCCAACCATACGTAACCTTGCATGTTATATATGTGTCAGATTTTCCACTATGTGTTGGTCTCAGAGCATCAATTTGAGAAGTATCTCCATGAGTCAGCGTTCCACCTGATTATACAGAATAACAATCACACACGATGCGTGCATATTTCCATATATAGTGCTCGTTGCGGCCTTGAACTATAAAGACGTTTCCTACAGCCTGTATACTGAACCCTCCGAGCTACGTATTGATGTGTGTAATTCACCGTACCATCCTCTCTCCACATCCGTGAAATCAGAGATGTCAGTAATGATATTCAGAATGAATACCACTATTACCTCCCGCTAAATTGATAGATGCTTCGCTGTGAAGGAGATTCTGTTTCTTCTGCCAAGTTAGAAGTGGAAATTATATGATTCGGAAAAGCAAGGTTTAGGAATATCACTGAAAATTTAATTGGTGAAATTCGCGACTGGTGTTTGAGAGATATTTGTAAAATAATTCTAAGTTGTTGTCCTCTTAGCCTTCATATCGGAAACCATTGCTCTCTTATATAACCAATACTCCTTCATTTCCTCACATCAATCATTAACAAAGTGATCTATTAACAATTAATAGACAGGGCGAGTTGGCCCCTGCGGTTAGAGGCGCGCTGTTGTGAGCTTGCATCCGGGAGATAGTGGGTTCGAATCCCACTGTTGGCAGCCCTAAAGATGGTTTTCCGTGGTTTCCCATTTTACACCAGGTGAATGCTGGGGCTTTTCCTTAATTAAGGCCACGTCCGCTTCCTTCCAACTCCTAGGCCTTTCCTATCCCATCGTCGCCTATCTGTGTCGGTGCAACGTAAAGCCATTAGCAAAAAAAATAATAGGGTTGTTAAAATTAAATTTTAGGTTGCATGATGTCCGAAGATATATTATTTTCAATGCGCCCACAAAGGATTTTGAAAATGAAGGTTTTTCTGCGCTTCAAGAACCTAATACCGTCGGGGTAAGAAGAGAACAAGAATTGTCTAAGTGAGGTCAGATGGAAAATTGAGAGTGAGGAGCTGGGTACAACAAAGAGGAAGTAATGCTGGACTCAGCAAGCGGACCCGTGGTCGCAATCTACACCCCCAAGTTGAAAGACACTGAGGGTTAAACGTAGCTAGTGAAACATAAGAACAAAATACCACATGAGTTGGATTAGAAGTCAAGTCCAGTTAGCACATTGGTCGAAGTCACTCGGGGAAAGATTTACTAGAATTTGTCCCAGAAACGTTCGAACTGAAATGGAAATGGAATGGCGTATGGGTTTTAGTGCTGGGAGTGTCCGAGGACAAGTTCGGCTCGCCAGATGCACGTCTTTTGATTTGACTCCCGTAGGCGACCTGCGCGTCGTGATGAGGATGAAATGATGATGAAGACGACACATACACCCAGTCTCCGTGCCAGCGAAATTAACCAATTAAGGTTAAAATTCCCGACTCTGCCGGGAATCGAACGCGGGATCCCTGCGACCAAAGGCCAGCCCGCTAACCATTTAGCCATGGAGCCGGACAACATTCGAACTATTAGGACAAGATACGACACTCCCAGCTGAGCTTACAACATGAATCACACAACCGCACTGACAGGTAATTTCAGAAAATTACATTCATACAAACACTGGCGGAAAATGAAGTCCCAGGACCGAGAAGACATTAGCTTAGAGAAATGCAATTTAAGCTAAGCAATTGTTTAGGTAACGTATTTATTTCATTAAAGTGTCCAGGTCACATGTTGAAGTATGGGCGAGAAAACACGTACATTTTGGTTCGCTAACAACCGCTTTAGTCGCCACAATTTTGAAACCATGCATGGAAACGTACGAGCATAGCATCGTACAGGTGACGTATGCCATTTTGTGAGATGGAGTTCAACGTCTTACGCACTTTGTCAGTCAAATCAGCAACGGTTAATGCTCATTTAAGATAACCGTAGATTTGTAGTACCGTAATGTCCCTTACGTGCTCAAAGGGCGATGGTAACCACGCAGACCAAGGCAACTGGTCGACACTCTGTAGAGAACGTTGGGTGACAGCAATGGTGTAAAGGCGACCGTTATTCTCCTGGAAAACACACTGCGAATGAATGGCAGCCCAACCAGTCTGATATACAAAGCCGCAACAGATCTCCACTCCGCTCTCCAATGAGCTCTAGTTTGACACCTCTGAAGTTTCAGATGGCAGTGATTCGGAGTTAGTGGCATGACGGCTACAGGACGATTGGCTCGGACCTGACTCTCGAGTAGTCGATTTGTTACAATTAGCCGTGGTGCTAACTGAAGCTCCAATGACTGCTGCAGATGCAGTACAATCCATGTGGTGAATACGACGGTCTTCACACTCCACAGTGTCCCGTGCTGCCGGACACCGGTCTTTTTCAGACACTGCTTTTCCATGACCATTGTTGCCAACACCGATGCAGTCTAGATCCATCCCCGTCAAGTCTTTCTGCAATATCGCGGAAATAACGTCCACCTTCATGTAGCCTTATTACGCAATCTCGTCCAAACTCAGTAAGTACTGGTACTGTCTCCTTCGTCTCCATAAAGGCATGTTTTGTCTTCTTCGTCTCCATAAAGACATGTTTGACTCACACCTATGTCATAACGTCAACACTAGACGATGACTAACGCTCACGAAGTTTGCAGCCCGTATTTAAAGTAAACTTGTTTGCAACAACATAGCGGCTCTAATAGCACCACACACAACCAGCGAGCAAATGTGAATAAGCGCCATCCTTCAAGTGTATTTTATCTAGCACAACTCCTTCTTGATGTTGAGATTTCATTCTTCGCCATACATACATACTTATCACGTAATATCTGTACAACGGCACAGTGCTGGGTTTATAAACATGCCCGCTGGGCTCGGGCTCAATGCGACAACATTTTAGGGGACACGAAATTCGTCTAAGTAGTCTATTTTATTTTCAATGCAATATAAATAGTCTACTTTTTAATGATAAGGAATAAAAACATCAATTAATACCCTCATTATTACAAGGTATTCATATATTTTAAAATGATGATTTTTAACATCAATAAATAGAGTTATTTTGTACCAGTTTCTTCTATTTTCCATTTGTTTGCGGTTCTATTGTTAAACTAATCATTCCATTTGTTTGCGGTTCTGTTGTTAAACTAATCATTCCATTTGTTTGCGGTTCTATTGTTAAACTAATCATTCCATTTGTTTGCGGTTCTATTGTTAAACTAATCATTCCATTTGTTTGCGGTTCTATTGTTAAACTAATCATTCCATTTGTTTGCGGTTCTATTGTTAAACTAATCATTCCATTTGTTTGCGGTTCTATTGTTAAACTAATCATTCCATTTTTTTTCGGTTCTATAGTTAAACTAATCATTCATAATAAAATATAATATTATACATATACGTATCTTTATGATTATTTTTGCATTTCCAGGGGTATGAAATACTTTTTCTTTACAATTTTGCTTTACATCGCACTGACACAAATAGGTCTTGTGACAACGATGGGATAGGAAAAGCCTAGGAGTTGGAGGGAAGTGACAGAGACCTTAAGAAAGGTACATCCTCAGCATTTGTATGGTGCGAAAATTGAAATCACTGAAAACCATCTTCAGGGCTACCGATATTGGGGTTTGAACCCATCATCTTCCGAACGCTAGCTGATAGCTCTGTACAACCAACAATTTATAAAGAGTAGTAAAATGATAATAGGGGGTGCATTCAACTTATATTTTATTTACAAAATTACAAATATTGATGCGTATAAAAGCATGTGTCCGCCTCCGTGGTGTAGTGGTTAGTGTGATTAGCTGCAAACCCCCAGAGGTCCGGGTTCGATTTCCACCTCAGCCATCCTGGAAGTGGTTTTCCGTGGTTTCCCACTTCTCCTCCAGGCAAATGCCGGGATGGTACCTAACTTAAGGCCACGGCCGCTTCCTTCCCTCTTCCTTGTCTATCCCTTCCAATCTCCCCACGCCCACTCAAGGCCCCTGTTCAGCATAGCAGGTGAGACAGCCTGGGCGAGTTACTGGTCATCCTCCCCAGTTGTATCCCCGACCTGATGTCTGAAGCTCCAGGACACTGCCCTTGCAGCGGTAGAGGTGGAATCCCTCACTGAGTCCGAAGGCAGAACCGACCCTGGAGGGTAAGCAGATTAAGAAAGAAAGAATGAAAGCGTGTGATTTTCACACCAGACAAATGCTGGGGCTGTACCTTAATTAACACCACGGCCGCTTCCTTCCCATTCCTAGGCCTTTTCTATCCCATCCATGCCATAGGACCTATATGTGTCGGTGCGACGTAAAACGAGTTGTAAAAAAACATGTGAAACCGTATCCGCCTGTTTTGTAGAAACAATTTGAACCCTCGCCGTATAATTTGGGACTTTGAAAACGAACAGTTAAAATTGCTGTAAAAATGAGTTCCCGAATGCGCATATAAAATGTTGCAGCTTTTAATTGGGACAGGGTTCGCTCCGGAAAATTGTAAATATTGGGCTTTGATGTGAATTAAAACTCAGAATTAGGCAAACGTCTCAAATATTTCTTTGGGTTACAGTATTTGTCTCTACAATTTGTGAGTGATCGGTTTGTTGAATTACAAAATATAATTATTCAAAATCTCAAATGAATGACTTGATCGGGTATGTGTTCGAAGTCTACTTCAGTGATGATGTCAAATTTTCATCAGTGTTGTGGGCTACTGATCCTTGAAACGATCCCCGATCGACAAATGGAGAAGAATCATTCCTTGGACATTGAGAACTTCAGGAACCACACATCCTTCTGTCCATGTTCTAACTGCAATACTTAAGTACAGGGCCGGAACTAGCAGGTTTGTCGGGGGCGGGCAAAGATCAGTTTGCCGCCCCCCTCCCCCGTTTCCCCCTCCCTCTCCCTTCCGCTACCTCTGAAATATAATACCTTCCTAAGCTATTTTTTAAATGTGGCCGTTGAAATTACACACGATATGCATACTATTAAGAAGTTTTATTTATGAAGAACACTTATATTAATATACATATTAATACATACATTACACTTGTATTGAAAACCACATATTAATACACTTATACATGACTAATACAAATAATTTGTTTGTAGTGTAACTCAATTGAAACTACGCAAAAATTTCTTATGTGTTGTACCTCAAAATTGAATTCTTCGAGCTTTCTTAGCTGCAAGTGTAATGATGATGTCTTCAAAGTTGATAAGGGATGCTCGTTTGTGCTCAGTTGATATTATACTTACAAGGGAACATCGGCAATGGCTAAGTCGCCGATCGCGATGAAACTTGGAAAACACATTGAGGTACACGTAAAAATGATGTCGGCATCAATTTTGGGTGCCAACATTCATTAGGGCGTTAACTACGGGGCCTAAAAGTTGCGACTTTTCAAATTCTGCGCGATCAGCGATGAATACCTGCTGGCCAATGCTAAGCTGGCACACTGCGTATCTAGAGACACGCCTCTGCACCTCCTACCCCCTCCCCCCTCCTCCAATTGGTTCGCCAACGCACGTTCCCCTTCTCACCGCGCTTGCCGGCTGCTTAGCTGTTCAACGAGACCGACTGCTTCTTTTCGTACTGTAATTATTGGAATCCTTTAAATTACGGTCCGTTTCACACATAATGATAATAAATAACCTACATTTATATACCCATATTTTATTCAAATGTTATATTTTCATTCCTGCTAATTCCGGTGAGTTGTCACATTCGTGGGTACAACTCCGAGTTAAGTACCACGGAAACGTGGGATGGGGTACCACGTCCTACCTACGCTTAAATTATTATTTACTTCTAAAACGCCTTAAAGCTGTCGATAGTGTCCTTTAGAGTGGACATACATATGGAATTAATTAAATTAAATCACCCACCACTAAATAAATCTCCCACCTTTAAACAACGTTAAATACCTTTTTATGTAAAGAAATTACGTGTCCGGGTAGAGGATCTCAATGAATGTAATGAGATTCGGTACCTCGGGATATCAAAACCTGGTTACAGGTCCAGATCTTCTTTTTATGACCCCTTCCCCCCAGCCATTTTGTGTACGCTACCAGTTGTGTCATAACGAAACGACATCGCGGACGACAACAACAACAATTATAAACTCCGAGTTTGAAACTACTGGTATTTTTCGTATTGCGTACTCTGGTATAATGAATAGGCCTATAGGTAGAATGTTTTTATTTGTGCTTGTACTGAACGATTTATTTATGTTTTGCAGTAACAGGCACAACACATTTCAATTGCAGCAATGGTTGTCGAATATAAATTAATTTAATGCATAGGCAACTTCGATATGAGTATGACATGGAATGTAGTAAAGTTTGACGTAATAAGAAAAGCCTTGAAACATAAAAAAGATGTGCATTTAGCCTATGTACGCAATAGATATACAGTAATCACAGGCAGACCTGTAGTCTTACTGTCAGTGGCGGCCGGTCAGTACGTGCTACCGGGCTCCAGCACGAAGCTTGGAACTGTAAGGAATATTATTTATGTATAGTACAATTATCCTGGTGCCTTTTCGTTGTTCTGAGTACGATATGAATTTGTGTTTTGTGAAAATCAGGACGAGATCTGTCGAACACCTAGCGCCGTTCTCCCGGGGAACAAGGCTCGTGCTCATGTGAAGTGAGCCCTTGCTTGTAGCCTGAAGGAAGCAATACGCAGGCGCAGCCAAGCTTGCAACACTCCCCCTAGCCGGCGGAGTATACCATAAACCGGGATCAACTTTCACTGATCCCGTCTATAGTTACTTCCTCTCCCGCAAGGGGGTAGAAGTGCTCGATGTCTCCTGCTACCCGGGGCGCAGCGAGGGATCCAGTCGGCCGTGCTTATGTTGAACGTGGTGAGCGAATCTGCCACTAGAGAGTAGCATCGTCTGGGCTCGAAAGTAAAGCGTAAGTGGAGGCAATCTATCTCACACATGCTTATTAAAATATCCATCTTCCTTTTGTGTCAAAAATAAGGAATTCGTAGGTGAGTCAAAGAATCTTTGAGTGACTCTAAATGTTATCCCGCATTACAATGTAATTTACTCTGGTGAAATGAAATAGCGTATGGCTATTAGTGCCGGAAGTATCCGAGGACATGTTCGACTCGCCAGATGCAGGACTTTTGATTTGACTCCCGTAGGCGACCTGCGAGTCGTGATGAGGATGAAATGATGATGAATACAACACATACACCCAATGATGGTTAAAATTCCAGACCCTGCCGGGAATCGACCCCGGGATCCCTGTGACCAAAGGCCAGCTCGCTAACCATTTAGCCATGGAGCCAAACATTTACTCTGGTAATAGGGAAGGTTCCAATGAATCAGTTGGCAGCTCTTTCAGTTGCTTTGTGCGGTTTTTAATCTCGCGGCTATATTACTGGTGCGTGTTTTTTCTGTCATTGTGTTAGTGCTAAAGTTTATACGGAGATTTATCAAATTATTTATCCACTGCAGTGTATATAAAGTGAAATTAAATTAGTGTTCTTAGTGGGGATCTATATTTCCACGATTCTATTTGCACTGATGTAAGTTGCGCCATTAGGTTAGTAAAAACAATATTTCTCGAATGAATTATTTATCTCGTAGACAGTTGTTGAATAATTCATCTGCTTCCAAATTAATGTTGTTTTTGTTTGTTCTGAGTTATAAATTGTGAGAAAAGTTGTATTATTATTATTATTATTATTATTATTATTATTATTATTATTATTATTATTACCAAGTTTGAAGTATGCGTTGTTCATCATGGCAATATACAGATTTAAAACAGCGTATTTAGCTTGTTTCTTGTAGCACGTAGGACGATTTTTTCACGAGCCGCCACTGCTTACTGTACCGGTACTTTTGCGTTATAGCTGACGAAGGTCTATGTATTCAACAAGTACCGATATTAAAGTATCACACTACAGTCTTCTGGGTATAATGGCAGTTACATACGCAAAAAGTTAAATGGGTATTGTACGAACTGGTACAATAAAAAACAATTACAAGTCAACACAATAATGACTCCGTAACAATTACATCGGGCAAACTCCCCGTCAATAACTGATAGTAAACAAAAACAATATTTGGTCTATTCGAAACACTAAAAAATAGTGAAAAGAAAACCGAAACAAATCACAATTAACAACGGGCACCGTACTTTTTTTTTGCTAATTGCTTTACGTCGCACGGACACAGATAGGTCTTATGGCGACGATGGGATAGGAAAGGCCTAGGAATTGGAAGGAAGCGGCCGTGGCCTTAATTAAGGTACAACCCCAGCATTTGCCTAGTGTGAAAATGGGAAACCACGGAAGGCCATCTTCAGGGCTGCTGACAGTGGGATTCGAACCCACTATCCCCCAGATGCAAGCTCATAGCCGCGTGCCTCTAACCCCAAGGCCAACTCGCCCGGTGCAAACGTTTTCATAAACATTTCAGAAAACTTAAACTGACTAATACAACGAGGAAATTACAAAGGAGAGATATGAGGTAGGCTGATAGAGTACGCAAAGTGTAGCACCGGTTCTCTTCGACAGCTAAGCGGCCGGCAAGCGCGGTGAGAAGGGGAACGTGCGGTGGCGAACCAATTGGAGCGGGGAGGGGAGAATCTGCAGAGGCGTGTCTCCAGATACGCAGTGTGCCAGCTTAGCATTGGCCAGCAGGTATTCACCGCTGATCGCGCGAAATTTGTCGCAACCTTTAGGCCCCGTAGTTAACGCCCTAATGAATGTTGGCACCCAAAATTGATGCCAACATCATTTTTACGTGTACCTCAATGTGTTTTCCAAGTTTCATCGCGATCGGCGATTTACCCATTGCCGATGTTTCCTTGTTAGATTAGACAGTCTCTCCTGTCCGATTGTACTTCTCATGTAGTTTTTGATGGTTTTGAGTTTGCGAAAACTTCGCTCTCCAGATGACACTGTAACTGGCAACGTGAGAAACATTCTCAGTGCAGTAGTAATGTTAGGGTATCCTTCCTCTAGTTTATTTTTATAAATAAGACTTAACATTTCTCTTGATGTGGTTCCTTTAAATTTTCGTCAACTGATAGAGCATGCTTCTTGAAACTTTCTATTTCAAATTTAAATTCTCAATGTTGAGATCAGCAGTGTAGATATTTGCCAATTCTTCTGCTTTTATTTTAAGATCTTTTACTTGCATTTCTTTGATTCGAACTCCATTCAAAAATCCAAACGTGCTGTTTATGTTGTCCAAAACCTTAAACCTGTCACTGAGTTCCGTAATCATCTGGTCAATAACCTCTAACATAGCTATTGGTACACATTCTCAGTACTTGTCGGAGCTTCATCGCCACACAGCTCATCAGGCATTTTTCTTTTTTCTGAGAACTCAGATGGTAGATCACTCATGCTTGCTAAGAATTTACCCTCAGTACTGGCCTCAGATGGAGCAAACTCTCTGCAAGACTTCAAGAGTGTTAAAAGACAGCCAAATCTACTGTTACATCTTTTCTTTGCAAAAACTCATTGACATTATTGACCTTTTTGGACAAAGCATGCCAAAAACATGTGAAAACGATGAATTCAAGTTTCCGAATATTTTTAAAAAGGGAATGGCCTCACTCTTAGTTTGAGGTGTTGAGAGACCATGGTTTCTAAGATCCCCTAGAGCCTGCACAACTTTACCGTACTGTTTATACACAGGTTCGACCGCATCTAATCTTGCAGACCATCTTGTATTGCTTTCAGCTTTCAATGTCAGTGGCACATATTTTCGGAGAACTTCCCAGCGTGAAGTTGAAGCCGCAAAGAAAGAATACATGCTGTTCAAAGATCCGAAAAAATTCTGAGCCTCAATAGTATCACAGGCCGCATTAGCACCAACTACAGTAAATTGAGGGAGTGAACAGCACATGACACAAAATATGCTAGCTCGTTCTCCTGAAGTATTCTGGACTGAACTCCTGTACACTTCCCGGCCATATTTGTCCCATTGTCGTAGGATTGGCCTCTACAGTTCTCTAAGTTTAGTCCATTTTTAAATCAATGTTATTTTCTAATGACAGTTTGGACAAATAGTCGGCCTTAGATTTACTCATGCCTTCTATGTTAATTTGAAGGACTCTTAACACAGGACCCAAGGGTTTGGTTGATTGGCTCTGAAAAGAGCTTCTGTGAGCTGTCATTTGTTTGTGTACCATTGGTCAGGAGACCTCGAGAGACAGTCTGACCGCCAAGTGCTGATGTTCAGTTCAGTAATGGAAATTTAATTCCAACTACCTTAGCAGGGGCACCACGGGCAGGAATCAGTGCGACTGTGGTGAGAAGAAACAGACCATCCGTCATATTGTCACCGAATGTCCTAGGAGGTCATACTCCGGTCAGCTGAAGGAGTTTGTGTGTGCTTCTGACGGAGTTGTACAATGGTTGGACAGCTTGGATTTAAGATTATGAACTGTTTTAGAGATTGGTTGATTGTTTAAGGTGTTATATTGTTTGTTATATTTTTGAAAATTTGTATGTAGAGTTATGTACTAGCCATAAGCTAAATAATAAATAAATAAATAAATAAATAAATAAATAAAATAAATAAATAAATAAATAAATAAATAAGTCCATCTTTGTCTAATTTTTGGGGGGGTTTCTTGGCTGAGACCTTCACCTGTTTTGTCACTAAATTGGAAAGAATCAATAAAACTTTCTTCTACCTCGGATGTACTTGTTCAATCAATCAATCAATCAATCAATCAATCAATCAATCAATCAATCAATCAATCAATCAATCAATCAATCAATACTGATCTACATTTAGGGCAGTCGCCCAGGTGGCAGGTTGCTTTCCTAGCCGTTTCCTAAATGATTTCAAAGAAATTGGAAATTTATTGAACATCTCCCTTGGTAAGTTATTCCAATCCCTAACTCCCCTTCCTATAAATTAATATTTGCCCCAGTTTGTCCTCTTGAATTCCAACTTTATCTTCATATTGTGATCTTTCCTACTTTTATAAACGCCACTCAAACTTATTCGTCTACTAATGTCATTCCACGCCATCTCTCCGCTGACAGCTCGGAACATACCACTTAGTCGAGCAGCTCTTCTTCTTTCTCTCAGTTCTTCCCAACCCAAACTTAGCAACATTTTTGTAACGCTACTCTTTTGTCGGAAATCACCCAGAACAAATCGAGCTGCTTTTCTTTGGATTTTTTCCAGTTCTTGAATCAGGTAATCCTGGTGAGGGTCCCATACACTGGAACCATACTCTAGTTGGGGTCTTACCAGAGACTTATATGCCCTCTCCTTTACATCCTTACTACAACCCCTAAACACCCTCATAACCATGTGTAGAAATCTGTACCCTTTATTTACAATCCCATTTATGTGATTACCCCAATGAAGATCTTTCCTTATACTAATACCTAGATACTTACAATGATCCCCAAAAGGAACTTTCACTCCATCAACGCAGTAATTAAAACTGAGAGGACTTTTCCTATTTGTGAAACTCACAACCTGACATTTAACCCCGTTTATCAACATACCATTGCCTGCTGTCCATCTCACAACATTTTCGAGGTCACGTTGCAGTTGCTCACAATCTTGTAACTTATTTATCACTCTATAGAGAATAACATCATCCGCAAAAAGCCTTACCTCCGATTCTACTCCTTTACTCATATCATTTATATATATAAGAAAACATAATGGTCTGATAATACTGCCTTGAGGAATTCCCCTCTTAATTATTACAGGGTCAGATAAAGCTTCACCTACTCTAATTCTCTGAGATCTATTTTCTATAAATATAGGAACCCATTCAATCACTCTTTTGTCTAGTCCAATTGCACTCATTTTTGCCAGTAGTCTCCCATGATCCACCCTATCAAATGCTTTAGACAGGTCAATCGCGATACAGTCCATTTGACCTCCAGAATCCAAGATATCTGCTATACCTTGCTGGAATCCTACAAGTTGAGCTTCAGTGGAATAACCTTTCCTAAAACCGAATTGCCTTCTATCGAACCAGTTATTAATTTCACAAACATGTCTAATATAATCAGAAAGAATGCCTTCCCAAAGCTTACATACAATGCATGTCAAACTGACTGGCCTGTAATTTTCAGCTTTATGTCTATCACCCTTTCCTTTATACACTACTATAGCAACTCTCCATTCATCTGGTATAGCTCCTCCGACCAAACAATAATCAAATAAGTACTTCAGATATGGTACTATATCCCAACCCATTGTCTTTAGTGTATCCCCAGAAATCTGATCAATTCCAGCCGCTTTTCTAGTTTTCAACTTTTGTATCTTATTGTAAATGTCATTGTTATCATATGTAAATTTTATTACTTCTTTGGGCTTAGTCTCCTCCCCTATCTCGACATTATCCTTGTAACCAACAATCTTTACATACTGCTGACTGAATACTTTTGCCTTTTGAAGGTCCTCATATACACACTCCCCTTGTTCATTAATTATTCCTGGAATGTCCTTCTTGGAACCTGTTTCTGCCTTAAAATACCTATACATACCCTTCCATTTTTCACTAAAATTCGTATGACTGCCAATTATGCTTGCCATCATGTTATCCTTAGCTGCCTTCTTTGCTAGATTCAATTTTCTAGTAAGTTCCTTCAATTTCTCCTTACTTCCACAGCCATTTCTAACTCTATTTCTTTCCAGTCTGCACCTCCTTCTTAGTCTCTTTATTTCTCTATTATAATAAGGTGGGTCTTTACCATTCCTTACCACCCTTAATGGTACAAACCTGTTTTCGCATTCCTCAACAATTTCTTTAAACCCATCCCAGAGTCTGTTTACATTTTTATTTACCGTTTTCTACCGATCATAGTTACTTTTTAGAAACTGCCTCATGCCTGCTTTATCAGCCATATGGTACTGCCTAACAGTCCTACTTTTAAGACCTTCCTTTCTATCACATTTATTTTTAACTACCACCAAAACAGCTTCATGATCACTAATACCATCTATTACTTCAGTTTCCCTATAGAGCTCATCTGGTTTTATCAGCACGACATCCAGGATATTTTTCCCTCTGGTTGGTTCCATCACTTTCTGAATCAGCTGTCCTTCCCATATTAACTTATTTGCCATTTGTTGGTCATGCTTCCTGTCGTTCGCATTTCCTTCCCAATTGACATCTGGCAAATTCAGATCTCCCGCTACAATCACATTTCTTTCCATGTCGTTTCCCACATAGCTGACTATCCTATCAAATAATTCCGAATCCGCGTCAGTGCTACCCTTTCCCGATTTGTACACTCCAAATATATCAAGTTGCCTATTATCTTTAGAAATGAGCCTTACACCTAGAATTTCATGTGTCTCATCTTTAACTTTTTCGTAGCTTACAAATTCTTCTTTCACCAGAATGAACACTCCCCCTCCCACCCTTCCTATCCTATCTCTACGATACACACTCCAGTGCCGTGAGAAAATTTCTGCATCCATTATATCATTTCTCAGCCATGATTCAACTCCTATTACAATATCTGGTAAATACATATCTATTAAATTACTTAATTCTATTCCTTTCCTTACAATACTTCTACAGTTCAACACTAACAATTTTATGTCATCCCTGTTTTGACGTAACGAACTACTTGAGTCATTTGCTCACTGTGGCTGATATCCGGAGTGCAGTCAAATATTAAGGAATAATATTTCGCATCCAAAATCTTGTTTTATCTTTTGCCTTATGTTATTCGCAATTATTTCTAGGAACTTATCTTGCATTTTATGTGGGAAATACGAGATTTCCCCTTTCTTATGCCGCTCAAAATGTTGTAGAATAGGGACATTGTAATGCGATATAAGTTCTACTATGTTCAAAAACTTTCCACTGGATGGGTCGCTGAAATCACAGTCTTCTTTAGTTCCTCGGAATGGACTCCTTGCTTTGCTAGGAATAGAATAGCATCGATAATACAGCGGAATACCGCCTTCCAGTCAGACTCTTCTTGATGGATCTGGTTTTGGAGTTCTGCATCAAAACCTCCCTTTCCTAAACAAGATTCTAAAGGTTTCCACGAACAAAAGTAAAGTTTGTGGTTGGATGAAAGTTCGGGCAAGTTTTCACTGAGTTTTCTCCAGTTAGTAAGTCCTTTTTCTTTAGCTAATGAAAGCACTTGATTTGAACACAATTTATAGCTTTCTTACTTTCACTATAGGCTAACCATGATCTCTTTACTTTTCTTCCATTTTTTAGAACTTTATAAAACCTCTCTTTGGTAAAGTAACGTCCTTCTCTGCTGCTATTACTTAAATTTGGCTCGATCAGATTTTCAAAACTCATTTTTGTCATTTAACAGCTTTCAGAATCTGAAAAACTCTGCGGCCATGAACCAGGATCCCTAAAATCAAAGGAAAACTAGGACGTTTCTTGAAGACCAGCTGTAGAGTCTGGACGAGATAATAATTCATCTCCATTCGCTTCACAAGTAGGACTGAGTTTCTTGCAAAGTTCGACATGTTGCGTGCCTTCCTCTCCAGCTTCAACGTCATCTAAAATATTAAAAGCCGGTATTAAAATTCAATCAGTAAGATGATATATTACAAAATGAAGTATTAAAAAAAATTGTCGTAAAGTCCGATAAGGCACAATTAATTCATCTCTTCCCTAATGTGCTATAATTTAATTATTGAAATAAAAAATAACATTTACTTACCTGACTTTTCTTTTGAGCCATCATCTTCATTAACATTAGGTTAAAAAAAATGCTTCTAATTTTGGTGTTTGTGACAGCACATCGCTTTCTTTCTTCCTTTTTTATTTGGCAAGTTTTCTATATTCGGCTCCACTGAGTCGTTTTCTGCCATCCATAATTTGGAACCTGATAAAAACGCAGCTCAAACTGTACTAAACAATTCCGTTTTCAAAACGCTGATAAACGGTAACACGAATAACTAATCAACACTCCGAACACTAATAACTAAATACTAAATGCAAATAAAATAAAACAACTGTCGGTTCGTATCAACACACGCAGACAACAACGTACGCAGGCTGCATGTGTAGACTGCAGGTGTCTGTTTAGTTTACTGTTTACTGGAAGCAGAAAGGGGGTGAGATAGATGAGATGCTCGCGCATCGCGTCAAGGACAGACTGTTTTCGAGCTCGACCCCTCTGCCCAGCGCTCAGGCTACTAATTATTCATATCAGTAGTAGGCATAACAGTATAAGACTCACTACAGACCCTGAATTACGTTAATTCCTGTGTCGTGTCTTATAATGAAGAAAATAACTTGGTATACAGTCTCAGTGTAATAAAGTTGATGGACTGGGCAACAAAATTAAATAAAATTAAACAATATTAATTGTGGTATTATTGTTTTGAAAAAATTAAATAACTTACTATTCTTTTTAATCTACTTTTTAAATTTTGCCGCCCCCTGAAATCTGCCGCCCGGGGCACGTGCTTCCCCTGCCCCGCCCTAGTTCCGGGCCTGCTTAAGTAAAGCAGAGCGAAATATACATCTAGATGAACACTGTTACGAACAGAAAATTTAGAAAACATATCATGGAAAGACATGAATATAACATGGATGTTAGGAAAAGTTATTGAATTAGTGCTTCAATGCAACAAAAATGTTGGGACACCGCTATCAATCATAGCGCTGTAAAGAAAAGGAGAATACTTTTCGCTTAGATTAATCCCTCGGAGAATGCCGTGGACGAGATGACCGACATCTAAATGGAGGGGCACTTGCCACACTTGAAGGTATGCGTCAATATTCATTTCCGTTAATGTTATGTCCATTTTTGCGATAATTTAGAAACATTAGAATTTGCCTAAAAGAAGCAAGTAACGCACCGGCCTCAGAACGGTTTCAGAACTAATTCTTGGTTTTTTTTTTTTAAACACCTAAATGGCAGTTACGAACGTTGAGAGTTTCGTCTACGAATTACGTTATAAAAAATTAACGATGGTTGGCTGATTACCTCATTATTCAAATGAGAAGTACGTAATCACGTCGCTCATTGGTCGAAGGTAATGTGTACGTCCAAAACACAACACATGAATTCAGAAATCGTAGTTCAAAACCAGTTCTACATTTCTGTTGCTATAATCAGGCATTTCAGGTCGATTAGGTACCGCTTTAGAAAATGAAAAGAAATGGCGTATGGCTTTTAGCGCAGGGAGTGTCCGAGGACAAGTTCGGCTCGCCAGATACAGGCCCGTAGGCGACCTGCGCGTCGTGATGAGAATGAAATGATGATGAAGACGACTCATACACCCAGCTCCCGTGCCAGCTAAATTAACCAATTATGGTTAAAATTCCCGATCGTGCCGGGAATCGACCTCTGTGACCAAAGGCCAGCATGCTAACCGTATAGCGATGGAACCGTACACCGTTGTAGGAGGGAAGAAACCTAGACACTCACGGTGCATACCACAGGGTCCCCTACTCTGAACCTGAACGAGATTCATTCATTCAAACGGTTGAATGAGGTTGCAATTTTCTCATGCTAAAGACGAAATTATTAAAATAATAACGATCTCGTTTCGAAACTTGTATTTGTCTTCGTCTACTTCTCATTTCTACAAAAATTCTCCCGCACTATTCATGACGTGTCCAGGGACATCAGGTCGTATTGTAATCCTTAAACTGGGGCCTAGGACTAAATTTATTTTAGCTACTAAGAAGTATGGAAACTATCTGTTGATTTTTTACAAGTTGCTTTACATCCTACCGACACAGATAGGTCTTAATGGCGATGATGGGATATGAAAGAGCTACAGGTGCGAAGGAAGGCCGTGTCCTTAATTAAAGTAGAGACTGGCATGAAAATGGGAAACCACGGAAAAACATCTTCAGGGCTGCCGACAGTGGGATTCGAACCCACTATCTTCCGAATGCAAGCTCGCAGCTACGCGCCCCTAACCGCGCGGCCAACTGCCTCAGTGGCCTGTGTGTTAGCGTATCCCCACAAAGGGAAGTAGAATTTGTTCAAATTCCCAGTATTGATTGTTAGCAATACCGTGTCATATTTCCTGGCGTAAGCTCGTGTTGTTGTTTGCAGCTCTTAAGGTGCGTATTGAGGACGTTGAATGAAGTCACACTTCAAATGCCAGCGACTTCTGCGTTCCACAGCATTAGGTTAATTACCAGTACCTACTAGCGTAGTGCTCGTATACTCGGTGAGTTAACTAATTCTGTGCTTCTGTGGAGATAATTTTAAAATAACCGCGATGACTATATCCGGCGTATTTACTTATTTTTTACAATTTGCACTGATGCAGACAGGTCTCATGGGATAGAAAAGGCCTACGAGTGAGAAAGGAGCAGCCGTGGCCTTAATAAAAGTACAGCTTGCTCTGAAAATGGGGAACCACGGAAAACCGTTCTCAGGGCTGCCGACAGTGGGGTTCGAACCCATTGTCTCCCGGATGCATGCTCATAGCTGCGAGGCGCTAACTGCAAGGCCAACTCACCCGGTTCAGAGTAAATTACCCATATCCTTCCGTTTACATTTTCGGTTTCGGAGAACCGCAGAAATATTGAACTAAACCTTGAGGAGCACTGTCTGCCTGGGACATCTTTTGATTTTTAATTTAAAGCAAAATGTTGAATGGTATTACCGGGCGAGTTGGCCGTGAGGTTAGGGTGAGGTTAGGGACGCACTGCTGGGAGTTTACATCCAGGCTTCGAACCCCATTTTCACACCAGGCAGGGGCTGTACTTTAATTAAGGCCACGGCCGCTTCCTTCCCGTTCCAAAGCGTTTCCTGTCCCATCGTCGCCATACATAACAACTATCTGTGTCGGTGCAACGTAAAGCCAATTCTTAAAAAAATATTCTAAATGGTATTATACAGTAGTCGAACCAAACTACAGTTCGTATATTTTCAATAGCATTTCAGAACGGTATTTATTTGATACTCGTCGTAGGAATGCATTTGTTTTAATATTACAGCTTACAAGAACTGTTATTACGAAGTAATTTCAAATGAATATATTTGTATTAGACTAGTACTGTCTCCGCAAATAGTTCTGTTAAAAATTCACTCTCAGTTAACAGGTAAACGGATAAGATTTCTAATCTTTGTATCGGATACATTTTGACCATACGAACAATAATAATGAAGTTAATTACAAATATAGTTTTTCCTTACCGAGTCCATCAGCAGCAGGCGTGATATTCTTGGCCGCAAGTACCTTTGCTGGCGAGACCTCGCACTTCGTCTTCTGGTATGGGCTAGGGCCCCCGGTCTCTTCCTTAGGTTTGAGAACATGAAGGATGCTAGTAATGGCATTACTTATGCGGCCAGTTCCTATTATGAATGGTGTGAAAATGTCGGACATAGAGTCGGTTGGTGCGTGCATTCCATTGGGCTTGGCAGACTGATGTGTAATAGTAAATTTTGACTCGGTGAAGAAAGCATCGGGAAACCACCTCACACGTTATGCCCCAAGGGTCTTCTTCAGCGACAAGTAGGTCATCATATGTTAGCTGACGGTGAAGCTGCCAAGGATCCAACCTTCCTCCAGGCTGAGTTTCCAAGAAACTTCGATAGGCAACAACGAAGTTCTAAAACAACGTCATTATGGAAAAAATTCTCTGTTTTGAAGCAAAATAGAGTATTTAGAAGTAGTAATACCAAAGTACGCGTTGCTGTCAAGTGAGGCAGGTGACGCAAGATTCAGTCGGCCATTAGTATATTCACCAACTTCTTTCCTAGGCACCAGATAGCAGGAAAATTTGCATGTCGAATCATTAAGGAAGTATTCGTAAACAGCACTCGGGTTAGCCAGTTCGAGTCCAAAAATTCCAAACGCCATATCGCAACAACCCCGAGGGGCTTGGCCTAAGAAGCGACCGCTGCTTAGACCGAAGGCTTGCAGATTACGAGGTGTCGTGTGGTCAGCATACCGAGTCCTCTCGGCCGTTATTCTTGGCTTTCTAGACCTGGGCCGCTATCTCACCGTCAGATAGCTCCTTAATTGTAATTATGTAGGCTGACTGGACCCCGAACCAGCCCTTAGAATCAGGTAAAACTCCCTGACCTGGCCGGCAATCGAACCCGCGGCCTCCGAGTAACAGGGAGACACGCTCTCCGCTACGCCCAGTTCGAGCCGTTGGTCGAAAAAGGTTTCACCACCAGAAAGTTGGCCGGCAGGGTAGAAGAGCTGGTGGTATACAATGTCTAACCGCTAAAATGCGTGGCTAAAGCCTGGATTCAATTACAAACCTCTCCACAGTGTTCATTTAGACTGAGCCCATGTGACGCTCTAGATGGTGAATTATCCATCGAATGGGGACATTAAGCCTTGGGCAGACCCCTTGGTGCTATTCGACAGGAGTGGACCATGTGTTGGCACCAGTTTACATCCTCTCCCTTCTTACTATCATATGTCACGTTATTTACTTCATCTCATTAACTCCTGTGACTAGGTTGACGTCAGGAGGGGCATCCGGTCGTAAAAGCTCGCCACAGATATTCCCCTCATTTCACACCCGACCCCTTAGAAAAAACGGGACACGCTTCGGGCACACGCACATCATCAGAGTAGAGTACGTTCTGAGGACATGGTAAGCCGGTCAGATCTTCTGCACACATTGGAGTAAAGCCACAGCGATTTTCATGTACTGCTGAATTAGCGTTCTGTGGGTTTATGCGAGCCTCACATGTACATACACCTTACAGCATTGCTAAATTTTACTTTGTTACGCTTCTCTGTCAGAAGCAGCTTACCCAATGTATTGAAGTATGAAATCTTGTTCTCTATAGAGGTTTTCAACCTCAGTTTAATAACACGTAATCTTAATTTCACAAAAAATAATTTCACTTTAGGAAAAAGTAAGTTTAATTTCAGAAAAAATAATCCCAACTTCAGAAAAAAGTAATTTCAACTTCAGAAAACGTCAGTTTAATTTCGGAATAAATATTAGTGAAATTTATATTTTCTATGTAGTCCTGAATAAATTCTGCGCACAAAGATGAATAACTAAACAAGAAGTTTATCGCTTTATACAATTTCTGTTTTTAGTTTTCCACAATGATGTCTTCCACTCGGCAGGATAATGCATCTGCACATGGTTGACTGACCAGAGGCACATCTGAGCGGTGACGGCTTGTATTCCACCATCAGCGATAATATCTAAGTGGCGAAGTAAGAATTCAATTTACGTCGCGGGTCTCTCACAGACATTGCTTAAAGTGTGCCTTTACAGTACTCCACACATGTTCAATTGGGTTCAACGTGAAGCTGTAAGGTGCTAGCCGACAAATGTACAACCCAATAACCTCTTGTTCTTGCAGTATTTCCTCACAACGGGAAAGAGCTAGAGCGTTGTCTTCCATGCCATGTCCTGTATTTTCCACCACTCGTACACTGTGCCTCACAAATTCGAGGAAGTGTTCTCGCCTGAATGCACCTCATTTCCGTTGCCAGAATTTTAAACCCTTGGAAGAAATGCAACCTAGGCCTACAATATGAAGTTTTGGTATTGTTACTGTTCGGTACCTTAACAATGGCGTTTTGTCCGCATCTTGCACGTCCTATAGGCAAGGTTGAAGCTTGTTTCATCAATGAATACTACATGCTTCTGATGCCAAACGAATTGTAGTATTTTCTCTACGTACTGTCTTCTTTCCGTCTTGCTTTCAATTGAATTAACTCCATCACGAAGGTTGTAAACTTTCTTCTGCGTCATTAAACGTCCATCCATAGTTTTGGACACAGTCTGCTGTGAAACAGTTATGCCTTTCTCTTGTCTTAAACATTGTCATGTATTTTTTAATGTAAGCCATGAATTTTCAGCTATCCACTGAATAATGGAATCCACGTATTCTTCAGGATGCCGCTTGCCGCCATGTTCTTTTCGTTGGACACTACCTTTTTCGAGCCAGTCAGAAGCAGTCTTCTACTTCACTTAACTAGCTGTAGCCACCTGTTTCTAGTTTTCACCATTTTCTGCTGCATTCAGAATTCGGTTATGCCATTGCTGGGATACCTTCTGGCATTTTCAACTTCGATGTCGAATAACTTCTCCTCTGTTTTCCATATCACACAAGTAAATAATAATTATTACTTAAATGTTGTACATAAAACAATATGTAATTGCACGGTCTGTTTACTCGTCTCGTCACTAAGACGACTAAAGCATTGCTTCGCTTCTCAGTGGTGGGAATAAAAATACACGAATACAGTAACGATTTGTTCGTGTTTTCACATATTATGACTTGAGCTGATTCCCTGAAATTAAATCAAATTTACTTTTTCTGAAATAGAAGTTTTAAATCTAAAATTTGGATTTTTCTGAAATTAAAATTACTTTTTCCGAAATTAAAACTACTTACTTTTTTTCTGAAATTGAGGTTGGAAATCAAAAGATACATGTGCATGCTAGAATATTAATTAAATTTTTCATCAACATAAGGGAGGGAACCTCCGATATTCCTGTTTACAATCACTCATTTTTCCATGTCGTGAACAATGTCGTCAAGTCTTACCTGTTGCAGTCTGTCCGCTCCAAATATAAATAGTTCTCTTGTGAGCGTCACCGGTGTTGATTTGCTAAGGATTCGACAATCAACCAACTATAGGTTTAGAAATGTGAATGTATAGCAGAATGGTGGTGGTAATGATTATTGTTTAAGATGAAGTAAAAATGGGCAACCATCTTCCATTTACACAATAAGAAGAGAAATTGAACATAATAATAATAATAATAATAATAATAATAATAATAATAATAATAATAATAATAATAATAATAATGTCCTTGTATTTACGTCCCACTTCCTACTTTTATGATTTTCGGAAATGTCAAGTTGCCTGAATTTAGTCCCGCAGGAGTTATTTGACGTGCCAGTAAATCTACCGACTCGAGGCTGACATATTTGAGCACCTTCAAATACCACCGGACTGGGCCAGGATCGAACGTGCCAAATTGGGACTGAGAGTAAGTACTAGTCTGTGAATTGAACAATGCAGTAGTGTTGCTACTAGGGTGTTATGTGCACAGCATGTTGCACACTAAAAGTCCTGGAAGTGCAGAAGGTACCTTCTCGGATATGAGTGTGTGGATAAGGAAAACTCTTACTTGTCCGAAGAAACGGAAGTGTCTCGGGAAATATGTCAGTAAAATAGTTGGCTTATGTTAACCATGTGACCGGGCGAGTTGGCTGTGCGTGTAGAGGCGCGCGGCTGTGAGCTTGCATCCGGGAGATAGTAGGTTCGAATTCCACTATCGGCAGCCCTGAAAATGGTTTTCCGTGGTTTCCCATTTTCACACCAGGCAAATGCTGGGGCTGTACCTTAATTAAGGCCACGGCCGCTTCCTTCCAACTCCTAGGCCTTTCCTATTCCATCGTCGCCATAAGACCTGTCTGTGTCGGCGCGACGTAAAGCCCCTAGCAAAAAAAAAAAAAAGTTAACCATGTGTAAGTGAGGTTTCACAAAATGAGTGCTCCAGTGTTACGGTGTGAACGTGAAAAGGAAATGGCAAAAAGGAACAGTGACACCATTGAATGTGCTTAATTGATTTGGAATGAATGTGGAACATTAAAAACATGTTTTTATTTTTTCTGGTTGTACTAGTTATTGTTCAAATACTAATTTGTTGTTTGTAAGTTTAAAAGTATAAATAAATAATTTTGAAAACCGTCTAAGTTGCTCAGCCGGATCTCTACACTCCTGTAGTATTTTGCAGACACTCGAACTTGATATTCGTACATTTCTTGCGCTACACGGGAAAGCATGGAACCGTGAACATGTTTTTGGGCTTATAACAGGGGAGAACGAGTACAGATTCACAGTTCTATGTTTTTCCGTGTATTGGAGAAAATGTACGAGTATCTAACAGAATAGAGTAGGGTAGAGGTTCAAAGAAGAAATTTTTCGCGAAGAAAACAAATACGGTATGATGTAGACATGATATCATCTTTTGGGCTTTTGCAGTGTCAAGAAAACAAGGTGACATCCTTTCCGTTTCACCGTGGCGACGTTCAATTCAACCCTTATATCTTCCTCGTGAACAGTCGACATTTTCTCCTGAAGACGCGAAAAGTAAAGAGTTTCACCTTGTGTTCTTGACACGGCATAAACCCAAACGTTTATGGACCGTGAAAGCATCAATGTCCACCTTTGTGGTGTAGTGGTTAGTGTGATTAGCTGCCACCCCGGGAGTCCCGGGTTCGATTCCCGGGTCTGCCACGAAATTTGAAAAGTACGAGAGCTGGAACAGGGTCCACTCAGCCTCGGGAAGTCAACTGAATAGAGTGATGTTCGATTCCCACCTTAGCCATCCTCGAAGTGGTTTTGCATAATTTCCCACTTCTCCTCCAGGAAAATGCCCCAATGATACCTAACTTAAGTCTACCGCTGCTTCCTTCCCTCTTCCTTCCGATCTTTCCATCCTCTCTCAAGGCCCCTGTTCAGAATAGCAGGTGAGGACGCCTGTGCGAGGTATTGGTCATCCTCCTCAGTGGTATCCCCCGACCCAGCGTCTCACACACCAGGCCACTGCCCGTGAGGCAATAGAGGTGAGATCGCCCGGTGAGTCCGAAGGAAAAGCAAGCCTGGGGTGTAAACGAATTAAGAACAAAGGAAAAGAAAGAAAGAAAGAAAGCATCAATCTAAACAAAATACACTCTTGACCAAGTTCTGACCTTTTTCAAATCACGATGTACCATAGGAAGTAAATAGTACTCGTTCTCATGTAGCCTGCGCTTCTATAGCAACGTATAGATGACGCTACCGTCCTAGTACACATACACGAACACTGGTTGCCATGGTTACAAAGGTGTCAGGAAACTGATGACGTCTATTCCAGATAGATGGTGGTGATTATTGTTCTAAGAGGAAGTTAAACTAGGCAACCTTCCTCTATATAACACTAATCACAGAGAAAAAATGGAAGGGGTCCGACACTTCGAAAAATGAAGGTATCGGCCAAGGGAAGACAAGGACCACGAAGGGCGTGAAAATGAAAGACTCCCTAGGCCTCGCAAACCTAATAGCGTCGGGGTCAGAAAAGAACAAGATTTGACCAAGGGAGCTCGGATAGGATAGGTGAAAGTGAGGAGCCTGGCACAAGTAAGTGGAAGCAATGCAGGACACAGCTGAGGGCCCGTGGTCGCCAACCCACGCTCCAAAGTTCAGAGCCCCTGAGGCCCCTTTTAGTCGGCTCTTACGATAGGCAGGGGATACCGTGGGTGTTATTCTACCGCCCCAACCCACAGGGGGTTTCCAGATAGACCAAACACATGTCAATGTTAAGAAAGAAACGGACCAACTCTTTGAAAAATGAAGGTATCGGCAAAAGAATGGGGAGGGCGCGAAGGGCGTGACTTCCAAGGCCTCGTAAACATAATACCGTCGGCAATAATAATGGCGTATGGCTCTTAGTGTCGTGAGTGTCCGAGGACGAGTTCGGCTCTCCAGGTGCAGGTCTTTTGATTTGACTGCCGTAGGCGACCTGCGCGTCGTGATCAGGTCGAAATGATGATGAAGACGACACATACACCCAGCCCCCGCGCCAGCGAATTGAACGAATTAAGGTTAAAATTCCCGACCCTGCCGGGAATCGAAACCGGGACGCCTGTGACCAAAGGCAGCACGCTAAACATTTAGCCATGGAGCCGGACAATACCGTCGGTGTCGGACAAGAACAAGAGTTAACCAAGGGAGATCAGAGAGGAATGGTGAAAGTGAGAAGCACGGCACTGTTAAGGGAAAGCAATCCCAGACTCAGCTAGAGGTCTGCTGGTCACGAACCAAGGCCCCCAAGTTCGGAGCTCCTGCGGTACTCCTTTCAGCTGCCTTACGACAGGCAGAGGATACCACGAGTGTATTTTACCACCGTACCCACAAGAGAATTACTGCTGTGTGGTTTTATAGGTGTTGGTGTCCAGTGGTAACATGACCATCCATTTCGTCCCAGAGATACACTCCCCTCCCATTTGTTTTCTTCATCCTCAGAGCTTTCTTTTATTTTTTATTCATCTCGTGACTTTCTGCGTCAGGAACACGTAATAGCTACCGAGGGGCCTGCCATTATCCCTGATGAGCAAAAACTACGGAAATGATTCTGTCCGGATCTGGTTGTGCAACCGTAAGTCCAGCAAGTTGTCTTAATGAACGTTAGTTGTTAATGAAGATCATCTGCAACCATCAGTGATATGGAGATGGCATGTTCAGACACCATTAATAAACGTACAATACATTTAGGAATGAGAACATGAAACCTCCTACGATTGTACAGCATTATTCTCCTAATAGACGATGCATCAGAACTGTTTGTGTCTAGAAACTACTCCCACACTATTAAACATCAGCAATTTGTTTCTGTAGATCTTTCTCAAGAATGTTAAAAAATGTTTTAAGATCTTTATATTGAAGCTTCCGCGGTGAATGTAACCGTTTATCCACCCTTCAACCGATAGAACATGTCAACATTTGACGAAGAATAGTGCGGGTTTTTTTTTTTTTTTTTTTTTTTTTTTATCTTCATTTCAATGTTGGTCCCTTAATTCCAAAATTGTGTACATCAAAGTTCCTTCTATAATTTTCAAACTATATAAACTAGCAAAAGTGGAATAACTAAGTTTAAGAGAGGAAGGTCCAACGAGTTTACGGAAATGGCGTTCGAGGTTAGCGAGCGGTGGTGCGGTGAAATCGGCGGGTAGCGCACGGTGTTTAATTTGTATTTATATGCACCACGAGGTCTAGACGGTATCTGCGAGCACCTGAATAAAACATTTTTTTCTGAACATTTAATATTTTGGCGTCATGAAACAAACCAGTCATCTCCGTACAGGCCATAAAGGTCCTTGGATTGGTGGAAGGTAAAGGCTTCCGCTATCCGTAACCTCGGTACATGGTGGGGTAGAGTGGTCAGCTCTACGCCCAGCCACCTTTGCCCCCAGGAATTGACCTGTTACTCATGTTTGGTGTAAGCTGAGTGAACCTCAGAGCAATGTCTAACCTCACGTAACCCTATATGCGTGTTTCTGTGGTGGTGAATAGTGTAGTGTGTGAATATCAAGAAGAAAGTGTTGAGATAAACACAAACACCCAGTCCCCGGGTCAGAAGAATTAATCTGAGGCGAGTAAAATCTCCGATCCGGCCGGGAATCGACCCTCTGAACCGAAGTTCTCAACGCAGACCATTCAGCCAATGAGTCGGATAGAAGGTGGCGGCCTATACAATTTCTAAACACTAGATTGTGTAGCAAAAGACTGGATTCGCTTCCTATCTTCTCCACAGTGTTCATATGGAGTTAGGCCATATGAAGCTCTTGATAGTAATTCGTCCGTCAGATGGAGACGTTAAGTATTATGTGGACCATTTAGTGTTATTCGACAGGAGTAGGCTACTGTATGTGTTGACACCGGCTTTCAGCCCACTGTACCTCATCATCATCCCACATATAGACGCGTAGGTCGCCCATAGACGCCGAATAATAAGACCTGCACCAGGCGAATCGAACATGTCCTCGGATATCCCTCGCACTAAAAGCTATAGGATAAATTATAATTATATGAAAATCATGGCTTTGTTCACTATTGTCTGACTCCTTTGCTGAATGGTGAGCATTGAGGCCTTCGGTTGAGAGGGTCCTGGGTTCGATTCCCGGCCGGGTCGAGGATTTTAATCGCGTGAGATTAATTCTTCTAGCTCGGGGACTAGGTATTTGTGTTTGTCGAAACACTTTTCTCTTCGTATCCAGACAACACACTACACTACCAACCACCACAGAAACACGCAATAGTGATTACATCACTCCGTATAGGGTTGACGTCAGGAAGGGCATCCGAACGTAAAACAGGGCAAAATTGTCATGTGCGACAGAGTTCGAACCCGCGACCCCACAGGTGTTGGAAAAGATGTAGAAGAAGAAGAATAAGAACAATGAGAAAATTGTATTGTTCACTATTATTTCCTACATAATTTAAATATAATTCTGACTTTGAACGCGGGAACTGCTAGTATATTATAACTCAGATTATCAGGGTTGAGGGATTGTAATAATTAATAATGTTATTTCCTTTACGTCCCACTAACTAATTTCTTACGGTTTTCGGAGACGCCGCGATGCCGGAATTTAGTCCCACAGGAGTTTTTTACGTGCCAGTGAATGTACTGATACGAGGCAGCGGAGTGATCCAGGATCGAACCTGCCAAGTTGGGGTCAGAAGGTGAGCGCTTCAACCGTCTGAGCCACTCAGCCTGGCGCTTTGTAATAAGAACACTAATTTTACATGGTAAGATCTCAGCAGTTTACATAGTTAATGAAATGAAATGGCGTATGGCTTTTAGTGCCGGGAGTGTCCGAGGACAAGCTCGGCTCACCAGATGCAGGTCTTTCGATTTGACTCCCATAGGCGACCTGCGTGTCGTGATGAGGATAAAATGATGATGAAGACGACACATACACCCAGTCCCCGTGCCAGCGAAATTAACGAATTATGGTTAAAATTTCTGACCTGGCCGGGAAACGAACCCGGGAGCCCTGTGACCAAAGGCCAACACGCTAACCATTTAGCCATAGAGCCGGACACATGATTAACAACTACTCTTTACAGCAGCAAACAAGGATATTCCTACTCAAACTTCCGCTTTTCTCTCCAGTTATGTCTGAGCGAATTCGATCCCCTTAACATAGCGTTCAGGACCAGACAACGCCCAGGAATTAAAAATCCACAGTTCTAGCCCTTCAGGCAAGCAACTCGATGTTGAAAGCATCCTAGTTATATGAGGTACGAATTTTAGGTAAATAAAATATAATAAATTATGTGAATATATTACTTATTCCTAAAAATTACAATCCTTTTCCTAATCATTCGTTATCTGGTCGATTAGATCATGGCCGACTTGATGCGTCGCTCGAGCTAGCTCCGAGCGCAGCGAGTGATCCAGTCGGCCGTGATTAGATTAGCAGTGTGCCTTTTTCTACCACTACGAGCGCTAATGTGAGTCAATGCATTGCTTCACTTAAGCCGTTATAACTGGTTATAACTACATTCGCCTTAGGGTATTGAACCAAGGAACGGATTACAGAAAGACTTATGTAAATTAATTTGGCTAGGATTTGAATAAAAAAGAAAACGAGTGAAGAAACAGGCGAGGTTAGGCTGTTATTCTTAGGAACTGCATTTAGGCCGGAAATCATTTTCAAAATTTGTTTTTGTTAGTTTGATACAGCTACCCAAGACTCACAATTTAAAACCTTTCCGGGCCTTTTAACCCCTCAACTTTTGGCACAATTGAGGAAATTGCTTAATATTACGTTTTTCGTAGTATGGGGACCCGTACCTCGTCTGCTAAGAAATGTTTTCAACGTTAAAATAAAGGCCCTCTACAGCGGGATGTTAGTGCTAACTCATGTGCTTAGCGAACCTGAGATGGCTGTAATGATTCATATCCCAAAGGTGGAAACAAGATGGTTCTTCCTTACTATTAACCGTAGGGGTGTCCGGCTTCGTGGCTAAATGGTTAGCGTGCTGGCATTTGGTCACAGGGGTCTCGGGTTCGATTCCCGGTAGGGTCGGGAATTTTAACCATAAATGGTTAATTCCTTTGGCACGGGGACTGGGTGTATGTGCCGTATTCATCGTCATTACACCCTCATCACGACGCAAATCAAAACGCATGCACCTGGCAAGCTGAAGTCCTCGGTCACATGCCGGCAATAAAAGCCATTCGCTATTTCATTTTACCGTAGGGGTAAGAGGAAGGTTTTGGTATCTGGAATAGTGTTGGTATCGGCAAAGAAAAGGCAGTGTGACAAAAGGCCACAAAGGAAAAACTGGGAACTGGGATCCAAGCTGACTTCGACATGGTCTTAACATAGTTGCGCCAAGCACCTCATTTCTATCTATCCAACTGTTACCGAGTTTTTGCGGTAGTTAGAGGTGAAAGAAGGTGCGGGTGTGAACGGGTCTCAAGCTACGAAATTAGAGTTCATGTAAAATTAACAAGGTTATATTTTCTTTTCAAAATAAGGAAATAACAAGCATGGCAGGTACAGAGTAGCAAGTCAACAAAATGTAGTTACACAATTTACTGGATTTGGGCTTCGCGCCCCGACTTCACAATGCTTGGGCAATCAGCCCAACCTTACTTCAAAATAAGTTTTAACAGAGGGGCAGAAAACCCCATTCATGCTCAGGAGCACTTGCTCCAAATTACACAGAAAAGCCTCCTCGAGGCATACAACACTCAATTTTCAAGAAAGAGCTACTCGCTCTCAAACTTTAAGCCTCTGAAAGGCCACACCAAACTCCACCTTCAAGTTGTCCTCTCAGGACATAGACACAGGGGTAAAATACCTAACCTACTGAGGTCTATTAAGTGAGAAAAGATTAATTACATGACCTCTAAAATAACAATTTGAGAGGAGGCGAACTTGCGCTCCTAATACTCTTTCTTTAAAACCTACTTGGCACTAGGCCGTTAATACAAGGGCTAATCCCATACTAAAGAGGTGACTTAAGAAAGAAACAATTTACATTACGTTAAAGAAGAATAGGTTGAGAAAAATAAGTTCACCTCAAAACAATATGAGTGGGAGCTCGAGAGGGTTAAGCACTCTCTATCCCGATATGTAGTTTAAAGATAGAATAGATACCAAAGGTCTTTACATTTTAAGGAAGGTTACATTATGGAAAAACTTCGGACCCGCCCCGAGAGTTAAACTGCTGAGCTAGCAAAGAAAGAAGTTATTAATCGGCCATTACCTTGTTGTTGACCGCTGCCGAAGAAAGAGGCGCTACCCGCCCCCTGCTATGTACTTTACACACTGAGAGATGGTACAGAAGTGGCGCAGAGACCCAAAAATCAGCAGTTTATATACTCTCGCGAAAAGTTCGAGGCGTTTTAGGGAAGAAAACACCCGCCCACAATCACTTTATTGGGTAGGGTACAGCAACATATTCAAGTTGGGGGAAGATACATCAGATTGGTCAGAAATTAATTAAAGAAATTCGGGATTGGCTAAATACAAAACAAGGGGAAAGAGAGAGGTATACAGCCAACTTAAACAATAACAGAAAGAAATTTAACAAGAAACAAACTTTTGAGATAAAAATTTCTCCAAAAAATAGTTCTTTCACATCGCACTAGGGTGCACCATTGTAGTTTTTCAGTAGTGTCCTCTAGAAGAGAAAGTTCACACTTCTTACTACCGGTAAAACAAAAATACATCAAAAGTGGCACAGTTCAAAAACTCCAAAATTTCCACGTAGTGACATCTTCTGAGAAACTTAAAAATTAATACCGTCAATAAAGTTCAGACTTCCTCCAGCAGAGGAGTTTCAACTGGCGCAAATTTTAAATTAGCGGTGTGGAGGTGTACCGCCCGGTACAGACCTCCCCCCCCCCCCCCCAAAAAAGTTCCTCAAGGGGTGACACATGAAATTTGTTTGAACGCAAGGTCCAAGTTTTGATGTTGATATGGAGATTAATTGCAGAAGTATTTATAAGATTTTCTTAATTTGGTTTGATTCAGTTTCAAAATTTTTGTAGTTACTGGTGATGTAAAGTCTTTATGTTTGTAGAAGTTGAATTCAGAAGGAAAACTTTAGTTTTTAAAGTTGAGGAAAATTTTCTAAGTCCACCAAATATTGCCGTAGAATACCCAAGAAAAGGTAGTAAAGTTGAACTGGAATGTCCATATAGCTGGATATGTACTTCAAACGTTGATGATTTTAACGGCCAGACCAGCCGCCACTGCTTGCGTTCAGAGGAGGCCGCCCGGGCCCCTCAAGTACCCTGAGATACCGCTCGCCCGCACTATGAGTGGTAGTAAAGTTGAACTGGAATGTCTATATAGCTGGATATGTACTTCAAACGTTGATGATTTTAACGGCCAGACCAGCCGCCACTGCTTGCGTTCAGAGGAGGCCGCCCGGGCCCCTCAAGTACCCTGAGATACCGCTCGCCCGCACTATGAGTGGAGCAGAGGTGTTGAAGCACGCCGCGCCCGCGGTGAACAAATACAGGCTGCGGGCCAGTAGTAGGTCGTGCGCCGCACATCAGCCTTAGCCGGGAGGAGAGCTCCGGCTCGCCGTGCACATGTCGTCCTCGCTGGGATCGAGGGGGCCCTTCCTCTACCCCAGTCGCGGCACAGTGCCGCGCGGCTGCGGGGGCACTGAAACATTAAAGTTAGGCGGCAGAATTTCTGTTGGACCAGAATAATAGTAGGGTACATTCATTGTGGAGAGGTTGAGGGGCGAGCAGCGTGCAGCAATTCATTTCAGAGGCGAGCCACTGTGTGTAGTGGAGCAGGAGACGGGAGCGTGGTAATGGCCGTGGCAAGGACAGGATGGCAGTTTAATGGTTCGGGGCAGGTTTTACAAAAATGCTTACATATAAAACAAAATATTATAGAAGGGGCAGAAAGCCTTAAAAGTGAAACTCAAAAAAATATAACCTTCATATTCCTTTTAAATTATATGAAGCAAGTTAACACAAAATTTACACTGGTTTCACCTGTGACAGGTGAACCCTAAATATCCTCTCGGTGGCTGGATTACTCAATAACAACGTAACCGGCGAAAGGAAATCGAGAATGACACACGGCCCATGAAATCTGGGGGCAAGCTTGCCCGCGGGAACAAAATTCTTGACCATTACCTGGTCACCTACCTTCAAATGGGTGGGTCTCCGTCCACGATCATACCTTTCCCTAACCTTTTCATGAGACACTTTAAGATTGGCTTTAGCCTTCTTCCAAAGATCTTTAATGTTATCCGGATCTATTGTCTCAGGTAGAATGTCACTCAGAGACCAGAGGTTAGAGAGCGGCGTGTTGGGAACAAACTTAAACATCAAAGAGGCTGGAGTAAATTTATGTGATTCATGAACCGCCGAATTCAAAGCAAAAGCTAACCAATGCAGGGACGTGTCCCACCTGGAATGATCTTCATGATGATAGGCAATAAGCGCGGACCTGAGATTACGGTTAACCCGTTCAGCCAGAGATGGTTGAGGGTAATAAGCAGAAGTAGTTACATGAGAGATGGACAAGTCAAAACAGAATTTACGAAAAAGATTTGATGTAAACGCCTTAGCATTATCAGACACAATATATTGGCACGGACTAAAAGAAGCAAAAATAGAATTTAGGCAAGTAATGGTGGATTGAGCGGTAGCCAGCTTAGTCGGAAATAACCAGGAAAATCTTGTAAAACCATCTACGCATACAAAGATGAACTTGTTGGCATTTCCCTTTGACTGGGGGAAGGGTCATACATAATCAATATACAGGCGTTCCATGGGGTGCGACGCTTGATGCGAAGACAAAAGGCCTACCTTGGTGGACATGGTGGGTTTACTGAGCAAACAAGATTTACAAGCTTTTACTAGTTCACGGATTTCACCGTCCATACCCTTCCAGATGAACCTTTCACGAATCTTTTCACGAGTTTTAAAGATTCCAAGATGCCCCCCTAATGGGGTCTCATGATAGTACTTGAAGATCATAGGCACAAGAACAGCTGGAACGACAACCTTCATCATCTTATCATGCCTCGAAGGGCAACATAGAACACCATTCCTCAGAACATAAGGGACAACATGTTCCCCAGAAGAAAGGGTTTCCATTATCGGAGCCAGAGTCGGATCTTCACGTTGGTATTTCTCGATATCCCTAAAGAGCATGGGAGCATCTGTTAAGATGGCATTAACATCAGATAGTATGGACTCGGGAGGTGATGAACTGTCGACCGCTTCATGGGTCTCGAGGTCGTTGGAAAACATACGGCTGAGTCCATCAGCGACAACATTTTCGGTACCTCGGATATGCCTAACATAAAATTGGAAGGCAGAAATACGGAAGGCCCAACGGGCTATACGACCAGTACGACGCGGCCTACCTAAGACCCAGCTTAAGGCTTGATTATCTGTCTCCAGGTCGAATTTGACATGTTCCAGATAGAGACGGAACTTTTCTAAGGCGAATAAAACTGCCAAACCTTCGAGCTCATAGATGGAATACTTGGCTTCTTGAGCCGACAAGGTCCTAGATGCATAGGCGATGGGTCGCCTCCCTAGTTCAGTCTCTTGAAGAAGGACTGCAGCTACTGCTGACGACGACGCGTCGGTTTGGACGATGAATTTCTTAGAGAAATCAGGCATAGCAAGGACAGGGGCATTACAGAGAGCTAATTTAAGATCTTCAAAAGCGGCTTGTTGAGAAGGTCCCCACTCGAATTTGATGCCTTTCCTACGAAGAAGGTTCAAGGGCGCCGCTCTATTAGCGAAGTTAGGAATAAACTTCCTGAAGAAATTCACCATACCAATGAACCTGGCGATACCTTTGATGTCCTTGGGAGGTTTAAAATCACGGATGGCCTGTGTTCTAGAATGATCGACTGCAACACCATCAGGTGACACAATATGCCCTAGGAATGACATAGAGGACTTAGCAAAGGCAACCTTGGACAACTTGACAGTTAACCCAGCCTTACGAAGGCGATTGAGAACTTCTCGCAGATGATCTAGATGTTCTTCAAAGGTCTCCGAAAATACGACGACATCATCCAAGTAGTGATACAAATACTCAAATTTGATGTCGGAGAAGACCCTATCTAGCAGCCTAGTGAGTACAGCTGCTCCCGTGGGGAGCCCGAAAGGCACGCGGTTGTATTCGTATAAATTCCAGTCCGTGGCAAACGCTGTAAGATGTTTAGACTCTTCCGCAAGGGGAATTTGATTGTAGGCTTGATTCAAATCCAAGATGGTGAAGAACTTGGCCTTACGGAACCATGACAAACAAGAATGAAGGTCGGGAAGGGGTACAGATTGTAACACCACCTTCCGATTGAGAGCCCTATAATCAATGACAGGCCTGAAGCCCCCTTGGTGTTTCGGGACTAGAAAAATAGGTGACGAATACGCCGACTTAGAGGGCCTAATAATACCATCCTTCAACATCTGATCGATGATTTCTTTCAGAGCCTTCATTTTAGGTGGAGGTAGCCTATAAGGTGGAAAACGGACAGGAATTGAATCCGTGACCTCAATTTTGTATTCAATAAGGTCAGTAACACCAAGAGTATCAGAGAACACCTCTGGAAATGACTGACATAATTTAAGAATACTATCAGCCTGCTCCTCAGGTAGATGTCTAAGGTCTAACAACATCTCATCCTGGGTAGGCGAAATAGATGAACATGATACAGAATTACACTTTAACAAGGGAATTTTACAATTGGAAGCAAATTTGAATGTGCACGACTTACTCTGAAGATCGAGCACAAGACCAGTGTGAGAAATGAAGTCAGCTCCCAATATGATGGGGCAAGACAGGTGCTTAGCCACAAACAATTTGATTTTCCATGTAAATTTAAAAATACGAATTTTGACATTTACAGAACCTAGGATTTCCAATGGAGATGAATTAGCCGAAACATATTGAACAGGAGAAGAGACATAGTCAGGTAGTTTACAAACAGATTGCAATTTTGAATACCATTGGTCCGAAATAATTGAACAAACACTGCCTGAATCTAATAGAGCTGTTATAGGCTCGTTATTTAACTCAAGGAAAGGAACAGGTGCGGGGGTATCCGCCGCAATCCGAAGACATTCTTTGGGGCATTAAAAAGATAGATTTGCAGATTGAACATTCCCTGAATTTACGACCTGTTTGCCAGGGGCTGAGCCTCGGGAAGGTGGATTAGTCGACTCAGCCGAAGCCACTAGTCACTTTTGATTGTTGTTGGAAGTTGCACCTGAAGTTGAGCAGGAGGGGGTGCTATTCGAATTGGGACAATTCTTGGCGATATGTGAGAAAGCCCCACATTTAAAACAGCCTTGTGATGAACCAGTTCCATTCCTTGTCTCACTAGACTTGAGCAATGGCCACTTGTTCCGAAGATGGTCGGGCGATCCGCAAGCATAGCATTTACGAGGTGTGACTGGTCGGCGAGCAGGAGGAGGCCGAGGATGACCAAAAGAAGGAGGGGGTTCTTTCGCGACACGCAAAGAATCGGCGTATCTAACTCCTTCCGCTGAGACGGCCAATGCTTCAAGTTCAGAGAAGGTTTGCGGGCACGCCGCGAAACACAAGTATGACCTATAGGATGGTGAAATTCCTTCTACAATAGCCTGTACAATTTGATCTTTAGGAAAATGAAGTGCAAACACCCTAGTATAGAATTTAATATCTTGGATGAATTCTGCTAAGTTTTCATCCAAACGCTGTACACGATAATAGTGCTTCTGAATAAGGGAGGACCTGGCCCTAGCCGGGATGAAGTTAGCTAGCAAGTGGGCGTGGAAATCCTCAATAGATGATTGCTCGGCAATGGCCCTTACGATTTTGTCTGAGAGAATACCAATAGCATAGGGATAGATGATTTGCAAAATCTGACATGGGGAAAGAGAAAACACAAGGGCATGATCCTGAAATTCAACTAAAAATCTTAAAAATGAAATTACGTCACTGGTGGTATTAACGGAAAACTTAGAGATACCTCTGAGCAACATTGCCAATGGATGAGGCAAGCTGCTAAACCCGGGTGACATAGTAGGTAAAGGTTTCAGTAGCAAGGAAGTTAATTCCGAACGTATATTATTCAACGATGCACGGCGTTCAGACTCGTTGTCCAATGGGGCAGAGATAGTTTGAGCAGCAACGGTTATCCTATTGGCTTCTCCCTTAGGAGTCTCTTCCTCGCTACCTACATTCATCGTGGTGGTTTGATCAATTTTGGGAGGAACTTCCCCAGTTAACAATTGAGTGACCTTGCTAGATAATTCAGAAATACTCTCAAGCAACGTACTAGCTTCCTTCCTCTGAACGTCATTCAACTTCAGAGACAACAGATCGTTAACCCTATTTGAAAAATGATATAGCCTGGCTTGCACACGCTTAATTTGATTAGGAGAAGGATCATTTTCGTCAAAAAAACTAACTACCGATGCTAGCCCAGTAGTATTCTCGGTGATCGTGGAAAGAGAGTCATCAATTTCTTTCTCTCCCAAGTTGGGGATGGAAATAGGCAAATCAAGGGACTCTCTAAGCTTGTTGGTGTCTATCGCAACCGTGCCTCCAGATTGCACATTTCTGATAGTTAACTCATAGATCAACTCCTCCCTGCGCAAATAGTTAAGATGGAGAACATCGCGAGGGCCGGGCATGATGACAGAACAATTTTGAAACAGGAAAGATCAAAAATTCCAGCAACTGAGAAAATTGTTAGAGTTTGAATCAAAGCAATGTTTAGCCGTCAAAAGGGGCTAAATTGAGACCCATTCAACTACGCTCTGCTACCACTTGTTACGGAGTTTTTGCGGTAGTTAGAGGTGAAAGAAGGTGCGGGTGTGAACGGGTCTCAAGCTACGAAATTAGAGTTCATGTAAAATTAACAAGGTTATATTTTCTTTTCAAAATAAGGAAATAACAAGCATGGCAGGTACAGAGTAGCAAGTCAACAAAATGTAGTTACACAATTTACTGGATTTGGGCTTCGCGCCCCGACTTCACAATGCTTGGGCAATCAGCCCAACCTTACTTCAAAATAAGTTTTAACAGAGGGGCAGAAAACCCCATTCATGCTCAGGAGCACTTGCTCCAAATTACACAGAAAAGCCTCCTCGAGGCATACAACACTCAATTTTCAAGAAAGAGCTACTCGCTCTCAAACTTTAAGCCTCTGAAAGGCCACACCAAACTCCACCTTCAAGTTGTCCTCTCAGGACATAGACACAGGGGTAAAATACCCAACCTACTGAGGTCTATTAAGTGAGAAAAGATTAATTACATGACCTCTAAAATAACAATTTGAGAGGAGGCGAACTTGCGCTCCTAATACTCTTTGTTTAAAACCTACTTGGCACTAGGCCGTTAATACAAGGGCTAATCCCATACTAAAGAGGTGACTTAAGAAAGAAACAATTTACATTACGTTAAAGAAGAATAGGTTGAGAAAAATAAGTTCACCTCAAAACAATATGAGTGGGAGCTCGAGAGGGTTAAGCACTCTCTATCCCGATATGTAGTTTAAAGATAGAATAGATACCAAAGGTCTTTACATTTTAAGGAAGGTTACATTATGGAAAAACTTCGGACCCGCCCCGAGAGTTAAACTGCTGAGCTAGCAAAGAAAGAAGTTATTAATCGGCCATTACCTTGTTGTTGACCGCTGCCGAAGAAAGAGGCGCTACCCGCCCCCTGCTATGTACTTTACACACTGAGAGATGGTACAGAATTGGCGCAGAGACCCAAAAATCAGCAATTTATATACTCTCGCGGAAAGTTCGAGGCGTTTTAGGGAAGAAAACACCCGCCCACAATCACTTTATTGGGTAGGGTACAGCAACATATTCAAGTTGGGGGAAGATACATCAGATTGGTCAGAAATTAATTAAAGAAATTCGGGATTGGCTAAATACAAAACAAGGGGAAAGAGAGAGGTATACAGCCAACTTAAACAATAACAGAAAGAAATTTAACAAGAAACAAACTTTTGAGATAAAAATTTCTCCAAAATATAGTTCTTTCACATCGCACTAGGGTGCACCATTGTAGTTTTTCAGTAGTGTCCTCTAGAAGAGAAAGTTCACACTTCTTACTACCGGTAAAACAAAAATACATCAAAAGTGGCACAGTTCAAAAACTCCAAAATTTCCACGTAGTGACATCTTCTGAGAAACTTAAAAATTAATACCGTCAATAAAGTTCAGACTTCCTCCAGCAGAGGAGTTTCAACTGGCGCAAATTTTAAAT